>NC_044314.2:25835065-26503565 GCF_007474595.2 Lynx canadensis | reverse complement strand
CTTTTTCTTCCAGACCTGGGAATGAGGCTGGGCAGTGGACACCTGCATCCTGTGAGCAGGTTCTTACTCCCTGTGGCCTGTGTAGGCACTGAATTCTGCAAGGGGCCGGTGGGCCAGGGCAAAAGAGGCACAGGGAGGCCTGGCCCGAGCAGCTGGCCAGCCCCGCAGACCTCTGCTGGGCGCGCCCCACCCAGCCCTTGGCAGGTCCCCTGAGCGGGCGCAGCCACACCCCATGGCCCCGGGATGCCCCGGGGCCTCGGCTGCCCCAGAAGCTGGGGCCAGACATGTGGGCTGGGAGGCTGGGAAGGGCTACTTCAACTTCCAGCCTGCTGGAGCACCCCAGGAGGAGAAGCCGGCCCCACCTGCCCTGTTTCACAGTTCTCTGCTGAGGCCCCCGAGTTAACAAAGCTTCAGGCCTGTTGAGTTCTATATTCTGAGAGGCTTGTCCACATCTGCTTTTCTGCATACATTTCCCTAGGATCCTTGGTACAGAAGGAATTACTCGGCCCATTTTGCTAATGAGAAACCCCAGCTCATGCTGGTGAACACACTTGCCCGACGTCCCAGAACGAGGTGAGTGACAGAGACCACAGACCTCCTGCCTCGTAGCCCGGACTCCATCCACTGTATCGGGCTGTATCCCTTGCCAACGACCCCCCCTCACCACCGCCGTCTCCCCCCGCCCCCTGCGTTGGTTTGATCAGAACGAGGTCTAGGAGCCCTCGTAGGAGCTGGAGTAGGGGCAAAAGCCAGGGTGGGCTTCTCGTCCCTTAAATTCTTATAGACGTGAAGCATACTCTAGGGACAGACTTGAGGGGGGTACCCAGGACGGTGGCTTGAGAGATGGGCAAGGAGGAACGAGGGGCGGCTCTGCACTGGACTTCGGTGATGGAGGGGGGACAAGGGTGAATGAGTGTCAGAACTGTTCAGTTACTCCCTGGAGGAACCCCCTCTTCTTCACAGCAGCCGCCTGCGAGCATCTGGGTCTGCAGGGGCCACAGCCCACAGCCCCCTGCCCGAGGGGCCTTTTACTTTGCAAAGTACATTCACCTCCTTGGTGCTGTACCCATTTTACGGATACAGAGACCGAAGTAAACCGAGGTCCAGGTCATAAAGCAATGTGGTTACAAGACTGTTGAAGAACTCACATATTTCTGCCCCCCCCCCCCCCAAGGCCACTTCTACTGCTCTGCAGTAACCTTGCTGACAAGATCGCAAGAGCGGGTTCTCTAAGGGGCCGTGTGGCCTCAGGAACACAATGAGAGAGGCAGGCTGGAGGGGCTGAGGGTCGGGAGAGCACGAGGGTCCCCTGCTGATGGCCGGAGCACTGGCTGGCTGGCCCGGGGGAGTCTGGGTTGGACAAATAAAGTGGTGCCCCTTCAAGCTGCTGTTCTTTAATTATTTATTCATCCTTTATTTACTAGAGGGTGAGGCGAAGGGGGGCCAGGGAACACTCGTTTTCTTCTAAGAAAAATTGCACACCTCTTTATGTTCAAAATAAGGGATTTACTACTTGTGTTTATTACAGGCGATTTCCTGAGCCAGAAAACTCCTTGGGAGGCTTATTAAACCTTATTAAACTACTGAAAATCTAGATAATAAAATAAATCACTCGTCCCCCCCTAAACAGCTCCAGGCCCCGTGTCACGGAGTTTCAGAGTCTCAGCTGCCTCTGGCTGCCTTTTCAGGTATGCTGGTTGGTCTGCTTGGCTCCCTGAAACCGGCATCAGCAGGGGACAAACACATGGCGGGGGGTGGGGGGGGACACACGAGCACGCTGGGAGCGCTCGTCTTTAGCATTTCTGTCCAAAGAGGCTGTCTCCTGAGGGGGTGGGGGTGGGGTGGGAAGGATTTAGATGCTGCTAGTTATTTAAGGGGCTGTGCGTGGATTCTTGGGTTGAGCCCCGATTTCGACCCTTCCTGGGGATGTTTCAGTGTCTCTTCTAGAAGGCACCAAGGTGGCCGCCGAGGTGGCCGGCCTCTGAGTGTGCTCTGCCTGTACATCATCCTGACCCACGTGCCAAGGGCCCCCCGTGCTGTGCCGTTGCCGCTGAGTCAGGGGACTTAGAGCGGGAAAGAAGGAAAGCTGGAAGCAGGCGAGAGGGACATAGCTAGGGTAGAGAAAGGCCAAAGTCAGTTTTTCGAAAGAGCATGAGGAGTTAGGGCTGAGCCGTGCGCAGGTGTGACGTCTGCAGGGCGGGGCTGGCCCCCTTTGGGGAGGGAGTCCAGTTAAAGCCTGTGCTTACCATTGGTCTCTGCTCTGCCGCTGAGTTACAGGTGACCTTGGACCAGCCAAGTTCCCTCTCTGAGCATCAGCTTCTTCTTTAACGGAAGCCCAGGAGGCTGCTGCCCTCAGACTTGATGGTTCTATGCTGTCTTCCAGCTCACCCACTTAAATATTTCGGCTCCAGGGTTGACCTTTGGACCCCAAGGTTAGGGACAGCTCAACTTCTGCCACCTTGGGGCTGCTGCGCCCAACTGTTTCTGGATTCTGTCCACCTTCCCCCTCTGCCCAGAGTGAGGGGAGACTCTACAGGTTGGTAAAAAGTGCCTGCTGTGTTCCCTCACCCTGCCCCTAAGGGAGGGTGAGGAGACTGACTGTATTTATCTTCCTGACTGTCAGACAGGTGGCCAACGATGGTTCCGGAGCTGTGCAGTGGCCGGGGCAGAGAATGGAAGCTGCTTCTCCAGAATGTTCACTAATTCATTACCAACAACCCCTCGGGCCCTGTGGGAGGACGCCGGGGCACAGACAGGGAGGCAGATTGACAGAGAAACAGTCTACGGGAGACAAGGGGTTAATTCGGAGCTTCCTCCAACTGACATCAAGGGAATCAAACCCGTAACTGAGATGTACAGAGTGCCCATTCGGCGCCAGTCGCTGTCCTAAATGTTTTATACGATTCTCTCGTTTAATCCTCTCAAAAACCCCACGAGGGAGCCGGTGCCATCATCGTTTACCCAATTTTTCAAACGGGGAGACTGAGGTAGAGCTGGGATGTGAACCCAGGCGGCTGAGCCCCACGTGTCTTGAGCAGGCTGCAAGGCTGCCTCGCAGCTGGTGGAGTTTGCCCGTTCTGCCCAGGGCAGAGAGGGAAGGCTGGATTTCCTGGCAGTTAAGAACTCACAGTACAGACTTAACGCTAATACTGAACACCGGACAGTGCCGAGTGCTAGCCCAGAGGTGTGGACAGGTCCCCTGGGGGCTGGGGTCAGGGAGGGTACTCCAGCAACAAAGTGGGGGCGCTGAGCTCCGAGGCCCTGGGCAGCCGGGGTGTGGGGCAGGGAAAGCAGAACATTCTGGCGGAGAGAAGAGTGTGTGGCACGCGAGGGCACCGAAGCTGGAACTTATCAAGGCAGGAGCGACGGGCAGCGGGGCGCTGGGTTCTGTGGCGGCTGCTCACTCTTCGGGGGTCTTGGGGGGACGGAGGCGGTGGCGGGGCAGGGAGGCGAGGCCTCACAAACGTTTGGACTGTGTAAGAGGCCATGGGGCGGAAGTCAGAGAAGGTTCTGGAAGGGAGAGGAACCTGCCCGCCACCGCATTTGAGGTTGGTGTCAGCGACAGGCAGTCCCAGAGCGGACAGGGCAGCCGGAAGTCAGCTAGGAGAACGTACGTTCTGAGCCCTGAAGCAGCTCCCGTCACTCACAGGCACGCGCCTGCCCTTCTCTGTGCACCAGACCTCGGGTGAGCCTGGGTGGGGAGAGGCTCCAGCGGAGGTGGGGGCCGTGGGAGGCAGGAGGGCAGAATCACACTGCCAGGCCTCGGCCCAGGTGGAAGACGTCCTAGTTATGCCTTCTGCCTCCCTGCCGTCGTCCGCTTCAATGTGCAGACGGGGCCCAGATCAGCCGCCCAGCTGGATGGCCTCAAGGATCCCGGCCCTGCCTCTGTTTTCCAAAGGAAGTGAAACCTCAGATTTGCCTCGGGTCTCGCTCCTTTCTTCTAAGCAGACGGCATCCACCACCAGAACCGCCTGGTGTTTGGCTGGGAAAAACAAACTGGAAGCTTGCAATTTTCAGGCTTAATTGCACAGTTACATATAATGTTATTATACGGAACTTTTATTGCACTGGGAAAGTCCAAGCCTTTCCTTTTCCTATTTATTCTCCAGCCTAGTCCCTCCTCTACTAGAATGTGCTTCCTTGCCCGCCGCAGAAGCTGATGGCTGTTCGGTTCCAGGAGCCCTTTCCAAAGCAAGGACAATTAGGAGGTGAGTGGAAATCATTTGTCATGAGTGGTTTCCTAGTGGAACATCAGTTAATCAAGTCACAAAGGTCGCCGATTACTCACCGTGTGCTTGACCTGGGCTTCACACAGCGAGGGGTTTTAAGCAAGACCTCACCTACTTTTGAGGGGCTTCTGGCCTTACCGAGCAGTGAGACTAACCCACAGCAAAATATCAGACAGAAACAGGAACCAAGAAGGAATCCAGTGTGGTCTGGGTCCTACGATCAGGAGTGTGAGGCCAATAAGTGATAGGTGGCTGTCCAGGCCACACAGCTGTCTGGGCAGGAGCCCAGTGCCAGGCTGTTGTGACGGAGAGACTACATAATGGTGTGAGGCTGTGAGCACCGCCCCGGGAGTCCAGCCTTCCCCGTACGTTTGGTTTCCCCAATGCAAATCTGAAGGAACACGAGGCTTTCTCCCCTCCGCCATGTTCGTCCTCAGCCACAGGAGCCCGGCACTAAGGACTGGGGTCTTTCACAGCCTCTGGGGAGGTGCCTCCCCTGCCAGAACCTTCCAGAGTAACTGCCCCAAGCCCAACACTCACACTGCCGTGCGTCACCCACCAACACTCGTTCTCCATCTGCACTGAGAGTTTTGATCTCCAGAATATCACAAATCGCACTGAAAATATTCTCAAGGCACAAGATTCCTCACCGCACCCCCCCCACCCCCCCCAAGCAGCCCCCAGCCCAAAGAAGCCTGGCTGACCTACTGATGAGCTGGAAAGGGCTCAGTGATTTCCTCGCACCTAAGGAAGTCTGGTCCCCCTTTGAAGTCTCAAGATCAAACATATTGAATAAGAATTATAAGGTTAAAAAGTTAGAAGAGAGCTGGCAAAAAAACCCCATTATTTGCAGAGGATACGATTGGATACTTTCCTATATAAACAATGGACAAGTTCAAAAATATGTTAGAGGAGCCCATTTACTTGGCAACAAAAGTAGATGTAACACCTAGGAATAAGCTCATAAGAAATGTGCAAGATCCATACAAAGAAAGTTTAAAACCATGACCGAAGCGCTTTTTAGAAGTACTTAAGTGGAAAGATATAGGCTGCTCTTGGCTAGGGAGCCACGATGTTGGAGTCATGCCACTGCCCCCTAAATTGTTCAATAAATGCAATACGATCCCAATAAAAATATCAACAAGAATTTCGATTGAAATGAGATAAGCTGACTCTAACGTTCATGCAGAAAAATAAGCATTTAAGAATAGCTGAGAGCGTTTTGAAAAGGATGAGTAGCGGGAGTAGAGAGACAAACCTTACCAGATAGGAAAACACATGATAAAGCCATAAAAATAAAATATTTGGTACTGGATCCTGAACAGTGAGACAGATCAATAGAAAGTCATAGACAGTCCATAAATAGACTCATATAAATTCATATCTATATAAATTAAGCATACAATAAAGGGGGCAGCTCAATGTCTATTTTAAGATGAAATTTTCAATAAAAGGGATTGGGACAACTTGGCCAAATCATATGGGAAACAAAACAAAACAAAACAAAACTTGGATCTCTTCCTCACTCCTAATGCCAAGATAAATGACAGGTACGGCAACAACTTAAAAGTTTAAAAAAAAATAATGAAAAGGAAATATTGGAGGATGAGTTTATAATCTCAAAAGGAAATGCCTGTCTAAGTAACACAGAAACTCCAGAAGCCACAACAGATTGGTAAATTTGATGAAATAATGACTTAAAATTTGGGGCACATCAAGAATCCCGTAACAAAATAGGGGTGCCTGATGGCTCAGTTAAGCGTCTGACTCTTGAGCTCAGCTCGGGCCATGATCTGATGGTTTGTGGGTTTGAGCCCCCCCATCGGACTCTGAGCTGGCAGCACGGAGCCTGCTTGGGATTCTCTCTCTCTCTCTCTCTCTCTCTCTCTCTCTCTTTCTCTCCCTCCGCCCCTCTGCCCCTCCCCTGCTTGTGTTCTCTCTTTCTCTCTCTCTCTCTCTCTCTCTCAAAATAAATAAATAAAAACTTACAAGAGAAAAAAGAATCCCATAACAAAATCAAAGCACAAACTGGGAAAAATATTTGCAAAACATGATGAAGGGCTAATTTCCTTTATAAGAGAGAGTATATTAAATCGGCAAAAGCTCTCTACAGCTTGCTAGAGAATTTGGCAAAAAAAAAAAAAAATGAATAGGAAGATCACAGGAAAGGAAATACAGTTTTTAAATATGTGAAAAGTGCTCAATATCATTCAACATTAAATACATAAAGATGAAACATAAAGAGATTTTAATTTTCGTGTCAGATGGGCAAAAATAAAAAATTCTGATGACCGAGAAATTTCCCTTATAGATATTCATCATCTATATAAAAATAAAAATAAAAATAAAAATAAAAATAAAAATATATATATTTGGGGGGGGCGGAGAGAGAGAAAGTGTGAGAGGGAGAGGGGAAAACGGAGAAGGAGAGAGAGAATCCTAAGCAGGTTCCATGCCCAGCACGGAGCCCAACACAGGGCTCCATCTCATGACCATGAGGACATGACCTGAGCTGAAATCAAGAGTCAGACGCTCAACTGAGCCACCCAGGTGCCCCCATCTTATAGTTCTATTATCACATGTGTCCAACTTATGTACAAAGATCATCCCTGCAGCACTGATTCTAAAAGCAAAGACTAGAAGCGAACAATATGTTCAGCAATGGGGGGCTGGCTAGACGCATGGTGGAGTTTTACGCAGCCCTTGAAACGAATGAGGCATGTCTGTGTACGGCAATATAGAGAACCGTCTCTCAGATTTAATTGCAAAGCATACTACGGAGCACGTGGTTTGTTACCATGTTTGGAAGGCAAAGGATGACCACATCCACATATCTGTTCGCAGATGCCTGGCTATCTTTGGAAAGACACCCTCTAAAAACTGGCTACTGGTTCTTTCCAAGAGGGGGTTGGAGGTCTGCCAATGGGGTAGAAGACAGATATATTTCCCTACACACACTGTTGATATAGATGATATTTGACTTTTAAAGCCATTCCTATTAACAATATTGAGTGATCTGGAGTCTCTCCCTTCTTTCACAAACTCCCAAATCTGTGGGGTTTTTTTTGTAATGTCTGATCACTTTTGATTCGTTGTAGGGCTCTTCAACTACCCTATCTCAGTTTCCTGTCTGTAAAATGGAGTTAACCACCCTGGGGTGTCTATCTCGTAGGTGGGTGTGTGGATCAGATGAGAATTGGCTGAGGGACAGGCTTCGGCTGCCTTCAAGTCTTGTAGGATACGACTGTAGGGTATTAGGGGTGGTCCATGCTCTGTCCAGCACCCATGTACCATAATTCCTGCGGCTACAGAGGCAGGTCGTGGGGGAGACTCTTCAGTAGTGGAAGGCGCCTGGTTTCAGCCTCAGGAGGCTGTTTGCTATTCCAACACAGGAAAGAGGAAGAGCCCTGATGTGTTTCACACCACCTGAGTGTCAGGACTCCTAGGAAGGGCTGGCTGCAAATGGTGATCTCTCAATAATCAAAACCTACTGCTTTCTTGTCAGCCACCAATTTCACACATACAAACTCATTCATGATGTCCATTTTACAGATGTGGCCTCTGAGCTCTAAAGGGTTGAAGTGACCCACTCAAGATACCCAGATAGTAAGAGTCTGAGCCTCCCATGGTCCCTGTTCCGTACAGAACTTTCAATGACTCCTTTTGGGGGATCTCACCATCCCAGTCTGCCCATCATGATCCTTTATAGTCCAATCTTGACCTTGTTTCCCAGAGTCGTCTAACCTAGATTCTCTGCATTGTCCTCCAGACACACCATGCTCGTTGCAGCTTCTGCACCTGTTCCTGTAGCCTGCTCACATCTCTACTCTAGTCTCACCTCTCCTGTCATCCCAGTCTCTTCAAGACCCTGTCTGAATCTCACTCTTTCATGTCTAACCCAAGGTGACTTTCCCCTGTGTGGCAGCCAGCCTCCGATCCCCAGTGATCCTTGATTCTTGGTATTCAGGAAGTGAATTCCCCTCCCCCACCCACATTGTCATCAGGGTTGGTCTGGATGTGATGGTGTGCGGCTTCCAAAGCTAGGTTAGAAGAGACACTGCCAGTTTTGCCTTCCTTTCTCTTGGACCTCTTGCTGTGGGGGAAACCAGCTGCCATGTTCGAGATACTTTAGTGGCCCTCAGACAGGTAGGCGTCCTACCAACAACCAGCACCAACTTGCCGGCTATGTGAGCGAGGCATCTTGAAAGCAGGTCTTTCAGTCCCAATCAAGCCCTAAGATGACTACAGCTCCAATAAGTCAACATCTTGACTTCCACCTCTCGGGAAACCCTGGCCCAGAACCCCCCAGCTAAACAGCTTCTGAATTCCTGACTATAAAAATCATGAGGATAATAGATGCTGTTGTTTTAAGCTTCTAACAATGGGTTATGCAGCATTTTTGTTACGCAGCAACAGCTAACTCATGCATATATCTTTCAACGCCTTTGGGGGTCGGGACCTCACCCCTCGGCCCTCACGCATTTACTCCCTTGCCTAGCTTTCCGTGTATGTTATTCTCGGCTGCCCAAAAAATAGTAAACGTGTGTGGGTAAAAATTCCCTTAGATCTCCCGTCATGCCTAGTTGGGGGACTGGAGACAGAGAGAGCCGCAGCGATTTTCTGGCTTACTCTTTGTGAAGAGAAGGCAAGTGAGTAGATGGAAGGCCACAGCACACAGGTGTGGAATGCTTCCTGCTTGACTGGTACCCACCTAAGTATGCAAGCAACTCACAGAACACCTGCAAACCTGCCACCCGAGACCCACAACTCACCCACACACCGCAGCATTCGTGGATGAGCCTCCTGCAATCCACTTCCAGGGGTGTCCCAGAGGGCGGGAGGGGGAGGTGGGGGGAGAAGAGGGCCTGGAAAGGGCTATTGTCTCATACTTACGACCCTGAATGCTACTTGTGTTTTATTGCTTACTCCACACCCTTTCCAAAAATATTTCTTTCAAAGCCAGAGTAACAGCCTCCATTCAGCATTTCTGACACTCAGTTCTAAATAGATGGTATGCTTGAGCCCAAAGAACAGTTTTGGAGTTTAAGGCTCATAAAGAAAAATACTGTAAAGGGAACTACCACTTTCAAAGCAGCGCCCCCCCTCCCCCAGTCCCTCAAAGAGTTGGAGCTGCCTGCCCTGTCCCCAGAGACACATCTCCAAAACCACCCAGGCTCTTTTCCCTAAAGGCGGCCTGTGGGAGGACACGACCTGCACCCCCGAATTCCCTCCCGCCACCCATCTTTCCCAGGCCAACAGGCTGATTTTCCAAGGCTGATCAAAAAAAAAAGTTGAAGGAAGGAAGAGAGCTCTTTTGTAAAATGGTGTCTAAACAGACGCGCCCCCCCCATTTTGGGGGCCGGGTGGGTGGAGGTGACCAAAGATACAATTATAACGGAGCCCATCCTCTCCCACGAGACCCGTTTTAACCAGTGTGTAATAAAGCCCCAGCTCATCCACCCTCTGATTTGGGTCAGATGAGATGAATTTTTAGCTTTTCTGGGGAGCCAGTGCCAGCGGGGGAAGCAGAGGAGGGGAGGGACGAACAAATACGCTACAGTTCCCTGGAGGAAAGGAAACGTAGGGAGCAGACGGAGCAGGGACTGAGGAGGTCACCCTTTGCCTCCTTCCACCATGTCTCCACCCTGTCAACCTCCTCACCCTCCTTAACCTCTATTGGGTTGACTCTCACTCATCCTTTAAAACTTTGCCCAGGCGTCACCTCCTCCAGGAAGCCTTCCCGAATTAGGTGCCTGCCTTCCATGTTCTGTTCCTTGCCTGTCTCTTAAGCCCTTGGCACATGGAGGTATAACTGGAAAATGGGTGTTACCGTGATTGATGTGAGGTGCTGGGCGTGGGGGGGTCAGGACAGGGGTAGACAGACCACAGTGGGTGCTGCAGGATGAGCATAGGAGTGTCAGGGATCTCCAAAACCCATTGAGTGAGAGGGGCTGCCAGGAGGGAGCTAAATGCGTCCCAGTACAACCCCAGGAACTTGAAAGGTGGTGACCGAGCGGCCATGGATTGCTGGGGCTGGGGCGGGACTGGACAGAGGTAGAGTATGTATGACCCTGCTCCAGCCTGTCCAGCCAAGGAATTTTCCAGGTAGTGAGGGAGGCAGGACATCTTGGAAGATGCTACAGGCGATTTATAAAGCTTCAGTTATTGAAATTGTGAAAGGAACAACGGGTACCCAGATGCAAAGCTTGTCAGAGAGAAGGGTTAGGGAGGAGGGCTTCCTAAAACAGACAACAGTAGGCTTGGGCAAAAGTTGGATTACTTACATATTCCCCCAGGAAAGTGTCATTCCTTCCTTTTCCCCTTCGCCCCAACATTCACCATGGTCTGCAACTGAGAGGGCCAGCCAACTGGTGCGTTCCTGCCCTGGAGCTCTTGGCCCCCTCCTTTGTCAGGCATGTTCTTACCCTCTCCAGCCTGAGACCCCGTGTCCCTCCCTCCAATTGTCCTGGGTCCCGAGTAAGCCCCCCAGGCTGCTGGAGTCAAGGGTGGGGGGTGGTCTTCAGACCCCATAAAACCCCAACTCCGTTGTATGCTGAGCAAATGATTTTGCACGCACACACGTACGGTCAGTTTTTCAATGCATGCAGATGGGATTGTAAGGAATTCAACACAAATGCACAGAAAATCATTACTGAATTATAAGAGGCAGGTACAGCCAGGTGGAGGTCCAAGAAATGTTTTGAGCTTTGAAAGGATCCTCATTTTTATTTTTTTTTAAATTTTTTTAACGTTTATTTATTTTTGAGACAGAGAGAGACAGAGCATGAACAGGGGAGGGGCAGAGAGAGAGGGAGACACAGAATCTGAAACAGGCTCCGGGCTCTGAGCGGTCAGCACAGAGCCCGACGCGGGGCTCGAACTCACGGACCGTGAGATCATGACCTGAGCCGAAGTCGGACGCTTAACTGACCGAGCCATCCGGGCGCCCCGGATCCTCATTTTTTAAAAGGATGGGTCCACAGGATCGGAATATGAGGGCCTTGACAGTAAGGTTTGCTTCTCTGTACCCTGCACAGGAGGGACACGGAACTTCATACCAGAAGGCATTTGGCCTATGTTTGTTGAGTGACTCATTGAGCACATGGGGGCCGGTTTACTTTGAAGTGGTATGACCTTGTCTCTCCTAAGGAGGAAACGCCTGGGAACATAAATAGTAAAGAATAATAAAGAATGGTAAAGCCCTCGGTGAGCAGCACCGTATGCTTCTGCATGCTTCACCCTTCTAGTAACGTCGGGCCCGGCCACGAACTGTGAGCCTGTGCTTTTGTGTAGCCAAGGAGAGCAAAATGCTAAACCAGAATATTTACATGAGTTACATCTCCCGAGGAAAAAACAAAAAAGCGAGACTCTTATTTCTTCGGATTCGACAATACCGCCTAGGGATAAAAAGGATTTCCTCTGAAAACCTCCAGCTTTACAAATGCTACAACCCCAACACAACAAACACCACCACTGAGACACTCCATTTTGTCCTTGAGTAGTCAGTTTGAGAGGTGAGGGGAGCATCTGGTTGGTGCTCCTGGAGAGATCTGATCCTCGGGAGAGGAGACAAGAGAGGTTCCCTCTCTCCCTCTCCCAGAAGGACCTGGGTTGGCTGCAGGCATGCATCATATTGGATGGTTCACAATATCATTTCTGTGCTAAACATCCTATCATGTCAACCCACAGAACCACTGAACCCTGAGCCTGTCAACAGATCTAGAGCATTTTTAATTTCATGCACCATTTCTTGAGCATCTACTATGAGCCAGGTATTGAGTGGGCTCTTTTACGGATATTATCTCGCTTAATCCTTATGACAACCCTGTGAGCTGGTTGTTTCTACCGCCGTTTTCCTCTGAGGAGACCGAGCGAGCAGGGGTGAAGTCACACGTCCCAGGCATCCAGTCAGGAGTGGACTGTTCTATTCTAGGAGATCCATCGGAGAGCATCCAAAGGCCTCAAACTGGGATAATGGTGGGGCAAGCTGGAAATACTGTGTGCAAACATCTGAAGAGGGTTCCTAGGGTGTCAGCGCTGGACAAGATTTTTCTAGTTGAGGATGCTGAGGCCCAGAGGGGAAAAGAGACTCGCCACTTAGTTATGGCAGCAAATTCAGTGTGAACTCCTAGTCATGGCCATCCTATCGCTCTGGCACAGGGACTGTAGTGACCACGTGGGGACCACCTTTTGCTTCCCGGCTACTTAGCTCTCCACTGTGGGATAGAGGCCCAGGCAATGGTGGGTGGGAACAAGTCTGTAACTCTGCCATCCAGCACTCCAGAAAAGATTAGCACACATGCTTCTCACCCCAGAGGTACCCTCTCTCCTTCTCACTGCCCAAAGCCCAGAAGGGAGAGACCAACCAGGACTTGCCTGGTTTAAACATTCAAAGACCCACATTCTGGGAATCCCCTCAGTAACCCTCAAAGTGGGACAGCTGGTCACCCTAGACAATCTCCACCTTCTTGTATGTATCACCCCCCCGACCCCCGCTGCCACCTCTGATGATCACACGACCCAACAGCACTAGAAAACAGTGCTGGGCTTTGGCCCTAGCCCACGCTCTTGAGGCACTACCCAGCCCTAATCAATGGCACAGGAAAAATTCCTGCCATCATCATGGGTTGCTCAACCCTGGCACCTTTCTGCTTTACCTGTGAGAGGACAGCCTTCTGTCTGGGGCTCCCAGAGGGACACAGGGAAGGAACGGGCAGATGTCAGGGAGGCAGATGTGATGGGGGTGGGAAGAGGGGAGGGAGGGGGAGGTAATGAAATTGAGATAGGGAGAAAAGGGAGCAAAGGGAGGCATGGAGAAGGGACAGAAAGAAGGACAGGTGGCAAAATGGGTCATATAACCAAGGGAATGACCGATTGCTGTGGCCAGCTGTTGTCCAGGTTTCCATGAATGCCCATTGGGCAGGGGTGTATTTAGAGCTACGTGGGGCTGCCGGGACCGCCTGGCTTGATGTCTCCATTCTGTAAATCTTGAGAAAGCTGAGACCTTGTAACTGGAGGGTAAGAGCCTCCACAGTAGAAGCCATGCCAAGCTCTTTTTTTGGTACCCAACCCAGAACCTTCATGGTATTGCGTGTGTGGCAGGTTCTTAAGTGCTCATTACTAAGGACTGTGACAATAGTGATATTTATCTCTGGTAATCCAGACCTCTTAATCAGGTCTCTCCAAGTCAATGTCAACATAAGGCTGGATAATTATCTTGGAAATTTGAGCAATTTGGCCATGAAGGATGGGAAGGTGGCTCTAATCCATTGGGAAATAAGCAGGGCTGGCCTCACACGTGGGCAGCTGCTGGATGGGGTAACTGGAAGGACCTCGCTAAGCCCTACCCATCCCGGTGTATATCTCTTCCATGAGCCCCATACGATGCCACCCAGCTTGCCATTCCCACCCCTGGAATTCCCACCAGGGGGGCATTTTGACAAGGAATTCTGTGGGTGGGAACCACCAAAACCGTTTTTATCCCACACCCAGGTTTTTGAGGATTTCTGGATTAGCCCAAGGGTAGTAGATGTGAGCTCATCAGATCGAGTGCTTATCTCCTTGGAAGACCCAGGGAGCCTGCCCCATGGACCCCAGGCCTATTGTCCATGCCGCTAGCTGTGTGAGGTGTGCTAGGGGGGAGAAGGGTGATAGGAGCAGGGAGAGGACGGGGACTGAGGACGAGGGCGCTTCTCCAGGAGAAGGGAAGGAAAGGGGGGAAGGGGCACTCTAAGGTGGGACCTAACAGGTCTGTGCTAGAGGAAACTAGCAGGGGACAGCCTAGTCTTGAGTGGCAAAGCCCGCAGTGGGCTTCTCCTGATACTATGGGTGTTGTTAAGTACCAGTCCGAGAGAAGGACTCCGTGGTCAAAGATTTCAACTGCCAAGACCTGACATGTGTCTTTGGTCCGGCATGTCTCTTCCATTGTGAAAGCCTTGCTGGGAAGCCCCTGCTGGGGAAGAGGGGACTCCCTCCTCTCCCATCCCCCAGCAGTGAGCTCATGAGCCCATAACCCAGGTTCAGCTCATCGGACAGGGCTGCCAGGACTTTGAGTCTTAAGTGAGGGACAGCTAGCAGCATTGGCTCCTGCCTCTTACTTGCAACTGTGAACTCGAACGACACAAGTATGCTTGGGACGCCTGCATACCAGAGCCCCGTAGGAGAAACACACAGACATCTCACACACGCATACACACACACCCTTCTGAGAGAGCCCAGAGTAAAGAAACCTGTTTAACTTTGCATTTCCCAAACTTGTTTACTCTTTCTGCTTCGCCTAACAGCTTTCAATACCCTGCAGGACTGGTGCGACAAGGACCCCTGCAGGGACACTAGTATGAAGCCGGGCTTTCCCAGACTTTTCCAGTCACGGAATACATCCAGGAATACTGTTTTCATGATGCCCAGGAGTACGGGGGCTCTTATGGGACTGCTGGCCTGCTCAGCCGACAGGACCGAGGGGGTTAGTGTGTGGGCACAAAGCTACATGGGTTAGGAAGCCCTGGAATAGAGCCTCAGGGATAAGAGCCTGGAGATCTGACCTTCTGCCTCGGCTCTGGCTCGAACCAGCCTCCCTGAGGTCACATAGGCAGTTGTGGCCCAGCCTGGGTCTCTGGATGCCCTGCCTGGGGCCACCCCACACAGCTTCCTGTCCAGAGCCCTTGGAGGAGTGGTCTTACCCACGGACATCTGTTTTCTGTCATCAGATGAGGAGGGCAGCCCATCTTCCAACCCACCCTCCACCCCTGGTGTTGGCTCAGGGTCAGGGCTGGCCAGCTCTCCATCAGCCCCCTCCTTCCCTCAGCAACCAGTGCCTGGATCCAGCCCCAGCAGGCAGCTTACGGGAGCTTCCTGTGGGAGGCAGCCGTGCCTCTGGAGGCTTCCTGCCCCGGCATGCCCATGCCGTGGCTCTTCTGTTTGTTCACCTGCCAGCCAGGAATCATCTCCTGGCTGGCCAAACCTTTGGCTTCAAAGCTACTCACCTGCGGAGGCCCCACAATCGTTACAGGGGATTGGTGGGGCCTAGCCTGGTGCCCACTGTGGCTCTCTGAGCTCTGGGTTTCGTCCTCTCCCTTGAGTCCTCTGTCTGCCCACAGCCCGCTTCATCCAGGCTCTGTCTGGATCACGATCTCTGGCCAGCATCACACGTGGGTTTCAGAGGGTCCACACACCCCACTGATATGGGTGCTGTCAGACCCTTGGGGGGCAAGGATGGGGGTGGCCTGCCACTTACAAGATCAACCATCACTACTGGGCAAACTCTATGTCATGCACCATATTTAATACTGAACAAGACGCAAATATGCAGACACCATCTCTGTGGCTGATGGCATTAAGTGTGCACGCCCAAGCATAAATGCAGCAGCCATGAAATTAAAGACAGCAGCGGGGCCTGGATGCACAAGCAAGGAGTTGGCAACCATTGGGGGTGGTTTCCCAGTCCTCCCCTCCACTTAGAGGGACAGTCAACCCTCCACCTTTCTGTTCCCAGGATCTTGAAGAGTGAGCCTGCTGGCCGGAGAGAGACACAAGGCTGGTTCACATGGTCACAGACTCAAGCTGCAACATCACCTCGTCCCTGGGTCTCTAGCCTGCCAGCCTACCCTGCAGACTTGGGACTTGCCAACCCCCACAATCACATGAACCAATTCCTTAAAATAAATATCTCTCTCCCTCTCCCTCTCTTCCTCTCTCTCTCTCTCTCTCTCTCTCTCTCTCTCTCACACACACACACACACACACACACACATCCTGGAGAAGTCTGACTAATGTAAGGTAACTGGATGAGTTAGTGGTCCTCAAACTCGAGTCCTGTGGGTTTTAACCCTGGCTGCACGTCAGAATCACTGCAGAAGCTGTTAAAACTTACACCAGTGTCCACACCCTATCTCCAGACCAGTTGAATCAGACTCTCCAGGGATGGGGCTTGGGCATTAGTGTTTTAAACTCCTCAGGGCCTCCCTGTGTGCAGCCAAGGCTGAGAACCACGGTTGAGTCACTCCGGAACTTATTAAAAATGTATATTCCCTGGGCTCCACCCAGGAGCTATGATTCAGAACTTTGGGGGTGGGCTCCTGGCATCTTTAGATTTAACAATATCCCAGGCACATGGGTCAGCTTCCCTCTAAAGTTTGAGAGCTCTGGGTACGGATCGCCTCTCGGGGCCCTCTTAGCTTTGACAATCTAACATTCTGCAGTCCGGATTTTGGGGCTGGAACCCACGATTCCCTTTCAGGTGCAGGCCAAGGATACCACACCCGGAGAAGCAGTGGGGCACCATCATTTGGAAAGGGGACAAATTCTGCATCCTCCCTTCCTCCACCATGGGCATGTGGCACCTGCCAGGTAGGTCACCTACCCTCGTGGAGGGCACACAGTGTTCCACCCATCTTTGTATCCCCAGCCCTCATGCAGGGCACGGCACGGCACAAAGAGGTGCTCATATGTCTCTGTTGCATCATCGACTGAATGAACGCATTGTCCCATCACCGCAGGGCTCATCCCTGTCCAGGTGTTTCTGTGGGTGGCACGCCTCTGCCCTTTTGCTAGTCTCCCCTGCTACAATCTGAGAAGGCCCTGCCCTTCTTTGTCATCTCAGCAGCTGGCCATTCTCCAGGGTCCAGCTTACACCCCTCCCTTAGAAAGATCTTTGCCATTCTTCTCTTTCCCATCACTGAATCTGACTGGACTTAGGGGCAGACCCGAGAGCTGTCACATGGTGCTCTCCAGCCGTCTCACCTGCCTTTCTTGCACGTCATCTTCCGACTGGGGGCAGTGAGAGGACAGGCCACCCTCCAGGGTCTACCCAGGGCTGGCATGCTGCATGCAGTCGTGAGAATGCACGGCACAGGCAGAAGAGATCCGTGCTTTGTGATCAACAGAGGCTCAAGAAAGCCAGCTGGCCACTCCAACCTCTCCCACCACCCCACCCGCCATTCCGAGGAGCCTCTGTTATCAGGAACAAGGCTTTGAGTCCTACGTGCACTGTCTTGTACCCTGTTCCTTCCAGTTCCTTCCAGTTCTGGGGCTATGCTCTTAACCACTAGACCATAAGGCCTTCCCACTGCCCTGTAGGTAGAGCAGACAAAGGGTAGTTATTGTCCCTGAAAAAGGCAAGAATGGAGAGCAGGATGTGGACCAAGGAGGTAGATTAGAAAGAAGATCTGATAGGGGTGCCTGGGTGGCCCATTCAGTTAAGCGTCTGACTTCGGCTCAGGTCATGATCTCGCGGTTCGTGGGTTCGAGCCCCGCGTCGGGCTCTGTGCTGACAGCTCAGAGCCCGGAGCCCGCTTCGGATTCTGCGTCTCCCTCTCTCTCTGCCACTCCCCCGCTTGCACTCTGCCTCTCTCTGTCTCTCAAAAATAAATAAAATGTTAAACAAATTGAAATAAAATAAAGAAAGAAGGTCTGATAGAGGCTTGGGCAGTTAGTGGTTGGGAAATCACTTCAGGTGAATTAGGTCTGGTGTCTGGAGGGGAGCCCTCTGCTAGGTCCTTGCACATTCCCTCCATGAGGCTTCTGGAGGCACCTAAGGCTCCTACTTCATTTCCCAGGCGAGGCAACAGAGGCTCACGGAGCTGAAGTCACCTACCCAAGGCGTCAGGCCTCCCGTGTGGCAGGGTCAGGACCTGTGTGATGGGTCTGTGTGACTTCCAGGGGGCACTAAGTGAATATCAAGGAGGCAGATGGGGCTTCATTCCTTCCTCCACTCAAAAATACATGTTATGGGGAAGCCTGGGTGGGTCAGTCGGTTAAGCATCTGATTTCAGCTCAGGTCACGATCTCGCAGTTTGTGAGTTCGAGCTCTACGTCGGGCTCTGTGCTAACAGCTCGGAGCCTGGAGCCTGCTTTGGATTCTGTGTCTCCTCTCTCTGCCCCTCCCATGCTCATGCTCTGTCTCTCAATAATAAATAAACGTTAAAAAAAAATACACGTTAAATATGTGTGATGTGCCAGGCAGTGCTAGGCATATAGCAGTGAACAGAAGTCCGCAATGAGTTTACGGTTTAGTGAATGAGGGACAGAATGCTTCTACACCATGGCATCCTGGAAGCCAGCCTGCCTGGCTGTAGAATTATCCCCACCAGGACCTTCCATGCCAAGCCCCCGGCTGCAGACTGATACCTGGCCTCCAACTGTGAAAGCCATGAAGACACTCTCAACAGATGGTGTCCTTTGGAGTAAAGCATTGGTGCCACTTTGCTGGTCGAGGTCCAGAGGCATCAAGAGGAAGAGAAGGAGGAAGGCTGTGCCCTAACCCAGTGGATGCCAGCCAAGAGCCCCAGCAAAGCTGGAAATAACCTGTCCCATCTCAGTGCAGAGGCCACACCTTCTCCCACTCGGTGTTCTACTGGAGAAGGGCAATCCCCCGCCCTGAAGCAGCACCCAGAGGTCAGAGATTCCTGCTGAGTCAGACTTTGCATCCATATACCCCATTACCAGACAAGAAGCCCAGAGCAGCCATCAAGGGGGACAAGGCATCTGTGCATGTTGGGTAGAGAGGATGTAAATGTGCCATCATGGTAGCCTCTGGATGCGAAGCACCTAGAGATCCAGAGCCACTCCCCCCACCCCCCAGCCCTGCAACCCTCCTCTGTCCTGATGTGCTGATTTCTTCTTTAGTTTCATTCGGAGCCTGGGTTCCTCCCTCTCCCAGCCAGTCTAAGCCCGGCTTCCAACACCAAATTTCCCATAGATGACATACCAGGACTTCTCGTTCAGAAAATGTGCACGTGTCACTTTGTGTTACCACTGCCTTCCCCAGCCGGGTCTAAGGTCCTTGAGGGCAGGGACCAGGACATATTCCGTCATGCCTACAGCACAACGCTTGGTGGGTACTTAGTAGGTACTTAACACATGCACGGTTAAATGAATGAAAATTTCACAAGAGCTATGGATTTTCAGGTATTTCAAATGCAACAAGACATACAACAGCACTACATGAGCTGTTTACCAGAGAACACTGCAACTTGCCCAGGGGTCCTGGTTATGAACATAAATGACTTTAGATGCTCTGAAAAACTCCTGATTATTATTGTTATTATTATTATTATTATTATTTTTAGAGAGTGAGTATAGGTGTGGGGCAGAGAGAGAGGGAGAGAGAGAATCTATTTTTTTAAATGTTTATTTATTTTTAAGAGACAGAGACAGAGCACGAGTGGAGGAGGGGCAGAGAAGAAGGAGACACAGAAGCCGAAGCAGGCTCCAGGCTCCAAGCTGTCAGCACAGAACCTGATGCGGGGCTCGAACTCACAAACTGTGATTTCATGACCTGACCCGAAGTCGGATGCTTAACCAACTGAGCCACCCAGGCGCTCTGGGAGAGACAGAATCTTAAGCAGGATCCACATTCAGCATGGAGTCTGACACGGGGCTCGATCCCATGACCCTGAGGCCATGACCTGAGCCGAAATCAAGAGTCAGACGCTTAACCGACTGAGCCACCCAGGCGCCCCAATTTGTAATTTTGAGTAAAGACGCGTGGATGACACAGCCACAATCAAACCACACACAGCCCAACTCAAGAATGGACAAAGGACTTAAATAGACATTTCTCCAAAGATACCTGAGTGACCAATAATCACAAGAAAAGATGCTCCGTATCACTAATTACTACAGAAATGCAAATCAAAACCACAATGAGATACTATCTCACACCCACAAGGGTAGCTACTATCAAAAAACAGACAAAACAACCGAGAAAATAACGAGGGCTGGCGAGGACGTGGAGAAATTGGAACCCTTGTGCACCGCTGGTTGGAGTGTGAAATGATGCAGTCCCCGTGGATAACAGTCCAGGGGTTCTTTAAAAAGTAAACAGAGAAGTGCCACATGACCCAGCAATTCCGCTTCTGGAGTATATACCCGAAAGGACTGAAAGCATGAACTTGAACAGATATTTCTACACCCATGTTCACAGCCAACAGTTCAAAAGTCCATAGACAGATGACTGGATAAAGAAATACGGTACCTCCACAGGACGGAATATTATTCAGCCATAAAAAGGAATGAAGTTCTGACACCTGCTACATTATGAATGACCGACCTTTAGAGACGTCGTGCTGAGTGAAAAAAGCCAGTCATGAAAAGACACGGACTGTATGCTTCCACTCGTACGAGGTCCTTAGGATAGTCAGATTCATAGTGACAGAAAACAGAACGGTGGTTACCAGGGGTTGTGGGGAGGGGGGATTGGGGCGTCAGTGTTCAGTGGGGACAGAGGTTCCGTTTGGGAAGATGAAAAGTTCTGGAGATGGATGGTGATGATGGCTGCATAACACTGTGGATATACTTAATGCCCCTGAATTATACACTTAAATGTGAATTTTATGTTATGCATATTTGACAAGGAAGGAAGGAAGGAAGGAAGGAAGGAAGGAAGGAAGGAAGGAGGGAAGGAAGGAGGGAAGGAAGGAAGGAGGGAGGGAGGGAAGGAAGGAGGCAATGAAGGAAGGAGGGCGGCGTTCTCTTTTCCTTCCCTTCCTTCCTTCTTTCTTTCTTCCGTCTTTCTTTCTTGCTTTCCTTCCCTCCTTCTTTCTTCCTTTCTTTCTTTCTTCTTTCCTTCCTTCCTCCCTTCGAGGAAGGAAGGAAGCAAGCAAGCATGGATGCCTCTCTGAGGAAGACAGCCATAATTTCTAGTTCCGGTTGTGTGAGGTCGGGTGACACTTCGCTTCTCTGAATTTCAAGTCCCTCGTCTGTCACACCCAAAAGGGGGAAAAAACTACCCACATTATGAAACAGATTCAAAGACTGAAGGAGATGGGCCAGGTGTTAAACCTCCCTGACCTCTCACCTGTCACCCTCCTTCCCTACTGGCCCCTGGGCAGTGGTTTCAGCTGGCCGGCTTTGCCTCTGGCGCCCAAATCCCGCTCACCTTTCCCGGGCCCGCTCCTGAAGGACGGCTGCCAGTTTCCTGGGTTGCGGGGGGGGGGACCCCGGAGCCCTACTGGTGGCCCCCCTCCCCCCAGAGTGCTGGAGACAAGGAAACGAAGGCTGAAGTGGGAAAGGTAGAATTTCACCCTCTGTGGGAAGCTTGCGGTGGGTATATTTTCAGGATGGGAGAAGGAAGAAGGTATTTTTAGGGCCGGGTATTCTTCCCACTACTTCTCAAATCCTCCTTCACCGAGAGGGAGAAGAGCCACCTCTGCGGGGAAGGGAGAAGAGGGGGTTCCCAGGGGCCTCACTTGAGGGGTGAGGCAGCCGGCACCCTCGGCAGAGCAGGAAGTCATCCCGTGCTTGGTCCTGGGGCCAGGACCCCCGGGGCGGCTGACCCTGGCCAGTGCCCGGCCAGCCTCCCTTCCAGAACAGCCTCCTTTTTGGGAACGGGGCCTAGAGCTCCCTCCCCCCTGCGCGGCCACATCCCCACTCTGCCTTCAGGATCACCTGAAAGGGAAGTTTATAAGAGGAAAAGGAACGAAAAGGATCCCATTTAACAGCACATACTGGGCGGGGGAACTTCCTGACAGGAAATGCTGTGGAAACCGGGCCCGGTCTGGCCATGGAAAACTGGTTTGGCTCAGAACTGGCCAGAGTGGACAGGAGACCTTGGGCAGCTGAACGCCACAATTAAACTGGACTTGTCCGAGGTCACTTTCTTTCTTGTGCCTCTTCAGCAAGCAGACGCTATAATAATCTGCACACCACAGGGGGGAAAGGTACCATTTCTTTTTTTTTTTTTAATCCAAGAAAAACCCCACCCTAATTTAGGCCGCAGAGACAGAAAGGGCTACTGGTTCGGCCGGCAAATCGGCAGCAGATGTAGGCAGCTGAGCGGAGCCAGGCCGAGCAGCACGGCTGACACCAGCCTGAGTCACCCGGGTGTGGAAGGCGGGCGGCAGTGGGCAGGGGGCGGTTATCTTTATTCTTGGGCTGGGGTGTGGGGTGGAGGAAACAATAGAACAGAAGAATCCTCGGGGCTGGGACTGGCGCAGTGTGGCAGGCAGGTATAGACAGGTTCCCAGCAGGCTGCTTCTTCTGAGCCAAAGAATTCAAACAGGCCCTCCATCCCAATGGGGAGAAGGCCTCTTCTCCCCGCCCCACGCGACGAGACCTTGCAATGTCCCATTGGCAGGGCTGAGTCTGGCTGCGGCCGGCCGGCCGCTCTCCGCCCCTGCGTCCCCACCCGCTTTCTCTAAGAGCCAGGCCATCCTGCGGCTGGCGTGGGCGGCCCAGGCCCTGCCCGGGCTCCTGCTCTGCTCAGGACCCCGTTCCTGGATAGGCTCTACCCCCTCTCCTCAGTGTTCCCTTTTCTCTCTGCTCTGCAATGCGTTTCTTGTGGTCCCGAGACACAAGCTCCCAGGGTGAAGGCCCTGTGCCTGCCTCTCAGGCTACTGGCTCAGCCCACAGTGGGGGACCTGGTAACACTGTCCCCTGGAACGAGAGCTGTCAGGAGCAGGGACATCCCCTGTCTTGGTGGCCCTCCGGCAGCGGGCCTGGCACAAAGCAGGGTTCAGCAAGTGTCCGCCATCTGAATGGATGAGTACCACTGGGCATCAAGGCTTCTAGAACATTCCAGCACCCCTCTGAGGCCGGCTTAGTGGCTCCTTGTATGAAGAGGAGGGTGTTCATGATATCCTTGAGTCAATTAAACATAGAACTCAGCCTGGGACAGAGTGTTTTGGTTTTCCCGGCCCTCACAAACCTTCCAGTGATAGAAAGGAGAGAGGAATCAAGGCCTGCCCTCAAAGATGCACAGAAAACAGAATGGAAGCATTTTTCGCGGGAAGGTCTCAGAGCTCTGCAGCTTGGGGAACGGGGAGGGAAATGACGCGATCAGGAACACTTGGATCATCAGAGGAATGGAAACCTAGGTCTCTGGCCATCCAAAGCCTTTCCCATTCACTCATGTTTTGGGGACAGGTCACGTGGTTATTAACATTCTGGCACCTTTTGTTTTTAATTCTCAAGCTGTCTCCTCTAGTTAATTAAACTCACATTCGCCAGGATCAAAATCGGTCATCTTTAAAAAAAAAATTTTTTTTTAACGTTTATTTATTCTTGAGAGAGACAGAGCGCGAGCAGGGAAGGGGAAGAGAGAGAGAGGGAGACCCAGAATCCGAAGCAGGCTCCAGGCTTTGAGCTGTCAGCACAGAGCCCGATGTAGGGCTCGATCTCACTAACTGTGAGATCATGACCTGAGCCAAAGGCGGACACTTAACTGAATGGGCCACCCAGGTGCCACAAAATAGGTCATCTTTTAAAGTGCACAGGGAAGACAGAGGTGGCAAAAGGTATGAGGGAAAGGAGAAACGAGGGGCTTTACCATTTTTCTGGTATACAGGCCTCTGTGTATTTTCTCAAGCATTGCTTTCCCTACCCCACAACGCGACAGGGATCATCGGTAACAAATAAATGAGTTTTCATCAGTATTCATGCTTCCTCCGATTGCACTGCTAAGCAGACTACTCGGCAGACTTGGTTTCCACCTGTCACCGTCTCCCAGCCCAAATGCCCACCTCGTTCTACAGGAGACAAGGGGCCCAAGAGGGGCCGTCGGGTTTTAGCTGCACTTGCTTGGTGGTGGCCGGGGAAGGGGCGGCGACACGGAAGGGCTTCTAGCTCAGGGCCTTGAGCCGGAAGCGAGACAGAAGCAAGACTGAAGTGTCAACAGCCAGTCCAGAGAGGAGGCACCTGTCCAAACCTCCAGGGACCTGTTTGGGGCCTGAGGCTCCAGGAAGCCCAGGAGTGGCCCTTCCTGCTCCACCACGGACTTGGCTGAGATCAATGATGGTCACGCTGTTCTGGGTTGTTTATTCCACTTCTATCTCCTCACTTCCAGGATGGGATCTGTGGGCGTAACCTGCAGCTTTTGGGATAGCAAGAACCCCGGGCCTGCTTCGGGTTCTTCTCGGGGAGGGGCACATAAATCCCTCCCATCTTTTCCCAGAGATGGTTTTCTCTTTCCTGCATCTGGATGGGAGAGTGTTCAGGTTAAACAGAAGTGCTAGGGAGGACCCACCTCTCTGTTGGCTAATCCCCCAGCACCGGCAGAAATCAGAAACGCGGGTCGAAGACGCTCCAGCCTCCCCAGAGACCCCGGCCGTTCCCTGCAGACCGAACACATTGTCTATGGGCACCTAAGGCAGGGCCTGGCACCCAGGCTCCATACGGAGGGCATGTTTGCTCCCTCGCCCCTCCTTCCCCGATCTTCCTCCCCAGGGCACATTTGGGCACCTTCAACAAGAGCCCCTCTGTGTGACAGACCCGGGCTAGGTGCGGTGGGATGAAAAGCAAGGAGGTGGGTGGGGGACAGGACCCCACTTAATGAGTTGCTTCTATGTCACAAGTACTTTGCGAAGTGCTAGACCCCCATACTCTGACTTGATTTCCTTTTCACAACAGTTCTGTGACCAACTGACAATCAGGTAGTGCAACGGGCTCTTCATTAATAACCATGAAGGTCGATGTAGTAAGGGCCTGGGGAAGGAAAACAGAAAGTGCCCTGGGGGTGGCCCAGAGGAGGTCAGGTGGGGTTGGGACTTCCCTTGGGGGAAGGCTCACCAGCAGTCTTTTCACATCCAGGATACTAACTCCAAAGACTCCCTGCTTTCCAAGCACTTTGCTCTGAGAGCGAGGTCAAGGTTGATGCCCAGAAAGTACTGATCTCCCAAGCAGAGCAGACACAAGAACCCCAGGGGCAGGAAGCACAGGAAGGGGGCCCAGGCTTGGCAGGAGCTTAGTTCAAGTTACTGATAGACCTGCACCCCCACTGACCCGAGGCCTTAGGATAGCGACTACTACAGGATTTCCACACTCTACCCTCTGGACTTGCAGGCCAGAGCCAGGGGTCCCACGATGCACTGCTTTACTGAGGACCCACAGGAGCCCAGGCACACATGGTCCCTGCACGCCCCCCCCCCCCCCCCCGCCCCAGAGGCCTGACCATGCTCACCTTTTCCAGTAATCTAATGAAACCAAGGAGGAAGCTTCAACTAATCGCTAACCTGGCTTTAATACCTCTCCTTAGCATCCTACGTGTGTGTGCTGACAGCCTCTAACCAAGAGAATGCCCAAGCTCGCTTCTAACAAAGGCAATGAAGGTACAGTGGAAATTACCGATCCACTTCGCGGGGGGAAAATGAGTGAACTAAAAAGAAAACATTTTCTCCTCTATGGTCTTCTTATTGTAAGGGCAATACAGGCTCATTCCTAAAAAAAAAACCCAGAAAATACAGAAAAGGAAAAGGAAGAAAACAAAAACCACCATCTATCCTGGCTATTCAGGGACAGCCCCATGCACACTTTGCAATATCTATATTTTTGTGCATATAGGTATTTTAAAAATGGGATTATATATTATAAACTGCCTCGTAATATGCCTTTTTTCCCCGCTTAACAATATTCATAAATTTCTATGCTGTCCTGACTGCCTTTGCTAGAAAGGAATTTAGCTGGTCTCTTGGTTAGGGGCCATTATAGATACCTTGGGGGTTAGGGGCACCCGGTGGCTCAGTTGGTTAAGCATCTGACTTTGGCTCAGGTTATGATCTCACGGTTTGAGAATTCAAGCCCTGTGTCAGGCTCTGTGCTGATGGCTCAGAGCCTGGAGCCTGCTTCAGATTCTGTGTCTCCCTCTCTCTCTCTGCACCCCCACCAAAATAAAAAAATTAAGATTAAAGGGGCGCCTGGGTGGCTCAGTCGGTTAAGCGTCCGACTTCGGCTCAGGTCACGATCTCGCGGTCCGTGAGTTCGAGCCCCGCGTCGGGCTCCGGGCTGATGGCTCAGAGCCTGGAGCCTGTTTCTGATTCCGTGTCTCCCTCTCTCTCTGCCCCTCCCCCGTTCATGCTCTGTCTCTCTCTGTCTCAAAAATAAATAAAATAAACGTTAAAAAAATTAAAAAAAATTAAGATTAAAAATTACACATTAAAAAAAATTAAGATACCTCGGGTGTAAAGGTTAGTACCTATTTGCTAGTTGATGCCTCCTCCTCGATTTAACTTGACTAGTTGAAAGAGAATTAGAAAGAAAAAGAGAGTCTATGAATGTGCACTGGTAGCCATCTTGAATAATTTTGTTCTAGAACAAATATTGGAAGAATTCTCCAACCTCTGGGTTTCCAGCACCCATCTCCTCTAAATAAGGAGGGTCTTCTGGATATGTGGATGTTCAGAGGGCAACTGTGAGTGGAAGGGAGTCCTTGTCTTCCTGGGATTCCCTGAGATTTGTGCCCTGGTCACCAAGGACCCAATTGCTGAAGTCTCTGTTCCCAAAGGAATAAAAGGAGAAACTGGTAATTACTCAGTCAACTGAGCAAAGCAGATGGTCTGATTTCATGCCCACCTGAAAGTAAATGTTTTGGACCTGAACTCTTAAGTGTGGCTGAATTAACCAGATAACAATCAGGCCTGCCCTCCCCCCGCCCCCCATAGAACCATGCAGGCTAAGTCTCCCACAGCTGAGCATAGTGTGAACAAATCAAAAGTCAAAGGTCAAAAAAGTTCCAAAGGTATTTTGGAATGTCCCAGAGGCCTCTTGGTCTTGTGTCTATGAACATTCCAATACAGGAAATCTGCTCCCAATTTCCTTGTGCGAATGGGGGTGACAATTAGGAGAACAAAGTGGGCGACACTTGAAAACACAGCACCGGTGATTCTGATATGGCACCCTCCTCATACACCCCAAACCTCCTGCCTCTTTTTGTGCAATTAATGCACAAAACCAGGGAATGAGGAAGGAGGTGTGGAGCATATCACACCCCACCCAGGTAGACTGAGCCTAGTACAGGGCCTGGCATGGAGTCGCTGCTTAAGATAGCTTGTTGGATGGATGGGTGGATGGATGGATAGACGGATGGGTGGACGGAGGGAGGAAGGGAGGAAGGGAAGGAGGAATACGCAGAGAATTTACAGTCAGGGCGTGCATAAAGGACACCAGGGAGTTTAGCTGCTTTAGCATCAGATGCATGTGTGAAAGTGGCAGGAGGTGAACTTCTGAAGGTGTGACAGCTAACTGTAGCAGAAACAACACTTAATGAGCACTTGGTAAGTGCCCAGGCACCACGCCAGGTGCTTTCCATGCCCAGGACTCAAGTCCTGTCTGCCGCACTGCTGCCTCCCTCGTTGCCAGCATAAGATGGTGGGGGGGGGGGCGGCACTCCTCACAAGGCTCTTTCCATCCCTTAACCTTCCCCAGCTCACATGGCTGGATTCCAGCCTGAGCATAAGCTGTGTCTACCCAGAATTAGAATGTGTCAGGGTGCATTCAGGAGAGTCTGGGAACAGGTGGCCAAGCATCTGTTGTTTGAAGGAGCAAGCTGCCCACCAAACATGAGTCCTCTAAGGCAGATGGAGTTGAAGCCCTGAAAGGGTCTCAAATGGTTCCCTCAGGGTTGGAGGTGACAGGAGATTTGGGTACAGCTGGCTTTTGTCTCTAAGATAGCCCTCTGGCTCTTCTCCCATGGTTCCAATATCCCTTCGTTCACCTGTTCATTCACTCATTTGAGACGCAAGTATTGAGTACCTATCATGTACCAGGTTCTGCACCAGGGAAGGAGTCCTAAAGGGGGAGGCACAGGAAAATCTAAAGGGGCCGGTGTCTCTAACATCTCTGAGATGGGAACACAAGTCCCCTTGGGGCCTATGGTACAGGCGTCAACACACAGATGGGGAGGGGGGTTGTCCCACCTCTGTGGAGCACACAGTGTGGCAGGGCACCCTTGACCCACACTCCACAGGGAGTGGCAGGCCCCAGCACGGGGAAGCAAGTTCACAGGTGCACAAGGGAACAGTCATGGGACACCCCGGGGCACACGAAGGGTGGTGGTGAGTGCAGTCGCAGACCACGCGGAAGCTTAGCTGCTGGAAACCCAGTGTTCTTACACTGGAGTGGCAGAAACAACCTGAAAAATAGTGTTTGTTGCTTCCATTGTGGCCCTAATTTATACCCAGCAAGTATGGCGTGGGAGACACAGGCTATACTTACATTATGGTTGTTAGGAATTATAGAAGGTTGGGGGCGCCTGGGTGGCTCAGTTAAGTGCCCAACTTCGGCTCAGCTCTAGAGTTTGAGCCCTGCATCAGGCTCTCTGATGTCAGCATGGAGCCTGCTCTGTGCCCCCCTCTGTCTGCCCCTCCCCCACTTGTGCTCTCTCTCTTTCTCAAAAGTAAAATAAACACACAAAACATTTTTTAAAGGGGATTACAGAGGAGTTTTCAAATTGAGGTGAAATTCACATAACGAAATCATTTTAAGCCGAACAATTCCCAATATTGTGCCATCGCCACCTGTACCCAGTTTCTCAAACATCCGAAAAGAAAGCCCCATGCCCATTTACCACTTGCTCTCCGCTCCGTCTTCCTCAGCTCCTCGAAACCGCCCATCAGCTTTCTGAATATTTCGTATAATTGAGACACAATATGTGACCTGTTGCGTCTGGTTTCTCTCACCTAGTGTAATGTTCCCATCGTTCATCCACTTGGGGGCATGTTTCAGCACTTCGCTCCTTTCTTATGGCTGAACACTATTCCATCGATATACCACAACTTGTCGATTCGTTTATCTGTCGATGGATAGTTGGGGAGTTTCTCCCTTTGGGCCACTGTGAGGAGTGCAATGAACACTTGTGTACGAGCATTTGCCTGAATCCCTGCTTTCATTTTTTTTGGAGTGGGATTTACTGAAGGGAAATCATAGCTCTTTGAGCTAGAATGAACTCTAAGGTCAGTGCTTCCAATTTTACACACAGGGAAACTGAGGCCGTTATTTGCCCTGCTGTGGGCCACCTCCGTGTCAGGATAGGAGGTGTGGCCAGAAGCCAAGGTATCGGAGGCTCTTCCCTTGTCTGTTGCTCACAGTATGGATTCCAAGGTGCCACCTGCACGTGATGTTTATGCGGTGGGTGAATGAAAGAAAACATTTACCCCTGGTTTCTAAAAGTATTACCCACTAGGAAAAGGGAAGTGCCCCTTATCCCATTTCAAAGGTTCAAAGGATCTTGAGGTCGGAATAAAACGAGCCCAGCAACCACTTCCCTTGGAAGAGACAAACGCAACCAGAGTGGGATCAGCGGGTGCTTGTCACTCCGTTCCCTAACCTGTCCCCTCCTGGCTACCTCAGCTTCTCCTCGTCACCTCCCGCAGGAGGGGGTGAAGTTGGCTGTGCCTCAGTGAGTCACCGTGGCTCAAGGAGAAGGGGGCCAGCTCACCCCTCAGCCAGAGCCTTGTAGGAGCCCTACTCATGGAAGAATGCCCTCACTGGGCAGAGCCAGTGGGCTCAAGCCCACTCGACAGGCCAGCTGCTGTTCCATTGGGCTCTATTGGGCTCTCATGGTACCAAACGATTCCATTTTGCAGGGCATGATGTGGTCCCCAGGACTTCCTGCCTGGGAGGCGATAGGAGGTCTGGGCAAAGGGTCTGTGGTAGTAGAACCTCAGAGGGGACCAGGCAAAGGCAACACCACTGGCAAGAGAGCCTAGTCTGCTGGCCAGTGAGCATGTGGCCAAGGGTTACAGGGCACGGTCAAGCTCCTTCCTTGCCCTTTCACCTCCTCCATCAGCGGGACTGTTGAAACTTAGGTCAGCTGCACAACAAAGCTACCCTAAGGACAGCGCTGCTAAGGAGCAGGGAGGGGCTCGGAGCTCACCACCACCCGCTCTATTCCCCGTGCGGTCCCTGACTGGCCCTGGCCCGGTCATTTGACATCTGGGGGCCCCTGATCCTGCATCCGTAAGGGAAGGAACTGTCTCTGCACCATTCCTTTAAGCTCTGAAGGGCCCTTGGCAGTGACCTCCACACCCCGGCAGGTGTGTACCTCACACTGGATGTGGGACAGCAGGCTGTGGCTGACAGCGGCACCGTGTAAAGCGTGGCGAGCTGTCCCGACTCACAGGCTGCCGTGGGCTGGGCCGGTCCCCATCATGATGCACACAGCTAGCCTCTGAGCCCACAAGGCCGGAGCAGCCACAGAGCCCACGCTTTTCTCAGGCTGGCTGTCACCCTGTCCACCGTTCCTCTCCTGCCTCTGTCACTTCAGAGAGTCCGGATGAGCCCGCGGGCTCCCTCCCGCCTCCTTTCCCACTCGGATTCATGTCTCCTTTCGTCCGCTCGTGCTCTGTGTAACCTCTCACCAGTATTACTGCAGCCTTCTTGGGAGCCAGACACCGGCAGACCTACAGCTCTCCCTGGGGAGCCCACGGCGGGGACAGCCAGGCAGCCCCGCGCTCAGATAAACACACTCTGGAGGGTTACATCTGAGGACAAGGATTCTCATCCAGAATAATGGGGCAGCAGAAAGGAATGGCTAAGCCTGTTGGGCGGGGCTGAAGAGAGGATCAGAGGCACCTTAGAGGACGTGGCCTCTTGGGGAGCAGAGAGGACAAACGCCTGGAGGCCCTGGACAGGCTGGCCGTGTGGGAACACCTGAAGTGCAGGTAAGAAGCCACATGCTCCCTGCACCCTCCGACTCCCACCCCGGTCCCAGCCAGTCCCCAGCCCCCCGGCCTACAGTGGCTCTCTCCTTCCTGTCTCTACAGATCCACGATTAGCATTTCACCACTCCTGATGCTGATGGTTTGCCCTTCTACGACAGATCCCCCGAGGCCCTGGACCTCCTCTCCTACTCTGGTGCCTTCCAGAATCAGGGCTGGGCATGGGACAGCTGGCAAATGGTGCTCCAGGCTGCGGTCCTTCCACCAAGCAGGCGGTCCTTCTGTCCTCGAGCATGTGGAGCAGCAGCAGGGGACAGCGGGATTCCAGCTTGCCCTGGGGACTGACACCCTACAGAGATACCACAGAGCTTCTCCTCTCACTTGGGGTAAGGTCCTTGAGGCGCATGCGCAACGACAGCTAAAATTACGGATCTTCTTAGTGCAAATATTCAAGAAGCGGAGTAGAAACCTACCTGCAATGAACACGAGAGCTCAGGGGCCAGCGCTCAGTCCCAGGGCAACTCAACAGCCTCACTTCCGGTGAGACTTGGCAAGGCTCCCGGCCCCGAGAGACAGGCCCCGCGAGCTCACAGCACAGGGGCGCAGAGTCTGTACTTGTGACTCTGGTTTTCTGATGCTCAACACCTCTGGAACGCCCCACGTCATGGCGGGCAAACACATCTGGTGTCGCTGTGAAAGGGAGGCGGTTCTGTGGCTGATCCGAAGGCTGTGATTCTGCTCATTCTAAGGACTTCTTTCCAACACCCCCATCAGGGTCCTCCTCCCAGGTTCTTGACTCAGTCCCTGCTCCCCAGTCTCGGCATACTGCCCGCAGTTCAACAGGTGTCCGACGTCAGGCTCAGTTCAGCAAAACGTTTTGAACTCCTACTCTGTTCCAAAGACTCGATACCTGAGCCATCCCACACGGGAGCAGCGAGCCACACATGGCTACTGGCACATAAAATCCGGCTAGTCCAATGAAGATGGGCCGTGGGTACAAAATATATGCCAGATTTTGAAGATCTGGCACCAAAAGAGTGGAATACAGCATTCATAACTTTATATGACTTATATATCGAAATAATAATGATATTATTGAGGAGACTGGGTTCACTAATTTACAACACTAAGATTAACCTCACCTATTTCTTTTTCTTTTTGCAGTTTGACCACTAGGAAAACTTTAAGGTGCAAGATGTTTCTGTAAGACAGCGCTGGTCTATATACCCAGGGAGGCCAGGAGAAGAAAGTTGGTCCTCACCCTCAGGCTTCACCAGGGTTTGGGGCCCTGGAGTATTCCAAATGGGTTGACATGAAAACAGCATCCAGGGCGCCTGGGTGGCTCAGTCAGTTAAGTCATGACTCTTTCTGACTCTTGATTTTGGCTCAGGTCAAGATCTCACAGTTCATGAGACTGAGCCCCACGTCGGGCTCTGTGCTGACAGCCCAGATCCTGCTTGGGATTCTCTCTCTCTTTCTTTCTCTCTTTCTGCCTCTCCCCGACTTCCGTGTGCGTGTGCATGTGCACGCTCTCTCTCAAAATAAATAAATAAAATTTAAAAATAAAATGAGGGGCGCCTGGGTGGCGCAGTCGGTTAAGCGTCCGACTTCAGCCAGGTCACGATCTCGCGGTCCGTGAGTTCGAGCCCCGCGTCGGGCTCTGGGCTGATGGCTCGGAGCCTGGAGCCTGTTTCCGATTCTGTGTCTCCCTCTCTCTCTGCCCCTCGCCCGTTCATGCTCTGTCTCTCTCTGTCCCAAAAATAAATAAACGTTGAAAAAAAAAAATTAAAAAAAAAAATAAAATGAAATGAAACAGCCCCACAAGGCATTTGTTTTCCACATAATTATGCACCATCCCCTTGCACCACCTGCTTGGAGAAGATTCCAACACACCAAATTTCATACAGGGCAACAGAGCGTTAAGGTATCTGGGGCCAGATGTGGGGTCTGATCCATCATTTTCCTCCGCAGGTGAGGCAACAGGTAAAAGTCTTCCACACCAGTCTCCGGACACGAGCACATTGTTGGTCATGCTGTAATTTTCCCAACCCACCTCCGTGACTACCGATCACGTCACTTATCTGGAGGGACCCAAGACGGAACGGAGCCGTCCCTCAGGTTCTCAGCAGAGAAGCAGCAAGCTCAGAGAAGGGCTAGAATCCGGCTGAGAAGGGAAGGGCCATGCAAGCAGTCTCAGCTCCTTGGCTGTCCTCTGGGGCGTTTGGCTGTGGCGAGGTACTGGTCGGGGGGAGGTGTACCACGTGATCAGATACTTGGAAAGAAAGAGGAAGTACAGACAAATCGCGTGCTCTGAGTCCCTTCCACAGGCCGGACATGGTTTTTATGTAATCCCACTACCCTCCCCACAACCCTGCTAGGTGGGTGTGGGCTCAAATTATGGACAAGAAAACAAAGGCTCAGAGGCTTAAGTGACCCAGCCTGGTGCACTCCCCACAGAACGCTCCCCACAGAAAGGATCTGACGCATGAAATTGTTGGAGGGTGGGGCCTGGCCGAGAAATCAGGCCACGTGTCCTGGATTCAAATTTCATGAACTAGGTGATCTTGGGCAAGTGCTTTCCCCTCTTAAACCTCAGTTTCCTTAAAGAGAAAATGTAGCTATCGGTGGACAAGGCTAGTGTTTCTCTCACTTGTGAAAACCATAAGTCACCATAGCATTTTTTTCTTCGTGACCAGGAAATAAACCTGTGTGTGTGTAAAACTGAACGAGAAGCGTGGTTGAATATTTACGTTAAGTGCATATGAGGAAGGTTGATATTTTCTATTCTGTTCTGTTTTTCTATCTCTCTGTATCTTTTTCAGCTGGTGGATTGCCATCCGCTAGATGAATCAAATGACCCACATGAGGTTGCCACCTACAGTTTGAAAAACATGGTTCTAAATGATTGATTTCCAAGCACCTCTCCAGAACTAATAACCTGAGGGTTTGTAACTGACGCCAGACTGAAAATCTGTAAGCACCTCGGTCTCTCTTTCCTTCTCAATATTCCTCCTTCCCTTCCAACTCCCTTTCCCCTCCTCTCGTGCTCCCGCCACCCCCACCTCCTCAACAGGCTAAGCAGAGAATTTACCACGTTTCTCTCCACCCAAGGGCACCCTGGCACCAGGGAGGGACAAGAGGAGGCCGCTCTACAAAACGGTGCCTCTGACCCCCAGATCTTCCTTTCTGGAGGCCATTTGCCAGGACACGGAAATCTCTCTATTACAACGGAATGCTTCTCCGTAATGGACTTTGTTGGAACAGGGCTTTGCCGCCCAATCCAGCAGCAAAACATGTTTCAGAGCCCAGAAAAAAGATGACATTGAGAAGTTCTCCTGATTGTAAACGGTGCCTGTGGAAGGCAGTCCAGTTACTCCTTCCGATCGTGAGGCTATAAAGTGCCTTGTTTTAGCAACCCCTTCCAGGAACTTCTTCTTCCTCCTACCTTGTCGCTTCAGCGGCCCAGGACGAGCAGCTGGATGTGCCCTGATCCCACACAGCGGATGCCGAATTGTGTTGGCAGAAGCAGACCTTTAAACACAGCCGAGATATCTGTCTGGGGGTTGTTGCGGGGACAGCCTTAACCTCCTTGCTGCCAAGTGCCTGTGGAAAGCCTCTACACCCAAGCATTCTAGAAGCTTCTGAGGGTGTGAGGTCTCCTCTGCATCCATTACCCCTGGGGGGATGTCCCACTATGAAGTGTGGTGTTGGGAGGCAAGCGGCAGCTAAGGAGGGTGGTGGTGGCGGGGGGACAGGGAAGGACGGAGCCCAGCAGAGGCTCAGCTCTCAGAAGGCAGGGAAGGGAACTGGCGGCCAGGAGCGGAGCTCACTGGGGGGCAAACACACGTCGTTCTCTCCCGACTGCTGGCTGTTTTGGGGACCCTCCCTCTACCTGTCGCCTCGACTGGGTAAATGCCTGTGTTTCATTTCTTTTATTTCAATTGTTATCTTAGGACCTATTCCATCCCGGCCCTGGGTTAACTCTCTTGGAAGTGGCATCAGGTGATTCTTCCGGTCCTGGCCAGTGTTCCCTCACCGCTCCTGTGTCCCTCGGGGCTGACTCCGGTGGGGGCCACAAATCTGAACTTCACTGCGGCCTTCAACATACACCTGGAGACCCCAGTGGGCTGTGAGCCAGGGATGAGGGAACTGCTCAGGCCCCAGCATCAGGTCTTGGCTTGCGCTTATACAGATTTAGACCCAGCATGGCCAAAATGGGCTTCTTGGGACCCTCTGGGCCAGGGCCGAGCACTCTCCCATGCTTCTTGGATTCCTCAGAGGTCCTAGTTTGCAGCACCTGGCAGAACACAGGCAGAAAGGACGGCTGCTTGCATGGGGTGTGGTTTCAGGAGCCGGGAAGAGCCTCTCTCACCCTAATCCCTTTCCTACTGTACCCCCAAGCCACCTTGGTCGTCTGATGCCCATAATTCCACAATCAAACCTTCATTCCTTTGGGGCAAGCCAAACTTGGACTTTAGCCCATATTAAAATGCCCATCCCTGGGAGTGGCATCATTAAAATCTTATCAGTCACTTATCTCTTAGAATGAATAAGTTCATTCAAATAAACTCAGCTGAACTCAAGGGCGTCGTTTGTGTCTGGGCCTCTGCTGGGCCTCCCGGGGGGATGGGAAGGTGCGAAAACATAGTCCTTGCTTCCAAGGCCCATAGGCTCCTTGCTGAGAGCAGGCTTTGAGGAAGGGATAGGAATGTGCGAGACAAAGGAGGAGGAGGGAGAGGGAAAGAAGAGACCCATTTCTGCACCCAAGCATGTTGTGATGCACACCCAAGGGACTTGTCACTTCCCCCCCTCCCCCACAGAACTTTTCTCACCAGAGAAGTCTGGCACAGGCGCATAGCAGACGGGAATTCATGCTCCCTAAACAAAGGTGAGCCGACCACAGTTGGCATTTCTGCTCTGCTATGTATTAGCCGTGACTCGGAGTAAGTGACCTAACAAGCTCTCTATGCCCGAGCGTTCTCATCTGTCAAATGCGGAGAATAACAATACCCACCTTCTAGGGTTGTTATGAGGATTGAAAGAGTTGGTAAGCCTGATGGACTTATCATTCCCTAGTAACTTCCAGAATCACTGCAAAGAGATGTAATTGTCTCCTGCTTCAACAGTGGGCCCGTGTGTGCTGCTTGCTCCCAGATAAGATCACGGACAAGGTAATGAGATGTCATATATCGAGGCATTGGTATGCATGTCCCAGTTTATTATAACAAGGCAGGAGAGGCAGCAAAGGCTGGGAAAGACTCTAAAGTTTCCTTCTTTCTTTCTTTAATTAAGAGAGAGGGAGAGGGAGAGAGAGAGAGGGAGAGAGAATGCGAGCGGGGGAGAAGGGCAGAGGGAGAGAGACAGAATCCCAAGCAGGCTCCACACTCGGCACAGAGCCCGATGCGGGGTTCCATCCCATGACCCTGGGATCACGACCTGAGCCGAAATCAAGAGTCCGGCACTCAACCGACTGAGCCACCCAGGGGCCCCTCTGAAGTTTCTGATAGGAGGACAGCAAGCACAGAGGGTGGGCCTTGTAGTAGCAGCTGAGGGCAGCTTTGGTCTGGAAGCAATAGACCACATACTTCTCAAGAATCTCAAGAAGGTGAAGGGGCCAATGGATGGGGGAATAGGGTTTGCCACAGGCTACCAGAGCATGAAACCGTGTCATCAGGGGGAAGCGACAGTTGGCAGTCGCTAAGAGAATGTAGCCAGACCTGAATCTCTCAGGCGGTAGGTCCTCCAACAGAGAGGGAAGAGAGCAGTCCTGAGTGTGAGCACGGGGCTGGTGGGCGGGGCAGGGCAGCCCCTTTCCTGTTGTCCCAACAGGAGAGGGATGGTATCACGTCATTCTTTTTCCAGCTACTTAGTGCAAGAGTTAGGATGTGACTGCAGGCCAGAGTCTAAACCCCATGCTCCCTTCACTGAATTATGCTACCTTGTTAAACATAGAATTTTATTTTTATCGGCACATACGTATTTGATTTTAAAATGTATACACGTTCGTGAATAAAATTTGGAAAGTAAAAAAAAAAAAAAATCACGTTAATAAAAAGAAATGGACACCTCTGTTGCTACCTCCTAAAAACAATTCCTGTTAAAAAGGAGTTGATAATGTGAGTACCCGGCCTGGCCGGGAGGATGTGCTCAGTCTACATTAGCCAGCATTAGTATCTACTGGTAAATCTCTTCAGGGGAAACCGAGTGTTGGCTATGTTGAGCTGGGCTTCGGGCTCGGTGTAAGGAATGCTGGTCATGGACAGATGCTAGGACCTCTTACGGAGGTCTGGGATCTTCAGAGACCCCTCCCTGCCCTGGCCAGTGTCCAGGGCAGGTTCGGTGACTCTGGCCCAGGTGGGAGGCCTCTGAGGGGCTCCGGCTCCCTCTCCAGGATCCCCGGCTGTTGTGCTGACCATGAGTGGGCTGTCTCAGCCAGAGGTGATCAGAGGCCGGGCCACTGATGGGTTAGCGCTTGTCCCAGGCAACTTGTGGTTGTCCCAAGAGGGGCACGCTGGGCAGTTAGGCTGCCTCTCTTCTCTCCCTGCACTAGGGACTCTGAACATTGCTGGCCAATTCACCTTCTCAGCAGACAACTTGGATCATGCCATCCTCTAGCTCCAACACCTTCAATAGGTTGTTGGTACTTTGGACCGACTATGGGTACTTGGTACTTAGTACTTCACCCATGGCATGAAGGAGAATCCCTTAACCTGGCATTCACTCTGCCCCCACCTGCTTCCTGGGCGTTTCTTTTTCTCACTGCTGTTCCCACCTAATAGCCCCAGCGAGCACTCGCTGAGCTCTGAGGCTGTGCTCTGAACTGCTGAACAACCTCGTGAGGTAGGTACTATTATTACCCTCATTGCATAGATAGGGCACTGAGTCACAGAGAAGTTAAGAAACATACTCAAGGTCACCTAGCTAGCTGGTGGAGCTGGGACTGAATCCCAGTAAGCCAGGCTTCAGACCTGCTGTTCCTATTTGCGGTCCCACGGGGCCACACCCAGGGATCTGTCAGTCTGGATCACTTCCTGTTCCCCCAACACCCGTGCATGGTCCTGCTGAGCGCCCCACTGCTCAGGCAGAACACGTCCTGCCCTGCTTGCTGTCTTGGAGATGCACATGCCATTGTATCTGCCTTATTGGGTTCCAAGGGCTCGTCTGTGCATCCCTGGTCTTCCTACAGCAGCCCAAGCTGGCTTAGAACTATTTGTTAATGAATATATGATGAATGAATAAATGAATGAATGAATATATGATAAATATATGATGTGAATGAATATATGATGTGCAACAGGTTTTAAACTTGGCAAGCACTCTAGTACTTCCCATTTAATCAAGTTCTGTGTTGGAGTGGGCATTATTGTCCCCATTGTGTAAATAATAATAATAACAATAATAATAATAGGTTCCATTTATTAAATGCTTACTCTGTTAGGTACCGTGCTAAAGGGTTACCATATATTTTCTCAGTAGCTGTTTCCAACTATTCTGAGCAGTAGCTTCAATTACCCCATTTCCCAGATGAGAACACTAAGGGTCAGGAATACCAAGGGACTTGCCCGGCAGGTGCTTGGAGGGCCACCCCTGCGTCTTCCAGTGCTGGTTCCTCAGCCCTGGCTATTTGCTATCCAGGATCCACTATCCTCCCAGGTCTGGAGGAGGCACTGAGAGGGCGTCTAAAAGGAAGACATCTCAGTTCTATGAACAAAGGCAAGATATGAGGAAGTGCCAGTGTATTCGGGTGACAAGGGGGACGCCGGAGTTCCTATGAGAAGGTGAAGTCTCCAAGTCAAAGAGTTGAATACGGTGTAACCTTAAAATATGATTCTTGCCGGCTGAGTGTTCGGGGTCTTACAGATCCCTTTTCAGGATGTGTTTGCTTTAAAAATAGGCTACGTCCTTATTCTTATTCCTAGTTGCTCTCCCACTTCTCAGATTTGATTCGAAGTGGTCAGAGCTGAGAGCTGGGCTCACGCGTGCCACACCCCCACCCTGTCCTGCTCCTGGGAGCTGCCCAGTGGCTGCTGTCTGATGCCTGCTAATACCAGACTCGGGACCAGTGACGGATCCGATCCCAGGGAAGGTATTTTCCCCAATTTTTCTTATTTCTCGGTGAACTGCTGTTGCCTTTTCACCTTATTCTACTTCATTCTTTCTTTTCTACTCTTTAAAGCTACCATTTACTTTCTGAAAAGACTAAAAGCAGATTTACCCACCCCCCCCACGTATGTACATACATACATGCATACATGCATACATGTGACGAAGGGCAGCCGTGCTGTCCTCCTCAGCCAGTTCGGGATGTTACTCTGAACATCCACACCTTCCGTTAAATGAAACCAGGCCATGCACAGGCTACAGTGCTAAATGGACTTAGGAAGAGAGAAGTGGTTACAGTGAAAGCATAAAGATTTGGTCTGGGCCTTCACCTTAGTCTCACAGTCTAACAGGAGAGGAACACTGACCCCCCAAATGCCCCCTAGGCTCCCATTACCTTGGGCTCCACCAAATGAATGATACAGTCGTAAGTTAGCCCCACAGGAGCTTACAGGAGGGACCCACTGCCTTGAGGTCGGGCTGTCAGAGAGCCTAGACCTTGAAAGATGAACAACATTTAGGGACAGAGAAGCTGTAGCCCTAGAAGGGGCTGGGCAGATGGTCTATCAAACACAAGACAAAAATCAGGCCTGTATAAACAAAGGCACAACAACAACAAAATGAACGCAGGAAGTGTGTTTGGCCTATCAAGTGGTTCCATTTTGGTCATGTGATGGACTGATAGAAAGAAACTGTGGATGCGAGCCTGAGAGTAGGCTGGGGTGGGGGGGCGGGTGGTGGTTGTGAAATTATGGAGCTTCTGCAATGCCGGTCTAAGGAATTCGGCCTTGATTCCTTAAGGGATAAGGCAATGGGGAGCCACAGATGGTTTTTGGATGCAAGAGTGATGCGTTGAAAAGCAATTCATTTGGTGGTAGCATGTGTGCAATGTCCCTGGACGTGGGCTACCCGTCACAGAGGGAGGAAAGGGGCTCTGAAAAGATGAAATAACCTAAACCCATTATTTCAATTAAGTAGGACAATCTTCCTCACTGCTTAAGAGTGATGCCCGGCCCAGACTTAAGGGTCAGGTTCAGAAAGCGGGGACCCTGCATTTGTCGTTCCTCTAACTCTGCTAGGTGGTTCTGATGTACATGAAAGCAGTACCCTCACTCTGCACTGTGCACGCCGACCACCCCAGAATCATTAAAATACAGATTCTGATTCAAGAGGCCTAGGGAGGCGCCTAAGAGTTTGCATTTCTTTTTTATATTTTTTAAACGTAGTTCTTAATTTTTTATCAAAATTTTTTTAACGTTTATTTATTTTTGAGACACAGAGAGACAGAGCATGAACGGGGGAGGGTCAGAGAGAGAGAGGGAGACACAGAATCTGAAACAGGCTCCAGGCTCTGAGCTGTCTGCACAGAGCCCGATGAGGGGCTCCAACTCACGGACCGCGCGATCATGACCTGAGCCGAGGTCGGACGCTTAACCAACTGAGCCACCCAGGCGCCCCTTAATTTTTTATTTTTAGAGAGATTCTTTTTTTTTTTTTTTTTAACGTGTGTTTACTTGTCTTTGAGAGAGTGTGCAAGCAGGGGAGGGGCAGAGAGAGAGAGGGAGAGAGAGAACCCAAACCAGCCTCTGGAAGCCTGATGCGGGGCTTGAACTCATGAACTGTGAGATCATGACCTGAACCGGAGTCGGATGCTTAACCGACTGAGCCACCCAGATGCCCCAAGAGTTTGCATATCTAATGAGCTTCCATCCGGTGCTGATGCTCCCAGTTCAAGGGCCACACTTTGAGCAGCAAGGAGACAAAGCTTTGCCCTAACCCTAAATAGTTGTTTTCCACCCTTCAAAGCTTTAAATAAATAAATAAATAAATAAATAAATAAACAAATAAATAAAAAACCAAAACCTTTTACCTGGGTACTTCAGCCTAATTAATCAGACGCTGAGGTTGCAGCCAGACCTGGGTATAGGTTAAAAGGTCCCCGCGTGCATACAGAGCAGGCAGGGCTGAGATTCTCCATCCCTAACTCTGGAAGGTAAGCCTCGTCAAGGGTAGTCCCCCGATTCAGAGCTGGGTGCTGGCGGCAGGAGTATGGCCAGCAAGCAGAGCAGTGAGGTGGACGGCCCTGAGCCCTTCCCGCCCTTGGCTGACAGCCGGCACTCAGGAAGGTTCACATGGGGTGGGACGCAGGCATGGAAAGTGACGGGAAAACACCCACATCCAGAGACAGCATGTGCTTTTTCCTATAAGCCCCCGGATTTTGTCAGGTCATAAAAGGGGAAGGCGAGGCGGGGGCTCGCACGAGGCAGTCACATGGCCCGTCTCTGTGTGCCAACTTCGAAGCAGGGGTGCTCGGCCTGCGGAGAGGAAATGTGTGCTCCGGGGAGCTCCTCCAGCTGGCTGGCTGGCAGCCAGGGGCGGCTGGCTCTTGGGGTTTGGTTACCCGTTCCCGATCCTGGGGTGCGAATCTCTAGCAAGGGGAGTTCTTGCCTGAGGAGTTCAAAGCCGCTTGCCATGACACCTAGAGAGTTCTGGACACCATTCTGCCCTTTCCTGAGCCATCACAGTCTCTAGGCACAATGCTGAGCTGGCCTTACAGATGAGTCAGGCAGCAAGAAGGACCCTCTCTTTGTTCCCGCTCATTTAAAGGGCCTGGCTGAGCTGAGCATGCTCAGTGGGGGGCACTGAGAAAGAAAAAGGAGTAGAGGACGGTTGATGAGCAAAGGGGGGGGGGCGTTGGGGGAGTGGAGATAGGTCAGCCCTAGGAATGCTCAGCATGGTCCTGGCCGGTCTTTTGAGCCTTCACGCCCCCAATCCCCTCCCAAAGCCTTCACTTCCAGAAAGGTTGGCCAACCGGGCACCTCGGCTGCAGGATGAGTATTTCCTGCTCCGCTATCTGAAGCGGACCCACCCCCCTTCCTGCCATGTGTTGTCGGGGGACTCCAGCCCATCACGCTCTTTCCTCTCTGAGCTCTTGCCACAGATGTGCCCTGGGTACCCTTATCTCTTCATGCAGCTTCTCCCTGCAGCTGTGCTAGCCCACAGAAATATAGTATAAGCCACACATGCAATTTCAAATAGTCTGGCAGCTGCATAAAAAGAAGTAAACAAATTGTAGCCATATATTTTAACCGACTATGTCCAAGATATGATTGGTTCAAGATGTATCGATCATGATGTAAGTCCCTTTTTTTTTCTTTTTTTGAGGCGGGGGGTGGGGAGGGAGGAAGGGGGCTGCCATCGAAATCTAGTATTTTTTTTTTTTAATTTTTTTTTTCAACGTTTATTTATTTTTTTGGGACAGAGAGAGACAGAGCATGAACGGGGGAGGGGCAGAGAGAGAGGGAGACACAGAATCGGAAACAGGCTCCAGGCTCCGAGCCATCAGCCCAGAGCCTGACGCGGGGCTCGAACTCACGGACCGCGAGATCGTGACCTGGCTGAAGTCGGACGCTTAACCGACTGCGCCACCCAGGCGCCCCTAGTATTTTTTTTTTTAAGTAGGCTGCACGCCCAGCACGGAGCCCCGCATGGGCTGAACCCACGGCCCCAAGATCAAGACCTGAGTTGAAATCAAGAGTCGGATGCTTAACTGACCAAGCCACCCAGAAGCCCTGAAATCCAGTATTTTATATATTCGTGGGGAATATATACATTTGGGGTAGCCACATTTCAAGTGCTCAGTAGCTACACGCAGCTCATGGCTATTGTGCCGGACATCTCTAGCCTGTATGCACTCTGAAGGCAGGAATCATTTTATGAGAGCTCACAGACACATTGGAAGTGAACGCTGAAGGAAATCTTAGGACTACCTGGTCCAACTCCTGCACTCTGCACGTATGGGAACAGCCTCAGCCCACGAAGGAAGTGGCTGGCTCTGCCTCCCAGCGTGGCGAAAGGCTGTGGCCAGGCCAGAGCTCCAATCTTGCAAACAGAACCCTAACGATCGTTTGGGTGCTGTGCCGTCTCAGGCTGCGTGGCCTCCCCGGTGCCGGGAGGCTCCACCCCCTCACCCACTGTGGGTTCCCGAGAAAGGTGTCCATTGATCGGTGCCCACTGATACCTTAGGGGTCACTCAGGGGGCCTCCGTTTAGCCACGTGGCAGAGTCCAGCGCTCTGAGGGTTCCCACTCAAGCCAGTGCCTCCCTTCACCCCCAACTCCAACCCTGGGTTCAGCCGTGAAGAGATAAGTACTCAGGAGGAAGAGACTCTGGCAAGCAAGCAGAGTGTGGATGCCAATCACACAATTCTTGGCAACAGAAGGCATCCTGGGAATCATTAAGGCGCCGCTATTGTAATAATTAGGGGACCATCCATCGAATCAGCCTGAGTGCCTGTTTCTCCAGAGTGGGTCCACACTTCCAGACACTGAGCCCTGGCTGAAAGGAAAGGACAGAGGCCGCCTCCACTTACTAGACTCACTGTTTTGTTTTGTTTTTCATTAAGTTTATTTATTTATTTTGAGAGACAGAGAGAGAGAGCGGAGGGGGGGGTATGCAGAGAGAGCAGGAGAGAGAGAATCCCAAGCAGGCTCCGCGTTGTCAGAGCAGAGCCCGACGCGGGGCTCGATCTTGCAGATCGTGAGATCATGACCTGAGCTGAAATCAGGTGTCGAACACTGAACCGACCGAGCCACCCAGGAGCCCTAGACTTGTCGTGTCAATCAGTGCTCCCCATGCCCGCTGCAAACCTGAGCATCCTTCACACTCTGAACAGCGGAGGCTCACTGGGCACCCCCCCGGGTGAGCCCGGGCACCTCCGGAGCCCTCAGCTGAGTGCGCACCTTGCAGGGAGCAGCTGTGCCCAAGCCTGTTTATGCCAGTCGAGCTAGTTATTATTTCACAATTTAATGTAATGTAAACAGATGAAATGGAAGTCCAAAAAGAAAGCACGTTGAAGTTTTCACGCAAACAAAATTGGTAGTCTCAAAGGTGAGTCATTGCAAAAATGCTGTTGGATGAGGTGTGGATGCGATAAGAAAATATTGGAAAGCAAACCAGGAACCTAGAAGGATTTCGCGCGCACGTAGGCTTTGCATGTGTCTTTACGTTCTTCGCTTTGATACATCCATTCGAGAAACCTCAGAAGATGCCTTATTTATGGGGATGTTTATGCAGGAACAGTGGGGAACCCGAACTAGTAGACTCATAATCAAATAAAAGGACTTGACTTGGCCTCAAAAGATTGGTGAGAAAATGCACCTTCAAATGGTCTAAGTTAAAATAAGACATTCAAGGTATTCATGTACCTTTAGTTTCCGACGCCTGCCTTAACTGTTTTTTGTTTTTTATTTTTTGGTGGTGGGGGGTGGTGGAGTGGGGGCAGCTGACCGATTGACTACAGGTTCTGATCAAGTAGATAAAAGTTGATGGGGCCAAATGTTTGCTCAAGGGGAGGAGCCCATGAAACACAGCTGGTCTCCACTGAACATTGAGGTTGGAGGTATACAGCGTTTGCAATTTTTGAAAATGTTTTATTTATTTATTTTTTTTTTAAATTTTTTTTTTCAACGTTTATTTATTTTTGCGACAGAGAGAGACAGAGCATGAACGGGGGAGGGGCAGAGAGAGAGGGAGACACAGAATCAGAAACAGGCTCCAGGCTCTGAGCCATCAGCCCAGAGCCCGACGCGGGGCTCGAACTCACGGACCGCGAGATCGTGACCTGGCTGAAGTCGGACGCTTAACCGACTGCGCCACCCAGGCGCCCCTGTTTTATTTATTTTTGAGAGAAAGAGTGTGAGCACGGTTGGGGGCCAGAGAGAGGGTGGGGGGCAGAGGATTCTAAGTGGGCTCCTTGCTGACAGCAGTGAGCCCAAGGCGAGCCTTGAACTCATGAACCGAACTTTGAGATCGTGACCTGAGCCGAAGTTAGACGCTCAACCGCTCAACTGAGCCACCCAGGTGCCCCAGGGGTTTGCATTTTAATACAGGGGGCTCCTATTGGTCAGGGACCAGTCTGGACCAGGTAATTCAACAGAGAGCATTCAATGTGAGGGAACTCATGACAAACAATGGTGGGAAGCTGCTAGAATACCCAGAGAGCAGATGGTGTCAGCAGAGTGTAGCAGACTCCAAGGCCAGAGCCATGGTGGGTCACCTGGGAGGAGCTGGAGCCACAAACAGGACACAGGCATGGTGGAGAGGCCACCAGATTCACTGCTCTCCTGGCCCAAGCTGGGGTCTCCCATGGGCCAAACCCAGCCAGAACCCTGTTGGCTGGCAAGGGAGCAGTGCTCAGGCTCCCGGCGTGCAGAGCAGGGAAGAAACGCATCTGAGGACAAACAGGCCCAGGATTGGCCCAGATCTCCCGAAATCCAGAAAGTCCCCCTTGAAGAAATCGGCGTGGAATCTAAGGCTGATCGTGGAAAAGGGAAGAGTTGGGGCCAGGGCTGTCCTCCTGGTGCCTTACAACGGCTCTATAACAAGTGACTACCTGTCCTGAGGCTGGCCGGACAGCAGGAAAAACAGTGGCAGGGATTCCTTCGGATGTAAACATAGGAGTTCACAGAAGAGGAAGCAACAAACTGCCCGGGGAAATCAGGAGAATTCACTGTGAGGCAACGCCACGTTGCACCTGGCTTTTGAAAGTTCTTTCCTCAAAGCTCTTTAGGTTTCACAGGCTTCCTGTTGACGCTAAGCAAAATCCAAAGTAGGGCTAATTTAATCGGCCACGGCACTCCGTCGTGGCTGTTGTCCAACTGCTGTCCTGAAGTCCTGGCTGCCTGGATAATGATGCTATCACCTGCCTGGGCCCCTCTCGTTTTCCCCTCATGTTTTTACTGCACGTGGAGACCTTCTGCGGACCACCAGGATTAGGCAGCTAATGTTGGGGGGGGGGTGGCACGTCCTAACTGTGGCACTTGACTGGCATTGAAGAGACTTTGCTTCCGGCAACCATCAGCCGGGTGTCTTAGGGCCAGGTCACTCCGCCTCCTGGGTCCAGGGTCCCCGTCTGTGAAAGAGGGGGCTGAACTGACCTTCTACATTTTAGGGTCATCCCTCCGACGTTAATTTTTGTCATACGGGCCTCTAAATGGAGACGAGGGAGAAAAGGGATGTTAGGGAGAAGGTAGATGGAGTCCAGGCAGACTTTGGAGGACGTCTAATAAAAAATTCCTCAGATGAGATTTTTTCCCCCCGTTATCATATGCTTTTCCCCCTAAAAGCGGAATTCTACGAAATAAATCCTAGTTAATTGAGGGTTCTGGTTACTTGGGGTGCAATTAATCAGGGTTTTACTGCATTTCCAATTGCAGTGAGTTACACAGTGGTTTGCATACGCGGTAACTTCTTAAGTGACTTCTGTTCCCTGACCTCATATCTGTTTCATTAAAATTGAACACTTTGAAACGAAAAAGGGAGCATGGAGCGGAATGGTTCCACCTGGACACAGCTCTGGGGAAACAGCAGTCAAGGTGATGAAAAGCAGCGTCCAACCATGCCCATACATTAGCCACCCTGCCTGAAAGGCAGTAATTGTATTTTCGACCACACTTCACAGCACTTTTCAGCCTGGCCAGGCCTTTCCTAGGTTATTCTTCTCACTCTGGGGCAGGCACATTTGGTATAAAAATCTCCCCCAACCCCTTCCTGGTACTCCAAAACCATAACTTAACTTGGGCTGGCTAAGCAATGTGAACAGATTATCTCAATACGGTCAAAATGCTGTGCATCAGAACTCGGGCATTCGGGAGTCTGGAGAAACATAAGGGGCTCTGTAGCAGGCAGTGGTGTCGCCATTTTACACAGAGATGGATCAGAGGTCTGCAAAAGCAAAGCCATTTACAGACCTGCACACTTCTTCAAGCCAGACATCTGGTGGTCAAAACGAAAGACCTGGGTGTAAGCTTCGAGGAGAGTTCTGGGGCAGGGTCCGCCAGTCGGGATCTCTATATCTGATTATTAGGTGAATGAATGAACCAATGGGCTTTGCTGAGCTGTCCTCCTGCAGCCGGCAGATGGCTGTCTCCTACCCTTGCTTCCCCTTGAGTATCCAGATGGAGAAAAGCCTATGGCCTACAAGCTGACAAACAGCAGGTAACTCCTATGCAGAACCCGGAGATGCACAGAAAGCCGTATTTCAATCAGGCGGGTGGACTACAGTCAAAGCAATCACCCAGCCTCTCCTCATAGCAGCCCTTTCTCCTGGAAACTTCAGTTACTGTCCCTTGACACCCAGCGCTCTGGCTTTATTGGGGGCTCGGATCCTTGGTCCCCTGAAAGCTCTCCCGCCCCTCTTCTGGAAGTGCCTTTAAATTCAGGCAGGTAAACACGGTTGCCTTCCATTAGCAGGACAGAGGAAAAGGAGAATGTGCCACGTGCGAGAATCTGATTAGAAAACTAAAAAAGTAGGCGGCATTTGGGTTCCTTCAGAGAGTGTGTGAGAGCAAGCCAGAGCGGAAGAGAGGAAACTGAATCACGGGCCTGATCCCTTACACACAGGTCACAAGCTGAGCTGTCGCTTCTTATGAAAGTTCCGAAATGCTAAGTTCTCTGCAAATGTACTTGCAGTGCAGGATCCTTACGGAGAAAGGAAATGGGACTCCTAATGACATCAGCACAGTTGCAAATTGCTTCCTGGGCTCTGGCATGACTTTATCCCTATTTTTTTCTTTTCTTTTAAAATAATTGTCAGGATGTGACAATATTTGACAGGAGAGAGTGAAAGGGGAGGACAGGGTCTGGCTGGATGATAACAGGTTGTTTGGGGGGCTGAGGGCACTGCTCGGCCAGGGACGGGGGTCAGTAGGGAAGGGACAGTTGACGGGATGCTTCCCTCTGAGGTCAGAAGTCTGAATCTTGACATGACCTTGAAACCTATGAATAAATGTTGTCTCATCTTGTGGGGAGTTTGAGAGAAATGGGTGGAGAGAGGGCAAGGGGGTGTGGTGAGCCAAGTCAATACAGTGATCCTGCCCCCGGGATCTGCTTTTTGGCAGGTATCAGAGTCAGCGTGGGGTCGAAGTCACTTTTCCTTACTAGATTTGCCAGTCCCTCAAGGGAAGGCTGAGTTTTACCGATGTCTGTATCTTTGCCCCGGCTACTGTCATTGCCATTATTGCTACAACCATTACCACTGTGGTGTCCATCACGACTCTCAATGTGTGGTCAGCAAATACACAGAATAAATAGAAAGGAGCCACCTTTGGGAGTGTCTGGCCAGCCCTCAATGACCCTCTTTTCCTGAAATCTGGCTCCTCTCTCACCTCCTAAGGTTCCTCATACTAAGGAACCCTGTTCTTTGACCATTGTTGACTAGATCAAAGGTAGATAACTGACTTAGGCTGGGCTAGCCCAGACTTTCTCCACATGTGGTTAGACCTGACAGCCATTTAAATGAGGATCTCCTAGAATGCAAATTGGTGCAGCCACTCTGGAAAGCAGTGTGGAGGTTCCTCAGAAAATTAAAAATAGACCTACCCTATGACCCAGCAATAGCACTGCTAGGAATTTACCCAAGGGATACAGAAGTACTGATGCATAGTGGCACTTGTACCCCAATGTTTATAGCAGCACTCTCAACAATAGCCAAATTATGGAAAGAGCCTAAATGTCCATCAACTGATGAATGGATAAAGAAACTGTGGTTTATATACACAATGGAGTACTACATGGCAATGAGAAAGAACGAAATATGGCCCTTTGTAGCAACGTGGATGGAACTGGAGAGTGTGATGCTAAGTGAAATAAGCCATACAGAGAAAGACAGATACCATATGTGTTCACTCTTAGGTGGATCCTGAGAAACTTAACAGAAACCCATGGAGGAGGGGAAGGAAAAAAAAAAAAAAGAGGTTAGAGTGGGAGAGAGCCAAAGCATAAGAGACTGTTAAAAACTGAGAACAAACTGAGGGTTGATGGGGGGTGGGAGGGAGGGGAGGGTGAGTGATGGGTATTGAGGAGGGCACCTTTTGGGATGAGCACTGGGTGTTGTATGGAAACCAATTTGACAATAAATTTCATATATAAAAAAATAAATAAATAAATGAGGATCTCCTATAACCCTCTTCTCTCATGCGCAAGGAAAACCAAAGACAGATAATCTGTAGAGATGAAAAGATTAATCAATTGTATAGATAGGAGCCAAGATAAAACAGCATAGGGCCCAGAAAGACAAATATTGAGAAAATAATTGGTTGCCAATGGCTTTCCTGGTTCCATGAAGTCCGGTGACTGTAGTGTTTTCCCAGAGTTTAAGACCTATAACCTATCCCTGTACCCTTGTAACAAATGGTATTTTCACCTTAAGCTACCTTGAGTTGGTTTTCTTCACTTGCAACCCAAAGTGTCTTTAAAATTTTTGTTTAAGTTATTTATTTTTGAGAGGTAGATAGAATGCGAGCAGGGGAGGGGCAGAGAGAAAAGGGGACACAGGATCTCAAGCAGGCTGCAGGCTCTGAGCTGTCAGCACGGAGCCCAATGCGGGGATCAAATTCACAAACCATGAAATCACGACCTGAGCCAAAGTCAGTCACTCAACCAACTTAGCCACCCAGGCGCCCCATTTTACTCGGAACCCAGTGTCTTAACTAACACCATGTGACTATGACCACCGTACTTGTCTCAGCAGGCACCACTACTCAATCACAGCAGTCTTCCAGCAAGCCTCGGAATCCTTTGTCTGCAAACCACTACCAACTGAGCCAAGTTAGTAGATAAAGATAAAAATCTACTGGCACAAACAAACCCCACAAACTGTTGGCTAACTCAGTCTGTGACGGGCTGAGGACCAAAAAGAGTACAAGAGAAGAACATGGGAGGGAACGATTCATTCTGAGCATGGACTTGACCATTGCGTGGGATTTATCCAGGCAGAGGTGGACAGGATACGCTTTGGGCGAGAGAGGACACGGGCAGCGTTTGTGGATCAAGTCACAGTATGGTGGAAGGACCCAATATTCCCCTTTGTGTCTTCCTAATCACAGATTACCAGGTTGTCTCTGGTTCTGGGAATACCTTTCTTGTTAGTTTTTTTGTTGCTTAGGATGTTGTTAGGATGCTCTAGAAAGATCTGCTTGGAAAAGGAGCACTAAGCAAAGCCAAAAGTTGGCCTGAGCTACCGTAGGGATGCTTGTTCTCCCACTGTTTCCCAGTTCCCTGTGGGATTTGGAGGAAGGACCACATGACTTGGTACGTGTTGGTTTCCAGGTCTGGCTTTATCACCACTGCACTCTCTGTCCTGAATCTTGTGCTTTGGCTTCTCAGAATTCATTCTACCTGTTTTAGCCACAGTTTCTTTTTTTTCTTCTTCTTTTTTTTTTTTTTTTTTTTTTTTTTTTTTAGTTTATTTATTTTGAGAGAGAGAGAGAGAGAGCAGGGGAGGGGCAGAGAGAAAGGGAGAGAGAGGGAGAGAGAGAATCTCAAGCAGGCTCCACACTGTCAGCGTAGAGCCAGATGTGGGGCTGGAACCCATGAACCATGAGATCATGACCTAAGCCAAAATAAAGAGTCAGACACTCAACCAACTGAGCCACCCAGGGGCCCCTAGCCACAGCTTCTGATTTCCAATTGTGCGTGTTTTGGCTCCCACTTTGGACCATGCGGTGTGAGAGGACTCCATAACTGGTTTCAAGGTGAAGTGTGTGACTGGGCATAAGCCAACCAGAGTTCCATGCTCTGGCTGCAGGGATTGGTTCAGGGACAGACATGTGACTCAAGACAGCCAATCAGCCCCACCAAAACGAACCCTAAGGCTTTGTCTTTAACAAACAGCAAGAGGTGTTCTCTTTTTTTTCCTGCTGGGCTTGAGCTGGAGAGGGTGTGAGGCTGTCCCTGCCACTACCCTCTTGCCTCTTTGCAGACCTGAGAATGAAGCAAAGACAGGAGACAAGAAACCTGCATCCTGAGTTTACGGAGCCTGGATGCAGGGATATCTGAATCTGACCCTACCCACGAATCACTGCATTATGTAGCCAATACATACTGTTTCGTTTAAGCAGTTTTCTCTCATTTGCATCCAAAAAAGTCTGATTACGCTCTGGGTTGGTTACCTCATCAATAACATGGGGTTAGCAACGCTATCCTTTTGCATGGGACTGCTCCCAGGAATGACTGAGTGCCTATAAAATGCTGTATCAATTAGCAAATAGGTTCTAGCTGTAAATGAGAACACCCAGTCCAATAAGTGGTTTCAGGAAGGGGCACCCAGTGTTCTGCAAAGAAAAATGAATGTGAAATATGTTGTCTCATCTTTTACAAAATTTAGCCCAGCGCATGCCCTCCAAGGACAGACGCTTAATAATAATAGTCAAGGGCTAAAAGTCGTTGAAAGAACACACCTCCCACGCTTCACCATTGACCCTGGGCGCTCTCCCCAATCTCTCCACACAGGGCGACAGGAGCCTGAAGAGGTCCCATGCTGTAGATAGCATTGGAGTGGACTTCCACTGTCACTCTGGCTTTAGATGACATTTTCCGACCACCCAGCACTTCTCACCCCCCCCCCCCATATACACCCAGGCCTCCCTGTTTTGAAAACACCCAGCTCTTCCTGTTTTACCAGAGGGTTGGGAGAGGTTGCAGGGGAGGGACTGGGCAAGTCTGATGATTGAGTGTGATCCCTTAATGAACCGGTAGGATGTAGCCCCCAACAACCAACCTCCCTTGCTAGTTGGGGTGCAGGGGGAAGGTCAGACAGCCCCAGCTGGTTCTGATAAGGAGCCTGGTTATCACCAGCCAATCTCAAGTAGCTGGAGCTTTTCCCCACCCACCGGGACAGGTACAATGGCTCCATTAATGGCCCTGGTTGTCCAAATACCATTCATCACTTACGACAGGCCAAATAAAAGGCGAAGGGTGCTCCCTCTGACACTTACTCTTGAACGCAATTCACTTTTAAATTATTTGGCCTCCTTTACCCTGCAGGGCTGTAAGCCTTTCCAGGCTCCTCCGGGGAAGCCTGAGCCCAGAGCCGCTCCCGGGAATGGGGCGCCCACACCCCCACGTCTTTGGCAGCAGCAAACTCTGCAGTTGGTTTCCCTTCGCTCCTCTCCCATCACCCACCCCCTCACCCTGGACATTTGGTTTGGGGGAGGTGGACACGTTCTCCCAGGTTTTTCTCATCAAGCGCTCCCTTTTTAACTTTTCCTACTTCGTCAGCAGATTAGGATTGGAAATAATTTACGTGCAAGTAGGTGATCCTACAGTTCAGCTTGCACGCTTGACAATTAACTAAATAAACTGCTTGGGGTCACTTGGAGTAACAATTCACAGACTTCCCTGTGACAGGCAAAAGTTAAACCCCTCGGCGTGCAGGACCTCCCCACGGGGCAGGAGGAGGCTGGTTCTGCGGGAGGGAAATTCTAGGCATCTTATTATTCACCCGCTCCCTTTCCAGTTCTGACCTTAAGAGTACTCTTAACCTTCCTCCTCCAGCTTGCTAATGGGGAAATAAATCTTGGGAGAGTATCTTAAATTCTTTTTTATCACAGACTGTATCACCGAGATAATAAGACCAGCCTTCAGAGTAACCATTAAGCCACAGAAGGTGTGGTCATCATTTATGATTTTTTTAGCCTTAATTGCTAGACAGACACTTTAAGTGGGAAGTCTGTCTAATGAGCCCAGTCATTAAAACATCAAAAACTGTTATCTGGGGTTTCTATTTTAGTTAGACATTACATTATTTTAATAAGGGGGCCGCATTTCTTGTCACAGGGTTTGGTAATGGAGGCTGAAGCAACCCCCCGGGGACTGGGGGAGGGAGAGGCAGACTTGCCTTTGGAAAACAAGGTCGCAAATCAAGACTGAGCTCTGGAAGGGGGATGCAGATGAGCAAATCTGGGAACCCAAGTGGGAGGAGGGCCTGCCGGTCTGGCCACAGGGACTGGAACCGCACCCTCACCCAGGACAGGGGGAAGGCAGGTAACGGGATGTTCTGGGCCTCATTATGCTTCGTGTCCTCTTTCTGAGCCGTTGCTACAGCTCTGTGCACAGTGTCCTTGGCCTGGAAGGGCCTCCCCTCTTGGACACCTCCTCACGGCCCCGGGGGATGTGGGCAGCCTGCAGGCCCAGCCCAGTGCCGGGCTCTGCGAGGCCCCCTTCTCCACCAGCTCCCTACTTCTCCTTCCTCTGGACCCCCACAAAAGGTGTGCTCAGTGCCCCCTGTGCAGCACTCCGGTCTACACCGGACGTTCTCGCACTGAAGGCTCCAGATTCTGACAGTCACTGTTGGCTACGTTTTACTGATCTGGACCAGTTACCGTCCAATGGAAATATGATGTGAGCTACAAATCCAAGCCACACGGGTAATTTCAAAATTTCCAGTAGCCATATTTAGAAAGTTAAAATAAGCAGGTAATTTTACTTTTAACAGCATATTTTATTTAAACCAACACATCCACAATATTATCACTTCAACATGTAATCGATATTTTTAAAATGGCTAATGAGCTATTTTACATTTTTTTTTTTTTTTTTTTACACTAGGTCTTACAGCGCATCTCAGTTTGGAGTAGCCACAGTTCAAGTGCTCAATAACTACATATGGGGTAGAGGCTACTGTTTTGGACAGAACAGGTTTAAATAGATTTTCCAAGTAACTAACCGTTACGGAACACTTACTCCGTGGCAGGCACTGTTCTAAGCAGTTTATGTGCATTAATTCACTTAACAGTCACCACGACCCCATTGAGTAGATACTATTATGCCCATTTCACAGATGAGCACACTGAGACACAGAGAGTTTGGGTAATCAGTTCCACACAAACACACAGAGCTTGTGAGTGCTACCACTCAAATGGGGCACATGGTAGGTGTGGGCTCAGCCTGTCTTTGATATTCCACCATCAGCCCCATGCCCCTTCTAAATTCAGCTGAGCCCTAGAGGACTGGCAAACGTAGTGACAAATTCCCCACCAAACCGAGCCATCTGGGAGCAGGAGGTTCCCTCCCTCAGTGTGGCTGACATCCCTGGGCTCGGGAGCCGCAGGTAACCACCAACTGCCTGTCTGGGGGCATATGTCTAACACGAGGACATCCTCCTCCTAGAAAAATTGCCAACATGTAGCCATTATTGTGAAGAAAAAAAAGTCCAGAGGGTATCCTTAAAAAGACGGCATTAAAAAAAAACCCAACTTCTTAAAAAGCTTCTGACACTGACAACTTCAGAAGAACACCCTCAAATCCACGCTCACACGGTAGGAGGGCAAAAGGTAACAACAGGAAGTTGCTCTCATGGTTATTGTCACCTCCTTATCAAAATGATATTCATTAATGGTAAAGGGCCCGCCCCACACACTGCAGCCTAGAAGGTACTGAATGAATACTGGCTGGAAGAATGAGCTAACCAGGTCTTCTCGGAGAAAGAACACAAGGCTTGAAAGTACACAGTTCCAGAAAGAGCAATCTGGAAGTACTTTCACCTAGAACAACCGAGAATGGTTATCAAAACCAGGAAAACAGGATAGCGCGACCGAAGCAGATAGAGGTTTGCACCAAATGTGAGCAATATCTCTTTGGTGGACGATGAAGGCAGGAAGGGAAAAATCTTGAGGCCCGTGGCCACGCTACATTTACATCTCACCCAGTCAGCCCTCACTAGGTGTGCGCAAAGCATATAAAGGCAGTCACAATTCACAGCATCATTGTTTGCTTTTAAATTGTATCCGAATCCAATTCAACTGATTACGCTTAAAAAGAAGAGAGGCAGGAAAGGCAAATATAAGACAGGAAAGATACACACACACACACACACACACACACACACACACACACACCATAGAAGAAAATGCTGGGGTCCTAGTGGGTCACAGACCAGCCAAAGACTTCCAAAACTCAGAAAAGCATATTCCCAGAAAGAGAAATGAGAAGTCAGGTCTGGTCCCACCAGGAAGGCAAAGATTCAAAGAAAACAACAAAGGCATCGTTGGCAACCAGAGCTGCTGGCAAAGATAAAAGGATCACACATCTGAGCTGAGGGACAGGTTAATATTGGCCTGCTGGGGTGCAAGAGCTTCTGACCTAGAGCAGCACGGATCGCAGCACAGAAGAGTCACACAACTTGGGGTTGCCCGAGCAACTCTTCGGCTCTGTGGTCTGGGACAATTTCTTTACCTCTCAAAGCTTTGCTGCCTTTATCTGTGAAGCAGGGGTAATGACAGCTGCCTTGGCAAATTGGACAAATCGGTAAAAAAAAAAAATATATATATATATATATATATGTGTGTGTGTGTGTGTGTGTGTGTGTGTGTAGAGTCACCATATGACCAATTCTGTTGCTCCTCAACCCGCTACAACATGATGACCCCTGAAAACGTCATGCCAAGTGAAGGAAGCCCGGTCACAAAGGGCTCTCCGTTTTTGTGAGCTATCCAGAACTGGCAAATCTATAGAGAGGAAAGATAGATTAGTGGTTGTCAGGGGCTGCAGGGGGAAATGGGGAGTAACTGATAATAGGTCTCAAGTTTATTTTCAAGGTGATGGGTGTGTTCTAAAAGCGATTATGGTGATGTTGCAAAACTCTTTGACTCTACTAAAAACTTTGAACTGTACGTTTTTAACGGGTGAGCTGCATGGTGTGAATTATAGTTCAGGGGCACCTGGGTGGCTCAGTCGGTTGAGTGGCCGACTCTTTGATTTTGGCTCAGGTCAGGATCTCGTGGTTCATGAGATCGAGCCCCGCGTTGGGCCTCGCATTGACAGCACGGAGCCTGTTTGGGATTCTCTCCCTCCCTCTCTCTCTCTCTGTCCCTCTCCTGCTCATGCTCGCTCTCTCAAAAATAAACTTAACGAAAAAGAAAAAAAATCATAGTTCAGTAATGACATACATATACATATGTGTATATGTGTGTGTGTGTGTGCGTGTGTGTGTGTGTGTGCGTGTGTGTGTGTGTATACATATTCTAGTCAATGCCTGGCATATAAAAAGCATATCCAGTAGTCCCTGTTATCTGCACTCTGGCTTCCTGTGGTTTCATTACCCAAGGTCAACTGCAACCTGAAATCAGATGATCATCCTTCTGACATAGGGTCAGAAGGTCCGCGTAGCCTAAAACTACGTCACAGTGCCTGCGTTCTCCACCTCACTTCGTGTCATCACGCGGTGCTTTGTCACCTCACATCATCACAAGAAGAAAAATGGGTGAAGAGCATACAACCAGATATTCTGAGAGAAAGACAACAAGTCACATCACTTCGATTACAGCATATTATTATAATTGTTCTATTTTATTATTGGTTATCGTGGTTAATCTCTTACTGTGCCTAATTTACAAATTAGACTTTGTCATTGGTATGTACAGGAAAAAAAAAAAAAACCCACAGTAAATACAGGGTTTGGTGCTACGTGTGGTTCCAGGCATCCACTGGGAGACCTGGAATGTGTTCCCCACGGATAAGGGAGGACTTAAACCAGAGAAGCTACCTGGTAATTGTTGGTTGTATCAGATCATTTCTCCTCCTCATTTATTTGGTGTCAGGATGCAAGAGGGGCAAGCACCACGGGGACCTAAATGCCCTCCTAAGTCACTCTTGCAACAGGCAGCCGGCTTCAGGTTTCCCTGGGTGGTCCAGTCTCCAGGTGGGACAGGAGGGGTACGAAGAACAGGGAGTGGACCCAGCAGGGTGTGGGTGTGTTGGGCAACGTGAGGGCACACCTGCAGTGCCTCCCAGGCCCTGGGCAGGCCAGCCCTGCAGCACTGGGCTGCTGGGTGTGGGGCTTCTATAAGAAGAGCCCACGCCCAGCTCTCTTGGGATAATTCGGCCTTGACCTCTGCTAAAGCTGCATTCCCATAGTGCTTTGCCAAGACTGGCAACACATTGATCAGTGCCTCCGTGGCTCTGCACGAGATGCGTTCCAACAGGGCAACACTAAACTGTGGCCACAGTGTTTGCAGAGGCTGTATGGCCTCATCCTCTTCATTTCTGTCCTTTCTTCAGAAGACAAGCCCTCCCTGCTCGCCCCCAGTTCTGCTGACGTGTCCATTCAGGATATGGGCAGCCTTGCTTCCCGTGCCCACTGCAGACCTGTACGCGGCAAAGTCATCGCGGGCCCGCGGGAAGGCGGAGTCGAGGGCTGTTCACCTTCATTGCTCCACCCAAGGTGTCTGATACCCTTTGGTGGAACGGAATTGGACTCTCGGACCTCCTTTACCAAGCCAGGAGCTCAGCAAAGAATCTTCGTGCTCCTCACGGAGGCACTACTGCATCTCAGGTGCAACAATCTGGGGGCTGTGCTGGGCTTCGCAGAACACCTCGCACCCATGGCCCTACCCACTTAACACCAGCGGTGGCCCCCCACTGGGGAGCCCCAAAGGAGTCCCTGCACAGGCTCTCCAGATGCCCCTGGAGGAGGTGCCGCCCCAGGCCGTGGCGGTGGGGTACTGTCCCTGGTGATCTCCCAGGTCCCTTCCAGCCCTGATCAATGGCAGCCTGGTTAAGTTTAACAACCAGCTCTCCAGGAAAAGGAGGGGGGGAAGGCGCCCCTGTGTAGACTGCATCGATTTCCATGGAGTATGTACTCCCACCATGACAGATTTCAAGGATGGTTTTATTGAACAATTGATTCACCAAATTCGTAAAATTTAACAATCAGCTAGAGCATTCCCAAGCTGGTACCAGCCGGCCCCAGCATCCCAGGGCCTGATGTCGAGTGTCTTACGTACCGCTCTGAATGCTAATTAAAAATGTACACTGAACCAGGAAATCAATTGGAATATTCTATGGTGATATTTAAGAACCACCTAATACTACTCCTAATAAAAATGCTGATAGCATCCTGGGACCCGAACCAGGCTGTGGAAAGTGGAGAAATGTTTCCGGAAAGGCACCACTGCCGGCCTGCACCCTGAGGGGCAGAGTGATGATGGTTCTGGCTCCTTCCTCCTCGCCTTGCCTCCCTTTCCAACCTGCAGCAGGAACCCTCTCCTCTTCCCAGGCCTCCCCTTGGAAAGCACCTGACAAACTCCTTCATCCCCAGGTGGTACAGACTTGACGTGAGCCTCCTCCTAGGGGACCTTGTGTTTCCAAAAGTGGCAACAAAAGGCAGAGGCAGTGCTTAAACCAGAGGGTTCCAGACCTGGGCACAGGCTGGAGACGCAGCCCTGGGCGGCCAGCTCGCAGAGAGGTGGCAACTGTCATAAGACACATGGAGGGTAAACCCTGTTCCAACTGGGGAGGGTTAGGGAAGGGGGCTGAGAAGATGGTGTGTGCAAGAAACTAAAATCCCTTAAAGGAGAAATATACTTAGAACTAGCCCCCAGGTTGGGGGCGGGGCGTCCTAGGAGAGGCAGGAGGGAGGGTTTAGAGGGGTAGTTGGGAAGGAGGCATGTAGGGGTGATGGATTCGTCCACTCTCCTGAGTGTGGTGATGTTTTCATAGGCAGAGCTATCAAAGGGAACACTTTATGTGCCGGTAGCCCCCCGGCAAACTGTGGACAGGGCTACTTGGCTCACCAGCTTGGACCAGACCGGAGTGGCACTAAGAATTAGGGAAAGGGGACCTGGAGTAGGGTTGGGGGGCAGGGGATAGGACCTCCGTGGCTTCCCACCTCCAAACAGCAGGGATTGCAGGGGCCCAGGGAGGGGCGAAGGGAGGAGGGGAGGAAACGGTTATATAAGCTGGCTCAGCAGGCTTCTCGGACTGCCCTGAATTGTCTGTTTGTGAAGATGAAGGTGATATAATTGGAATCAGAGCCTCAGCTGAACCAGGAAATGAGCGGAGATTTAAATACCAGGAGGCAAAGTTTACCAAGGGGATAGGAGGAGAGAGGGAGGGAGAAGGGCGGAGGGGTGGAGATGTGGGAGGGAGCTCTGGAGGAAAGAAGGGGTCAGGAGAGAGAAGGGGGGGGACGTTGGGAGACAGGAAGGATGAGGAAGGAAGGAGGGATAGGAAGAAGGTAGGGAATGATGGAGGAGGGTAGAGGGGTGCTAAGGAGGAGGGGAGGAGGGAGGGGGAAGGCTGAGGAAGTGGTGGGGGGAGACTGAGGAGGGAGGAGGAAGGGGGGAAACTGAGGAGGAAGCAGGGGAAGGCTGAGGAGGAGGGGGGAGAAGTGGGGGAAGGCTGAGGAGGAGAAGAGGGAAGGCTGAGAAAGGTGGGGGGGGGAGGCTGAGGAAGAGGGGAGAAGAGGAAAGGCAGTAGAAGGGCCCAGAAGAGGGAAAGAAGAAGAGGAGGAAGAGGGAGGTGGAGGGCTGAGAATCAGTGAGGAAAGGTGCTGATTCAGCAAGGCCAGGGGCAGGTCACACAGTGGGCTTTCTGAGAAGATTCCTGGAGGTTGCCAGCACCATTCAGGCAGTCAACAGGGAAAGGGGAGCCTGGAGATGTTTCCGGAGATACGAGAGGCTGGGGAGGAGGTCAGAGGCGGGCCCAGAGGCTGGGCCTGGGAGACCCCGGGAGCTTGGCACGGCTTTCGGTGCTTCAGGACATGTGGGTGCTCCCGGACTGTAGGTTACACACGGCACTGACATGGGATCTTGCCTGGACAGGGTCCCCTTATGCCCTAGGGGCTCATTTCCGAGGAAGGACAGAATCTAGGGTCATCCCTGGAGCTGGAGCTCAGGTGTGGACGTGGAACCTCAGAAAACTCCACAGCTGCCCAGTGTAGCAAAAGGCAAGTTACCTGGGACCACAGCTACCAGAGAGCAGCTGTGGAACCAGCTGGTAGAGATTTCCTTAGCCCCCCCTCCTCTTTTGCTCTCAAAAGGAATTCAGAGGTTCCCGGGGTTTGATTTTCTGCCCAGGAAAATGTCACCTCTTCCTCCTCCCTCATTAAGATAAAATCTCTCCCCCCAAATATCCGTCAGAGTGAAACTCCACCATTAGAAAGTCATTCCTTTCAGTGTGTCTGAGGCTGGAAGAGTGACGTTACTCTTTCCCGGTCACAGGTGTCTGACTCCAGAGCCCAGGGGACCTTTTTTTTAACCTGAGGGGAAACAGCGGGGTGCCCTCAAGGGTGAAGCATCCAGGAACATAAGTAGCAGCAGGATGATGTGGAGGGATTGCCAGACTCCAGGGCCTGGAGTTTTTTCATGAAACTTATGAAAATGAGAAGCCGTCAAGAGGAAACTTGCAGTGCAGAGATTTAAGAGATTTAAGTGCAAGGAGGCTAGCCTGGCCAAGCAGGAATGTTAGGCCAAAGAGAGCAGGACATCTAAGGTGGTAGGCTTTCCCCAGCCTGGGAACCCCGGAAGCGGGGAAATTTGGGGAAAGACAGAGCCGTGCAGACCTCAAGGTCCATCTACTCTGATGACCCCATTTTGTAGCTGAGGCAACTGAGCCTCCGAGAGGGGAGGACCCTCAGCGAGCCCAGGATGATGGGCCAGACCACAGGTTCTCCCCTTACTCCGTTCCAGGACTGACCACTCAAAAGCACTGGCAAGTTACAGGAACCTCGGGTAAGTGCCTTGTGCCCTGCTCTGCCTGTTCTGTTCTCAGTGAGGCGGAACTTTCTCCTCGCCATGGGGTCACTGGATTACCAGGGTGGTGAACCGTCCCTGCAACCGTAATAAAGTGGGGAGAGGGAGTGCTTGGGTGGAAGGCACTGAGTTTTGGGAGACAAAGTCCTGGCGGGGGACATAGGTCAGAAGGTTCTGGAGTAGGGACACTTCCTGGAGGAGAAGAGCTTGGAGCGGAAACAGGGAAAGACACACTGTTTTGGTTTCCCTTGTTGGTTTCCCTGCCCCTTCCTGTAGGGCCCCTTCACTTTCTAGAATTGGAGAGATGCAGAAGTGACTTCTGCCATTACAAATGATGCTTACGGGGGCACCTGGGTGGCTTGGTCGGTTAAGCGTCCGACTTGGGCTCAGGTCGTGATCTCACAGCTCATGAGTTTAAGCCCCGCGTCAGGGTCTGCGTGGACAGTTCAGAGCCTGGAGCCTGCTTCAGAATCTGTGTCTCCCCCTCTCTCTGCCCCTCCCCTGTCTGCACTTTCTCTCTCTCTCTCTCGCTCTCAAATATAAATAAAAACATTTAAAAAAATTATGCGTATGGGGGCACCTGAGTGGCTCAGTTGGTTGAGTGTCTGACTCTTGATCAGCACGATCCTGAGATGAAGCCCTTCGTCGGGCTCCGCAAGGAGCTTTAGATCCTCTCTCTCCCTCTGTCCCTTCCCTGCTCATGCTTGCTCACTCGTGCTCTCTCTCTCTAAAAAAAAACAGATGCTTATGACCACTTGGTAACTTGCAAGGCTTATGAATTTGAGTGAAAAAGCAGGATACAAAATTGTAAACAGTGTGCGTATCACCGCATTGCAACAGACACCCACACAAATGGTGCCTGCCTGGCAAGGAGAGCGGGGCCAAGTGCCGAGCGAGGTTGTCCGAGGCAGGGCCTGGATGAAGAGGACGGCAAAGCGGGAGAGAGGGAAGCAGGACAGGGACTGTGGATGTAGGTTACATTTTCTAGGCATGCTACACGGAGCAGGTGTTACTTTATCGAAAGGAGAAAAAATACTACATTTTCAAAAAAGAAAAAGAGCCTTCTTGCGCAGGAAGAGACCCAAACACAAGCAGCTCTTCACCCCACAAATACTTCCCTGCCTTGGCCCAGGCTCGGGGAACCTGGTTTCCGCCCGTCCCCCGTGGTCCACAGGCTTCTCGAGCAGCGGATGGTCGGGAGACGCGTGCGTGCTCAACGGGGAAGGACCACTCAGCGCAAGTGGCACCGCAGGCTGGACAGACGGCTGTCTATCCCAGACTAGGAGACTGAGGCCCAGAGAGATAAAGTGACTTAACCACAGGCCCACGGGAAGGTCGTTAGTGGGAGAGACCACGGATCCTTAAATGCAGCGTGGTGACCATTTCCGTTCTACGTACTGCTTTATGGAATGTATCACAGCCATCATCATCATCACTGGGTGCAGCAGTCTTGTCTCACAAGGACAAAAGAGATCATTTTCTGTGTGTCTTTCGCACGCAGTCCTCGGGGCCCCTCTGGGCCCCACACCACGCCGATCAGAGGGTAGACGCCCTATGGCTTCCGTGACCACACGTACATTCGCTGCCCTGCATCTGCTGGCCGCTCTGTCCCCTCACCTGGTTGGAAGAACAGACCTCTAAAAGCCTCTCCATTGCTGGCACCTCTTCTCCAGCCTGCAGAGCCTTTTTAAGAGGCATGCTCTTTAGGGAGCTAATTACCTAATTAGTGCATCTAGAGGAAGGCTTAAGTCATGAGGCTGATAATAAGGCAAAACCCACGGAACAATTGTGCTAGGCGGCTCCTTGCTGCCAGCCTCGTTGTCTGCGTCAAATTATTAATTACGATTCTTAATCACTCCTTTTCCCGTCAGAACCCCGGAGATTTCATTCCCTTCATCGCCTGGCCTTCCTAGAATACGCGGTCCTGAATGTCTTTCTTCTTCAGGGCGGTGGGAGGGGCGGACGGCTACATCTAGACTAAGGCGGTCATGCTTTCTGCCCGGACCCGAGAGCCACCGGCCTGACCGCTGAGCTGGGGTCTCCCCCTGCCCGTGGGTGCTGTCCTGGGGAGGGTGTGCTTGGGCGGGTAGGGCCAAGGAGGGGGTCCAGGATGCGGAGAGGGTGCCGGACAGGGCAGGGGAGCCCAGAGCAGCTGTTGTTAGCCATGTGACAGGGGTGTCAGGCACAAGAGAGATTAGGTTTACTCTTAATACTTCTGTCCTGTTGCAGGACAGAAACAGAACCCGTGAGAATGCTACGTGGAGGTTCCATTCTGGTATCACGGGGTAACTCTGCCAATTTGAGCTGTGTCAAGGACGGTGGGGTCTGTCTGGGGGCCAAACCAGCCTCCAGTGCCCGGACGCTTTCTGGTGGCTGGAGGATTCCTCCCTCCTCTGTGCCTCTTTCTACCCAAAACTGACCCCCACCCCCGCCCCAAGGCCAAGACCATGCCTGACTCACACCTGTGTCCCTCTCACAGCCCCCGGGGACAAGGGCTCCACCAACGTCTGTGAATTTGAGTTGGAATAAAAAACAAGCCCAGATTTCAACGCATCAAAAAACAAGAACAGGGGCGCCTGGGTGGCGCAGTCGGTTAAGCGTCCGACTTCAGCCAGGTCACGATCTCGCGGTCCGTGAGTTCGAGCCCCGCGTCGGGCTCTGGGCTGATGGCTCAGAGCCTGGAGCCTGTTTCCGACTCTGTGTCTCCCTCTCTCTCTGCCCCTCCCCCATTCATGCTCTGTCTCTCTCTGTCCCAAAAATAAATAAACGTTGAAAAAAAAAAATTTAAAAAAAAAAAACAAGAACAGAAAATGGAATATTGGGATTGGGGGGGAAAGGTCAATGGGGGCTTAGTTTTCGTGCTCGACTTTTCTCCAAGGGGCGGAATGAATTTCTGTAATATTTGTGACACCAACAATGAAACTTCGCGATCCGAAAGTCAATATGAAACTTTACTGGAGTCCTGAGATGGCATTTTCTCCTTCTTCTAAATATTTGGTAGCCCAAGGTGAGCTACGACCCAGGACTGTTCTGAGACTGTCACAGCTGTTAGGGGAGGGGGTGGTGGGGAGAGACCTGGGGTGGGGGGCGGTGGTAGGAGGACCGGGGTACAGGAGGCAAGTTCTCCTTAACCTCGGGTGTGACAGAGGATGAGGTGGCTGCGGAGTCAGCTCAGCCACAACGGTGACCCTCACTCTGGGGCCTTCTTGTAGACGGACTTGCCGTGTTCATTCATTTTTAGAGACCAACCTTGTCAAAACAAGGTTGTCAAAACAAAACATCTGTGCATATAAAACAGGAGAAACTCAGGCATAGCCCGTCAAGGAAGAAAAAAGAAAAAAAAGAGAAAAAGAAGAAAAAAAAAACCCCACAAATGCACAATGTTTTGATAGGCAAGTTAGCAATTTAGGACCTAAAATTATTATGTACATTTTCTTTGAGCTGGCAATTCCACTTCTCACTGCTTATCCTAATAATTAAGTACGTGCAATGGTTTTATTACCCGGTATTAATCTCAGTATTGCTATGCCATGGGAAAAAATTTTAAATGTCCAAAAAAAAAAAAAAAAAAGGTTAAAGTATGAGATGCTACATTTATACAATGAAATGACTTGTAGCCATGAAAGTAATGCAGATAAATAATTTACTAGCATGGGGATATGTTCTGTTGTGACATGTACAAACACTGCTGTATAGAATGATCCCAATTTGCATACTAAGACATGTTCGCAGAAAAATGTCTGGAGTAATATAGATATATATTTTTAAGATTTTTTTTAAAGAGTTTATTTTGAGAGGGAGACAGAGCATGCACGTGTGCGTGTGGGGGAGGGGCAGAGAGCGAGAGCGAGAGCGAGAGCGAGAGAGCGAGAGAGCGAGAGAGCGAGAGAGAGAGAGAGAGAGAGAGAATTCCAAGCAGGTTCTGCATTGTCAGTGTGGAGCCCGAGGCAGGGTTCGATCCTACGGACCATGAGATCATGATCTGAGCCGAAATAAGGAGTTGGAAGCTTAACCCACTGAGCCACCCAGGCGCCCCTGGCGTAATATATATTTATAATAATCACGCTCAGCAAGAGGATTATAGTGGTGTCATTCCCTTTCTCTTATTGTCTGTATTCTCCTAATCCTGTCTTTCAACAATGGATGTGTGTTACTTCTATAATTTAAAAAAGAAGTTTAGTACTATGTATGGTTTCTCCAGGAAAAGAAGATCATTGCAGACGGTTGAGAAAAAAAACTTTGCAAAGTGTATGTGTAGAAACCCATTGTGTGTGTGTGTTTGCGTACATTCACAGAAAAACGAGAGGAAAATTCTAAGAGGATTGTAACAGGGGATGAAGGGTACCCTTTCTAAATAGCGGGAAGATGAGTATTTCGGTTGTTTAAACCTTTCTATGTAAAATAACTATTTTAACATAAAAAGCTTTGAACTTAAAGACCGCGTGGCCTCTTAATTGCTTACTGGGTTCAGCGCTTTAGAGAAAGGGTAACAGTCATCCATGCAGATCACACCTGACTTTGAGGGCCCATCAGAGGAGAATCCGCCCGCACGAAGCCAGTAAGCTGACAGGGTGATATTTCCTGAGCAATCCTTGAAGGTGCCCTTCCTGCAGTCAGTCCTGTGAACGGGCATTCTGTTGCAGACAGGAGAATGACACGAGGGACAAGTCCCTGAGCCTGCTGGCCGGTAGACCACCCGCGACGCCAACTCCCTGCAGTCTGGCTTCCAGATCTCGGTTTTCCTCATCTGCTCAGATGGGGATACTACTGTGACCTGCCTCCTTTCTTGGGTTGTGGGTGTTCACGGAAAAGCAAAAATCCGCAGGCGCAGGAAGAATAATCACAGGAAAGACACAGAAGAGACAAGAAGGTACGTTCAATAGGGCCATTTGGAGCTAAACTGGTTCGGAACTCACTCTGGCCCCCAGGGCTGGCAGGAGGCAAGAGTCAGGAGGTGCTCCGTGGGGTCCAGACCTCTCACCTCATCGGGGACTGCCTCCTGACCGAGGAGGGGGTCAGGAGGCTCCAAGTCAAGAGGAAAGCCATGCAAACCTGCAGGTCTAAATTTCTTCCAGAATCTCAGACACGGAGAACGTGCAAACGATGAACTCATCCGCAAACCCAGCCCCGACGCAGATTCGGTCTCGAGTTGCATTTTGGCTGCCGGTGGTATAAACACGGCCCCGGCTATATCAGTAACCAGCTCGGCCTCCTTCCTGTGCGAGGCGTGCTCCTGGCCAACCATCAGTGGAGCCGCACCAGGAAGTGGCACTGCGGGCCGGGCGGCGCCCGAGACCTTGGGCAAGTCCCCCTTCACTCGGGGTCTTTGTTGACTCATCCGTAAAATGAGGGTTATGTTGCCCCGTGAAAGGTCTGGTCCACTTTTGAGCTCCTGGGATCACTCGGTAACCCAGATGCCGTAGTTTGGTTCTTGACAGCGGTCACAATACTGGGATGGATGTAAATATACAGGAGGCCGGAGTACTGGGCAGGAAGGAGCTCAAGATAATATCCAACTAGGAGCTGACGGACAGCTGGGGGAGCGAAAATGGGTACGACCACCTTGGGACACGATTCGGCATTATTTTACGAAGGGACGCACACGTACCCTCTCACCCAGCAATCCCACTCCTTCATGCAGAGCACGGAGAAACTCCCGGACCTCTGCTCCTTCCTACCTAGATGCTTCCAGCTCAATCTGAGGCTACTTCCTCTTCAGTCCTCAGGACAGATGAACACAGGGCCCGTCGGATCCAAAGTCAGCTCCCACCCCCGGTCTCTGCTGGGTTTGCTGTCTTCCACGACTGTCCCCGCCTATCTCTCTGCCGGTCACACTGGGGCCGGCCAGGTGCTCATCTTTCTGTAGCTGCCGTGGCCTGCTCCCTCCATGCCGGTGGCTCTCCGGATCCTGCCACTTCCTAGAGCCTTAGAGGGTCCTTGCTCTGACCCCTCACCTCCACAGGCTGCCCTGGCCACTGCCTGCCCGGACCTTGACCCTCTGTGCATATCAACTTTAGTCCCAGTGCAGACTTAGAGCCGGCCCACTACGTGCCCATCATCCTCTCGTTGCCTCACGCGGGGAGATGCTGAACAAGCATGGCTCCTGCATTGCTGTTCCACAGCGAGAAGCTGACAGAGCCAGCGCATAGAGGACAAAGAGGCAGCTGGCTTCTGCTTTTACCCTACGCCTCCCTCGGCGGAGGTCCACATCAGGCAGGGCAGCCGTCCTGCCTGTCACGTGGAACCTATTCTTGTAACACAATCAAGCTGCCCTTGGCCGAGGCCCGAGGCCCTTTCTCCCCCAGCCCACATCTCCTGCGCATTCCTGTCCAGGGTGGACAAGCCCCAGGCACGTCGTGTTTACAGGCTGCCTTGCAGAGGTGGCCCAGCAAACGCTCCGAGACCCCGACAGGAGCCGGGGCCCAATCTAGTGCCCATCAGAGTCTGGAGACGAGAGCTGGGTTGGCAGGGTCCCAGAGGGGTGTGGCCGCTCTCCCAGAGATCCTGGCAGGTGCGAAAGGATGAGCACACACCTGTCAGTGATTTCCCGGGGGGCGTGGCCTCTGCCAGTGCTTGCAGGTTCTCCTCCCAGTCTTGGTGCCTCAAAATCCCCTTCTACTGGGCATCACCTTACCTGTCCTTCACCTCCCTGCCTGGGACTTCTGTTCATATCAGCAGAGCTAAGCAACACCTGTTTTAACAAGACCTTGCTGTAATCACGACCGTCCTGGCTCCGCCTTCAGGGTCCACGTCACTCACTCAATTTATCACGGGCTCACTTGCTATAACATCCGATGAGCCCTTGGCAAGTCCTAGGCAGTCTCGTGGACTGTGCTGGGGACTGGGGGACACAAAGATAAGCACAAGGGCCACACTCCTCAGACTGTCCCTCAAAGGCCTCCTCTATGGGGACCCCACCTACATTTCCGGCCGGATCCTACCTCTCCCCTACCTCTACCTCCTAATCCAGCCAATCCGGAATGCTCACTTTCTGAGGACACCTGAGCCTGCCACCACTGTGGGTCTGCGTCTATCATTCCTTGTATATTGCTGTTGAAATCCTTCCAGGACCCGTTCAGGGGACACCTCCTCCAGTAAGCCTTCCTGGTCAACCCCACCAGAAGCTGGTGTCGGAAGAGAGAAGGCACAGGACCGGCATCGCCCAGTCCATCTAGTTCTCCAGTCACATTGTGAGAAAAAGGGTGCTACATTCCTCAAGGGCAAAGGCTCTGCTCTCTGATTCTTTCGCGTCTCCCATGGTACTTAGCACACCTCTGCGCACCTGAGAAAAAAGCTGTGACCTGAGAAAGGATTTCATTTTTTCCTTTCCAGTGATGCAGTTTTCCTGGGGATGGGTTAGAGCTGGGAGTCTAGCCAGCTGCCTCCGTCACTCCGAGGACCCAGCAGCCATGGAAACGACGGGTCTATTTTCAAGCAGAAACAGGCTATCCCGCGGCATACCAGTCCCTCCATGAGCAAAGCAAGTTGTCAGCTTGCTTTATAAACCATGAATCTTTCCTTACCGTTATCTGCAATGCAGGTGCCTCAAAGGCATGAAGGGTGTCTAGCAGGCAGGGCAGACCAGAACCCACGGCCAGCATCAGCAGATGAAAGGTAACCGAGAGAGATGAATGAATGCCAAGTAGGTAAGTTCTTGGGTGGCTCTGGGAGGGTCACTTAGTCTTTCTGTCCCTCAGCTTCCGACCTAACGAGAAGACAGCCTTCCACGGAGCGTAAGCTCATGGGTGTTACAGGGAGACTCCACGGGTTCAAATCTTAGCTCAGTCAATCTCCTACCGTGACCGTATACAAGTTACGTGACCGCTTCGGCCTCATTTTCTCATCTATAGAATGGAAATAATCACCAGCCCCTCCCTGGATGGTTGTGAAAGTTCAGCAAGTCAACACAAGTGAAACACTTAAAACAGCGCCTGGGCATCACACGCTCTGTGGATGGAGCCTTTGTGACGTCTAATGAGCCATCCTCGCGGAGCTAAGCTTTAGTCAAAACATACCAAACTAGTCTCCAGAGCAGCGGTACTGATTTCTATTCCTTCCAGAAGACCTGGGTGGGGAATATCTGTTTCACTTCACCTTTGCTTTTATTACGTTGACACAGCGTTGTGAAATGGATGAGTTAAAATAAAAAAAAAAAAAATGTAGCATCAGGGAGCTTTAACTTGGGGATTTTCACCAGTAACGAGGCGGGGCAACAATTGCTTCATATGTGAACCGGTCATTAGCCACATGCAATCCCGCATCCGTCAACTGTCAGCTCCTTTCCCCCCCTTTTATGCCACTAAGACCCGCGCCTTTCTCTTAAGGTTTCAGAAGCTCTTCATAGGGTTGATACCTTAACTTTGTTTGGCCATATGTGTTACATACACCTGCTTTAAAACATTTTAAATAGGCAAATGTTCATAGGGAGACCTAAAGTATTCAGTGTTTGCTGGAGTATTCCTCTTGTAGCATTTTAGCCTAAGAAAATACGGCTGACTCAGTCAGAGGAGCATGTGACTCTTGATCTCGGGGTTGTGAGTTTGAGCCCCGTGCCGGGTATAGAGATGACTTAAATAAAAAAAAACAAAAAACTTTTAAAAAATTCTAAAGACTAAATATTTTAAAAAAGAAGAAAATATTCAGATTTTGGAGCCAAGGTGTTCATTCTCGTGCTATTTATATTAGGGAAAACTGGAAACCAAATGTTTAGCTATTGTGGCATATTAATGTGTGTGAATAATGTGAAGCCATTACAGTGAGTTTCCTATGAATGATTAGAAAATGCTCACAGCTAAAATGTTAAATGAAAAAAAGCAGCACAATATCCAGCGTAATCCCAATACGGACAAAATAAAAAAAAAAATTACACAAGTGCTTTACAAAAGTCTGCAAGAAGTTATACCAAAATATTAATAGTATTAACCAGAGCTATTTCTGAGTGGTAGAATTACTGATCCCTTCAACTTTGTACCTTTCTGGCTTTCCAAATTTTCTATAACAAATGTATTTTTTCACATATTTTTTTCTTTACAAAAAATTTTTTTAATATTTATTTTTGAGAGAGACACAGAGAGAGACGGAGCACGAGCGGGGAAAGGGCAGAGAGGGCTGGAGACACAGAATCCGAAGCAGGCTCCAGGCTCCGAGCTGTCAGCACAGAGCTCGACGTGGGGCTCGAACCCACGAACCACGAGATCATGACCTGAGCCGAAGTCAGACGCTTAACCGACTGAGCCACCCAGGTGCCCCTCACGTATCCGTTCTTAAAGGAGATTTATTTTTATCCCACCAGTCTCTCAAAACCCAGCGCCCATCAGATGCCTCCCTTGGAGGCTTCTTAAAACACAGATCGCTGGGTCCCTCCCCCGGACTTCCTGGCCCGAGATTCTGCATTTCTAACAAGATCCTAGGCCATGCCGCTGGTCCAGACCACACACTTTAAGAACCAAGCCTCTATACTAGAGGGTATTTTTTTTCTCCGTTGCCTTGTTTCCATCCAGATTGAGGTGACGAACACTGGTGCCCGCTTTTCTTAATCTTTGAAGATTGATTGTTTCCACCCAGCAAGAAGGAGCCAGAACATCACCGCAAGCCCAACCAACAGGCAAGCGTCGTCCTTCCCGCTGCCAGCCCCACATTCTTGGAAGACCTATGTTCCACACATTCCTTCCCTAAAACTACCAGGCACCTCCCTTGCCTTCTCATTTTACAAGCAGATGCACTTTGGGGGGTCTGGGCGCATTTCTCATTCGTAGTCAGCTCCCCTACTTTGAATGAACTTTCACACGTGACGGGCAGGTCCTCCCAGTCGGACCCCAAACTCCCAGGGGGCTCGGGGAACCCTGCACGGGCCTGGCACAGGTGCTCGGTAAATATGTGATGGTTTGTTTGGGTGCTCCAGGGACTGTTACAGGCTGGGAGGACCCAGGGGAGGGCAGAATTGGCCGGGCCTTACCCTCAGGAAGCTTACGTGCTAGTAGGAAGGCATACAATATCACAAAAACATAAATAATCTCATCGATGGGGTAGAGCACTCTGAAGAAAGTAAAACAGAAGAATAGAATTGTAAGTAATGGGAATGGGGGGTCTCCTTTATTTGGGGGCTCAGAAGGGGCCGTCCGAATCTGCAGGGTGTTGGCCCTCAGTGAGGTCAAAGGGACAGAGCGGATCTCGCTGGGTCTGCCAGGCTGGGGTTCCTCAAAAGTAACCTGCACCGTGCCCTGAGATTTCTACTCAGTAGGTCTGGGGTGGAGCCTGAGATCCTGCATTTCCATCGAGCTCCCAGGTAGGGTCCAAGCCGCTGGTCCAAGGACGGACCTCTGATTAGCAAAGGCTTAGGCCGGAGTAAGTTTAGAATCTAATCACAGTGGGGTCCACCGAGAGTTTGAAGCTGGAGAACGACAGATCCTATTTATGTTTTAACGAGATGATTCTGGGGGAGAGGACATCTGGGAGGCTCCAGATCAGAGCCCGGGAAGCAGGAGCTCCGGAGCCAGCGGAGGGCGCTAGGCAGCTGGAGGTGGCAGCGGAGGTCCGGAGGAGGGGTCGGGTCCAGGATGTGTGTTCGAACGCCGGCTAGCAGGACAGGCTGTGTGACTGGGCTCTGGGGGAGGGGAGTGGTGGGGGGAGCAAAGGAGATTGAACCTGCCGCCCAGCAGGTGGCTTTGGCTCAGGTCACGATCTCACGGTTCATGGGTTTGAGCCCCGTGTCGGGCTCTGTGCTGATAGCTCAGCACACCTCAAAGGGCAGGACCATACTGAACCTCATCCTCCCGTCAACCCATCAACGATTTACTCGGGGACTGAACTGGGTGGCTTCTTTGGCACCGTGCACACACAATCTGGACTCCGGGACCCCCCTGACGTGCCTGCAGGTGAGGCTGGGAAGGCACATGGTAAGTTGGCACGCCTGAGTCCTCCTGGAGCATCAGCTCGGAAGGGAAGGCACACGGCTGCAGGTGGCAGCTGGGCCCTGGGAGGCTCCAGGAGAGTAAGTGGGCACCTCGGGGGTCTCTGTCTTGACCTTCAGGCTGACACGGCCCTCCCAGGGCGGTCCCAGGGCTCCTCCCGGGGAGGCAGCCGCTTTCCATCATGCCTGCTCCTATGCTTCCCACAGAGCCGGGCCTGGGAGCGCTGTTCTCTGTCTTCCACCCCAGCTGAAAGAGAGCCATCTCTCAGGGACAGAGCTCCAGGCCATGGAGCCTGGCCACGATCCAAGAAGAACGGGTGGAGAAGAAAGAGAAGGTGGACCACCCGTGCAGGGACAAAAATCTTACATAAGCGACTCTCAGGCTCCCATGTGTTTGTATCTTCACGGTCGGCCTGTGCTCTGCCCCCACCAGAGCCTTCCCCTTCCTGGCACATGCCAAGCCGTTCTTGCTGTGCATCGTCAACCTTCTACAGCCTTCCACGGTTGCTCCAGCCTTCCTTTCATTCCTTTCCAATGTTGGCTTCATGCTCACTTAAAACTATTTTGTTGATTGTATCACAGTATCCAAGGGCAATTGTTGAAATGCACGCGCTAGAATCCCTGCCCCATGCTTACACTTACTCACACCACACCTGTTTCCCTCTCTTAGTTCCCTTGGAGCCGGCACCCCATGCGTTCCCGTCTATGCAAACGCGATTCTGGACTTAGCTCTGTGCGGAACTGATGGGCAGTCATCCTCAAGGAAGCTTTGGATTGGATGAAAAGAGGCAGTCCGGCAGGGCGGGGGATGGCAGGAGAGACAGCAAGAACAATGCCGTGAGTCCGCACCTGGCCAGGCAGGCATGTTGGAGGAGTCCTTGAAATCAGAGCTTAGAGGACAGGCAGAGGACTGCGGGACCCTGGTGCCAAAGAGGGTGCGGAGAGAGGGAGAGGGCTGTGCCGGGCACACGGTGGCTTTGCTGTCCTGAGGGCTCCAGGGGGGCCCGGGGAGGCCGGCTTCTCATGGTGTAGCAGCGGGGAAGCTGGAGAATTAAAGTGTGAAGCGACCTGTGCCTGGGGCCCCGTGAGACCCCACGGTCCCTGCTGACTTACAGTCTGGGGAGGTTTCCTGCCTGTGCTGGGGGAGGTGCTCGCAGCTGGCTGAGCTGAGCTGGGCGCCATCGGGTCTGGCTCGGGAAGGGGGCATGGACGATACGGATGCCAGCACAGCCTGGTGGAGGCACAACGGCGTGGGCAGCACAAGCTTTGTTCTGTTACTTCTTTTAACGGTGCTTCATACGTCCACTTCCACGTTGCTGGGCAAGGTCTGCGTTTGTCCTGTTCATGGTATATACGATATTCAACCGAGTGGATGGCAGAAAATGGGTATCGCCATTCTCTGATTTTGGACTACCTCGATTGTTACTCCTCTTTCTCTCTCTTATGAAGATGAAGTCGTTATTTTATCTTTACTTTAGAGGCGCACGGACTGCTGGAGCAGGCTGTGTAGGGGGTGGGGGTAGAGAGCACACGTGCTGCCCTGCCCATGTGCAAGTTCCCCGTGAAAGGGGCCTCTAAGCAAGTGGTGCCATTTACCCCCACTTGCCGTGCAGTTCTAGCTGGTTTCGCTGAGAGGGCTCAGAAGAGCGAGGCTGGTGAAGGCTGGGAGCGCAGGCATCAGGCTGACTTAATCTGTTACAACACGCTCCGGTGAAGCATCTGGAATGGGCAGCAAAGTGCACGGGGTGGAAGCAGGGCGGGGGCATTCCAAGGGAGAGGCGAGAACCAGAGGCCAAATGAACATGAGCAAGAATTCCCTGGAATGGGAGGGAGTGTTCCAGAATGGGGAGTGGGGAGTCCCCGTCCAGCTGTATATACAGTCTGCCCCACAAAGGAAAACTGCCCACACCCTGTGCCTCTGTGACCCTGTGCCAGATTCACTGGGGGGTGCTCTGTGAATGAATGAATGAATGAATGAATGAACGAATGAACAAACGAATGAACGAACGAAGGAGTGCGTGAACAGACACAATGGCAGCAGCTTATGTAACTCACACAATGTAATCCTCAACCCCCACCCCCACCAGACCCTGACCCCCTGTAGAAGGGAGGGGTGAGGCTGGGAGGAGCCTGTCCCTGGGGCTCTGTCCAAATTGGCTGACACCCTAAACTGTAGCATCTCCCTCCTGGCAGCTGTGGCCTGGGTGATGGGTCCCCAGGCACAGAGACCTCCAGCCTGCTGCCTATAACGGTACCTAAGCATGGATCACTGACTGCCTTACGGCCACCTATCATGTGCTTGGCTCCATGCAAAGCCAAGGGCTGTGGGCGGAGGAGAGGGCCTTATGGGATACACTTCCTGTCTACAGTAAGTTGACGAACTAACGAGAAAGACGAGCCATGTACAGAGTGCAGAGGGCACAGAGGTGACCCACCCAGGTCCTGCTCCACATTCGCTGCTGGGAAGCAGTCAGCGGTCAGCCCTCAGCTCAAAACAGCCCTTGGAGGGTTTCCTGGGCTGCAGAGCCACCTGACCCAAAGACATACCTGTCCAGGGACACCCACATTCAATGCCTGCCTAAGGCATCAAGGGCTCTATTAAGGCAGGGCCTTTTGACCCAACCTGGGACAAACCAGAAGGGGTCATTTCAGCTCCAAAGTTCCTATGGTTTGGGCTGAAGCTGTTGGGGCTCATTATCAGTGTCTCCTCTGCCCCTCAAGTTCCCTCCCGCCACCTCCTGCAGGAGTGGATTCCCTGGGAACTCTGACATCCTCATACTGAACTCTGCCTTCTAACCATCTGCCCAGAGCCCCCAGCCTTGGAGAAACAGGGACTACAGCACTGAATATAACGCACACAGTAGCACTCAGGGTTAATTTTGTCGTTCAGACTGTAAGCGCTTAGAGGAACAGCGGATGTAGAAATAAATGTTGTAAGATATACTCTGAAAATACGGTTCTCCTTAGCAATTGTCAAGTAAGTTTTTTTAGTAATGAATTTGTAAAATACAAATACATACACGTTGCAGTCCTGTTTACTAACAAGAAGAGATGGTTCTCTCGTATTTTATGTATGATGCTCAGCTCTGGGGTTCCCTGATGGACAGGAGGTGAGGTAGCCTGGGGACAGTGAGATGGTTTCTTTCCTGTAGGGCTCAGCCAGCCAGGAAAAATGCCAATTAAGGCAAAGCTGTCTGCGAGGAATCATTTCAGTTGTCACGTTAACCCCACGACCTGGGGATCACAAGCTGGGTACTATCTCCCCCACTCTCCAGGTAAACCGGGCCCCTTTAATTGGCATCCGTTCCTTTGGGTCATGGTGACCCTCACCTAGTAATGTTGAACTTTGCAGGGTTGACGAAAAAGCCAAGCGAAGCCTGCAGTCTGTCTGCCTGTCTGAGACCCCTAAGCGAGCCGGAGATGGGAGAAGGTGGGAATGGGTGCCCCCATGTGAATGGGTTAGGAGATGCCTAGAATATACCTTCACCAGGAGCCAACAGCACATGCTCGTACAGAATCCGCATCGTCCCCAGGGCCAGACAAAATGCAACCAACTACCTTGGAGAATCGTGGTGTTTTGTTGCTGATTGCCTTTTTCAGATGTTTTCACGACTAAATTATTGCTTATGCGATTATCGATTACATTTATCCTTGTTACAGATAGCTGGCTGGGTGCAGGGGACAGGAGCGTGTGCGCCCATCCCTGCCAGCCTGCCAACAGAACCGGCGGTAAGAGTCCTAACTGTGCGAGGACCACAGGCCCTTTGGGGCATAGGGATGCAGAGGATTTGGGGGGTGGTGGCTGGCTGGTCCCAGGGCCTTGGGAGTGAGGCAGGGGTGCTTGCCCTCACTGGCTGGGGCACTGGGAATAGTCATGGGATACTAGTTGGTGTCTGTCCATTTGTCTAAGCTGACCCTGGAGGGGCTCCGGTTCCTCAAGGAGCAGAGGTGAGTGAGAAAATGCAAAAGCAGAGACGCCTGTTTGGGAAATGGAAAGGAAGGGTTTTAGAGATAGTTAGGGAGAAAGCCCTTCGCTGTCACCCTTCGCTCTCACCCTTCGCTCTCACCCTCTCTCCAAGCCCCTCTGCCAATATAGGGATGGTCAGGAGGGAATTGAAGGCCAGGTCAAGGCAGGGGCAACGGCGGCTGATCTAATCACTCGCTCTTCTGCAGCGACAGGAGAAATGCCATGGTCCCGAGATGTGGTACATGATTTATCTTTTGAATTCTTCCGTCAGCTCAGAAGGCAGCTGTAATTTTTGCCATGTACCGATGAAGTAATCCAAAGCTCAGAACTTCAAGAAGTCCACAGTGACCAGGCCACAGGTGGATGAGCTAAGACTAGAACGCAGGCTAAGGGATTGTCCCCCAGCAAGTGCCTCTTGCTGTTGAAGCTACAGAAAGGTTCGTACTCCTGAATGAGACTCTGGACTCAATAACGTCCCGAGGAACAAGGTTCCCCAGCCCCAAAAGTGTGTCTCCTCTTGGCTGCCTCCCAGACATCCGCTGTTGCCCCGCTGAGCCACTGGCTGCCGGCCACCTTGCTGGGGACCCCCCCTGGTCACAGAGAGTACAGGGAGCTCTCTGTGCCTGGGAAACCACCCGTCAAAGCACCTTGTTTCAGGATTTCTCTATCCTGGCGCTCAGGTCCCAGCAGGCCGGGAGGCAGGGTGGAGGGGTGCTGGCCGTAACAACTCAATGGCTGCAAGAGGCAGTCAAGCAACACGGCAAGAGTGTGGTCTTTGGGGTAGGTAGACCCATATGCTGGCTCTGCCATCTGTGGGGAAGGATTTTTGGAGCAAGCGGTCCTTGGGACACTCCTACGTTGTCTGCCTCTCCTCGTCGGGTGGCCCCAGTGGACTAGGACATCCAGGGCATTGACCCTGCCCAGACAGCCCTGGGAGACACCGTCCAGCAGATGTCTCTCGTGCGGTGTGGCGTGACTCCACTCTGATAGCCAGTGGTGCATTCTAAGAACGTGTGACCAGGGAGAACCCTCTCCCTCGTGCACTTCAGGCAAGTGATCCTGGAAGGGCCCTGCCAAGAACAGGGCAGCCAGGGCGGCGGGCACAAGGCCACTGCAATAGCACCGAGCATTGCAACTCATGCTGCAGGAAGCTTTGTGAACTCGGCCAGGGCCATTCTTTGGTGATAACACCATTTTTAGAACATTTCATGTCTTCAGTGGGTATCATTTTAGCAGTTTACGTACTAATATTTTCTATTTCCTTTATTATCTCTCATGCTGATCACCCTCCCCCACCCCGCGCCTTCATTACCTGCTCTGATTTGATAGCTGGTAATAATTACTTTGAAAATACATGATAATCCTTCACCGCCATTGGTCAATCAACGGAATCTGAGAGCAGGCCAGGATTTTGTCATAAGCCTAAGGGGTTTCTTATTAAATACACAAGAAGAACCGTATCTGTAATCTACCCCGTGACACCGTGGAACTTGAAGACATCCTGGTGTGCTGTCCCCTCCGTCCCCATCAGAGCAGGGCTCAGAGGCCAGCCCTGCCCAACATGACCACCAGTGGGCTTTAATCCAGGCACCCGAAACCGACTCTGGACTCACATCTCCCACAGGGTGCTGCCCAGCTTATTTCCAAAATCTCAGACAGTTCCCGCCTCCAGGGGAGATCCTGGCCAAATGCTCGTGTCACCTGCTCCCACCTGCCTGGAATGGGCCATTGTGATGCATCGCCATTCATCCTGCCCAAATGGTGACGTAGAGGCGTAGAGGCTGGGCACGGAGGAGTTCCCTTGTTCAGTCCTCACGGCAACCTGGTGAGGTTTCCTTCCCATCTTACACATGGGGAAAGTGCAGCACAGGGAGGTTAAGTTACAAGCCCAAGGCCACAGAGCCTGTAAATGCCAGAGCTGGGTCTTAAACCCGGCCCTGGCTCCAGAGCCTATGTGCTACAAGGCTGTGCCACGCTGTTTCACCCTCAGTCCCAGTTCAGAGCACCTTGGTGAAGCCTCTCCTGAGCGCCCTGCCCCTCACCCGCTGCTCTGACCCTAAATGGCACTATCTTTCCGGACCACTCAGCTGAGCGTGACACTTGATTCTATAGCATCTTGCTTCATTTTCAAGTTCTGGTCTTAACTGGGTATATGGATGATCACCTTTGAAAGGTGAGGGCCAGAGAGCTGCCTCCCTGTCCTTTCTAGGGCCACTCAGGGTCTGGCCACTTCTGCCCTTGCTGGTTAGGTATCACCTATCATGGCCCCTCCGATTGCAGGGAATTTCTCCTCCCAGGGCCCCACCCATCCTCTCCTGGCTCCCTCCACATGAGGCTCACTTGGCCTGGGCCTTTCAACCCAGCATGGACTCAGGCTCTGGGTTGGCTGACGCCCAGGCTCTCTCCTCTGCCTGGGTCTGCAAAGAGTTCACCGCCATGTTATTGGAAAAACTTCTAAGAGCTGGAGGCCAGGTTCACTCAGAGGGTGCACCACGGGAGTGGGGTGGAGGGAGGGCAGAGATGGTGTAGGGATGCACCCCTCAGCAGAGAACCCCGACAGAAGAGGGTGGGGAGGAGGAGCCTCCGAGTTGAGAACCCCAGAGCTGGATGTGCATGGGGCCAGCTACGGGGCCCATTGCCCCAAGGCCCAAGCACCCCTTAACTCCATCTTTGAATTCACTCATTTTTTCCCAGCTTTCCTGGGCCAGATGGGTCACCCCCAGCGTTACCTTGAAGCAACCTCCCGGCCTACAGACAGGGAAACCATTGTCACCTGCCCAGCTCTCCCTGCAGTGCACCCTAGGGTACCCTCCTTCTGGTCACTCACCCTCCTCTCAACTCATGCTCCGCCCCCCTCCCCAGGCCACCTCTGTGCCCAGGCATCACAAGCAGGGACCAAAGTCGCTTGATTGAAGTAGTTCCAGCACGGATGTCCCCATTCCCACATGAACCGCCCCGTGCTCTGCCCAGCGTTATTTATTCTGCCTTATCGCCATGCCACCATTAGAAACGTGGGCTGGTGAGCCCCCTCTTTCAAAGACGGAAGCCCCGCAGAGGGGGTCACTTGGCAGCCAGTGTCTTCTACACCTTGACGTGAATTAGCACAAAAAACTGGCTATCTCCTAATAACTGGGTCAGATCATCAGAAAGAGAGGACTGAGTGAGAGTTTTTGCAGGGGTGCTAAGAGATGGGGGCTGTGGGGTGACTTGGGCACACAGAATAATTCCAGCTGGGCAGACCCCAGGAGGTAGAGGGATTTGAACTTTGAAAGAAGAGCATGGAAGTACCAGGGGAAAAAAAGTCTACAGTAAATGCCTGTTTCGCTGCCCTCCACAAAACTTGCCAAAATGGAGTGATGACAAGTTAGGGGTTGAAGACACTCAGGGAGGCTTCATAACTGGTCCTTGTCACCTGGTTGAAAACTCACAGCTTAGGCAGTCGGTATTCTTAGTGTGGAGTTCACCGAGGGGACACACACACGCGCGCACACACACACACGCGCACACGCACAGACATGCACACACACAGTCCAAAGGAAAATACAGCAATGCCCAGAAATCTGCCTCAAACACGTGTCCCCAACCAAGGAGGCCTCGCCGATCAGTGGGAGGTGGCAGACCAAGCCTGCTTCCTTTTATTGCAACTTCTACCCTTCTAGAATTTCTCCTTCTCTGCAGGTCCAGACCACAGAGACATTAATCCCTATTCAAATGAGCCTTCAAGGTTCTTCATTAGAAAACAAAACAAAACAAAAATCTCTCAAAGCACCCTAAAGCAGGGCTCTCATGTCCTAGTGTCGTCATCGGTGTGTGCATTCACCCGCAAGGGAGGGAGAGGGCTCTGGGCCTCACCTGGCCTCTCTTGTTGGAAGGCAGAAATGCGACCCTTCCTTCCCTCCTCCGCCTGCTCCCCCTCCCTGCAACAGCTTTCATAAACAGTGATTATTTCAGTCTTGGAGCACAGCTGTCCTGTGAATTGTCCAGTCAGGGTTACGGGGTGGGAGCCAAGGGCTGGAGCATGGAGCTCAGATCTCGGAGGAAAGCAGCCCTCCCCTCCCCTCCTCCGCCTGCCAGGCTCCGTGCAGGTGGGAGTTGAGGAGGAGGGCACGTCTCTGGCTGAGCCCCCCGGGATGACAGAAGCATTTTCCCAGCAGCCAGATGAGGGCAGAGCCTCAGCGCGGGGAGGGCTGGGAGGCAGAGCTCTTACACAGGGCTGGAGGTGGGGTCGCCCTACCTACGTGCCAGGAATTTGGGCCTCTCCAAAACGCTGCTGCATCCAAATCAAGGAGCCCTGAAATTGCCCCTCCGGCGATCAGCCTCAGGCTGCCTGTCTGGTTAAAATGTGCTGGCCTACTGAGGGCCAAGATGGAGTGTCAGTCCATCTGGTACCTGTAGGGGGTATTTGGGAAATGTTGGTTAAGTGAATGGATAAGTGAGTGAAGGACACGCTGGGCCATTAGACATAGTAGTAGAAATAGGGGAAGAAAATCCTGAGTGCTTCAAGGCAAGCGGGTAGGATGCCATCACGGGGGTTGGGAGAAGAAAGGGATGCTGGGTAGAATTCTGCCATGTCACAGCTGTGCACTCCGCCAGCCAGGGCAGCCTGGGCCCCTATGGAGCACGACTCCATTAGCAAGCAGCTATCAACTCCTCCTCCTATACCCCCCTCTGAGAAGTTGAGACAATGGTCCTCTGAGAAGGTGATGCTCAGAATTGTCATAGATGAACGTCAGGAACCATCTACTCGAGGGCCCTCTGAATTTTTCTTCAGCCGGAGAAGCCGCCTGGTACAAATAAAATTTTGTGCAAGACGAGACACACGCACAACTGTTTTTGGATCAGCGCAGTGAATCCCTTTGAAGAACACCAATCTAGTCCCGTTTCTCATTTTGAAAACGGAAACTCAGGCCCAGAAAGGCCAACCTGTGTTCTCAGTCTCCATCATAAACATCTTTCCTACAACTGGTTTCCTCTTCAGTACTTCGTGGGTGGGGCCCGGGGCACCTGTAATCTGTTCAAAGGTTTCATAGGCGATCACCTCTAATCAGGTTTCGGGGCCGCTGCATTACGCACTGGTTTGAAGGTGAGGGGCAAATTCGTAGCAGAGCCTGACCCAAGCTGCTCCTGGGGTCATACCGGCCAAAGTCCATGACAGTGACTTCCCAGAAGTTACAGGAATGAATTTCTGGTACTGAGGCTTACTTGTATTGAACACGGTGCCCCAGGATGGCCACTGACCAGCACGGCAGTTATGTTCTGGGGAACAGGTAATTTTTTGTAATCTTTGGCAGTCTTTCAAGCTAGGTGAGTTTCTCCGTCTCTCTCAGCTCAAATGTATCTTTGTTCAGAGTGTTACCCCAGCCAGTCCCACAGGTATGAAAATGGGATAAAATGATTTCATCACGGAGCTGAAGCCCCAGTGTGAAATGGAGCGCTAAGCCACACCAAGCAACTGTGGATGAATCTGTGGGCCTTGCTGGTGGCTCAGGGCCCCAGCAAGCAAGCAAGAAGGCAGCCTCGCATCGCCCGGTTAAGATGTCAGAGCTCTCCAACTTTCTTTGTGGTCCCAAAGGGGTCATCCAATGGAGTAAAAAGGTCAGGATCTTGGTGAAGTCTCCATTCAAAGCCCCAAACATTGAATAGCTTGTCCACATTCACTTCCATTAGGTCAATTTCTTCCCTTCCCAAGGCCTGGCTTTCCCATCAGCAGCTGTAGCTGGAGAGAGTGGGGCTGAGGTAGCCGACCCCACCGCCAGCTCTCTGGAGCATTCGAGCATTCTCTTTGGGAAAGAGAATGAGAGCACCAAGCCCCGTGCCATACTGTGGGACCCTGAACTGCTCTACCGAAACATACAGGGAAAACCAGAAGTGAATCCGGACACGCAGAGGAAACCCCAACCATGCAGGACGATCCGGAAGTCGAAATGGCTCTCACTGTAAGAATGGCAAACAAATGTGACTGAGCTGAATCCAGAATACTTCCTGGGTGGTGCTTCTTTGAGCACATAAACCCTTAGAAGGTACGACGGCTACAATAAAAAAGGCAGATACCACCAACAAACGTTGGCGAAGATGTGGAGAAGAGTCTGGGATCGTCACGTACTGCTGGTGGGAATGCAAAGTGGGGCGGCCGCTGGGAAAACCGGTCTGGCAGTTGCCCAGAAGGTAAAACGGGGAGATACCGTACGACCCAGCACTTCCACCACCAGGTAAACACCCGAGAGAAATGCTAACCTAGGTCCACACAAAACCTCGTGCGCGGATGTTCGCGTCGGCATTATTTACAAGAGCTGAACACGGAAACGAGCATCCAGTCCTGATGAATACAGAAATAAAACGTGGTATCCCCCCCCCCATAAGGAATATCATTCACAAACACAAAGGAATAAAGCACGGATGCGTGCTACAAATGGATGGACCTTGAAAACATTACGCAAAGCGAAAGAAGCCAGTCACGAAAGGTCACATGCTAAACGATCCCGTTGATAGGAAATGTCCAGAGGAGGCAAATCTGTTTAGAGACAAGAAGTAGATTGTTGGTGACCTAGAACTGGGGAGTTGAGGTCAAATGAGGAGTGACCGCTAATGGGTACAGAGTTCTTTTGTGCATGATGAAAATGTTCCAGAATTGACCGCGGTGATGGTTGCACATACGTGAATATACTAAAAGCCAGTGAATTCTGTACCTTTAAACGAGTGAATTGTGTGGTACATTAATTATATCTTAATGAAGGTGTTATTGTTAAGAACTTAGAAAATTTCCCATCATTCAAGCTCTGCTTAACGGATGCATCCTCCGCTAGACTTCCCTAAGGCCTGACTTCCCTAAGGCTTAAGGAAGGCCAGCCGTCAACACAAACTGGTGTCACGGTCACCTCTCCCGTGGTCTTTACCTGTAACTTCACAAAGACCAACGGGCCGACCTGTTAACTCCAGAAACCACTGAACAGTAACAGAATCGTCAGCCAGAATCCATAGCCAAGAAAGCAAGAGCCCTGGGCGTATGAGTGTGCCAAGTTCGGCTCTATGACATCATGTGGGTGGGTCACGTGTACATTTGCTTCTGGTTTGTATCTAATTTGAAAACGCCGACATAGACTGTGTACTCTATTATTAGGCAACTTTTCCAGGTTGGAGTCTCAGTGTTGTTTCACTCAGTTTGTTCAGAGGATGAACTCACTTCTCCACCGACGAGGAACATCCCGCCCCAGGGTGCTGCCCTAGGACGGGCAGGCAGCTTCTCTATTCTGCGCTCCACGTGGACAGGAGCCAGGCCACCACTGGGGGAGAGCTCTTAACCCGCAGGGGAAGCTTCCTTCTCCCTAGCCGGCCTCCTGCATGGCATGGCGGAGGGGGCGCAGGGGTGACTACGAGCGGGTAGGGGGCCGAGTTGACTTGCTCTCCCAGACAAGGCCCCGATATGGGGGGTGGGGGGGTCTGCCAAAGGAACAAAAGGGAGTTCGACGGAAAGACGGCCCACATTCCTCTTTTTCCAAACACAGGCTCAAGATGTGCAGAGGGAAAGTTAAATTATGTGGCAATTTTCAAAGTCATCCACTGAAGATAAACTCTCCCTTCAAAGGAATTACTCATCTCACTCCATCATGATACCTCAGGGTCTATCAGTATTCAAATTTATTAAGCAATGACATGGAGAACGCATTGTTTAAAGGTCCCATTTCATCACCCCCATTCCCCAAGCTATTTTGTTTTGTGCTAAGTCATGAGAAGTCCAGCAAGTGAAAAATCAAAACAAAAACGAACAAGCACACGCGTGCACGCACACACACACACACACAGATGGGGGGAAAAATCCTTCGTGGAAGTCGCTGTGAGGCAGGCAGCTTCAGAAAGGAAAAACACAATCTCTGACTAATATGAAGGAGACTCCAAATTGCCCTTGGCAACCATCTCTCAACCTCAGATTCCCCTCCCTCTATTCATCTCTGAAGTTCCCAGCCAAAGGAAAATAAACTGAACAGCTCTGTCCCTGGCCCAACCTGTAGGGCTGCACGGCTGAGAAAGAGCTAAGCAAACAAACATCCCCATGCAATTATACACCTGTGTAATTGCTGCAAACAGGACAGCCAGTTGGGCGCTCGCCACGCTTTCCAGGCTGATAATCTCAACATCGGGAGAAAATGCCTATATTCAGGCACCGTGACATCAAAAGGGAATGCAATATGGTTTCGTGACCCCAAACACAAGAGATTAAGAAAAAGCAGGTGCGGGGGTGGGGGGGGGTGTGTGGTAGGGGCGGGGTGCTGGGGAGGAAGAAGGAAAACGCCATCGAAACTGTCCCTCCCGGAAGTCAGTTCTAGAGAAGGAAGGCCCCGGAACATCACTCAGGTGGGCTTAGCTTCCAGGCAAGATTTATCAGTTCACCTTCCTCACAAAAGTGATAGTTAATTTTAGAGGTAGTTATCTTACGCCTGTTACATCGCTGAAGATGGAAGGAGAGTTAAGAGGCCAAATGTCCTAGGAATATTTATGGTTGCTCTGTCTCAAAGATTCATCTGACACCATTTTATGAGGACGGATATGTCAGGTCGGCTCAATGGAGATGGACAGGAACAGCAGGAAATGGCACTGAAGTGGAGACACGAGCAGGTGGTCTTTACAGCTGAGCCCTGAAATGCCCTGGAAGGCTAGTGCAAGCCTCCATGAGGATTACGGATGGCCGAGAGACGCGGGGTCCAGTGCTGGCTTTGGTACCAAGTCCTGCGAACTTGGACAAGCCTCCCCGGTGGTCGGATGAAGGTCAGAGAGCTGGAGCTCCAGACCTGTGGGTGTGGAAAGCGCCACCCCGGCCGCAGAGCAACAGCTGATGCATCAGGGGGGCAATGTTCTGGGGCATTCCCAGCCTGGCTGGCCCTGCTCCAGAGAGGGGCCAGCCCTCCTGGAGGCTGCACAGGGTTCTTGTCATCTCCAGCTGGGATGTGCCAAATCTAAAAGCTCATCTCAGAACTGGAACCCACAACCGGAAGCTGATAATCTGAGCCACAGGGGGTTCCAATAGCTTCCTGGATACTGTGTGCACCCCACAGCGTCCTCTTGAGCCAGGGATGAGTCCCTGTGACTGCAGCCTGGGGACAGCTCATCATTCCAACTTCCCACCCGTCCTCTTCACCCAGGCTTCCTGCCGCTTCTCCTTCAGGGCAGTGCTTCTGGAACACCTTGCCACACACTGTCGCATTTCATCCACTCAATACCCGCTGAAGGATGTACTGTTGCTATATTCCCACTGAATAGAGCCCAGGGACCGGGTGGGGACTTCAGCTACGAATGTATGCCCAGCACTTAGCAGGGTGCCTGGAATCACACATTAGACAAGACAGTCATTGTTGAATAAATGATTGACTGACGGAGTGGAAAGAAACCGAGGTTCAAAACAGTTAATATTGTGTGTAACACTTACGTACTATTTCGTGTTGTGCTGTAATTATATCAGGGGGATTCCTGGGGCGCCTGGGTGGCTCAGTCGGTTAAGCGTCCGACTTCGGCTCAGGGCATGATCTCATGGTTCGTGAGTTTGAACCCCACGTCGGGCTCTGTGCTGACAGCTCGGAGCCTGGAGCCTGCTTTGGATTCTGTCTCTGTCCCTCTGTCCCTCCCCTTCTCGCTCTCTGTCTCTCTGTTTCTCTCTCAAATATAAAAAAATAAAATAAAACTTCTGTCAAGGTGATTCCCATCTCCCCAACTAGAGTATAAGATTCTAAAGGATGTGCGGTGTAACAGGCAGTTTTGATTCCCGGCTCTGTCACTTATAAGCTGGACAGCTCACTTAACCCCTTTAAGCCTCAGTTTCCTCATCTGCAAAGTGGGGCTGGTCATTCATACCCGACAGCTTTCGTGGTTCACAGTAGATAATGTGTGCCAAGCACAGTCTGGCACCTGGTCTCTCAATGCCCCGTCCCTTTCCTTCCTGCCTGCACCCTCTCTGGTTTATCTCCCAGCACAGACATGACAAGATAGGCCTAAAGCTCTGTGACCTCCACGCCTTTGCTCTTCTGGTCTTCCTCCTTACCAGGTCCTGCCCCAATACCACTTCCGATCTGCAGCCTTTCTTGACATCACTGGCTGCCAAAATGCCTGTGTTCAGATCCCAGAGTGGCTCTCCTAGAGGTCTGTTGAGGACAGTCTACTTGCTACCCAGGTTCGCTATTCTTTGCAACCCTCATCTCTCTGTGCTGGCCACCCCTCAGTGGTGGCTCAGGTCTGAGTCTTGTCTGTGTCTCCCCAAGGTCTCGGGGGGGCTTGGTGTGATCCAAATCTCCCAATCTCATGAAGTTCTGGAACCTAGGCTGGTGGCCTCAGGGCCCAAGTGGCACTGGGGTCCTATGGTTCTGGGCAAGGAGCACTGGACTCTGCTGGTCCCCTGGGACTCAGTCCCTCCTCACTGTAAACTGGGGGTGCTAAAGATACTGCCCCTAGTGGTACCCTCCCCCCCCCAAGCACTAGCCCTAAGAGACAGAGACCCCAGCCGTTTTGGGGAGGGTGGCTTTCCTCTCCCTTTCAGTCCAGGCTGGGCCTTAAGGGCAAGAGGGTCAACCAGGGCAGCCAGGTTACTTACTGTCCTTTCCTGGAGATCTATCCAGAGGGGGTTCCTGACCCTTGTCATCCCCCAGGACATCACTGGGTGGAGTGGAGCTTAAACTTGAATCCAGCAGGGCCATCCCCTCCCCTCCCACAAAATCTTCAATCGAATCTGGAGAAAACTGCCCGATTGTCTCAACCACTTCCTTCCCATTTTCAAAATTCTGCATTTAGAGGGATTGGAAGGGTTATGCCCACAGCCTGCCAATGAGTCCTCGGAATTCATTAATAACAAGCGTTAAAAGAAAGAGCGCAGTCGTCCCCTGCCCCACCTGCCCGCAGCCAGAAAAACACAAGCCAGAAACTGGGGCAACCGCACCGGGCGCCCCCCGCCCCCCCCCCTCCGGAGTGCTCACCACAGGCACGAGAAAACCGCCCCCACTCGGGATGCTCCGCGCTGGGCTCTTTGCGGAGTGCTTCCCCGGCCCCGCCGCGCCCGCTGCAGGGAACCGGGCGCTCCGGAGGGCGCCGCGCGCGCGGGCGCCGGCAGGGGTGGGGGCGCGCGGGGCCGCTCCCTTCCGGTCTCCAGGCCCACCTGAGGCTCCGGGAGCTTCGAGACCCCGGCTGGACTCCACGGGCCCGGAGGGAGTTGTCCCGCCCACCGTGCCCAGGTCGGAGCGCAGGGAAGGATTCCCCCGCCCACCCCCCTCTGCCAGCGGCTCCCGCCCAAGGATCGCGACGCGACCCTCTCCAGCTTGCAACGGCGACTCCTGCCAGTCCTCCCCTTTAATTTCTGCCCCCCCGTCCGGCCCTCGACTTCTGCCCCGAGTTGCCTCTGCTTTTGCTCCTCGTCCCCCAAACCCAAGTTTTGCATCTGACCCTGGGGAAGCCCGAGGTTTTTTGGAGGGAGGGAATTTAAACGATCCGCGTCTGTCCGCCACTCCCTTCCGGAGCGGCCCTCGCGCCTCGCTGTCCCCTCTCCCCGCTACCAAAGGCTGCCCGCGAGGGCCGCGGGCACGGAGCAAGCCAGGAGAGTTGCTCTACAGAGTTCCAGACTCTCTTCTGCGTCCGGCCGGGAGGGACGCGGCCGCGCGCCCCGCCGGTAGCCCAGGAGCCCCGGCCCCCGTGTCCCCGGCGCGCTCGGCCGGCCCGAAGCGGGTTTGAAATTGCTGCCGTTGCCGCCACTCCCATCCGGCCGGTCGGAGCCCACGCCCGGGGCCAGGGGGTCCCCGCGGCGCCCCGAACGGCTCCCCCCTTACCTCCCTCCGCCGCCCCGCCGCCCGGGCCGGGTCGCCGCACACCCACCTGACCGCCCCGGGGGCGCTGCGCTCGTACCCGGGCCGTGTCCTGAGCGCCGCCAGGGTCCCGGGCTGGGGATCCACGCGGCAGCGCTGCTCAGGGGAGCCTGCCGCGGCCGGCGGGAGGTTGTCATTGATTCGCGCTGGGCGAGTTAAGCCATTCCAGGAGTGGTTTTGAAGAGAGCACTCCCACCCCTCCCTCCAACCAAAGTATTTGGCAGGCAGCCCCTGTCGTCCACCTGTACTGCTAAGCGCGGGACAAGGACCAACTTCACTAGTGGCGCTTTAGGCTTCACTTTAGAGCACGCAAACGAAGCTCTTTCCTAAAGGTAAAGCAGAAATGAACGTAGGGATGGTAAAGGATTCCTCCCCACCCCCCACCCCCCCCCCACCCCGCCTCTCTCCTGGTCTCCTCAGTTATTTCTTCTTCCCTCCGAATGTTTCACAAAATGCCTTACCACTTTTCTCAAACCAGGGCAGCCTTTTATTATTATTGTTTGACTCAGTTCTGTGTGTCTCTTGTTTTTAAAGGCAATTTTACTTCCATTTGCCTGAAACCTGAGCCCAATAAAATTACCAGAATTACGTCTTCTGCTCAAAGGGTCTTGAATGTAACTTCACCACATCAAACACTGTACTGCAAGCATTCAAGGGGCATACAAAACACAGGGAAGCGCAGGAAGGAAGCACAGAACGGCAGCTCCCTCCACCAGGGTGTCCACCTGGGTTTGGCCCAGGTGGAGTCAAGGGGCCTGCGCGGGGGCACCCGCGGACAGGGCTCACCCACGGCAAACATATCTGACAGGCTTTCCATTGCTTTGTCTCCATTCGAAGCCTGACTCAGAAATGCCAACCGGAGATCCAACAGTCCGCGTGTGGGGTGGGCCAACCGCCAATCACAGGGAGGTGTGGCTACAGCACCCTCTCCCAAGCTGCTCCTTAAAGCCACATTCCCTCTTTCCTCTGGAACTGTCCTTCACCTGGGGGAAATCGTCCGTTAACCCCTTGGTACCTAGGCTGGCAGTTCTCAGAAACATGGGAGGAGCCAAGGGGAGCTCTTCTTCCCTGGTGATCAGCATCTCCGCGTGCCATGGAGAAGCCCCACAAACCAAAGGAGACCAATGGGGGTCCTGGCCCTCTGTGGCCTCTGCCCCTCTTCCAAGGCCAGGCCACTAGCCTTAAAGTACCCCAGAGTCAAAGGTAAATCCCAAAGGTCCGTCAGTCCGTGAAGGTCAAGAACGCTAGGAAGATGGTTCCGACTAAAATATCTCCTCCAACAGGTGCCCCCTGCCTGAAATTCCAGTGTTAGTGATTCATTCCTTTGTGAGCCACGCCCTGCACAAAGCCTGTACCAGGCAGGCAAAACTGCTTCGGGAAGGTAGGAAGGGTCTCTCCCTGTGGTTCTAAAACTGTAAATACCCATGGGCAAAGGCAAAGATGAGTCTGTCAGTCCCTGCTTGCTGTGGTGGGAGGGCCATGGATGGTGTGCGAGGCAACAGAGGGTCTCAGAGCCAGGGAGGTGTGGAGTAGGGTGGGGAGGGGGTGCTAAATCAGGGAATCAGTCACTGAAGTTCAGAAGGGGAAGCACTTAACCAGGGCAGGTGGACAGTTTCCAAGACTGGATGACTCCATAGCTTTTTATCAAAAACCACGTACTCCCGGAACACCCAAGCCAAAGAACGAAAAGTCAAATCCCTTTGTCCACAAAGTCGCTAATTAAATATCCAATCATGTGTAACTCCATACTCCACTCCCAGACCCGGTAGGCAAAAGTGCCACCACATGACCTGGACGGAATCAGTATCGGTCCAGAAGTGTTTGTCGTGCACCCACAGGGGTTTGCCTCAATGTCCTGGGCAGAGGTGGGGTGGGGTGGGTGCCGTGGGGTGGGCCTCACGTCTGGTGGGTGGGGAGATAAAGCACCGAGGGTTGGCCAGTGTGGGGCAGGGCCCATAGCGCATGGTGCAGGGTCCATCAAGACAGGGTGCTAATTTTGCACAGCAGACAAGGAGCTGAGAACAGTCAGGAAGACAGGGATCATCTGGAGAGGGCTCCAGGAGGTAGGCTAGACGGCTCTGGAAGTTTGTGCTACTGTGAGCAGGAAGGCATGTCAGGTGCGGGAATGAAGGCTTGGGGAGGGGGCAGCCGGCCTGGTTGAGAAGGCTGTCGAGGTGGGTACAGCAGCAGGTCGGGGTCTGTGTGATGGACCCAGTTTATAGGTGCAGCTTCTGGCTGAAAGAGAGCGCAGGGCAGGGACTGCTTTCAGGGGAAGGAGGGAGGGAGGGAGGGCTGGAGCACGTCTTTCAAACCCAGCTGGAGCTGGATGTAGGCAGAGGGGTGGTGGAGGGAGGCTGCCAGGAGGGGTGGGGGAGAGCTGCGGTGCCTAGCCCAGCCTGCCCCCAGGCGGCCCCTCCTAGCAGGGCTCCAGCCCCAACCGAAGGAGTGTCTGAGTAGGCCAGTGGGTGGTGCCAGGGCCGAGGATACTGCGGCCAAGAGCCTGGGGGGGAAGGGCTGGCCACTCTCCAGCCCACCGGCTGGGCCCCCGCAGTGGACAGTGAATGTCATCCCTCCCCCCCTCCCTCCTCCTTAATCACTGTCTGTGTGTGCCCAGTTGGGACACGCCCTTCGGAAGGGCTCTGGGCAAAAAGTGGAGAGCCCTACCCCTTGGCCCCTCCAGCCTTGCCTCCTTGTTCTCAGTCTCCGTGCCAGGTGCCTCTTGGGAACAGAAACATAAAGGCGGCTCTCTCGGAGGGGTGGGGTGGGGTGGGGTGGGGGAAGGGACCGAGAAGGCGACCAAAGCCACCCACAGAAGGGGCTCTGGGCTGGCCGGACTCTACATCTGTTATTGTGCATTTCCTTTTGGGATGTGGCTTCTTCCTGGGCCCTCTGTGGACCCCTCCCTCTCGCTCCCCGCCCCCCACTCCTCTCTCCAGTCTTTCCCACCCCCACCCCTCTTCCTGGGTCAGGTCGGTCAGAACTCTTGGAAACAGGCTGGCTTACAGACGCCTTGCTTTTCACATCTGCCTCCAAACCCACAACTCACTCTTGTTCCAGGGAGGGTGAACGCTCCTTCTTCAACCACCCAGCACGGCTCAGAGGGCTAAACAGAAGCCCAGTGAGCGAACCCGCTACTGTCTTAACTTGAAACTTCAGTGCTGCCTGGTCATCAGCGGTGACGTAAGCGCACAGACGGCTTCTGAACGAGCATGCACACACACAGGCTATGTTTGCACACATGTACAGAGAGGTGGGTACAGAGATGAGCCGTACTACCTAGAACTAGAGATAACACATATCTATTGAGGGTCTACCCCCGACTACAACCCTGCAACCGCACCAAGAGACAGATCCTCTCATACCCCGCCCCCCCCCACCCCCCATGCTACTGATGAGGAAATAGGCTCAGAGAGGTCTTGCCGCTTGGTCAAGGTCACAGGACTTGATAAATTGTAACATCGGGCGTGATACCGCAGTCTTCGGAGCTCTGGTGCCCAGGGACGCTGGGGTGGCTCAGTGGGTTAAGTGTCTGACTCTTGATTTTGGCTCAGGTCATGATCTCAGGGGTTTGTGAGTTCGAGCCCTGAGTCGGATGGACTCCCAGCTGACAGTGCAGAGGCTGCTTGGGAATTTCTCACTCCCTCTCTCTCTCTGGCCCTCCCCTGCTCATGCACTCGCTCGCTCTCTCTCTCTCTCTCAAAATAAACTTAAAAAAAAAAAAAAAGAATTCTGGCACCCAAAGGCTGCTTCTGGGGCTCAGCTCTGGCTCTTTGTCTAGCTCCTACAGCCGGTTCTCTTAGGAGTGGTTTGCTTTGCTGATGTGTACCTCAGTTTCTCCAGCTGCTGATGACTCTCACCAAACCAGGAGGCTATTATTAGCCAGGAGGAGGCTGAGATGGAGGGTGGACTAGTGAAAAGCACCAGAGCAAGTCTTCCCTAGAGAATTTGCACAGCAATGGTTTTGAGTGTTACTCAGACGGGAAACTCAGAGCCACCCTCGCTGCCTCCCCGTCCCTCCCAGCCCGCACCCCACCCCTGCCGATCCATCCATCCGCAAGTTTATCTCCAAAATAGATCTTGAATCCACTCTCTTCCTGCCACCTCCTCCACCACTGCCCTCTGCTGGGCCACCATCCCTTCTGGCCTGGACCTCTGCAGAGACCGCCTAAGTGGCCCTCCTGCTCCCATTCCTGTCCTGCTCCTTCAGCCCAGGGCCACAAGGCTGCCTGGGTAATTTTCTTAAAACGTGCATCTGGTCACATCACAGGACACTTCAAGTGCAGTCCAAACTGCTCGCCACAGCCCCTGAGGCTCAGCAAAATTCCTGCTTCTCACTCCAAGCTCACCCGTGCCTTCTGCCCCCATCCTCTGGTTGAGTTCTTTGTCCTTCCTGTTGTGGGACTTCGCATGTGCGGATTCCTTGGCCTGACATGCTCGCCCCCTATGCCAGGTCTTAACAGAAACATTACCTCCAGGGCACCCGGGGGGCTCAATCAGTTGAGTGTCTGACTCTTGATTTCGGCTCAGGTCATGATCTCACGGTTTGTGGGTTTGAGCCCTGCATCAGGCTCTGAGAGGACAGCGTGGAGCCTGCTTGGGATTCTCTGCCCCCCACTCTCTCTGCCCCTCCCCTCCTCACGGTCAGGTCTCTCTTTCTCTCTGTCTCTCTCAAAACTAAATAAATAAACATTAAAAAAACAAAGGAAAAAAAGAAACATCACCTCCTCAGGCAAGCCTTCCTTGACCACCACAGATAAAGTAGAAACGTCCCTCACCATCATCTGTTTCAGACCTTTGATCAAAGCACCCATGCCACGTGCATATTTTTATTTAACTGCTTGCTTACACGGAATTATTTTCTGACTGTCCCTCCCACTAGAATAGAGGCTGCTTGTGGGCAGGGACCTCGTGTGTCTTTTTCACTGCGTGTATCTGAGACACGATAGGCCCCTGGTAAACGCGCGAGGCAAAGATTTGTTGAGAGAGCCTCAGATCTGGGAGACAGGCAGAACGGATCTAGTTCTGGATCTGTGCCCTCGAGGATGTCACACGGCCTCCCAGATCCTCTGCTTCCTCCTCTGTCAATGGGGGCCATGGATGAGATGATGACCCAGAGCCTTTCGAGGCCTGGTGCTCGGCAGCTGGGTGGGCCTTCGCTCTCCAAGAAACTACAAGCACCGTTAAATAGACAAGAAGAGAAACTTGGCCATGCTGTACCTTGGATGGCTTTGAGAAGGCTCTGCTTCTGTTGTCCGTCCTGCTGACACTTTAGACAAGTCAGTTTGTGAGGACTTAGCCTGCTCAGGGCCGTGACTGGCCACCATCCCCACAGCACACCCTGCCGCGCAAGCATGGAAACTGGGGCTCGTCCAGAGAAAGCAGTTACTTCGGAGAGAACGAGCACCAAGTCAGGGCAGATTTTATCTAGGGCTTTCCGTCCCAGCAGTCATGTTCCCCCCAGCGCCCCCGGTCTGAGGCCTGACCTCCGAGGATGTCACCTTGTGTGGGTGCAGTGCTTTAACTCCCAGTGGCTTTCTACTGGGCCTTCCTACCTGGCCTTCTTCGCAACAACCCGGGAGGGCAGACCGAGGAAACTGAGACGCAGACCAAAAAAGTGAGTGAGTGGCAGAAAGGAGGCCTTTGAAATCAAGGAAGAAGAACTCTAGTGACATTAATATTCTTTATATTATATAAATATAATTTGTAATTCATATATTATATATGAATATGTGACTTTAAGAGAATATTAATATATATGAAATATATTTGAAAAAAAATACATGAAGTTCTCCCATATTAGAGAAAATTCGTGAAACAGAGGAGAGAGGGTCCCTCATAATCATACCACACTAGACAGGGTGGATACTTGTAGCATTAGAGCAGGTTAGGGCAGTTAGTCTGGGTCTTAGTGTCCCTCGCCCTCACTCCCCCTCCCTCTCTCCCCCTCCTTCGCTTCCCCTGCCTCTCTCCCTCTCTCCCCTTCTGGTTCACTCACCAGAGTGAATATTGGCTCCATCTGACGTCCCACTTTGCACTTCTCAGGTGCTCCACAAATGTTTACTTAAATGTTGAGGCAAATTGAGAGAAAACTCACCCTAGCCGTTGGGGCAAGAGGAAGAGGTTGCACTTCAGGGGTGCCAGCCTCTGTCTAGGTGGCCCTGTGGCTTCCCAGTTCCGAGGACACGCCAAGTCCTCACTATTCCGAGCTCCCTGCTCGAGCCATTATCTATTATCATCATCGCAAGGGACTTTACCGCGATGAGAGGCTCTATCACTTTCATCCACAGATCAGATTTCACTGAAACGCAGTTACATGCCGATTTAAATAACAATCCGTAGCTGTTTAGCATCAGGAACAGAGAAGGAGCCTCGCACTTTGGATCTAGGCTCTGCGCTGACAGCCCTTTCTGTGGTCACAAAGGTTATCCAAATCTGCCGGTTGCCAATGCGACACACATTTCTGCCACCATGTTTTGGGAGGGGGGCAGACCCAGTCATCCGGAACCTCCTGGCAGTGGGCCAGGCTCCTTGACCAAACTCTCCCCCTCTTGGAGCACGCAGAGGAGATCCGGGGAAGCAGAGCTGTGGCCGCCTGGCCTTTGGCTGCCCTGTCCTTTGGGAGCTGGAAGGTGAGAGTGGGGCCCAGAAGGGAGGCTGGGATACTTGGAGCTGCCTCCTGCTTCTCAGGTGTGCTGAAAGACCAGCCAGAGCTTGCCCTGACCCTGGGCCCTTGGAGGGGAGGTGCTGGCTGAGCACGGGGTCCCGGAAGTGCTCCCTCTGGGGAAGCTAGGGGAAAGTACCCCACCTGGCTGGGACTCTGGGCAGGGCTCAGAGTCTGGCCGCCTGTACAATAGACAGAGTGAGTGGCCGGGTCCCAGCCAGCTGCCGCTCACAGCCCCAGGGCCCCAGGGTTGCCAAGACCTCGCCCTCCTCTCGGATTGTGGATTGTATTGGGTGACGCAGTTAGGCACCCACGGTGGGGGGAGGAGAAAGTGCCAAGAGCCTCCAGGGCTCTGGGTGACTGGGCCTGTCACCTCAGAGCTGGGAGCCTTGGGGAGGAGGAGGGCTCAGCCAGGACCTGGCCAAGGGGGCAGCGGAGGGAAAGGGGGCAGCATTACCTGACAGGGGAGGCAGGTTCCTCCTCCCTTCTCCCTCCTCCCTCCCTCCCTCTCTCCTCCCTTCCTCTCCCAGGTCTGTAGTAATTGCCTGTTTGTGCCCCACCCCCACTACTCCAGGCTTTGGCTATAAAGTGGTGAACATGTCAAGATCTCCCCATCCTCATGGAGCTGACCTTCTAGTAGGAAAGACAATGACTAGACAACCATCTGCCAGGAAGTCAGGTGGGTGAGGCCGCCATCACTGCCCCCCCCCGCCGAGAAGCGGGGAGAGCCAGGACTGCACCCCATGCAGAGTGAGGACACGGAGTGAAGGCAGGGGTGACTTACCCAAGACCAACCCAGGAGAAGTGGTGGGGCTGCTATGCACTCAGTGCTCAGTACTCAGTGCTCAGTACTCCCAGCACTCTCCCTCTTCCCTAGCTCGGCCACCGAGCAGACCTATCTGCAAAGCAAAACTCTGTGCCCCTAGGGATACCATTTTTTTAAAGGAGGTGTTTATACCCAGAAAACTAAAAAACAAAAATCAACTAAACTAAGAAGCTCAGGCTAGGCAAAGAGCTAACTCCGCGGTGTGAAATGACACTCCTGAGACAGGAGCCTGCGGGTCTAGACAGCCTGGGGAGCTGAGGGCCAGGCGACACTGGCCGCAAACTCTGGCCTTGACCCAAGTTCTCTTTACTGACCCTGGCGAAAGCTGGCCTGTCGCTCCTGGGTCCCCGCAGATGTGTGAGGGCCCCATCACCCAACCGCGCTGTTGGTACCCTTTGGGCATCACAAATACACCCTGGGGGCCCATGTGTCCCTTCACAGCGGTCTGACCAGGAAGAGAAAAGGCAGTGTCGGGAATGAGGAAGATGTGGGCAGGACCACGTGTGTGCATGTAGGTGTGTGTGTGCAGGGGTGTGTTGGGGGATGTGGGAGGGTGTATACCGAGGGGCCCAGCGAGTGGAAGGATGGGCTGCTGGGCTGGGCGGCTGATTGTTGATGGGGGAGGGGTGTGCACCAGCAGTTTCTCTGTTGGATGAAGCAGTGGACAGGCTCTGACACCCTCTGGATGCTCTAACTGGCGTTAGAGCGTGCTCAGGCAGAGGTCGGCCTCACCCCTAGAGCTGGTCAGCATGCCATTGCCAGGGACTGCTGGGTACGGCCAGGACAGCCCGCAGCCCTTCCCCAGGGCCAGACGAACTAGGCAGGCTGGAGGGTCAGCACAGGGACCCTCCCCATCCTGTGAGGGTGGCAGGGACCTTCTCATTGAAGCTGGCACCTTCCATAGGTCAAGGTTACGGCTGCAGGATGGACGGGAGGACAGACCAGAACTGAATGGCCACTATGGAGATCAAACCCAGGCATGGTGATGCCTTTCCGAACGTGGACCTCCGATCCTCTGCTCGAGTCTCTGGGCAGATGGTTACAACGCAGATTCCTGGCACCCCCCACACCCCCACGCCCGGCCCACTGAATCAGAATCTGAGGGACGTTGTCATTGACATAAGTCCTGCAGGTGGGTGCTGGGAGGCGGGGCCAAGGAGGAGGTTTTCCAACTGCTGGACTGTTCCTTACACGTTCTCCGCATCAGCCAGTTTCAACAGCGGCAGAGCATGCCAAGGACTAGAGACACCGCTGTGCAGGTAGCTGTCCCTACTCTCAGGCACTTGGGACTCTTCCATGTTATGGATAATGTGGGCGTGAACATCCTTATGCACGCTTGCCCTTATGCGGACTCGTGCCTTAAAGTCCATTCTCAGAACAAAGGACGAAAAGGGTATGAACATTTTTATGGCTCCTACCATAATAGCACTAAATTGCATTTTCCAGAAAGGCTGCACATTTGGGCCAACACCTGCAACGTGCAAGAGTGTCGATTTCATCACAGTGCTGCCAGCATTTCCACCCCTCAGTTAAAGATAAGGAAACTGAGGCTGCATTGCTGAAGTGACCTGTGACCTATGTCAAGTGACACATTCAGTCCGTGCCAGAACTGGGACAAGAACCCAGGGATTTCTCATTCAGGGGCCAGGATGTTTCGACACGGCCGACTTCCTCAGTCTCCAACCAGGCAGGAGGGAGAAATCAAGTCTGGCAGGTCACTCTCTGTCCCCCACCCCTCCCTGCCAGCTCTGACCTCAGCTAGGAGCTCACGTTTCAGTGCATTTCATTGTTTTTCTGCCTGTAAAACCGGGCCTCTCCCTTGTCTGCTCAAGCTCCACATCCTGAGTGAACTCTCTGATTCCTCCGAGGAGGCCATCACATACTTGAGCCGTGGGTTAGATGCAGATAAGTGGACGGGGAAGGAGTGGGACAAAGGCGAGGTGACGGTCCCGGGGAAGGACAAAGGCCAGGCCAGATTGGCCAGAGCAGTGGGGGCCCCAGGGGGAAAGTTAAGACGCAAAGGAGTTGGGGCCCAGGGTGGCAGACAAAGGAGTCCAAATGGGGGGCCTTGAGCACATGCCTAGGCCTCCATCTGCTACTGGGATGTGGGTTGTTCCCATGAGAAAACTGGGTTCTGGCTTTAGCCGGGGTGGGGGGGGCAGTCCTTACCAAGGTGTCTGGGGGTGCAGAGGATTCCCAACCCCCCAGCTAATCATATGGAAATTGCATGAGTATGTGAGCGTGTTCCTTTTTCTGGGAAGACAGCCCATAGAGCTTAACAGATTTTCAAAAAAGTTTATGACCCCCTCTAAAAGTTCAAAAAATAAAAGTTAGATGAAAAGTGGAAGTCATTGAGAAGTCAGAACTGTCTGTTGTAGGAATTATATATATGTTTTTACCCAGGGTAAGGAGAGAGGAGATAATTACAGGTGGTCCTTCTCAGATAGGTTGATGATAGATGGATGGATGGATGGATGGGTGGATACATTTGATAAATGAATGGAAGGAAGGAAGGAAGGAAGGAAGGAAGAGGGGAGGGAGGGAGAGAGGGAGGGAGGAAAGAAGGAAGGGAGGGAGGAAGGAAGGAAGGACGGGTGGAAGGGAGGAAAGGAGGGAGAAAAGGAGGGAGGGACAGACGGAGGGAGGAAGGAAGGGAGGGAGGAAGGGAAGGAGGGAGGGAGGAAGGGAGGGAGGGAGGAAGGGAGAACTTTTTGCAGAGACTGTAAAGAATCAATATTCGTACCATCTAGGTTTCTTACTTTCCAGTCACTGCCCTCCAAAGATGCTCCTAGGCAAAGATAAAGCCTTCTCAAAGTGGAGAAGCCATTTAGTGGGAAAAGGGGATTTGGCTTCACAACTTTTCCAGAACTATCTCTTGCGTAAGACGGGATGCGCTTGAAAACAATCACAGCAAGCCCTTCTCAAGCACTTAGTGGGTGTTCGGCACAGTGCTGAGTACTTTAGGAGTATTATCTTGTTTACTGCTCAGCAGCCCTGGTGGTTTGCACAGTATCATACCTCCCATTTTACGAGGGAGGAAACAGAGGCCCAGGGATGTAATGTCACTAGCCCCCAAGCAAACAGCTGTAGCTGAAACAGTGGGTACTGGAAGCTAGGTGGGCAGGTCCGGAGCTGGGGCTAGATACAGCCTTAGAGAGCAGTCACGTCCTGTCCTCAGCAATCAGCCCCATATTCATCTTCCACCAAAAAACCTGGACCATGACCACTTGAACCCTACTGTTCTCTATGCCTTCAAAGGGATAGCGCAGTGAATATACTTGAAATTACCCAGGCTGATTGTCTATACTTGCTAAAAAAAAAAAAAAAATGGTAATAGTAGACGTAGTAATAGTAATCCCTCCCATTTACTGACCATCTAATAAGAGTCAGAATATATATATGTATATATATATATGTATATATATATATATACATATATATATACATATATATATATATATATATATATATAAAGGCTTTATGTTCATTTTCTTAATCGTATCCTTACAACAAGTTTCCAAAGTGAGTATCAGCATGTTCATTTTACAGATAAAGGTATTGAGGTCCAAGGGGGTCTAAATAGCCTGCTGGAGGTCAGCTAGGAAGTGGAGGGGGCTGGACTGCACTCACACTCTTTTTCTGCGTCTCTGTCTCTTGCTGGGTAATGCAGAGCACAGAGGTACAGGAGCTGGCTTCCTTCTTGGGGCCTGCCTGATGACTGGGGCACAGAAAAGGCCCAGGGGGCTCACTGCCATGGTCAAAGGAGAAGGAAGGAAGGAAGGAAAGGAGGGAGGGAGGGAGGGAGGGAGGAAGGAAGGAAGGAAGGAAGGAAGGAAGGAAGGAAGGAAGGAAGGAAGAAGGAATGGATAAAACATAGCCTATGCCTCAGGCAGCACCAAGATGATAAATTACCCAAATCTAGAGCTGCAATTTCAAAAGTCCTACAAAAAGGGGCAGTAGCCACTGGCGCTGTGAATCAATCCACCCTGAGCCACTCACTCGAGCGTACATTCAGAGGCATAACCCAAGTGTCTTTGGAATTTGGCTATATAGTCTTTGAGGCCAAGGTTCAGTGCCTCATGAAATGTTCTTGTGAAGTTCATGTGCAGGTGGGATCATGGTCCTTAACTGAAATCAGTGGTTGTTTCAGTGCATCCCTTCTCTGGGGTTTTGATCTTGATCTGAAAACCCCAGGGCCTGGAAAGCAAGAAACGCAGTGGGCAGTAGGGATGGCCAACCCCGAGGACAGGGCCAGGGAGGTGGGGGTAGATGAGGTCGCAGATGAGGTTGTGGCCGGGAAAACCTGAAGGGGAGGACTACGCCAGTCTTGTCAAGTCCAGAGGCCGAGCGGGCACAGAATCTGAGAAGTCTTTGGGCACAGCACGCTGCCTGAGTTCCAAGTAAGCAAGCAAGGTCACGGCTAGGCACGATGCCAGACGTGTGGCCCTGTCACCTGGGATCCTACCAAGCAGGCACAAATAGGGGTCAGGAGTCTATCTGAACAGCTAGGAGGTCAGTTAAGGCAGGAGGAAACAGTCTGGGTTGGATCCCAGGCCCTGGAGGGAATGAGAGGAACCTCTCGCAAAGGACTCAGTGAGCCTTAAGGAAACCCAGGCATGGAAGACAGGGTCTGCCCTCTGGGGCAGCGTGAGGGCTGAGCTTGGCCAGGGAGAATGGGGATCCCAGGAGACTGTGGCTAGTGACCGCACTCCAGAAACCAGGCCAACCCCACAACTGCCTTTCTTCCATGGGGGTGGAAGAAATCCACCCTGGTCAGTTCTCAGAGGGTCGCTCTCCCGACTCTACAGTCCTCTCAGCTCTGGCATTTCCTTTCATTTCAGAAAATAAAACTTTGTGTCTCTTAATATTCAAAGTCATCACATACATTGAGAATAACCTTATGTGTTTAGGATTCTATTGTTATTCAAGGCACTTGTTTTCACCCCGTTTTCCTCACTAGCCATTTGATGGTGAGCACCCTTCCATGACGCACGTCCCCCATGCCCCTTCCCTGCTTCTTGCTATCTCTCGTCACCTCTTACCTGCAGGTGCCTCTGGCTGGCATCTGGGTATTCAGATTAAGCAAGACACCCTCCAAACCACATCGTCACTGCAAAGATGTTCAAGCCCTAGTCCATTCATGGGAATTGCTTAAACAATCTGAAGACATTTGCGTAACAGAAAGTTCCAGAGCCTCTCGCCCGCCCGACAGTGCCAGGCATCAGGCAGTGCTGCTTCCGTGAGCCACCAAACACGGAAAGAGCTGATGCAAAGCCGAGTGTGCGTTAGCCACCCTCCATCCTGTGTTCTCAACTGCTCCAGCTGGTTCCGTGATGTAGGTTGGAAACCAAAAAACTGTGTAAGTTAGAATTGTGTATGAAACAAGAGCCGATGGGCCCCCCAGTCACACCGGCCCCAGGAAATGAGCATGACAACCTGTTCTGTGACTTCTTGGGGTTCAGTATGGTTTTATGTTCCACTCAGGTTCTTGGCTCCGTCCCAGATAGAGGAGGAAGCCAATTAAGTGATGCTTCCCTCGTAATATTCTCTGTTACATTATATGGACTTTACTGCTTTGAAGTTGCCAATTATTTCCTTCTTGCTGCCGTAACATTACTATGGCGTGGGGGAAAGACAGATGCTTCGAGGTTCCGTGTTTTACTCGTCCGCCCAGGCTGAGAACCACTGGTTTAGGGCAGCCAGGACTATTCTAGAAACACCAGACTTTCAGATCTCCCTCAGCCCGTCAGAGTTGCAAGGCTCCTCAGAGCCCCTAAAGACCGGCACCCTCGCCTTATCCCTAAGGAAATAGGGTGTGTCTAAGGTTACTAAGGAAACTATTGCCTAATCTGCAACCATCTCCCCCAGAGGAGACCTTATGAAATGATTAACAATGACATCCTGGGGAGGACTGTGTGCATTTCTAGCCCATCTTCTCTGGAAAGGATTTGAACCAGCTTACAAACGTGCCTACAAGTACATTTGTAGGCAAACGTATGTAAAAAAAAAAAAAAAATTAGGAAGAGACAATAAAGCAAGCGGAAAATAAGGAAGAAGATAGATCTGGGTTTAAGATCCGCACCCAGAACGAACACCACCGAGATGGGTGTGCCCAGTCCGGGACGGCCATAGATTCCATACCAAGACGCCCAACCATCAAGACTAGGGGAGGTACACCAGCCCCGTGGGGCTCCACTTTTCCTGTTCTCTACCACTTCCTACTTCCCTCTTCAGGCATCAGTTTTCCGGTCTGTCAAATGGGCAAGTCCTGCCTTGTAGAAGCGTTCTGAGGCTCCAGTTAAGTCTCGTATGTAAAAGAAAGCACTCGAAGAATATGGCGCCCAGAAGGGACTGTCATTTTCTTTTCTTGCTGCCTCCTGGTAATGAATTGAACATTACTCATTTTCCTTGGCCACATGAGGTGGCCACCAGATTTTAGCTGCTGTGGTTGGTCAAAATGAACTCTATATCCATTTTAAGAACGCAAGGGGCGCCTGGGTGGCTCGGTCGGTTGAGCGACCCACTTCGGCTCAGGTCATGAACTCACGGCTCATGAGTTCGAGCCCTGCATCGGGCTCTGTGCTGACAGCTCGGAGCCTGGATCCTGCTTCCGATTCTGTGTCTCCCTCTCTCTCTGCCCCTCCCCTGCTGACGCTCCATCTCTCTCTCTCTCTCAAAAATAAACATTAAAAAAAAAAGAGAAAAGAAAAAGAACATAAGCACCGTCCAAACACTGGATGAGAAGCCTTGTAACATCTTTCTGAGCTCCAATTATGCCAGTTTTTACCATCACACCTTTCCCCCTTTCCTTGCTTCAGTTGGAGGGGGGTGCGGGGGTGGAAATCAAGGTACTTGGGAGCCACAGGGAATGTGAAATTCTAAAGTAAAGTTTAAGTGCCCTAGAAAAATGCCTGTTTTCTGGCTCAGGGATGATGTTGGGCAATAAAGAGGAGAGAGGAGGGTTGAGGAGAGCAGAGGGAGCCCCTTCAGGGGCCTGTCCGGGTGTCCTTTGGCGGGTATGGCACCTACCTGTCGTCACTCAGACGGTTTCCCCAGATTTAAGCTTTGGGGGTGGGATCAGGCATCTTCTGAACACAGGCCAGCATTTTAGCTGAAAGCTGACTAGTGCTTAAGATCGGGCATGTTGTGATTCTAAATGGAGAGTGAGGGCAGAGGGGCCACCGAATCTCGGGGGACAGAGCTTCAGGGGCCTCAGCTGGCCTCCTCTATGCGGCATGTGTTATACTCACCAAGGCGAGCCGCTCAATATACAAGGGCGCTAACAGCAAGAACAACCATACAACTACCACGATAAGAGAAATGTCATACAAATAACACACACCTGGTCTGTTTGGTTTGGGGTTGAACATGAGAAGGTCACGGTGGGCAAAGGGGGTCCAGCATCCTCCCTGGGAAGTCACTGGCCCCTCCTGCTATTGCTTCCCACGCCTGCTGCACTGTGAAAGAATAAACAGCAGGTGGATAAATCACCCTCTTCGGAGAATGTGGTCAGATAAGAACCAGCCCTCCTGTCTGTAGAGACCTTTGCACGTCCCAAGGCTGCCATCTGAGGGGGGACCACGGGGTTACGGGTGGGATCTCCAGTCGACAGATGGGGAGACAGATCTGGGCTGGTGGAATTATTTGTCAAATCATCAAAGATCCGGTTGTCCCAGGGGAAAGGCAGCCTGTGATCCCAGATGCGAGTGTGGATGCTGGAGCTAGACCCCGAATGTTGGCTCTGCGATCACTCACTGTGTGACCTTAGGTAAGTTCTCTCTCTGCCTCAGGTTCCTCATCTGTAAAAGGCGTTGGGTGCTTTACCCGAGCCAATATTGGTAGAGTGCTTAGAACAGTCCTGACACCTATCAGGTGCCCTATGAGCGTGTTCAACCCAAACTCCCAGTTCAAAGCCTGACTCTGCAGCCCCCAAACCAAGACAGAACAATGGCAAGAGCCCAAGTGTGTGTGCTCCACCGTCCCACAGAAGAAAATTCTAATCCTACTCAGTGTCAGCCCAGCGGCACCGCTGGGGGTGGAGGGAGGGGCTGGAGCCAGAACAGGGTGGGGAGCGGGCACCTTCCCCAGGGCCTGGGGACGGTCCCACTTCCTTTCCCTTCGAGGTCTTGCCAAGGAGGAACACATGGGCTCGATAAACGTGTGCCAAGCAGGAACGAGATGGTATCTGAGCCGGACAAGCGGACAAGTTCAATGTGCCCAGGTTCCCAGCAGGGGCAGACACCCGCTCCCCCTCCCCCGCCGGCTTGGGCTTGGCCCTCCTTCTCCTTCTCCTTCTCCTCTTTGCTTTGGTGGATTTGTTGTAGCTGCTGCCAAGGGCACCCATCAGGAATGACAGGTGGTTTGCCTTTGGGGAGGGCTGCAAAAGTGTCAGGCAAACAAGCCGTGGCTGGCTTTCTCATGACGCTGGCCCTAACAGGCTACAGGCTGAACACGGTTTCCCAAAAGCCACCGGCCCATGCGCTTCAGCGCAGGCTCTGAACTGGGACGCAGGACTCCTGTTTCTTGGCCCAGCTCTGCCTCTATGGGCCTGCATGTCCTTGACCAAAGACTTCTTCCTTCCAGGTGTTCACTATTCTCATCAGTAAAATGAAGGCCTTGGGTGGGGTGGGGGGGGGGGGGGGGGGGGCAATGAACTTGAAGGCCCTTTGGACTCTCCCATCTATGAATCTGGAGCAAGTGTGCTGGGGCTAGAGCCGCACAGCTCTGAACGGTTGCTGGTGGGCGTGGGCGGTGTGCCGGGGCGTTTGTTCATTCAACAAACACATGGAATGAGTGTCCCCTGTCCCTCTTGCCCTGCCGTGGTGGGAACAGAAGAAGGCAGACTCCAAAGGTAGAGGATGGCAAGGAGAGGCCCAGAGGAAGAGGGCCAAGCATGGTCTTCGCCTCACTGCTTGGTTCACCCATCTCAAGGCCTTGAAGGCCCTGTTTTAGTGCTGGGGGAGGGGGAAAGGGGCGGTTTCAGGGGGAACACGAAGGTGAAGGCAAGTCCCCAGAGGTGGGCGTGAGAACCAGGGGCCTGGGGAAAATGAGGCCGGGTCAACTGCTCTTACCTGCATCTTTCTCAGCGCATCTGCTTCCAAGCAGCCAATCAGAATGCGGAGCAGAGGGAGCGTCGGACCAGAGACCCCTGCCGCCCCGGGCACATCCCTTCCCCTCTCCCGGGCCAGTCCCTTCAACTGAAAAATGCCAGGACTAGACTAGTGACCTCTTCCACCCTCAGTCTCTGTGGTTCTCTTGGTTATTCGATGTCTGTTATGTACAGGCATTACTGGAATGGGGCAGGGGACGCAGGGAGATTCCTGCCTTCAAACAGTTCAACCCATGTCCTCACCATCACTTAACTAATGAATTTACTTACTGAGCACCTACTCTATGCCAGGCCCTGTGTTTACCTCTCTACCACTAGCTCCGAAGCATCTGGGGGGAGTAGAGGTCATGGCCTATCCTATTTTTTCTTTTTTCTTTTTCCCCTATCCTATCCCCTTTGTCCTGACACATAAAATCTGGCAATTAAAAGCATGAACCCTGGAACCAGACTGCCCTGGTGTGAATCCTGGTAGTTTTCTAATACCAACCTCAGTTTCCCTGTCTGTAAAATGGGAAGAATGATCATTCTTACCTTATAAGGACTCCTCTTGAGAAGGATTATAAAACTTAATGTTTATTAATTTAGCACTTAGCACAGGGCCTAGCATGTAGAAGGTGCCCAATAAATGTTGGTAAATAAAATGTTTAGCAAGGTGAACGGAGCTGACGTGCTTCCAGTCAAAATTCGTTATCACAATAACGCACACACCTTCCTCCTCACTCTGAGTCATGTGTGCGCTGTTTATCTATGATGGGCCGTGTTCACAGGCAGTGCAAAGGTGAACCTCACCACAGCCAAGCTCAACTATCCGAAATTCCAAATCACTGAGGTCCAAGTTCACGAGCTTCTACTGTAACCAAAAGTATTATTTATTTTAACCACTCATTTCGGTCCATTTCCTCTGCAAATCCTTTGCTAAAACTGATCATCGTAGCCCAACTGTCTTGAATTTCTCCTCCTTTTGCTCTTCCTGAGCCCGTGCTCAAAAATAGCCAACACCCCGCAGGCAGGACCCCAAGGGCTGGGGCAGCTCCGAGTCAACAATAGGGGCCTCCAGTCCGGAGTTTCTGGATGTGTGGGGCCATGGTCTCCTAACACAATGCCTGGCAGGGCCCCAGGATGACAAGAGTCCCCGCAGGAACAGACATGCCTTGGTCTTTTGCAACCTTTTCTGATATTGGCTGAGGGCAATGAATGGAAAAGAGTCACAGCATTGATTGCTCTGATCTGTACTTGCCAATTTGGCTCATGCTGATACCTACCTCCGGACCCACAGTTTCCTCGGGCATAATGACCGGGCTCGAGGTGACCAAAGCTGACGCTAGAATCCTAATGGATCCCCGACTACCCTGCAGAGACATTTCACCAGCACACTCAGTGGGGAGACGCTAGAGTCCCAAGCTCATGGGGGTGCAGGGGTCTTGTCACTTCTCCCAAGTGATGTATTTCTCTAGCTTCCTCACTGAGGCCTCATCCATTCATCTCTGTGCCTCCCTGGTGCTAAGCTAGGTCCCCACCACAGAGCTAACCCTAAAATTAAAGCATGCTGGCCAGGGAGCTAAGAGGTGAATTAGAGTTCCAGGTGCGCTACTAACAAGCTCTGTGACCTTGGGCAGGTCACTTACCTCTCTGGGTCTCAACGGCTTCAGTCTACAAAATCCGGGACTGGGATGCTGGTGCCTGTGGTCCAGTTCTGTTAAAGATCCCAGGGATTGAATCGATTTGATAACAGTCTTGATAGTGGTAATCTTGGTCAAAGAGTTCCAAGCTTGTGACAAACACAAACTCAGCAACCCACGAAACTTCCCTGAGTCACAAACCCCAGGGTGTCCAGTTTGTCACTTGGAAATGGAAGAACTCACAGCCTCAGGGGATGAATTAGAAATTGAACTGGCCACTGGGAGAGACACAGGGGCAGGGCAGTGGCGGGTGTAAGAGGGGCTGTGGTGGCCTTCTTGATGTGATCCCAGGGCCCTCGAAAAGCTTCCCCTGCCTCAAATATCCCCTCCCCCAAATCCAGCTCCCAGTCTTTGTAATTCCATCATTTGAGAGGAACTGGGGCCTGGGCTCTGTGTGTGTGTGTGTGTGTGTGTGTGTGTGTGTGTGTGTATGTACCATTTCGGGAAGCTCCCTGCAAAATGCAGACACCCTGGAGAAGGGTGAGCTTCTTACCCTGCTAAGGTTGCCTGGGTCTTGCCTCTTTGTCAGCAGAAGCCTGGCAGCCTGTAGGCACTAGGCCCCTGAGGCCAGAGGAGAAGGGGGGACCCTGAAGGGACAGTAAAGGACTGGCATGGGAGGGAGGGCCTCTGGCGATGATTCACTAAGCTCCTTCAAGATACCCCAGACAGCCTGGGGAGGGGCAGGGGTGCGGGGAAAGAGAAAAGGAGGGCACGCACAGGAGTCCTCCAGGAGAGGGTGGGAGTGGGGCCAGCTGAGGGCAAGAGCTTGGTGCCTCCCTTTGGCTAACCGATTCCTCGGGAAGAGCCAACCCGGAGAGGAGAGGGGAGGGGAGAAGAGGGAAGGGGAGGGAGGGCGACGGGAGACGAGGGAGGGAGGGAGAGGGTGGGGCTGGGTTTGGGGGAACTGTAAAACAAACGGGGCGGCTTCACAGAAAAATTCCCGGGCGTCATGAGAATAGAGGGTGCCGGGCAGCACCCCATTTCGCCGGGCCCACGCCCCCTCGAGTTGCCCGGCCAGTTCAGACTGGTTCGCCCACCTCTCCCTCCCCGCCAGCCCCCCTGGCCTGATCCCTGAGAAAGCAGATTCGGGAACGTGATGTAACCACAGCCGCTCCGCCCCGGCCACAGGCACTCCGGACTCCCAGCCCGCCCGCAGCTCCCTTCCCCGCGCCGCCCCCTCCCAGGTCCCCCCCGGCCGCCGCCCCCCCCCCCCCCCCCCTCGCCCCCCCCCCCCCCCCCGGCGCCCCGCCCCCTCCCTCCCCGCGGCGTCCTCGCACCCTCTCCTCCCCGGCACCCGGCGCCCTCGGCCCCTCCCCGCTGTGCTCCCCGAGCCCCTCTCCGCGGCCCCAGCCTGTGTCTCCGGCCCTCCCCTCCGCATTCTCCCACTGCCCCGGCCCGACCTCCTCACCCTCCCGCCTGCCCCGCCCGCGGTTAACGCCGGAGAGCCGGCGCCGGCCCCGGCGGGGACTGGGCCGACCCCGGAGAGGGGCGGCGGGGGTGCGGCAGGGGCCCGAGGGCCGCGGGCGGCAACGCCGAGCCGGACCCCCGCCCCCTCCGCCCCCTCCCCCTGCCCGCCTCCCCCCAGCGCCCCCCCCTCCCCCATCGGGCCGGGCTTCGTGCCAGAGCGGTGTGGGCCAGGCAGGCAGCCTGCCAGGCTGCAGCTATCAGCTGGGCGGAGGGCAGTGCCAGCTGCAGGCGCCCCTGAGGGCAAACACCACCCCACCAACAGGCCTGACAGCGGCACCTTCCACCTCACATCTAGAGCCACGCAGAGCCAAAAGCAGAGGACTCCAGCTCGCCTGGAGATCTCACTAGAACGGGGAGACTAGGGGCCCCGGGACTGAAGCCCAGCCCACTTATTTTCTGGGTGACCTTAGACAAGTCACTTCTCTATGCCTCAGCTGTTGCATTTGTAAAGTGGAGGTGATCACAGTCCCCACCTCTCCGGGCGTTGCGAGTTTTGGTGCATGACACATTAATAGTTGCTTCATAGATAATAACAATTATTATTATTACTATTAGTAGCAGCATTAGTAATCATCACCATCATCTCTCTGGGGGCATTTGCTGTTGGCAAAGGGAAATATAGTGTAATCTGTCATTAAAGATCTGTTAAACACCTATTCTGTGCAAGGGAGGACACTCGGCGTTGTGCAAGAGTCTTGGGAGTGAGATGGTGGCTTTGAGTCCCAGCCCTGTCACTTAGGAGCTGTGTGACCTTCTCTCTGAGCCGTGGCCAGACAGGGGACGGTACTTCTCGCTCTGCAGAGCCGGAGCGGGGATTAAATGAGATGTGAGGACGATGTGTGGGGCAGTTCTCAGCACATCAGAGGTTCCTGCCAGTAAGTGAGAGGTGCAGAGGAGTAAAGAGGATGGGGATGCGAAGGACAGATTCAGTCTCTGTCGTGGAGGAGTATTGAGGAGCTAGGACTTGTGTGCGAAACATGTCACTAAGTCAAGGGGATCCGAGCTCAGTGCCAAATTCCAGGTCAGGAGAAGGGGCAGTGGGAGGGGCAGGGCGGAATGTCGGGCAGCGGTGGGGTGGGGTGGGGGATGTTTTGGAATGCACCCCCAGCCCTCTCCCACCAGGATCACGGGGGTAGGGGGGGCAGCCACTGGGTTTGGGAGGGACAAAGTGGCTCCTGAACAGCTGGTGTCAGCATCTGCTTTACCGGGGAGGCCCCAAAGATGGCTTGGCCATCTCCCATCCTGACAGGAAAAGAGGAATGAAAAGGACAGTTGGAAAACGCAGGCTGAGCGAAATCTCCACCCTTTATAATGACGGTGAATGTGGCTGAACACGGTCCATGCCCGCGGCTATGGCCGTGCGACTCTGGAACCCGGTTCCCTCGTCTGTGAAATGACAGGGTTGGCCCCCTGGGCTGCCACCCTCCACCCTTCTTGAAAACAGTACTTGCTCTGACCTGTAGGAATGTGGGGGAGAAGCCGCTCCTGCTGGGAGGTGCAGGCAGGGCTCGGGCCCATGGACCATTCTGTGAGCTGGCTCAGAGCCCTCTGGAGGGGAGCAGGAAGGAGGCAGGGCTCCACCCTGGACAAGCAGCTGTCCCGTGGAATATGACCCTGCGCTGGAAGGAGCCTTGAAGCAGGCATCCAACCCTCTCACTTGAGGACAAGAGACAAAAACACAGAGAAGTGAGGAGACTTGCCCAAGCTCACGGGTCTCTTCGGGGGCACAGCCAAGGTTCAGTCCGCAGCAGCATACAGCCTCCATTTAATTTAGCTAACAGCAGACCAGGAAGCTGGTGACCGAGGCCAATCCAAACCTCTCTGAGCTCCTTTCATGAAAGCAAAATGGAAATGCATTCGCTTCACCGCCAGGTAAGAAAGCGCTTCTGGAGGTGAAGGAGCCATATAAACAGCCCACACAACCTCCACCAACACTGTCCGAAGCTGGAGGGGTGAATGGTGGAGCCGTGGGCAGAAGTCCCTGCCAGACCGGGGCGGTGGGGGGGGGGGGTTTGCTTTTGTGATCAGCGCTGCAGGCTCAAGACAGAGCCCAAGGACACTGGGCTTGAGTACTAATATGCATTTTTATTCTGCAATAATTTTCACACTGAGTTCAAGAGGCACCAGCTCCAAGTACATAAAACCAAATCAAATTAAATTAATTGATTTTATTGAAACCTGCTGCAGTGGTATTCAAGCCCACAGCTAGGGGCATGACCCTCGTGAAATACCAAAGGGGCTTTTGAAATAATTAAATTAATCACACCCCGGGTTATGCACCAGGGCTTGCTCCCGTGCTCCACGCAGGCAAGTTCCCGCTCACAGCCACAGGCAGGAGAAGTGCATGTGGCCGTGACACAAATTGTGGAACTGCCTAGGGGTCTCAAGGCCCAGACTTCCCATTCGGGGGTAAACCACCGTCCATGCTCTTTCAGCAAACACACACATGAGTGCAAACACACATACACTCACGCTAGGGAGAGGTCCCCTCCCGTCTCTCGTTCTCTGCCTACCCACGGCCCCGGCCAAGTGCTCTCCTTGTCCTCCTGCTTTCCCGACCCCCCCGCCCAGAACCCCTCCAGCACTTACACTCATGCACTTGGATGATGCATTCCCTTGTTGGCTATTGTTTCATGGGAGATTGTCTTGCACCACTGAGCAAAGGTTAAGAAGCCCCTGACATGCAGAGAATGGCCCTCTGCCTTCTCTGGATGTTGTAGGAAGCTTGCACAGAGCTCTTCCTATGCAAAGAGCTCCACGCATTTGTTAAACACCTCCTGTGTGCTAGGCACCATTCCAATGATTTCACACATATTAACTCACTTAGTTCTCTCCAGCTGCCCCCTGTCCCTCCGCCCCCAAACTGGGATTGTTCTTGTCCTTATATTGCACTAGAAGAAACTGAGGCACAGAAAGTTCAGGTGACCTGCCCAAAGCCATCCAGCTGGTAAGGGGAGCAAAGCTGTATCTCTTGTCAGTAAAATCTTAAACCGAAACACTTTTGTAAACCTTGTTGCTGATCAAGTCATGGCATCACCCTTTCTATTTGAAGACATTCTTACAAACAAGTAAGGTCACAAAATCCACCAGTATTCCTGGTGGAAGGGACACACCAGCCCTTCATTTCACAGAGGTGGACATGTGCAGACCAGCAAGGGGAAGTTCACACAGCAAATCAGAGATAGCATCCTGTCTCCTGTTGGCCCCCAGCTCTGAACCGCTCTACCCAGAGCACAAAGTTACTGATTATTCCAGTTACTCATGTCTTTGGGGCTAACACTCCACCTTAGGCTATTCTCGAGAGGACAGTGAGTGTTCAAGAAGGGGCATGAGTAACCCTGTAGAGTCCCCCACTTTCTGTGGCCTTGTGCACCTCCAGGGAGCACACCAGAGCAGAGTGAGGGAGCCTGGCCCTTCAGGGGTCAAACCCCCCACACCTCATCGGGACCTGCTCTCTTCCTTGCCCTACTGCCGGGGGACCCCTCAGGGGACAAAGCCTGCCACTCTATCTATTGCACATGAACTTCCAAGCGCTGCTCCCCAGCCCTCCCCCCTCCCCTTCCACACCCTTCTCACTACCCTCAAGATCAACCTGCCAACAGAGCCCAGGACGCTGGCCAGCCTGACTCCCATCCCTAACTCTGTGAACCCAAGCTGCTTCACGATTATGACCAACACGATCATCACAGCCATGACGGCCACTCGTCACTGTTCTTCATTGCTCTGTTCCAGCCACATGCATGCCCAGTGCGTCTAAGCCTCCCAATAACCTCATGTGACAGGTGAGGAAACTCAGGTAAAGGGAGGTGAGGAGCTTGCTCAAGGCCACAAAGCTAACACCTGCTGGGGCCTGGATTCAAAGGTGTGTTTATGGCTCACCTGTCCGACATACCTGCATAATGCATGTCCCCCGTATTTTTGTGACGGAGATTCTTTGATTACCTCCTTATCTGAGAGTAGTTTTTAAAAACTGTGATAAAATATATATAACACTAAAGTTGCCATTTTCACCATTTGGGGGCACAGTTCGGCGGCATTATTCTAGCCACAGCACTGTGCGATCGTCACCGCTATTTCAAAATCTTTGTCACCAACTCAAGACAAAAACTGTAACCATTGAGCAATAACTTCTCAATTATTCCTTCCTCTCTCCAGCCCTGGTAGCCTCTCATCTACTTTCTGTCTCTATGAGTTTGCCTGCTCTAGGGATTTCATACCAGTGGAATCCTGCCACATTTGTCCTTTGTCTGCAAAGCCAGGAAGCCCAGCTCCTCCACTTTTCAGGCTCTCAGGTTGGCACCTGCCGAAAGGCCTGCCTCCTTCAGGGGGATATTGTGGAGGTGTGAGTTCCAGCATGGGGGCTTGGATGCCATCATGGGGAAAGCCAGTCCTGTGGGGGGTTCAGTGTCCCTGGTTACTGAAGGCAAGGGGCCTCCTGCAGAGGGCTGCTGAAGCAGCATATTAGGGGAAAAGAGAGAGGAGTCCTCGCAGGAAGAGGAGGAAAAGAGGGGACCCCAGTGCCTCCGGCACATGGGGGCTGTGTTGTCACAGGTGGCCAGCGACAGGGCTTGGAGGAACACGTTGGGCATTGCATCCCCGAGGAGAAACAGGGTGGCCCGACCAATGTTCAGAGCCCCTCACCCCCATTCTGGGCCCACGGACTCTTCGGCCACCTCCTCCTCTCCTCCCGCCGTCTGCCCTTCCCTGTGATTCCAGCCAGGCAACTTCCTTCCTATCCCGAGGTGTTGCTCGTACAGCCCTGTGTATTCCCTCCGCCAGTGCCCCGGCTCCGGCCCCTAACTCAGGTCCCCAGCTCTTTCAGGAAGCCTTCCTCCCCACCTCCACTAGGGCCTTTTGAGTCTACATCATGGGATCTACCACGCTGCGGGGGTGGCGGGCACTGCCTGTCACACAACGGAGAGGGTTCTGCACCTGAGTCCCGGGGCTGCCCTTTTCCTTCTAGCTGGCCTAGGGCGCCCTGCTCAACCACTCTGCACCTCAGATCTTTATCCGTCAAGCGGACCTGAAAACACCCACCGCGTGGGATGGTCACGAAGATGAGACGGAATGCGTGTCTGTGGCTTACAACCCGGGGTGTGCGGCAGAAGTGACGCAAAGGCACAACATGCGAGGCGGCAGATCTTTCTGGCGCTCAGTTTTACTCAACTGTTTGTGCAAAATGCATTCCTTTTAGGTTAAAAACTAGAGGTGACTACGGAGAAGAACGAAACACTCGCATTGCTTTTAAAAGATGAAACAAGCAACCTCCAGGGCATCTCTCGCTTTCTGGGAGCCACGTTAGGAATTCTCTTGGACTCACACTAGGCATCGCCCACTTTGTTTAGTGGGTGCTTCTGGGATGGGCTGCTGAGGACACGGGAGGTCATGGGCCAGGCACGTGGCAGGCACTCGATAAAGGGTAGCTGGGGTATTCCCCCCGTTGTTGTGGGGGAAGGGTTTAAAGCAGCGGCACCTGCTGAGTGAGCCAGTACGGTGGACGGGTCTTACGGTTGGTATTTGTGTCTTGATCTCCCTTGAGACAGGTACAGTATTGGGGTGGGAAGCCTAGGGGGCTGGATTCCCCGGAGACTTTTGTCTCGGCTCCACCATCACAGGCTGGATGGGTGTCCTTGGACACGTCACTTAACTTCTCCGAGCCTGGGTTAACTCACCTACAAAATGCAGACAAATGGCCTAACAAAGGCTTCTTTGCAGGGCTCTGTGCAGATGACATTAAGAGCAAGGTGGTGCAAAGAGAGCAGAGGCTAAAGAAGCATCCACGTGCTCGTTTAACTCCCGTGCTCCCCACTGCGGCCCAGCGAGGCCAGTTGGGCAGGTAAAGCACTCTGTGAACGGTTGACCACAGCCTGGAGTGTAAGGTTCTGTTACCACAGCCTTGCAAGGCAGACGGGGCAGGGGCTGTGCTGTCGACTCCGGAGACGGAGACCAGGAGGCCAAGGCACTAAGCGGCTTTCCAAGATCCAAGTGGGGGAGCTGGGCCCGGAGCCCCTGACTCTCAGTTGGTGCTCTCCCGGCTCACCACCCTCCTACTGCGCGGTGCGGCCCAACGATGAAACGGGGGTGGGGGGGGGGCCTCGGTAGGCAATGAGCTCCCGGTACCTTCAATGTTCACTCAGAGGTTGGCAGGCATGACAGAGTGAAATCCAAGCCCTGGAGACGATCCAACCTACTGATCTCTGAAAGATGTCTTTCAGTTCCTGAGCTTCTGGGATTCTAGCTGGCTATCGGATTGGGAGAGGCTGCCAAGGGCTCCGATTTGATGGTACTCGCCATGTTTGCTTGTTACACGTCACTTGTCTTTTCTGCAGAGCCCGGTCCAGCACTCAGCACCCAGTAAGTGCTCAATAAATACTTGGTGATGGTTTTGCTAAAGTGGCCCTGGAAGCTGTTGTCCACCTGGAGCAAAGCCTTTGGGGCTCAGCCAGCGAGGACACTGACACTCGTGGGGCACCTCCTGTATGCTGAGCAAGGGGATGCCTCAGCAGGCCCTGCCTCTCCCTGGCCTGCTAAACCCCATTCCACCCTTCCACCAGAATGATCTGTGTCTGCTCTCTCTGCACAATGGCCATCCGGAGGTAGCTCTGTGTCCGGTCCCTCCTTGGCCAGAGGCAAAGTCCTGACCCTTCCCCCACCCTCAGAGGCTTCCCGCCCACTCCTGAATCTCCACTTTGAAAACTTCTCATGGACAAGAGATCTCCAGGCCACAGCCACCTACCCACCCTCGCTTCCCCTCCCTGTCCGGGCTGCCCCTCCCACGGGGCCCCAGCCTACCCATTTCCTCTGCCCTTTTCACCCTTTGGCAGCATAACTGGCTATTCTGAGCCTTTGGCCCAGCTCCTTCTCCCTACCAGCTGCTCCCTTACTGAGGCTTCCATGTTTGCCTCTCTCTTTGGAGGTGACTGTGACTCAGCCCTGCCACAAAAAAAAAAAAAAAAAAAAAAAAAAATCCTGAAAGCATTTGGCACTATGATACGGGGACCCCAAAGGCAGCAAGACTCAGCACAGACCTAATTCTTGAGTTACCTACTTGGAAATGTTAAATATAGACCTCTGCATTGCTAGGCTGTGTGTGTGTGTGTGTGTGTGTGTGTGTGTGAGTGTAGCGCGCGCATGCCAATAGATCCGGGGTCCTTCCAAGAAGCTTTTCAAAGCAATCTTTCTCCCCTCTTGCCAGAAACAATGAATTAGTCAAGATGAGCCCCAACAGGATTAATAGTGCTTTTCTGGTTACCCCAGGCTTCTTACTTCTTTCATAACACAGCAGCCACTGGATTTCAAGGTTTCTTTGAGAAGATTCTAGGGCAATTACTGCAGATCTTATAAAATTACACCGAATGGTATGTTTGAAAAGACAATTTTCTGAACTCGGCTCTGTGAAAAGTTTCCCATAAAAGCAGCAACAGATAAAGGTGCCCGCCCCCCATCAATCAGTGTTAGTAGGATCTTCGGATTCCTTTCAGACAGTGAGGAAGGGGAAGGGGAGGAGGACAGGGTCACAAAAAGGAAAAAAAAAACAGGTCCCTGTGCCTTGATTTGGCCTTGGTGACCAAGAAAACATACTCTGAGGGCACAGTCAATATTTGATTCACTGAGCTTAGCAGCCAAACCTCGACCTGCGGGGAGCAAAGGGCAGAGCCTAGCACAAAACCTGGGATGCTGTGTGAGGCGTTCAGGACGAGGGCTGGGCGGGCCAACAGCTTTCCCAGGTCAGAGGCTCCTTGCAAAGAGGCCCTTGCCAAATGTTTGCTTCCTTCCAAGACAACTTTCCTGTATCTCTGTACCAAAGCTTTCAGATCGTGGAGCTGTGGCAAATTTGTGTTTTTGACAAATACATGGTAAACAGGCAGGTATTCCTAAGCGGGACACAAAACCCAAAGCCATAAGGGGGAAAAAAAAGGGGGGGGGGAGATGAATATGATTAAATAAAAGTTAAAAACTTTTATGTCATAAAGATGCCACAATCCAAGTTGGAAGTCAAGAGACTGGGAGAAAGTAACTGTGTTATATGTAACAGACATATATTTACACCTACAGCATAAAGAGTTCCTATAAATTTATAAAAAAAAAAAAAGAAAATACCATGAAGTATAAATGCTCGTTAAAATTACACTGCTCACTGCTCAATCTCACTAATAATTTTTTTAAAACATGAAAACCAACCGTTAGGGGTGCCTGGGTAGCTCAGTAGGTTGAGTGGTCAACTCTTGATTTCGGCTCAGGTCGTGATCCCAGGGTCATGGGATCAAGCCCGGCATCAGGCTCCAGCTCAAGATTTTCTCTCTTTCTCTCTCCCTGTGACCTTCTTCCCCATTAGTGCTCTCTCTCTCTCAAAACAAACACAAACAAAAAACAAAACAGAACAAAAAACCACACAAAACAAAAACAAAAAACCCTACAAACAACAACAACAACAACAACAACAGCCCAACTGTTAAGTGCATATGATGAGATGAGGGGGCAGACACCCTGTCTCTGGAGGAGGCAGGGGCTCCGGAGGCCAGAGAGTGCTGGACCAATGCCCGGGTTCTGTCATGGTGGCTTTTGAACTTCCAGGTAGGACCTTAGACTAAAGAGCTAAAACATGAGATCTAGTCATCTGTCCAATGAGACCTCAGGCAAATCATCATCCCTGTCTGGGACAGTTTTCTAGTTAATGTTTTAGTGGAAGTTGCACTAAAGAATGGTATTGATTGGTTCTGTGTCTTTTGCGTCAAGCATTAGAAATGGCTTTGGACACCTTCCCCCTTCCCTGAGCGGCTCCAGAATGTTTCTTGCACTGTTCTCTACCCACCTTCTTCACTCTGGAAGACTGGAAACAGAGAAGTTTTAGTGGGTCTGCTTCCCAGCTGTGGAATCAGAAAACCTGGAAAAGAAGTGGCTGAGCAAAGACCCTCAGCAGCCCCCGGTGAGTGTGACAGCTGTTCCTGGGCTCCTGCCCCGTCTCCTTGGGGGTCTGTCTGTGCCACAAGGGCTGCTGGTCGGGTGGGTGCATGGGAGTGGAGTGGAAGAACAAGCACAGGTCAGACAAGAGGAAGGTGAGGGCAGGGAATGAACACAGACGGCAATGAAATGTCATTCCGTTAGCTATTCACTGAAAGCCCCATTTGAACTGTGCTCATCCCAAAGACAACCTTCCCCCAGCAACACCCGTGAACGTTCAGGTCAGCCACCAAGGGTGTTCTCACGGCCTGCCCCTTGAGCGATGGGGTTCCTCAGTGCTTAGCTGTCCTCCACTGCACCACCAGTGAGGAGTGGTCCAGAGGCACCGCCTTCGGGTGCTGAAGCGGTACCGATCCCTCCCCGCCCGGCTAACTAGCACCTCACTTTCCTATTGATCAGGGGGCCCCTGAGCCCGTCTCAGATGGATGGGGACTCATTCACCACAGCTCCCGGTGGGACTGGTGGCCTCTCCAGAGAAGAATAGGCAGGCTGAGATGAGAGCTGGGGTCCTGAGGTCCATCCACCTGGAGAAATGTGGGGTTGAGGGGAGGAGGAGACACATCTAGAATAAAGAGAAGTGCTCCCCCACACTAGGGACAGCTCCAGAGACGCGCATTTTCAGATATGGTCTGGTTTGTGTGGCTGGGCTCTGGGATTAGGGGGATGGGGCTGGCGCTCCTCCTGGTCCTCAGACATTCAGAGATGGCCAGGAGGAGTAGAAGACCCATTAACACCTCAGCAAAGGAAGCAAGTGCCTGCGAGAGCCTCCTACACATCTGTGGAAAACTTTGAGCCGGGGTACACAGGTGCCTGCCTTAAGTGAACTCACCCTCCCTGGGTTCACCCCATCCTTTATGCCCGTCCTCTCCGCACGGACGTGACAGATGATGGAAGTCACACTTTTGCGCGGCCTCTGGGGCTTGCTGTGGTTGCCCCTCGCCCCAGCAGGTCACGGGGGGCATGGTGCTCTCCCACTGGAGGACAGCTCACTGCCCCATCAGGCAGGAACGCTTCACTTCCTGACCCCACGGGGAGTGGACCCTGGGCTCTGCACACAGCCCACACTCAACTGGCACTTGTCAACCACCCAACTGGAAGTGGGCATTACACACCGGGGTTGGCAGGTCCCTGGGCCCAGAAGGTCCCTTGGCAGCCACTGAAGACAGCTTAGAGTCTCACTTGCTCTCCCCCAGCCTTGCCTGTGCCTGTGGACTCCTGGCCGACAGAGCTCCCAGGCCTGGCTCTTAAAGCAGGACTAAGCAGTCTCGTGGCTTCTTCCCTAGGCTGGCCGAAACCCAGCTCCCCCACAGGAGGGACTGAGGCCATCTCAACGCCTCCTGGACAGCAGTGGATGTGACACAGCAAGAGCTCTTTGAGATGGGGAAGCCAGCGCAGCTCCTTTTGAATTCCCCCTCCCCCTCAGCCCTTACTTTGTCCACCTAAGCCAGGCCTTCTACTCAGCGAGGAATATTCCAGAAATCATCCATCACTAAACTCTGGGAGTGGATCTCCGTAGCTGTACAGTTGGAAAGGATCTGGAAAACCCACAGACCCCCCGCGATGGGAAAGACCGCTAGCACGTGGCACGCAGGGACGCCTCATCCGTCACTATGGCACCAGCGCCTGCACGACCCGGACGGGCTGGCCTCTCACCATCAGCGTGCAGTGTTGCGGGGTGGGGGGAGGGGTGAAGGGGGCGGGTAGAGGGTTCATTCTGATGTTTGAGAAAGGAATCTGGGAAGAGGAGGCTCTGAGTTGGGCCACAGAGGCCACATGGGCTTGGAGTGATGGACAGAGGCTGAAGAAGCTTTAAAGATGGATTTTCAGGGCACCTGGGTAGCTCAGTCTGTTAAGCATTGGACTCTTGGTTTCAGCTCAAGTCATGATCTCGCGGTTCGTGAGTTCAAGCCCCATGTTGGGCTCTGTACTGGCAGTGCGGAGCCTGCTTGTGATTCTCTCTCCCTCCCTCTGCCTTTCCTGCGTGCCCTCTCTCTCTCTCTCTCTCTCTCTCTCTCTCTCAAAATAAATAAATAAATAAACTTAAAAAAATTAAAAACTAAAGATGGATTTTTCAGGGGCACCTGGGTGGCTCCGTCGGTTAAGCTTCCGACTTCGGCTCAGGTCATGATCTCACGGTTCGTGAGTTCGAGCCCCACGTGTGGCCCTGTGCCGACAGCTCGGAGCCTGGAGCCTGATTCGGATTCTGAGTCTCTCTCTGCCGCTCCCTTCTTCACGCTCTCACTCTCTCTCCCTCTCTCTCCACAGTAAGTAAACGTTAAAAAAAAATTACAAATAAATTAAAAAAAAAAAAAAAACAGATGGATTTTCAGGAGCCCCTGGGGGGAGGATGGGTGTGGGATGGGGGCTTCCCAGCATTTAAATGTCATGACCTAAGTCATCTGGAGCCTGGCAGGGCAGGCCTTGGGGGAGGGGGAAGGGCTGGTAGCTCTCTGGGACTCTGCTCGGGGGACCTTTCGGATCTCTCCGCCAGAACTTCAGCGCAGAGGAGGCTGGAGGGGGGGCCCTGCTGGTGAGAGAAGGGAGCAGAGAGCCGGCCTTGGCGTGCCCTCCCTCCTAAGTGTGGTCTGGGAGATTCAGCCAACCTCCTGGCCTCAATCATCAGGACCCTAGAAGGGGGAGGCAGATAAGCGAGCTCTGAAGGACGAGTTCCAACCACAGGGCCACAGACTTATTATTTTTCCCACACACTTGATTGGCCTGCCACACTGGGCCTCAGGAATGGCCTCGCTGGGCCCGTAGCTGATCCTGGAAGAGGAGGGAAAGGACAGGTTTGGCGGCCCGTCCCCCAAGCTCCTGGCCTGGGGCTGGATCCAGAGGGCAGTGCGGCTTGCTGCTCTCCCTGCCTCCTGTCTGCTGCCTCCTCCTGGTTTTGGGCTTTTTCCCTTCCGGGTCAGCACGGTTCAGGAGGGAGCACTTGGCTCAGGAGGCCATTGGAAAGGTTCTATCAGAGGCCCACAGGCACATGCTTTTCTGGGAGTGTGGACAGAGCGCTGGGTGGGAGTGAGAGCCCACATCTCTCTTGGGAGGACGCCCGGGAGCACAAACAGTAACTCACTGTAAGCCATTAACACTCTGTGACACCTTCCCTGGGCCTCAGTTTCCATTTCTGTAAAATGGGCGCCTTGGAGCCGCCCCTGTCTTAGTCCTTGAAAAATGGCATCTTCCTCTAAAACCAGGTGAGCGGACAGATAGTTTGCTTCAAGTTTTGTTAGAATTTCTACGCCTACATTGTGATTTGAACAGTCCCACTGTGTCGAGGGCACTGGACTTGAGACCTGATGAGGAGAATCAGCAGAACCCCACCCCCACCCTGCAGTACAGGAAACTATTGTTTGCTGAACTTCCACTCCATGCCAGGCCCTCTGCCCATGGAAAATATTTATGTTTATTATCTTATTCAGTCTTGACATCGACTCTGGGAAGAGATGGTTATCATCCCCATTTTCCCCAATCTGACAGAGTTTCTTCAATTTCTTAAAGTCCTGAAGTGGTTTCCTACCCTCTCCAGGATGAAACCCCGCACCTCGCCACTCCCTGTTAGCTCACTTGGGGCAGCTCCTACCCCATTCATTCTGGTTCCTGAAGTCCCTTCAGGTCCTGCTTCTCCCCAAAGAAGGGCCAAGACCTGGGGGAGGCCAGTGAGGTGCCCAAGGAGCAAAATTTAAGGAGGTCCTCACTCCCAAGTGCCAGGGCTCCATAGCCCTGAGCATGAGGCCTCCTTAAATTTTGCCCTACAAGCTGCACTTGCCCCACACTCGCTGTGTCTTCCCTCCCAAAAGACCTGTTTCTTCTTTGAAGTTCCCTTAGCCTTTTGGGGGGGGGGGGGTTCAGATTTGATTCCTTGCCTGAGCCTCTCTCACTCCAGGGCAGAGACCACTTTTCCTCTGTCCCCATCCTGAAACCAACTGGGCACAGGGCTTTCACACCTCCAACCCTCCAACGTGCTCCCCTCTGCACTTATCTGCTCTCTGCTGCATGTGCCTATGGCCCCGATTCTCTTCTTAGCATCGACATAAAAATAATGATTTTTCTTCTCAATGAAATATTATGTAGCCACTAAAAACCGTGCTTGCCCATGGGTGAATTCTTCTATAACCTCGATGTAAAAAAGGCTTTCTAAGTATGACTGAAAATCCAGAAGCAATTACAGAAAAGACTGATGCATCTGACTATATAAAAATAAAAACAATTTAGGGGTGCCTGGGTGGCTCAGTGGGTTAAGCATCTTGATTTCGGCCCAAGTCATAATCTCCTGAGTTCATGAGTTCGAGTCCCGCATCAGGGGCTTAGGCACGTGTGTGTGTGTGTGTGTGTGTGTGTGTGTGTGTGTGTGTAAACTCTTAAAAATTGAGAAACAAAGAACCAAAACCCAATAGAAAAGTAGACAATAGAAAAAAGAACAAAAGAATGGATAATTCACAGAAGGAATATAAAAATTATCCTTAAACCTATGAAAGAATGTTCAACTTCACTCATGATAAAAGAATTGCAAATTCAAACTACCTACACCAAGGTGCCATCTCATACTCATGAGACCGGCAAAACGTCCAAAATTGACACGACCTTCTATTGGCAAGATTGGGAGGAAACAGGTCAGAAATCAAAACAGTACAACCGCATGGAGGGGTACCTGGAAACACTTAACAAAACTACATGCATATTTACTCTTCCCAGTAATCTCACTCCTAGAAATTTGCCTGGAGGATACACTCCCGAGCATTGAAACACACACACATTATTTGGAATTGTAAACCACAGGAAACCACCTAAACAGCCATCCAGAGGAGAGCAGGTGCATAAACTATGGCGCGCGCGTGCACACACACACACACACACACGGAGTACTGTGCCAGCTATAAAAAAAAATGTGGAAGGACCTCAATGAACTGGCATGGAGTATCTTCCAGGAGACAATATTGAACACGTAAAGCAAAGTATAAAAAAAGCGTAAATGATACGGTCTGATACGGTGTCTTCTGGGTAAATAAAGAAGGGAAAATTAAAAAACATATATAAAAATGTGCTTATCTTTACAAAAAGCCATAGAATTGTAAGCATAAAAGAATTAAGTTGGTTAATGCAGGGGGCGGGGAATGCGGCTGAAGGAATACAGGAGAGTGACACATCTCTTAGTATAGGTTGTGTCGTTCTGACTTTTGCAGGTATGTTAACGTTCTACCTATTTTTAAAAATTTAAACCAGTAAGGGGCGCCTGGGTGGCTCAGTCGGTTGAGCATCTGTCCGACTTTGGCTCAGGTCATAATCTCGCAGTTAGTGAGTTCGAGCCCTGCTTCGGGCTCTGTGCTGACAGCTCAGCACCTGGAGCCTGCTTCGGAATCTGTCTTCCTCTCTCTCTGCCCCTCCTCCGCTCACACTCTGTCTCTCTCTCTCTCAAACATAAATAAACATTGAAAATTTTTCTTAATTTAAATAAATAAGAATAGGAAGGGGAAAAAAATGCCTAAAGCTGAAAACACACTGGAAAAAAAAATAAACCTAACTGTATTTCAAATAAATACTCTTACCACACTGAAGGGCAAGGAAAGAAAGAAAGGACTACTCCAAACTATTTATGAACAAAGCAGGGAGAAGGAAGGGAAGGTTTGTTGATTGCAGTGGTGAAGCAATCCTGACATTACTTTGGATGCGATATAGGATTAAGTAGATGACTGAATGTGTTGATGGCTTTGGGGTTTTCACTGTGGGCGAAGGATACATAAGTATGGAATGGGGAGAGGCAAGAAGCAGCCCTGAAGAGGTGGATTGGGATTGGAGGTACTGGTGTGGACTCGTGATGAGTAGCATACGAATATGTAAATGTATATGCATGCTTCTGTGCATACATACATACATGTATACGTATGTGTGGGAAATATGTGTATGTATATGTGTATAAACATGCACCTATTTCCTAGTTCTGTCCCCTGAAAGGGCTAAGGAGCAAAGATACCCAGAGGCAGTGGGCACACCCAGGGCCCAGACTTTGGTCTCTAATACCACTCCCACTAAAAGGGAACAGGCACCTCAGAGAAATGACTGGTTGCAAGGCTTGTTCGGGGGTAGATACCTGAGGAGCCTGGAACCTCTTGTTATCCCAGAGAGTAAGAAAGCGCTCCAGAATTGGGATGGTGGCATATCCAAATATCATGGGAGTCAGTTTGTAGAGGCTCCCACTGGTGAAGTCTGGGGCAATTTATGCACCAAAAGAATTGATCACAGTGAGAAACAATAAACCACTGGGAAAAAAAGGAACTCATCGGTCCACACAGATAGATACGTTTTACTGCTTATGATCGTAAATATATACTGACCAGATATATCGTGCTACTGTAGAATGCCAAGGGCTTTCTACACTACACACTATGGAGGTTGTGCTGGAGCTGGAAAACCACCATTTTTTTTTTTTTTTTTTGGAAAACCACCATTTTGCAACCATCATGTTAAGGATTGGATCAGGCAAGAGGCATCAATGGAGGCCTCCCCTGGGAGAAACTGATGAGAAGCAGGGTATTTGCATGGTCTAAAATGTCTCCCCACCGACTGCTTACTAGTTCCAAGGGAGAACAAAGATAATGATCATGTAGGGGGAAAACAGGTAATACTTTGACCTGGAGATTAAAATTAACGTCACCAGTGAGGGCCAGGAGCGCCCGCGGGTGTGACTGCGTGAGAAGAACCCACGGTTGCCTCGGCAGGATTCTGGCCAAGGCTGCATAATCTGGATCTCACCACAACAAAACATTACACACCCCCCAAATGGGGACCATTTTATTGAAAATAAGAAGGGGGCATTGTGTCCTTCAAAAATGTCAATGTCATAAAAGACAAAGAAAGGCTGTAAAAATGTTCTCCAATGGTTCAGACAAAATGTGTAAGTACGGGTGTGTGTGTGTGTGTGTGTGTGTGTGTGTGTGCATGTATGATAGAGCACACATGATGAAGTGGGGTAAAATTTTAACAGATGTGTCTAGGATAGAAGGATCTAAAAGCCGTCTTTGTATTATTTTTATTTGGGGCATTTTTCAGTAATTTGAAATTCCAAATAAAACAATTTTAAAAAAATGTTCCAACTTTTGAACGACATTCCCTTCTCTGCAGGTGCAGACTCTCCTTGGCCAGGGGACCCCTGGCAGGCAGCCAGGCCAGGAGGCAGATCTGAAATCCAGCCATCTGGGAAATGTGGCCTTGAGCAAGTGACTTTCCTCCCTGTGTCTGATCCTCCTCTGCAGGGAGATACCCACCTCGAGGGCTGGTGGACAACTGAAACAGATTACGCTGGCGAGCGCTCAGCTCTATGGCCCATCAGTGTGAGCTGCGGCTTCACTGGTCTCATTTCTCATCAGCAGAAATCCCGGCACGGTGCAGAGCTGAGAGCCGCCTCCAGTGCCGAGAGCCACGGGTGCCCTCCAGTAGGACTGTGGACCCAGAACGAGCAAATGGTCTAGGGCTAGCCTTGGGCGGGCCGCCACCTGGCAGAACTCCTCTCTGGGCAGGCGGCCCCCTGTCCTGCCTTGGCCTTGGGAACTCTTTGTGACAGAATTGTTCTGGTAAAAAGAATCGTGATCCCTGGAGAATAGGCCGGGGAGGGGGCATGTTTCTTTGCACTGGGGGCTTTCTTGGAGGACCTGAAATTGGCCTTCAGAGCAGGCCTGTCCTCACAAGGACGCTGGGCCTCCCTCTCTACCCCTGGTCTGTCATTTAGAGAGGACTCACTGTGCCCCTGTCCCCATGTACCCCTCCTGGCCCACTCTCTACCCTCTCCACTGACCGCTACAGACCACAGCAATGGGCTCCTTTCCCTCTGCTCTCTTTTCTGTTGGAGGCCAGTGGGGCCCTGGGAGGAGGACGGAGGGAGGGAGGTCAGGTGTTGAATGCCTTGTCTCCCTGTCTTCAGGGGCATCTCAGGGCACAGCCCAGGTAGGGTGGCCCCCTGCAGAGCACCCTCGCTGTCTCTGCCCTCAGCACCCTTCCTCTCCTTTCCACTTCAGCCCTAGGGGGTGACTGCGCCCCGGTGTTGGGGATCCTGCACCGGGCCCTGTGGATTCGCTACCCTGCACTGGCCTGGGGACTCAACTGTCTCCAAATCGCCAGCATTGAGGGCGCTCCCTGCTCCCTGCTGGGCCCGCTGCAGGCAGACACCTGGGTGGGGGTGGGGAGGGGGTGGTGCCCTCTCCCATCCGTGTGTTTGGTATTTGTCTGCATGGGAGGCCCCCTATTACCAAGCTTAGTGAGGGGACCCACCTCGAAGCCATTCACACAGCAGAACAAAAGCGAGTGCCTGCCACTTCAGGCCTCCTCCCGGGGCTCATCGCTGCCTGTTACGACTTCATTTCATCTTTTCGTAAGTTACTGTTAACTGAGAAGCATTACAAGAAGAGAATTAAAAGCGAGAAAAGTTGGTGGAGAGATGCCTTTTTTCCCCTGGTTTAAACCTTTTGTTACCGACTCTTCAGGAATCTGATTCAACCAGAGGAACACGTGGCAGAACACGTTATTCAGAATTAGTTCCGAGAGACACGCGAGGGGCTCTTTATTATTCATCCTTCTAAAATCAAAATATTAGCTAATGCCTCTTGCGTCCTCAGAGCGGGTCTGGCAGCTTCTCTGATGTATTGTCCTACTTGAAAGTGAAGAAGAAGGCCTTTCCTGCGGAAGCCTCCGTCAAGCCCCTCGGACTCCCGCGCACACAGGGACGGAGACACCCAGACATGCCTGTGCCTGAGACCCTTGCAGCCCTTTGTGTCGCGGCCAGGCTGCCTCTTCCATGCACCCCCTCCCTGCACTGGAACGCCCCCCACCGCCAAGGAGCCCAGGGTGGCCTGGAGCGGAGGGGGGGAGGCCCCTCCTGGTCCCAGGAGCCCAGTTTCCCATATCCAGAGCCAGAACTGGTTCGGAAGGGGGTGAAGGGGTGATGACTCAGGGGCCCTAAGGCTTAGAAATCAAAACTGCTGTGTATGTTTTCTTGGATCCCCGCTGCTGCCTTCATTTCTGGAAGGAATACCACAATGCAAACGAATTCTATTTCTTCAGCAGGAACAAACAAATTTGGCTTTTGGTACTCTGAGCTCTAGAGTTACCCAGAAGTGTCATGATGACATTTTTAATCAGGACCCTAGGAAGACAGTGAGGTTCTTAGCTCGCTGGGGTAAGGGGTGGGGGGTGGTGTTCACTGGCCTTGAGGACTGTGGGTGGGACGAATGCTCCCAGCTGATAGAGGTTGGCTAAGCAGCTTCTGTGTCTAGTAGCCTTGGCAGAACTTCCTGGAGGCTAGGTGGAGCAAGGAGGGCTTCCTGGAGGAGGTGGTATTTGACAGATGGCTAAGCACTGGAAAGGAGAGAGTAGAGGGAAGGCAAGGAGGAATGTGAGCAGGGCAGGTGGGAGGGAGGCAGGGCAAAAAATGGTCAGAGGTAAGGCTGGAAGGACCTTGACCACGAGTGAAGGTATTTCTTCTTTCTTTTGTTTCCTTGAGCAATCCTAAATTCACGATTAATCTCCCAAGACCTATCTTGTTGGTAAATGTTGATTTCTCCTGTGCACCTGTTCATATTTCTGATGGAAATGTATTATAAAATCACTCCATTCGGGTGGTGATTACCATGGTAATCAGGCATGCTTGCTGACAGGCCAGCACTCCTATTGAAAACAAGATTCGGAAGATAGGGGCTTTTATGTCACTTAGGTTGTGCCCGGGAGAGAGAGGGCTGGGAAGCAGGTGTGGGAGGCCGGGTTCCTTCTCTGGGGAAGTCTTGGTGGACAGCACAGCCCTTCGCTGGAGGAGGGTTCTGTAGGAAGATGGAGGAAAGGCTAGACGGAGGCGGGTAAATGGGGGTCCTCTGCAGCCTGCATACAGAGGGGCACAGCGGTGAGGGATCCCATGTGAAGAGAAAATCAGAGCTACCAGGAGCCCAAGATCAAGAACCTGGGCTAGGATATCATTCAACCTCCTACCTCCACCGCAGGAACCACCACTGTGCCTTTTAGAACATTACAAAGATGGGGCGCCTGGGTGGCTCAGTCGGTTAGGCATCCGACTTCGGCTCAGGTCATGATCTCACGGTTTGCGGGTTCGAGCCCCGCATCAGGCTCTGTGCTGACAGCTCAGAGCCTGGAGCCTGCTTTGGATTCTCTGTCCCCCTCTCTCTCTCTGCCCCTCTCCCGCTGTGATCTGTCTTTCAAAAACAAGTAAATGTTAAAAAAAAAAAAAAGAACATTACAAAGATGTTTCTATCATGGGATTACGGTTCAAGGTGTGGGGAAAGCCCCAGGCGTTTGAACGGCATTATCTAGTCCCGATGTAGTCTAGTTTAAGTTCGCAAGAGCTCCCACTAGACTGCTGGATTTCAAATCCCAGCTCCACCCCCTTTACTGGCCGTGTAACTTGGGGCAAGTTACTTAACCTCTCTTTTCCTTCTCACTTGCAAAAAAAAAAAAAAAAAAAAAAAAAAAAACCCAGATAATGCAAATTTCTAATGCATTTGATTATTGTGAGGATTAAGTGAATTGATGCCTGTAAAACGATTAGAACACACCCACCACAGAGTAAGCACTCACACACGTTGGGGACACAGCAGCGCCTCCCCCCACGGTGGATGGGGGACCGGCAGGATTGAGGGTACAGCCACTATCCCGGACTTGGTACAAACATCGTCTCACCTCCTTCTCCTGACGCCCCCATGGAACTCTGAACACTGAGCAGACTGCCGCCCTGAACCCACCCCCCCACCGCCTCTCTACCCACAGCATTTTCTGTTTCCTTCCCCAAAGACGCTGGCTTACTGACCTCTGGCTCTGCACCCAAAACGGCCCTCCTTCTCAAGCCCATACCCTGACTGCAGTACTGGGAAGATCAGGCCTTGTGGGCACAAGGTTCCAGAACACTCACGTCCTAAAAGTATACAAACATCTACAGCTTTTAGTCCCGTTTCCAAGTGCCCACAGAGGTTAGATGTTGTCTGATGAACGACAATCACCATAGGAATAGCACTAATGCACTTCTTCCTCATGGTGTCCCAGACTCTACACTGCTTCTCACCTTAATATAATAAAAATTTGTCATTAAGGGAATGATATTACACTCCACCAGACACCGTATGATCCAAATCAGGCCAAGAGCGGGGGGCTCTGCCTCATGGAACCCACCCCACCAGCGGCAGCTGACAGGCCATTATTCTGTGTCCTGCAAATTCTGTGCAGTGATAAGGAAACTCCACCAATTTGATGCTTTATCTGGCTGCAGGTTGGGGAAAGAGATTATTTCAATCAAGATAATGATTCTATTTCTTGGACGGAAATGAGATTTTTTTTTTTCCGTTGCCTCGTGGGGGTGCCACCAAAATCTGTCTCGGGGCTCAAACTGGTCATGCACAAGTTAGCGGATTTTCAGGCAACCTCCGAGAGCGTGAACATGACAGAGAACTCAAGGGAGTGAGCCCGTTGGCAAGAAACACGTGCGTGCGCGCGCGCATGCGCGCGCACACACACAAACACACACACACACACACACACACACACACGCCAGACCTCTGAGATTACAAAGTCAGTTCTGTTTGGCCATTTATAGGCATGAGACAGCACCTGTGAAACCAAAATTTGGAAGATGAGCAGGTAGTGTGAGTAGGATGGCCTGGATTTCAAGGCAATAATGATAACGAAGTTCCAGAGACCATGCACTTAGCAATGACAGGACGTGAGTAGCCTAAACCTGCCCATCACGTAGGGAAGATTTCCTGTGCAACTTTGTAGACAGATGGCCCAGCGACTCTTCCCGCACCTTCCATGACAGGGAGCTCACCAGCCTCGGTCCTACTCCATCGCTATGTTGAGAAAGTACCTCCAAACCACAGCAGTCACTTTATGAAAGGAAACCGCAGTGAAAATTCACAAGGTGCTGATGCTACGATGCATCTAAACCCATTATGGCGACAATACACGTTTCAGGAAGTCAGCAAACGATATGCAAACGATGGTAGGCAATCAGTGCAATGAGTCGGGAATAATTTGAACTAGTGAATTTGGTGCAATTTTTAATTATTCTAAATATTTGTGAATTTTGAGGGCTGTAACACAGCATCTCAAATTCTTTAGAGGTGATTTGCCTTAAGGAGGAAGTAATAATAATTTGTAACTCAGACATCAATTGTTTCTATAGTAACTGTAAAAACTTTGGAAACGTTTGGAAAGTTTACATGCATTTTGAACGTTCCCCTGGGGGCTGACTTGGTGGATTACTCTCTCTCTCCAAATAAGAGGCACATTTTAGCTCAATTCCTTCAGAAGGAAGAGCCCCAGCTGCTGGCTCTTGAGTGGTCTCTTACTGGACTGCACCAGGCTCACCAAAACTTTGAAATCTAAGCCACACCATTGCTGCGGTGCCTAGACTGTCCTTGGAAAGTAACACAAAAACCCTGGTAATGTTGGTTTTGTCGCCAGGAGAGGATCCAGGCAGCTTGGGGACAGAAGCGGGAAGGAGACTTGTCACAGGACACCTTTTGGTATTTTTGAATTCAGTCATGGGACCATATGACCTATTAAGAGTAAAAGGACAGTTTCGAAAAGCACATCCATGTTTCATTGAACACAGGCTTTGATACTTATGATTGCTATTTTAATACCGACACTTTTTTTTTTAATTTTTTTTTTAATGTTTATTTATTTTTGAAACAGAGAGACAGAGCATGAACAGGGGAGGGTCAGAGAGAGGGAGACACAGAATCTGAAACAGGCTCCAGGCTCTGAGCTGTCAGCACACAGCCCGACGCGGGGCTCGAACTCACTGACCGCGAGATCATGACCTGACTGAAGTCGGACGCTTAACCGACTGCGCCACTCAGGCGCCCCAATACCGACACTCTTAAAATGCAAATTTATGACAGTGGAAATTGCGGCCGAATCAGGTAAAAGCCATATTTGGCTGTCTTCACGGTAGTGATGCTCAACAGGCACGAGAGTAGGTGCAACCAATGGCCCCCTCACACTCCGTTTTCTCGCTGGGACGCCCACTTCCCAGCTGCTTTCACCTGTGGTGTTCTCCCGACCCTGGCTCTTGGTCAAGGGCATGCCTTGGAGGTCACACCAGCAGCACCGTTTCCCAGGAGTGGCCAGCGGTGAATGAGGGGTTACTTGAGGCCTGCCCCTTGCTGCCAGGCCAGACACCGTGGAAATCCACATGGGTCAAGCCAAGGAAAGACTAGCCCTGGCACATCCCCCCCTCTCCCTGACAAGTAGTCCCTAAAAGCTCTCCCTTGGTACATCGCATGCACCTGAATCCCTGTCTCAAGCTCTGCTTCTAGGCAACCCAGCCTAAATCAGCCAAACCGCAGCTCAAAATGGAACCCTCTAGTATCTTTCCAGTGGGCTGTCCCTGGTGGTAGAAACACACAGGAGCCTGCCTCTTTGAGGCAGGCTGCCTTCCTGCCCGGCCCAAAGATCACCAGTCGACACTGCACATCCCATGAAAGCCAGCACAGCAAAATGCTGACCGGCCAGAGCAGAGAGTTCCCACCAGCAGAGCCCTGCGGGACCACACAAATACTCTTCTTCTCCAGGATGGCTGAGCAGGAGGCAGGGGCCGACTCAGCAGCCTATCCCCCAATCAGATCCGCAGTTACGTGCCCCAGAAAGTCAGCATAAATGTCAGCTCGATCACTTCTTGGCTAAAGAACTCAAGCAAAATATTTATTCCCAGCCTCGGTTTCCTTATCTGCAAAATGGCACTATCTACAGAGCCTCTGCGAAGCTCATCTGCGGCTATACTGTCAAGCGTGCTGCAAACTGGCAAAATTATATACGTGTTGGTTGTTATTCGTGAGACTGAGAACACGCTAGCTTCCCCTGCTTGCTTGGAACAAGTAATCAACCTTTGCCAAATAAGTAAATCTGAGCTTCCTCTCATCTTGGGCATTGTACCTAGAGCTCCCTATGTGAGAAGCAGCTCCAGAGAAAATCAAGTGGACATTGGGAGCCCTGTCCTGGTGACTGTCCACCTGGAGCTCAGGGCACCTCCTCATGGATCACACGGGTCTCAGGTGGTGGTCAGCTGCAGCTGCCTGGAGAGGGCCCCCTCTCTCTATCCTCTCTCTCTCTCTCTCTCTCTCTCTGACATCTAGGGAGGATCCCCAATGTGAATTTCCTATCATTGATCCAGGGTCTGTATTGATCTCAGATACAACTTCAAGTTCGGTGAAAACTCCATGCGGCCACTTTCATATGGGTCACAGACAAACTGGCAGAAACTCGATTTTATTCACATAAATGAGGGATACCTTACTCCATCCTGATTTTTTTTTGCACATGGACCGTTCACGAAGCCACTTCTGGCCCTTTACCGCTTGGTCCTACCCAATGTCACCGGCATTTTCTCCCCACCCCCATCCCCCTTCCGACTATCTAGGACCCCTTCAGGATGTCTATGACATCCTCCCCATAGGCCTTTGGGTGTTCCCATCCTGGCACCTGTTCCTGCCCCCACACCCCGACCGGCTTCCCTCCTCCATCAGCCCAGTTCAAGTCCCTCTGTCCCCAGGAAGTGTGCCCTAACCATTCTTGTCACCAGCACTTCTGGCTGTGGTGTATGTGCCACATTGGACTGTGTGCTTGATCGTAAAGGTCTTTAATACCCTCACATGCCCGGTTTCCTCTCCTCCCACCCTGGACTGAAGGCACCTCCAAAACAGAGCCTAGGCTGCTGCTTCTCTTTCTATCTCTGGCTATTTCTTGCCAGGCACCTGGCGATTAATAATATTCTCAGCTTGAGTAGAACATTGGGCTGTATGATTGCTCTTAGTTCAACACACTGTTCAACGGCCTATATGAGAACGTACAGTTCTAAATAGGGTCAACCTGGCAGCAAATTCAGAATTGTACAAACTGTTTGTGGCTCCAGGGCGAAAAAATGCACACCTTCCTTACCCTCCCGGAGTCCTGCTCTCCCCCCAAATACTAATCAACCGCAAGGGAGTCACTCTTTCCTGAGCCAGTGGGAGGGCAGAGCCTGGGTTCCAACCATCCGCCTTCTGCTGGCAGCCTTGCATTCCTGAGTCCAGCCCCACCCAGCCGGACACACCTTCCAGAAGAACCAAAAGCCGACTCCATCAAGGTCATGACCCCTTCCCCAAACAGGGAAACCCGCCTACTCCCAGGAACACTGTCAAACCACAGACCTAAGAAAGCAAAATTCATACTCACAGGCAATGATGCCTTCGTCTTAAATTTCAGGCCAGCAGTTTCTCTGCAAACCTGCTCATTTCCTGCAAAGAGAAGAAAGGGATGGAGAAGCATATTAGCATCTGCTCTGGTAGCCTTTGGCAGTTTCCTGGCCGACCTCGGGCTGCTGCACCTTCTCTCCTTCTTACTCCCAACAGCACGCTCCCCTCCCAGGAGCACCGCGTGCTAGCTGGGTGCGCGCCCCTGGCTCCCCACACGCCTCCCTCCCCCTCCACGGCGCCATGCCAGTCTCAGATTGACCACTGCCTCCAATTCCCTGAAGGCGCCGGGCTTCTTCCCACTCCGGAGTGAGGCCTCCTCTTCTGTAGCATGGGGTTGCCTAGCAACCCCGTGCGCCGGCTCGGAAGGCCCTCCTAAATTGGACCTCACAGCACAGGGCATCTCCTTGTACAGCTGCCTGAATCTTAACAATCTGGCTCTGAATAATAACACAATGGTAATTGCATGCATGGGCCCCAAACTACATTTAAATAATGTTCAAGAGCTGACACAAACCAACAAAGGCCAGAAAATGCATTGCGGAGGTTGACCGTAAGGCCAGGCGGGACGTTCGGTGCGGGAGGGAGTTGACACCAAAGACTTGAGTTAATGACAATGCCAACCTGAACTGTGAATTCTCCTGCCTTTCTGCCTGAGTGTGTCACCGCTTTAATGTGCTTTAAGTGAGTTTGGGATCTGTAGAGGCAATTAATGCCCAGAGATAGTGATGCTTCAAGACAGGATGCCCTTTAGTGCACCAGCAGCACACGCGGGTTTTTGGAGGGAGAAGGCGAGAGGACGACATAGGACAAGAAGGGAGAACCGTGCATGAGTGATGTCCCTTGGCTTTTACGATCGTGGCTAAATACATTTCAGAAGGCGGGACAGAGAACTTACCAAGCGAGAGCACAAAGCACTTGCAACCTCAGCACGGCTGATGTGTTTCGGGATAAGAAGTGAAGGCCAAGAGGCTTGAAGCTGGCTAACAGGCACACTGAAGCGGCTTAGCGTGGTGTGGGGACGGCCGTGCGTGCCAGAGTCCAGCCTTGAGTCTGGGTCCCTGGCACAGTGTGACAAAGAGCTCTGCTCAAGGCACAAGAGCCTTAGCACGGCAGGAGAAGGCAGCCATAGCAGCGAGGGCCTGCGGATCAGCCCCAACTGTTTGAAAGCCAAGGCACTTTTTTTTTAAAAAAAAAAAAAAGCTCAAAATCCTCCTGCGAGGGACTTAAACAGATATTTGCACACCCACGGGTGTAGTAGCGTGATTCACAACGGGCAAGAGATGAAAACAACCCAAGAGTCAGTGGACAGATGAAGGGATAAGCAAAACGCGGTCTGTGCGCACAGCGGAATATTATTCAGCCATAAAAAGGAGGGCAATTCTGGCACGTGCTACAACATGGATGAACCTTGAAGCCGAAACGACAAATACTGGGGGCGCCCGGGTGGCTCAGTTGGTTAAGCTTCCGACTTTGGCTCAGATCACGATCTCCAGGCTTGTGAGTTCGGGACCCGCCTAGGGCTCTGCACTGGTGGTGTGGAGCCTGCTTGGGACTCTCTCTCTCTGCCCCTCCGCCCCCTCAGAATAAAGAAATATACGTAAAAAAAAAAAGACAAATACTGTAGGATTCCACTTATACTGATATCACAGAGACAGAAGGAGACTCAAGATCACTAAGGGCTGTGGGGAGGTGGCGATGGGGAGTCAGTGTTTAGTGGGGACAGAGTCTCAGTTTGGGAAGATGAAACCGTTCTGGAGACGGATGCTGGGGATGGCCGCACGGCAACACCAATATACTTAATGCCCCTAAACTGTACACTTAAAAATGGTTAACAAGGTAAATTTGGTAGTGTATTATTTTATCACGATTTTTAGAAACTCCCCTGAAATAGTAGTACAACATACACGATCTACAAGACTTCCGTCCATCTTCCCCTTGGAAGTCAAGAGTGGCCTGTGTCATCCATAAGCTCAGACAGGGAGAGACTGCCACCGGGACTCAGGGACCAACTGGACAGTGTGGCTCTGGGCCAGGGAACCCCACGGCTTGTTAAGCGTGGCGTTGGTGCAGCACCGTGTCAGATGGAGGCGGCTGAGCATCGCGTAACAGGATTATCTTGCGTCCACCTCGTGAGGTCCAAACACCATCACCCTCCAGAACGTGGCCTCCTTCCACCCAACCGGTCCCACCCATCGTGTCCCCTGCCTGCTTCCTCCTCCATCCAACTCTGATGACACTGTCACTGTTACCCTTTGCCGCGTCTCAGCTCCCTGCCTAGAAAGCCCCTCCCGTGCTGTCCACCTGACCTGCTCCGACTCTTTCTGGGGGGCTCACAGCAAGCTCTGCCTCCTTCATGGAGCCCTCCAGATGCTCCCCATTGTGCTTTCTCTGAGCGCCACAGCCTGCAGTCAAGCATTTGCTTAGTTGGGTACTACCTTACTCTTACGTCTGGAAGTCTTGCCTCTCCCGGTGCATCCCCGGCAGGACCCCCGGACAGGGACTGTCGCTCATCTTTTTCGCCTGCCATGGACCGTGGCTCAGGGCTGAGCACACCACAGACCATTCCTCCCTCGAGGCTCTCAAAGGGACAGCCGCCCTGCTTCCCCTCCCAGGGAATCTGACCACAGCCCCCCTGCCCGGGGTGGAAAGCATGTCTGTGGGCTGCCGAGCCCTGGAGCTGCGTATTCCAGGCAGGCACGCAGATGCCTTCAGTCATTTAGAGGTGCGACTCGGTGTGTGCAATGAACAATTGAGCATTTACAGATTTTATTAATTTGGAAAGGTCATTAGAGCTAACAGCTTCTCCAAGTGGAAGTGAATAAATAGCGTGCATCATTTTTTTTTTTCTTCAGCGTCCTGAGCTTTTTCTTGGAAGGTGCTTTTAAAACCTCAAAAAACAGCGTTGTATTGTTACAGGTTAAAAAGGGGTGGGGCGAATGCAGGCTTGTGAGACAAGAGGAGGCCCACGGAGCTCTGGATGAGCCTCTGCCTTTCTCTGAACCTGCACCTTCTCATCTGCAGAAGGAAGGAGTGGTCACTAAGCTCCCTCCAACTTAAAATAAACTGACATTACGATACGAGGAAACGTGCGAAGTTAGCAACTCTCCAAGCTGACCGTTACGCCCCACCCCCAGCCCCACCCACCCTACCAGCTGTTGGACACTATTGCACCTCTGGGTAGCAAAGGTGCGAGTCTGTGTCCAGTGATTTCGGGGGCCTTCCCGGACCCTGGCCTGGAGGCTCTCAAACCCACAACCTGGCTGCCTCGCTCTCGTTAGATCATCAAGGAACATTCTAGACTCATGACTTGTTTTCTCAAATCTCCAGGAAGGGCTGGAGATGGGCCAAACTGTAGCATCCAGGTTCCATCTCCCCGGCCGGCCCTTGGCTCCATGACCGGCTGGCACTGTCTGTCAAGGGCCAGGCCTCTGCGGGCAGCTGCTATTGGTTCTCCCGGAGGCGGGAAGGAAGGAGCATTCAAGGAGCAGAGGGGTCAGGTTCCAGCCTGCTGTCATGGAGAGAGACGGTTGGCCCGTGACCAGACCATGTAGTCCCACATCCCTCCCTTTCTCCGAGTCCCCTCTTCTCTCTGCCCCAAGTTCTGACAGACACCGGACGGTGGGAGGCCCACGGCTGCCCATGCTCCTGCCTCCAGATCACTCACGACTTTTAGTAGCAATAAGACCAGGTCTGAATCACAACTGTGTGATCCACAACCTAATAGTAATAGTAACATTAGCACCGGTACTAGTTAATATTAACTAATATTGGTGCGATGCAGTCCTGATTAAAAGGGTATTTTCCCACTCGCTTGGCAGGCAGGTAGGAGAGACTTAATTCGTGTATTGAGCGCCTGCTGTGTCCCAGGGTCTTGGCTACCTGTTGGGGAGGTGGACATGAAAAGGTATGTTTCTTGCATGCAAACTCTTTGCAGGATGGCTGAAAGTCAGGAAGATGGGGACACAGCGAAGCTGAGTAACTTTCTCAGAGGCATTCATCTAGCAAGTTCTAGCAGTGTTCAAACCAAGTCCTTGGACTCAGAGGCCTTTCCCAACGGTTCCTGCATTGCCTGCGAGTGTCGTATACGTTTAGCCTGCACAACACCATCCAAAAGGGACCGACCAGAGGACGGCATGGTTTAGGGACAGTGGGAGTTTATGCCCAGAGTGAACCGATGCCTGTGGATGTCAGGCCATGTTGGCCCTGGACACCCCAGGGGGGCAAACCTTGGCTGGGTCCGGGTCAGAGCCTACTGCAGACATGGCCTTGACCTCTCATGGCCTTTCTGCTCATTGATAAAGACCTGTCCTTTCATCAGAAGGGCTGCAGAGATGCTGCCTTGAGAGCTGATGCAAATTCAAGAATTTTTTTTTTTTTTTTTTTTTTTTTTTTTTCAGTTTGCACTAATCCTTGTCTTCTGGGCTGCCAATGCCCTTACAATCAGCATGTGATATACATTGGTTATTGTTCTTCTGACGTTCTCTATTGGCTTTTTGTAAATGATGTCTTGTGCTTGGAGGAGCCCTATAAATCCCTGTATTTACAGCCAGGGTACCCAAGCCCAGAGAGGGCAAATAACTCATCCTAAATCATGTCAGAGATAAGACGAGAACCAGAACCCAGGTCCCCAGGGCACCAGCCTGGAGCCCGCATACACCCACCCGAAATGGTGGGAAGGCAGGCTCAGGCTGTGTCCGGCTTAGCCCCCACCACAGCCCCTCAGCAAGCATGCGTGGCTGGGATGAGGGCTCTCTGACGCCGGATAGAGGCCAGCACAGGCAGATTCCCCTCTCGGCCCCCGTCAATGACACTAAAGTGATCAACTCTGCCTCCTCGCCTTGAGTGGCGAGCCTCACAGGGAGGGGCAGAGGCCATGAGAGATGCCCTTGGGGACGGCAAAGTCACAGTCTCTGCCGCAGGGCCTGCAGCTCTCAGGAGGCCACGATGTGCTGTGGTTTGGAGCCAGACTGACCCTGCTGTGTCACTTTGGGCAAGTGACTTAACCGCTCTCTGCCTCAGATTTTCCCCAGCAGAATGGGCAGGATCATGGCGCCTATTTCCTCCCTCACAGGGGTTAAGGAAGAATTAAATGAGAAAACGGAGGGAAAACGTGGCACGGGGACTGGCATTTGTGTAGTCTCAGGTGAGGTGAGTGAGATCAGCTTTTCTCTGGAAGGACAGTTCTGTGAAGAGGGAGACAATCTGACAAGGCTACATACCAGACGATGCCAGCCGCATGGCATTCTGGAAACGGCAAAACTCAGAGACAGTAAAACGATGGGCGGTTACCGGGGGAAGAGAAGACAGATGAACAGGTGAATCCCAGAGGAGGTTTAGGGCCGTGAAACTACGATCCTGCGATGGCAGATACGTGTCTCTATACGTGCACCATCCATAAAACTGTACAACACAGAGTTAACTCTAACTCTAATGTAAACTATGGACTTTAGTTCATAATGACGTATGAGTACCAGCTCATCAGTTGCAACAAAAATACACGCTCATGCAAGATGTTAGCAATAGTGGACGCTGGGGTGGGGGAAGGGAGAGGAAAAGGGGTAGATGGGAAGTCTCTGTGTTTTCAGCTCAATCTTTCTATAAACCGCAAACTGCTTTAAAAAGTCAAGTCTATTAATTTTTTTTTTAAAAAAAGATCAACCACGCCAAAACATAGTGCTCAGGGCCAATCAGCACACAGGCCCTCACTGAGCCACCACTGGGCATCTGGGCCCCATGAGGGGGACTGGGAGCCGGAGCAGGAGACTAGCACGGCCCTCCCAATGTGAGGTACCACTGTGTCCCGTGTGCGGTGAAAATGGAAAGCCAAGTGGGTGAGCCAGCAGGATAGAGCACCGCAGCAATCAGGACATCTCTGGCTACTGGGCAGTGACTCGGCCTTAATTTACCCTTCCAGAGCACACACCCTGCACTCGCCTCACCCTCTCTGCCTTCCAGAGGGGGATCAAAAAGAGACTCGGCCTCTCACCCGCAAGCCAGACTCCTCCCAGCCTTTTCCTGCCCCTCCACCCCTAACACCAATATAGTAGGTGCTTGATAAACATTGACTGGATTAAACAGTGATTATCTGTATGCCTCTTGCTCTCCCCACCAAAGGAAAGAATCTGACTGTAAGCCTCCCTGACCCCCCCCCCCCCCAGCAAAGTATTAGCTGAACAGGGCGTGAAGAGCGGAATCCAGGCAAAAGTAACACTCCGACGGGGGGGAGATGCTGTGTTTGGTCACGGGGCCACCGTCCGCAATCTTGACGGCGTATCTCCAAGGGGCCTCCCCCAGCGCACCTGGCACAAGCTGGCCCGCTCAGCCCTGAGCCCCCATCTAGCAGGATGCTGGCAGCTGAGCCCCTGCCTCACCTGGGAAGGGCCAAGAGGCCAGTGTGCCCTGAAATGAGGGGACAAGTATGGGGGGTCACCTCAAAGCAGCCTGCAGGGGTAGCGGGGAGGCTGAAGCAGAATGAAGGCCCTCAGCCCAGGGCCCGGATGCGGGGGTGGCCCCGGAAGTGTTTTTAGAGCAGGAACTGAGGTCCAGCCCATCTTACCTAGCACAGCAGGGCACCAAGCAGTTTGGTCTGGTCTGATTCTGAGAAAGGAGTGCTTGCGTGTTGCTGGGAACAGCATCTTCTAAGGCAACCGAATCCTCCTTTAGTCATTGCTTTGGGGGTGATGGCCCCTTCGAAGTCCAAATTTCTGTGACCTTGGCCTAGAATCTTAAAATAACCCTGAGAAGGAGGGAGGGCTAAGCCCGGAGCAAAGCCAACAGTGGGGCCTGGCCTGGGGAAGCAAGGGAGGGGAGGAGAGCCTGTCTAAGGATCAAAGGCCCAATCTCCCTGGTCAGGCTGCCCGGCCCAGGCCTGGCTGTTCAGTCACGCATATTTTATTTTTTCTGGCCTCAGGGAAGTGTTCCTGGGGCTGGGCAAATCTGAGCAAGAATCTGCCAGCAGGGAATGGCCTGGAGCAGCTGAGAGAGAGGGCAGTGGCTGCCCACATCCGCCCCCTGGACCCCAGCAGCCCCCTGCCCGAGGGCTAGGGTAGGAAGGGGGAGGGTGTCCACTGAGGGGGGGCCTTCCCACTGCTCCCTGGCTGGTGAAGCAGGACAGGTTAATTCTCAGTCACAACATAGGCAAAGAATATGCAGTTTTCTCATCGCAAATAGCAGCTCACATTTGGCAAAAGGAAAAGCGGTCTCTACCACAAGGAAACGAAAGCAAGCATGTTAAGTCTTCGTCTGCCGGACCCCTGCAGGGGCGAGATGAGGTAGGGGCGGCTCAAGAGGGTTCTCCGTGCCTGATCTCACTGGCTGATGGCGTTCAGGGGGACACATGCTGTGGAACTTGCGTGGCTGGGTGATGGGACTCCAGCCCCGCTGCCTGGTTCTACGGCCAAGTGGACTGGGATTTTGAGGCTGGCAGAGGGCAAGTGTGGGGAGTGGGAATCAGAGGGCGCAGTGGGAGCAGGCCTGGTCAGCCCGAGCGGGGAGTGATATCAGACAGGTAATGGCGGCGTTCAGGGCTCCAGACAGCGGCATGGGGAGGCGGGCCTGTTCCGTCTTCAGCGATCACAGGCTTCCCCTGGACAGCTTCTCTTGCTTCTGTGGGTCTTGCCCCCGGCCCTGACCTGGTTCCCCGAATCCTGTTGCTCTCTCTCCTCCTTCTAGCTAAATCTGCTTTCCAGAAAGTTCCATCTCCACCTGGTATCCATTGTGATGGAATACTTAGTGCCAGCATTTCTTTCTCTCAGAGAAAAGGCATTTCCAGCCTCCTCTCAGGTGGGAAAGTTATATCCCCTGGGAAAGGGACTTATTTCACTTTTAGTTTTTGAACTCCACCATTGACTCTGAATAACACGGACAACCAGTACGTAAGTGACACACAATAACCAAGAATGCACACGTGGATGGTGTGCTGGGCGTGTGGAAAGAGGACCAGAGGTCCTTACAGCAGGAGGGGCGCCCCTAGAAGAAGGCTGACTCTAAAACTGTACCCTCTAGCTCCTGCCCCTTACCTCCTTGGACACCCCCACCATGGAGCATGGGTAGGGAACCCATACGGGACCCTTTGGAGAGTGAAGGGGGATACCACTAGTGATCTAGGGACAGCAGGCATAAAGCGGCTGTCCCAAGTCACCCAGCTGTGTCACCCAGCCTTTGGGGCTTGGAAAAACCTAGTCAGGGCTCTTCTCTGGAACTTGCTTGGCATCACTTAGGAAAGAGAGGTCTGCCTTCACCATCCAGCTTCCCCTCTTAGGAGGAGGCATCAGAAATGATCCTGAGAGAGGCCACCAGGCATTATCAGCGCCCAGCAGAAGCACCACATGTATCCATGTGAGACATAAGCACTCCTGTCTGGCCCTACTGATCCTCAAGGCTCCCCACTCAGATCTTTGCAGACCCCACCTCCTACAAGAAGTCTGCCCAGAAGCTCCATTTCCCTCAGCACTTGTGTGAGTGTGTGTGTGTGTGTGTGTGTGTGTGTGTGTGTGTGGAAAGAGAGGGAGAGCGAGAGCGAGAGCGAGAGAGAGAGAGAGAGAGAGAGAGAGAGAGAAAACGTACAAATGACAAAGGAAATGGCATACAATTTTCACAACAGACGAGTCTAGGATATAAGACTGTCCAAGCTCCTCAGGCAGGTGGCCGTCTCCCCACCAGCTCATTGGCTCTTGGGGACAAGCACAACTGTGAATCATTCATCTCTGGACCCTCCTGGCCCTCCCCTCTCCTCCCTACCCAGGGCCCTGATTACAGAGAGTCTCTGATTTAAATTTGCTGGAAAGTACCGAGCTGAGCTGAACTCCTGCAATTTGCCCCTCAGTGCTATAGACCCAGGGCTCTAGGAGGGGTCCTGTAGTCCCCCAGGGGTTCACTGAGTGTCTCACATCAGCTTATAAGTCATCTTCAAGGCAAATACTCCTGAATCTCCATGACCATGATAGTACTGTTCGCGGCGGGATTTCTGCAATCCTGCAGGGTGGTGATTGTTGAAAGATAGTAAGGCAGTCAAGACTAAATGCAAGACGATGGTGCACTCAGTAAGTTAATCGGGGAAGGCTTCCTGGAGGCAACAGATAGTAACCAGAGGCTTGAAGGATGGGGGGGATATCAACAGTAGGAGCAGAAGACTGTCTAAAAATAGCTATGGAATCACTCTGTCCCACTGTGATAGCTGTGGGAGCAGGGGAGAACACAGAGAGCACAGGCGGGACTGAAGCTTCTTGCGTAGGCCCCCAGGGAAACATCTGGGAGGTAGCCGAGGGACTGGCCTGGGCTGAAGCCATCCCCAACTTCTTCCCTGGCTACTCCCAATTCTGCCAGCTCTGGGAAACCCAGCCAACTCAGCATCTGTGGCCCCAAATGTAAGCTTGCTCTGCATACCTCTCATTCAGAGGGGAGGGAGCTAGTTTCCAGGGGCTGAAGCCCAGCGAAAACATGCTCTGAGCTGAGCTGGTTGGTTAACTGATCGAAACATTTTAACGGATGTATGCTTGGATATTCATTCACCAAACTTGGGATGTAAAGCCAGGGCCTTTTCCTTAATCTCGCATCTCCTGGACGGAACAGATCCTATTGTCTTTTTTGTAGAGGTCACCCTCCGGCAGCATTGTCCCCACTTTCCAATTACAGGTTTTCTTCAGCAGAATGAGAAATTAAATATACTTGCAAAACAATCTGAGTGCAAAAGTCTCCCTCGATTTGATAGATATTTCCCTAAACTTTCATGGCTATTCACCCACACCCAACTCACCCACATTTTGGAAAAACAGCCATTCTTGTTACGCCTTTCCAAAGCTTTAACTTAGTTTTCATTGGGAACAACCTTTTTTTTTTTTTTTTTCTTCTTCTTCTTTTTTTTTTTTTTTTTTTTTTTTTGCTATGGTATTTAATTGGTTTGTATAATACTTACTTAAATTGCATAATTACAACAGCAAGTTCCACTGGCATAAACAGGTTTGGGCACTAAGCCAGCTGCCTCTAGGGAAGCATTCGGCTCAGCCGGTGGGTGCAGATGCGGTGGACATTTGGGACAGCCGGCTTCCTGCCTCACCCAAGTGTCCCCCAGCTGTGGGCATCAGTCAGAGAGGATGGAGAGAGAGCCCGTGACTTTGGCAAGATGGGTGACTGCAGTGTAGACGGCATCTAGCGCTCCCCTTATCAGGACCTGGGTAAAGGCTAATCCTTCAGGGACAAAGGACCAGACACCGGTCCTGCTCCCACCTTGGTCCTCACCTGATGCTGTTTCCTCCCCCCTCCCCCGCCTCCCCCCTTGCTGAGTTGGCCCCACCCCTCTGGATGCTTTTCCCCCCTCTTCCCCTCCCACAGGCAGGGCGCCCTCTGGTCGCAGCTGTCTAAGAAGGATTTGGCAAACTAACTTTACAGCTTTAGTGACAGGTAACAGCCAAATGCACCACCCTCCCAGAGGTCATGGGAATTTCTTACACTGAGATGAGTTTCTGATGATGTAATCTCAGGCATCTGCAGCAGGTTGGCTGGGGAGAGAGGTTCAGTGTCCGGGGAATGTCTAGGGGTCCTCCCTCAATCCCACGGTCTTCCTAAGGCTGAGCTTTTTGACCCTGTCCAACTGAGTCACAACAATGCACACCTTCCCTCAGAAGATGGGGCTGTGGACTCACCTCTGCCTTTTATTCTTCGTGTTCCCAAATCCCTTACGTGGCAAGGGATGCCATCCCCCTTCTAACCTTTATCAAAGTCATTTTCTCTACCAAAGTCAATCTTCCCCATCTCATGGATCACACAGAGCAAAAGTTCAGATTTAGCTTAAATGACATCAAACCAACCAACCAGCCAATCAATCTCAAGTATTCACAGGCACCTACAACTCACAAGGAGGAGAAATACTCTCCAGAGGAACACATGTGCGGTGGACATGGCTCTTTCGAGCCATTCGCCATTCTCCGCCCCTTCCTCTTGGTAAGAGAACCCCCACTTCCTCCCAGATTACCCCTTGCTTTCCCCATAGACAATGCGCTTCCAGGGTGGTCATGGCTGGCTTAAGCCAACCAGCTTAGCTCAGCTCCTTGGTTATGGTGATCGGACAAATTCTGTGATAGAAGATGCAAGATGTTTGCTGGGGACCTCTTGGGGAGAAGCTCCATTTTTAGAGACGCGGAGGCTGTATGCAAGGCTTGAAGCTGCTGCAGCCCTTTTGTGAACAAAAGAGTTCAGACGGCGGTGCCCAGCTATAGAAAACCAGAACGGGAGGCCTGAAGAAACTGCTCTGAAGGTCACCTTGCTTCTGGCCTTTTCACTTACCTAAGCCAATACGTTCCCTTCGGTGTCTCCTAATTGGTTATCTTTTAAAAACCAAACTAGTACCTACACAAGGCTTGAAAAATCAGAAGTAATAAAAGCCCAACAGTGAAAAGTAGCAGGCCAAGCTCCGGCCCGCCCGATACTGAGCCCCAATTCCCAGGGATACCACTCTCAGCTGCTTATCTATTTCTTATGTTCTTTGCTGCTGTATTTCTAAATAGCATGCTGTGTTCATCAGCTGGGGCCACCATGCCAAAATGCCACAGACTGAGCGGCGGGGGCAGCCGTTGCGGTGGGGGGTGGGGGGTGGTGGTGCTTAAACAACATAGATTTATTTCTCACACTCCTGGAGGCTGGGAAGTCCAAGATCAAGGTGCCAGCCGATTTGGTTTCTGGTGAGGGCCCTCCTTCCTAACTTGCAGGCCAACAGCCACCTTCTTGCTGTGTCCTGACTCAGGGAAGAGAGTGAGCTCTCCGGTATCTCTTCGTATAAAGACACTAATCCTGTCGGATCGGGGGTCCATCCCAATGACTTGGTTGAACCTTACTTCTTTACTCCAAATACGGCCACGCTGGGGGGGGGGGGCGGTTAGGACTTCAACATACGGATTGAGGGGGCGGGGGGGGCACAATTTATTTCATGGCACAGGCTATAAGCCACTATTTCTGGATTTCTCACTTTGGGCTGTTACCTGTGAATGCTGTGTAATAGAAGCTAAGGTTTTATCTCCCTGATGCCGCCTCCTCTAAACACACATTTCTGTTCTCTGTACCTTCAACAGGTACAGTAGAGTGATACAACCACTTTTGGTTAAATCATTTGCCCGTGTTCCCAGTATTGTGACTGTGGTGAGGTTGCTCAGGGAGGAGCCACATGATAATATTTCCTTTCTTGCATTACTTATTTTCTCTCATGTCAAAAATGGCTTGGGGCACGTGGGTGGCTCAGTCAGTTAAGGGTCTGCCTCTTGATTTCAGCTCAGGTTCATGATCTCACAGTTCGTGAGCTCGAGCCCCGCGTCGGGCTCTGGGATTCACTCTCTTGCCCTCTCTCTCTCTGCCCCTCCCCTGCTCATGTTCTCTCTCTCTCTCTCTCTCTCTCTCTCAAAATAAATAAACATTTTAAGGAAAAAAATGGCTTTATATGCACCTCCCATTTATTTATACACAAACGGACTGCCAGAGCTGTTAAAATCCCTCCTCAATTAGCTCAGCGCATTAGGAATGTCAGTTCCCTTGTTTTTTGTGGGTGGGGGGGGAGTCATCCCATCCAGAGTTCCCCACCTTCCAGCCCCAGTCTGGAGCTGAGACTTCGGCACAGCTGTCACCTGGGAATTCTTAAGTAAATCCCTTGTTTCGTGGATCCCATAATGCATTCGTTTCTAACGGTACTGTAACAAATTACCACCAACTAAGTGGCTTAAAACAACATAACTTACTATCTACTAGCTCTGGAGGTCAGGTTCTGAAATGGGCCTCACTGGGTTAAATCCAGGTGTGGGCAGAGGTGCGCCCCTTCTGACGACTCTAGGAAAAAGAGGACCCATTTCCTTCCCTTTTCTAGCTTCCAGAGGATGCCCACATTCCTTGGCCCATGGCTCCCTGCCTCCACCTTCAAAGCCAGCAACCCTGGGGGAGACTTTCCATCCTGCATTACTCTGACCTGCTCTCCTGCCTCCTCCTTTCCCTTCCAAGGTCCTCTTGGGATTGCACTGGGCTCCCCGGGACAATCCAGGATCACCTCCCACGTCAAGGTCAGCTGATTAGCAATGATCATTCCGTCTACACCCCGAATACCCTCTTGTCTGTAAGTTCAGACTTTCACAGGCCCCGGGGATTCTGAAGTGGACATTTTGGGGGGGGTCCGTTCTTTTGTCTCCCACATATACCATTCTCTCTTGTGGCTAACTCTCTTGTTTCATTGGTGCCAATCTTCCTCGAGTAGTTCTCGGAGAAAGGGGGCGTAGGAGGTGTGTGCTTGTCTGGGACCATGCTTGTCTGACTCTACTTTATGCCCTCTTCCTCCTGAGGGCCTGCTTCCTGCGAACAGAAGGCCAAGTTGAAACCACATTTCCTCAGAAGGCTGAAGGTGCTGTCTCAGTGTCTTCTAACTTCCAGGGATGCTGCTGGAAAACCCAATTCTGTTCTGTGCTCCAACTATTCTATACCACTCACTTTTCTCCTCTCTTGAAAGTTGTGTCATTTTTATCCCTAGCATTCTGAAGCTCCACAATCATGGGCCTTGGGGTGGGTTTGTTCCAGCCACGGTGGTCCTTCGTGCAGTTTGGAGGCACGCGCACATCCTTAACCCAGGGGATTTTCACGTATAGCTTCTTAATAACTCCCTCTCCTAAGGTGTCCTTGCTCTCTGTTTCTGGAACTCCCTCCTGGCAGCCCTCCTGGATGGAGCTTCTAACGTCCTTATTTTTTTCTCTCCTAGTTTCTACAGTGCTGTCCTCTTTTCCTACTGTCCGTGGAAGTCCCTTGACCCTACTTTTCAAATCTTCTACTGAACTTTTAATTTCTGCTCTTATATGTTTAGTTTCTCAGAATTGTTCTTTATTCTTTTATATTCCTTTTTTTTTATAACCCTGTTCTCATTTTATGGGTGCATTATCTCCTCTTATCTCTCTGAGGACATTAATTATTCTTTTATTGAAGTTTTCTTCTGCTCCTGGATTTGACTCTACTAATTCTAGCTCTTGGGTTTTTTTTTTTTTTTTCTGTTAACTTGGTTTTTTCCCCCCTCTCTCTTCTTCTGTCTTCATCTCTCATGTTACAAGTTTTAACAAATGCCAGGTGATCCTTGACCACCATTAGTATTTAAGAGTGAGACACTAATAAGTTGGCGATTTCTCTACGGGGGATTGGATAGAGTCCCGGTCATTTCTTTGGGGGACTGTGTGCATACATGTACATGGCCACACACGGATATACACACATACAAACCTAAACGCACATACATATACACACATACATATTCATATATACATGTATACATACATACACATGCAGATACACATACACACATTTATCCAATGTATGAGTAAGGGTTTTTTTTCCCTCTTGGGCCAATCAGTTTTCTTGCAAGGGGAGCCTGCACTCACAGGTGGATGTCCCACAACTTCAGGTATAGTCTTTAAATAAATTCTCCCATTTTGAGTAAAGTGCTCAAACTCACTCTCACTTGTAGGCTGTGTCTCAGAGCCCAGAACTTCTCTGGATCATATCCTTCTGAAAAGCAACCGCTAGTCTTTGACCAAGGAGGAGAGACAGAGTTGTGGGTGGGGATGTGGGGTCTGCTCGTGCTTTATGCAGACTTTCAACCAGTTCCCATGTTTTCAAGCCCATTCTTCACCTCACCTTCAGAAGTATCTAAAATTCCGGCTTCTGATCCGTTTGAGGGTTTGGGGTGGGACCCAGAGCGAATGCTTCTAGAGGCTTCTTCTCACTGCCCACACTTGGGTTCCAGCTGTCCTCTCTGCTACATGAGTAAACATCCATCTGTTGACTTCCCAACCTCCACTGTCTTACTGACATCCCTCACCTGAGGTCATCTCTCCCCTGGGCTTCCCTGTCCTTGTGGACTTTGGCTTTGTCATTTTCCCTAAGGCCATGGGTGGGGGGATGGTTAGGTAAGGGGGCAGAGATAAAAGGCTGTGGCCAAGTCACCTTGTTTAACAGGAAGTCTCTCCTTGACCTTGCGGATGCTCTAGGTGGGGTTTGCGGTACGTGAACCAGACCGAATCCTGCTTCACACGCCGCTGCATCGTGGGCTCCCTGCGACAGCTCAGGGCACAGAGGACAAACCCTGCCCAAACCTGCCTGGGCAGCCAGTTCCTAGCACTGCCCACTTGGGGGTCCACAGGCCCCTCCCCCCAGCGCTCACACGGCCCCTGACTGCAGTGCCAAGAGCTTCCAGTAAGTTCTGTTGCTCTTGTTAACAGCTCTCAGCTCCCACTCCTATCCAAGGTGCTTCCCCACCCCGCTCCAGTCAAGTACCTCGAGTGCCACTATTGGCTGCCCCTGTCCACAGCAAGCGTGTCTCCACATTGCAGGTGCAGGGATCTTCCAGGAGTCTCTATTGAGTGGATCGGTCAGGAAGAGCCAACAAAGGGCTCTTTCACGCGTACCGGTGACACAAAATCATCCACATCTCCCTTTCAGGTTCACACGGCAGAAAGCCCCACCCAGACGTATTCTGTGACCGCACCTCACATTCAGTCCCGGTGAACGGCCCGGTGTGGCCAGGGCTCGTAGTGAGGCTACACCTGGGCGAGACGAGGAAGGCAGCTTTAACCCCTGCCTGAAGAGACAGACTCTCACTCGACACCAGGCTCACCCCTGCACCAACACACCAACCACAAGCCGGACAGCAGGGAGAGATCTCATACCACGGGCACCAGGCGTTAAAATCCAGACCTGAGGGCCCGTTGCTAGCCTATGATCGCAGTTTCCTCAAAAACAGTATTGAAATCCACTGAGTCATTAGGATGGGGTCTTCCAGCAGAAAGAGGCCCGTTAGCCGGAAATGGGTTCGTTATCAGAAACACTCTGCCTCCACAGAAGCATGGCCCGGAGGGGCCATCAGCCTCGCTCGCCTCCCCCCATCCCTATCCGGGTCCCAGCCTCTATACAGTTACAATCTAAATAACAGCCCTGTGGTCCAAGTGGCCTCGGAGGCAGGCAAGAAGTGGGTGGGCTCCCTGTGGCGCGGTCGACACCCGGCACAGGCACCCTCCTGTCCTCTTAAAAAGCAACAACTGTGTCCCTGGCCCTGGGGGAGAGGCCAGGGTGAGGCTGCTGCCTCCGGGAGCCTCACGCAGATGTGGGCATGCCAGAAGCGGGACAGGGTCATGCACCTGGGCAGGTGAAAGCTTTCCCCACACACGGGATCCAACAGCCTAATACCTCGACTCTCATTTAAGCCCACCAAAGGCTTTGTTGTTTAAGTGCGTCATTTTTGTGCCGTGAATCGTTCCCCCTCCGCGAGGCCCCCTTTTCCCCAGGACGCGTAACTGATCTGTTCTTAGGAGATTCTGATTTGGAGCACCACGCATGCTGCAAAGGACATTCGCCTATTTTTGAAAGGCTCTTCAGAACAACAGCAACAAGGGAAATCCCTGCCCTCCCCTGCCAGCCATGCCCGAGGGCCTGGAAGCACAGTCACAAAATAAAAATCCGGGGGGGGGGGGGCGGCAGGCCACAGAGGGGATCATTTTGTATCCTCCGAAACTTGATCTAATCTCCTGCGTTGGCCATTCCCATGGTGGTATCATCCCCGACTCCGTCCCTGTCCATGCTCTGGCAAGTTCTTGATGGAGCCCCGGGGGCTCACGACTTTGGGTTCTCAGTGCGTCTTCTTCTTCCGTCCCCTCTCTGGAACCCTGCCCCTCCACCTCTATCTACCGCAGATGCTCTGCCCCTTCCTTCCGGCTTTGCCAGAGTCTCCTCCTTGGTCTCGGCCCCAGGCACCTCTTTCTTTTAAAAATTCATTCTGAAGCATTCTAGCCATACAAAAAGGCATAAAAATCATGTAACAAACACCTGTGTACCCACCACCTGGGCTCACGAATAAAAGGCAGCTCTTCCTCGCCCTGGGCCCAGGGCCCTCTCTGAGACCACAGTTCCGGCTGTCATCGAGACTCTCCGTATTAATTCCTTCTCTACTCTTCGTGGGTGCAGCCCTCCCCCCGGCCCCGCCATTCCCCCGTTGCCCAGGGTCTCCGCCTAGTTAGAAGTCACACGAACAGGTCAACGGAGAGCCAACAGTTGGAACAGGGACTTTAACCTGGGTGGTACCCCTGGGCAGGACCACATGCTTCCTTCCCACACCCATTTGTGCAACAGGCACGGGGTGCAGAAGCTGGGGAAGAGGCGGGGGGTTAGGGGCACACTCTGCCTTCTGTGGTCTTGCAGTCTCTTGGCGACAGTAGGCTGTGCACAGAAGCAGCCCAAAGCCAGGTAGGCAGGCTGGAATCTGAGAGGTGTCAGGGGTGGGGGGCTGCCTGTGTAGCAAGAATGGGGGCCGCTGAGAAAGATTAGAGCCTGAACTCTGGGTGGGGGAGGGGGGATTCAGAGAGACACAAAGGGACAAATTGAACTTTCCAGGTAAGGGAAGGAGAATGAGCAGAGACAGTTGATGGTGGGGGCAAGAGTGGGGCAGAGAAAGAGAGCCCAGCCAGGCTGCAAAGGCAGGCAAGATGAGCCAGCCGGGCAGAGTCTTGGGTGGCAGAGGGCTGGGGGGTGGGTGTTGAGACTAAGAAAGCTAGGGCACCCCCCCCTTGCCAGGCCTGCCTTTGTTCTCAGCTCTGGTTCAGAGGAGGATATGTGTATTTGGGAGCCCTCCGTCACTGCTTCCCAGCCCTGCCTCCACCCACAGCCCCATGGAAGGACACGGACAGGCAGTGCCAACCGCTGAGCACGCTGTTGACATTGGCATGGCCTGGGCAGAGGTAGAAGTCGACTCGCTGGCCACCCTCTCACCTACAGCCCGGCCCAGGAGGCAAAGGGGCACCCACACAGCCAGCAGTCTCCTCTGGCACCTAGCACCCATGGCCCCAGGCAGAGGGTACGGTTCGAGTTAGAGGGTGCCCACCCTACTTCAGGAATCTCCAGACTGGAGTTCACCACCGCCTTCCCACTTGCGCTGCTGGCCTCGTCCTCCACTTCTGCCCTGCCACCCACCCCCAGGCACCTACCCCTACCCCTCACTCTCGTGTGTCCATGGCTCCCGCACAGTGGTCGGGCCCTGTGCCCAGTAAGAGTGTTAGGGCACAGGCTTCTGACTGTGGTGCCATCTTCCTCTGCCTTGTGAGTCTCTATCTCTTCTCTGCCCGGGGCCCTCATTGACTGCCTCCCTCTGCCCTCACCTTTCTAGCAAAGCCCGTACTCCATACTCCATTTGCTGAGGCATAAGTGGCTGAAAACAATATGAAGTGGGTCTTGTAGGGTAGGTACCGTTCAGTGGAGTCAGGGCCAGACCCCAAAGTGGTATCTCAGGCAGCACCAACGAAACCACTATGTGCCTCACCGACGCGGAAGGCGGCGGGCTCCTCCGGGAGCTCTTGGCCTCACCCACCCCACCCTGGGGGAACCTGAAAGCTGCTAAGAAGAAAGTAACAGTGTGAGTCCATTTCAAGAATGCTCGGAGGTGTGGAAGAATGGACTTTCTTCTCCTGATTCTAGAAACATTCTGCAGAGATGCCAACCGCAGGGACAGCAGCTCCGTGGAGCTGTGACCCCGTCAAGGTCGAACCTTTGCAGTCTGCCTGAGAGGTGGGGGCTCTCACCTCATGGTCCTTACCCATTCTCTCCAAGGTGCCCATTCTCTTTTGTATCCTTTCCACCTCTGATTTATACTCAGAAATCTCTGGGCAGAGGGGGCCCTGGAGAGGGACCCCCCCTAAAAGAGCAGACACACTGGGAGGCTGGCCTCCTCCTCACCACTCACCCTACACTTCCCCTGCCCAAGCTCTCACTCCCCTGTGAGCATTCCCAACACTCAACTCACACTGATCCTTCTGGCTAAATACACGCTGTTCTTACTGTCCCTACTGCTCATTTGGACACTGGTCATGAATGTTCCCTTCTAGACTGTGTCTAAGGTAGATGACACTGTAATGAATAACAGAGTCCCCCTTTTAATTTCATTGGGAGCAAGGCCCAAGAAGAGTGGGAAAGCACATGTCGGAAGACTTTAAGCTCATTGGTGATAGAACCAGAATTTGAACTTAGGTCTCTGGACTTCAGTTTAGGGACCCCTCCACTTTGGGTGGCTTGGGCTGTGACTTCTTCACTACCTCACAATCCTGGAAAATAAAGGCTGTGTTGTATGCCTTGCATTATCCCAAATTGAGGATCAAGCAAAGGGTTGCCCAGATTAGAACCTTGGTGAATATTTGGTGATGGGTTCTGTTATGTGTTCTAAGGCCTACAATGACCTCCACGACCCACTCCTCCGGGTCAGTGCCACCCTTTGTGCCAACACAGCCCAGTCCAAGCCCTAGCCTCTCGCAGAAACCCAGCTTAAATCCCTGAGAGAGGAGAAGGGGTGGTATACATTTCCTCTCCCCCCGGCCCACTGGTATTTTCATTTGGTCTGCCGCCTTAATTCTCTTAGCCAGTAAGCAAAGAGGCAAATACCCATTTTAATGCTGGCAAGGGGCTGTAAATAATAAAACTTCAGACCAGCTTGAGAGTGAGGTGGGAAGCAAGCTTGAACGGGTTTAGGCCTACCTAGGGACCAGTGATCAGGGTCCCCAAGGTCCCCAGGGCATGCCTTTTTTCCCTTGTCCTGCAGTGGGAAGATTCTCAGGAGAGTCAGTGAGTATTTATAGAGGTGCAGAATTCTACAGGAGGGGCTGGGGATGTCCTCCTCCAATTAGTTTGCCATTTGGTTAAGACAAGACATGAAATGGCAGATGAAGTTTAGATTGCTGGACGTACAGTCAATAATAAAAAATCAATTGTACTTTCTTTAGACTGTAACAAACAAATGGAAGACAAAAATTTTTAAATACTTGAAGATCATCTTTAAGTACGTAAAGGGCATCCAAAAAAAAAAAAAATCTAAGAAAGAAATCCAAGCAAATAGAGCACAACCTCTATACTGAGAAGTATAAAACAATCCTGAGAGAAATCAAGGACGTAAATACATGGAGGTACTATGTTCATGGATTTAAAGAACCGATAGTGTTAAGTTGTCTATTTTCTCCAGCGTGATTTATAGATTCAGTGCAATGCAGCAGATTTAGCCACATGCTTGTGTATGTGTATGCAAAACTGAGTGACTTAAAAATTCTATGGAAATTCAAAGGCCCTAGAATGGCTGAGACAGTAAGGAAGAGCAAAGCTGGAAAAACTTCACTACTGCATAGCGGGACCACTACCGTAACGTTTCAGTAATAAGACACAGCAATATGGGTGCAAGGATATTAGGTCAATAAACAGATTCCAGAAACAGACACATTCACGTATAGTCACTTAGGACAAAGTCTCTATCGCAATTCAGTGAGGAAAGAATGGTCTTTATAATAAATGGCACCAGGTCAACTGGATATCTGTATGAAAAATACAAATCTTTATCTCCTCGTCACCCTAAACAAGAATTAATTTGTTTGAAAGGTCAAACAATAAAGCTGCTAAAAGAAAACATAGGAGAACATATCTTCATGACCTTGGGTAGGCAAAGAGTTTCCTTAGACAAAGCCAGGAAAGGACTAACCAAAACTGGAAAAAAAAAAAAAAAAACCCAACAAATTAGACATTATTAAAATTAAGAACATCCGTTAATCAAAAACACCATCAGGGAACAAAAAGAGAAGATATTTGAGAGAGAACTGATACCAAAATACACGAAGCAAGCCTGCAAATAGAAAAAGACAGACATACTAATTAAAAAATGGGGAAAATATTTGAAGAGCCACTTTACAGAAGAGGCTATCAAAATGGCCAACAAACATACAAAATCATGCAAATGCAAAAGTCAGACCATAGTGACATTATCACTACACCAACCAGAAGGGCTAAACTAAGACATCAATTCTTAAATTATTGGTAGAAATGGAAATCTACACAACTACGTACCTCAAACAAGTAGTTGGTGATACCAATGAAAAAACGATGCACACATACCACATAACCCAGCAATTCCACTCTTGGGTATCTCCCCACTGGAAGTGATAATTTTTTTTTTTAATTTTTTTTCCAACGTTTTTTTATTTATTTTGGGACAGAGAGAGACAGAGCATGAACGGGGGAGGGGCAGAGAGAGAGGGAGACACAGAATCAGAAACAGGCTCCAGGCTCCGAGCCATCAGCCCAGAGCCTGACGCGGGGCTCGAACTCACGGACCGCGAGATCGTGACCTGGCTGAAGTTGGACGCTTAACCGACTGCGCCACCCAGGCGCCCCTGGAAGTGATAATTTATATACACCAAAAGGCATCAGTAAGAACGTTCAGAGAAATCTTTTCCAAAATATTTTCAAACTAGAAGTGACTCAAATGTGAACCAACAATAGAATGGGTAAATAAATTATGGTATACTACAACAAAAAAGAATGAACGTCTGGCACTGCCTACAAAACGGAGAAATCTCATGCCAAGTGAAAGACGAAAGGTGTGAATAGAGCACGATTCCATTTATGTGAGTTCAAACCAGCAAAATTATTATACGGTAACAGAAATCGGGGTAGTAGTTCCCCTTGAGGGAGGGTGCGGACTGGAAGCAGACAAGGGGCAGCCGTCAGGAGGGCTGGGATGCTCTGTAACAAGATTGTGGTTTGATTACAAGGGTGTTTGGGCCCTTTACCAAGAAGGTGGGGGGGGGGGAGCTGGAGAGGGAGCCGGTGTGGGAGGACAGGACTCTAATGGGAAGGGAGGAGAAGAATAAGGCAGTAGCAGTCAGAGGATAACTGGGGTGGGGGCTGACACTGGCCTTGGGCGACCTTCCCTGTGTCTAGGAGCCTTGAGGGACAGAGCAGCATTCCAGTAAAAAGGTTAATGCATCAAACGTCAGTCCCAAGGATAAAAAGACACCTCTACCAGCACTTAGTCCACTTTGAAAGATAAGTAAACAAGAGTGGCTTTTGGAGGGGGGTCGTCAGGGACAGCGGCCACCGCAGGGTTTGTACAGGCGCGTGCCCCCGGGGACCACAGAAGCCTGTGTCTCTGGCGCTGGTTTGCATCAAGTGTGGCTGCTCCAGAGGAAATTCATAAAATGAGTTTTCTTTTCTTCCTTTTTTAACCCCCCCCCCCCCCAATCTGCCAACTCACTTCCCTCTAACTTCTACTTATTCCCCAGGAGAGAAAGAGGAGAAAATATCTTAGTTGGCACCAAGCCTGGAGCCTTACCCAGATAAGAGAGATGTAGCTTTACGTTGCATTTAATTCCTGTGGGCTCCTTAATGTCTCCACCCACTAACTGTGGAATCTGTCACGTGCCCCAGGAGGGCTTTGTCAGCACTACTTTTCATCTCTGCCTGATCTGCAAGCCCCTGGCAACTTGGGCTCCCCCACCCCCTTCCTGCCATGTCAGACCTTTGGTGGCAGATGAGTGGCTTAGGTGTGCCACTTCCTTCGGTGCTTCTCCTTACCCACATAGTTTGTGATTTATTGATATTTGTTTGCTTGTAGCAACCCGGCAATCTGGCTCTATCCCCCACCCCAGCCCAGAAACTTCTATTAGGGTGGCTCTGGAAGTCTGTTATTTGGATTTGCTCTCCATCTGTCCTGCGCTCAGTGTTGCTGTTCTCCATGTTAAACTGTTTAAAAATAAAGTCGAAAAAGTAACAACTAAATAGATGACAGCCTGGCAAAAACAGCAGCTGTTGCCCATAAGGCAAAATAGAAAATATTCCCCTGGATATATTTATATGGAGATGGATATTACAGAGTGAGAGAGAGAAGAAAGTGGTCTCATTCAATACAATATTGTTTAACCCTCTCTGATGCTGAGGAGGCGATGGCTATTTCACGCTAGCACGGTTCTCTGGCACAAAATGGGAATGTATGGAGTCTAAAGAGTCCAAAGAAGCAGCTGGTGTCTGGGAACCTTCATGAGATGAGCATTTGTACTCTGACACCAGGTACAAATCAGATCCAAATCAAATCAACAAGTCCAGACGTTGGAACAGATACAGCAAATAATTTCATATGAATCCTGCCCTTGACAAATGTAACATTTGGTTGGGTTAGCATGACACAAACATACCAGAAGTTTCCTTTAAAAATCCAAGTCGTATGCCATCAAAAGCACAAGTGGCCACAAAAAAAAAAATGGGCTTCTTCAAAGTTTAAAGTTCTGGGCTTTGATAGACACCATCAAGAGAGTGAAAAGACAAACCACAGAATGGGAAATCATATACCGCACATTGGCAAATCACATACCTGATAAGAAACTTATGTCTAGAATATACAGACAACTTAGATCTCAAAAATTAAAAGAAAATTAAATATGGTCAAAATGTCTGAATGGATAATCCTTCAACGAGATACAAGTGGCCAATAAGCACATGAAAACACAAAAAGATGCTCAATATCATTACCCACCAGAGAAATGCAAATCAAAACCACAGTGAGACACCGCTCACATCTATCAGGATGACTAGAATCAAGAAGTCAACCAATAAGAAATGTTGGCAAGGATGTGGAGAAATTGGAGCCCCCGTGCACTGCTGGTGGGAATGTAAAATGGTGCAGCCGTTTCGGAAAATGGTCTGTCATTTCCTCAAAAGGTCAGACACAGAGTTACCATACGATTCAGCAATTCTACCCTGACATATATACCCAAAAGAAATTCAAATACATGTTCACACATAAGCTTATACATAAATATTTGTAGCAGCACTTTCAAAATAGTCAAATGTGGAAATGAACGTCCATCAATTGATGAATGGATAAATTGGATGTAGTATGTCTATACAATAGAATATTACCCAGCCATAAAAAGGAATGAAGTTTTAAATTTTTTTTTAACATTTATTTATTTTTGAGACAGAGAGAGACAGAGCATGAATAGGGGAAAGTCAGAGAGAGAGGGAGGCACAGAATCTGAAACAGGCTCCAGGCTCTGAGCCGTCAGCACAGAGCCTGACGCGGGGCCTGAACTCACGGACCGCGAGATCATGACCTGAGCCGAAGTCGGACACTTAACCAACTGAGCCACCCAGGCGCCCCAAAAGGAATGAAGTTTTAATATATGCTACAACATGAATGAACCTTGAAAACCTTATGTAAAGTAAAAAAAGCCAGTCACAAAAGGCCACATATTACATGATTCGTTTACGTGAAATGTCCAGATAGAGACAGAAAATAGGTTGAACAGTTGCCAAGGGCTGGAGAAAAGAAGCGACCGTTCATGGGCACAGGGTATCTTTTCGGGGTGATGCAATGTTTTGGAATTCATGGCGATGATTGCAAGCTTCATGAATATACTAAAAACCATTGAATTATGTTTTAAATGGGTGAATTGCATGATATATGATACATAGTTTTTTCAAAAATCCATAAAGTTTATATGGAGAAGCAAAAGACCCAGAAGAGCCAACTCAATACTGAAGGAGAACAAAGTTGGAGGACTGGTGCTTCCTGACTTCAAAACTCACTACAAAGCTATGGTAGTCAAGACAGTGTGGTATTGGTGAAAGAACAGAGAAATAGATCAATGGAAGAGAACACAGAGCTCAGAAATGGACCCACGTAAATATAGTCAATTGATACCTGACAAAGAAGCAAAGGTAATACAGGGAAAAAATATAGTCTCTTCCAGGGGCACCTGGGTGGCTCAGTTGATTAAGCATCTGACTCTTGGTTTCAGCTCAGGTCACGATCTCACAGTTTCATGGGTTCGAGCCCCGTGTTGGGCTCCGTGCTGACAGTGTGGAGCCTGCTTGGGATTCTCTCTCTATCCGTCTCTCCCTGCCCTTCCCCTGTTTGCACTGTCATTGTCTCTCTCAAAAATAAATAAACTTAAAATACACACACACACACACACACACACACACACACACAGAGTCTCTTCCATTAATGGTGCTGGAACAAATGTACATCCACATGCAAAAAAAAAAAAAAGAAAAAGAAAAAAGAAAATGAATCTAGACACAGACCATACACTCTTCACAAAAATTAACTCAAAATGGATCATAGACCCAAATGTGAAATGCAAAACTATAAAACCACTAGAGTAAAGCACAGGACAAAATCTATGGGTACGGTGATGACCTTGGGTATGGTGATGACTTTTTAGATACAACGCCAAAGCCCTGATCCACGAAAGAAACAACTGATAAGTTGTATTTGGTTAAAATTAAAAGCCTTCGGCTCTGTGAAATAAGATGTCGTGAGAAGACGACCAGCCACAGACTGGGAGAAAGTATTTGCAAAAGCCACATAGGATGAAGGACAAGTATTCAAAGTACAAAGAAGAACTCTAAAACTCAATAATAAGAAAAGAAACTGCTTGAGTAAAAAAAAAAAAAAAAATTGGCAACAGACCTGAACAGACACCTCACCAAAGAAGATATACAGATGGCAAGTAAGCATATGAAAAGATATTTGATATCATATGTCATTAGAGAGTTGCAAATTGAAACAAGATGCCACAATACACTTATTAGAATGGCCAAAATCAAAAACACCGACAACCCCAAATACCGGCAAGGATATGGGGCAATGGCAGCTCTCATTCATTGCTGGTGGGAATGCAACGTGGTATGGCCACCCTGGGACATGGTTCGGCAGTTTCCTACCAAACTGAAAATACTCTTCCCATGTGACCCAGCAATTGTGTTCTTGGACATTTATCCAAGTGAGTGAAAACTTACGTCCACACAAAAACCTACAAGTGAATGATCACGGCAGCTTTATTCAAAATTGCCAAAACTTGGAAGCAACCAAGATATCCTTCAGTAGGTGAATGCATAAATAACCTGGTGCATCCAGGCAACGGAATATTATTCAGTGCTAAAAAGAAATGAGCTACCAAGTCATGAAACGACATAAATGCACATTACAAGTGAAAGAACTCAATCTGAAAAGACTATAAACTATGATTCCAACCATATGCATCCTAGAAAAGGCAAAACTAAGGAGACTGCAAAAAAATCAATAGGGGGCACCTGGGTGGCTCAGCAGGTTAAGTGATTCTTAATTTCGGCTCAGGTCATGCTCTCACAGTTCGTGAGTTTGAGCCCCGCATTGGACTCTGTGCTGACAGTGCAGAGCCTGCTTGGTATTCTCTCTCTCCCTCTCTCTTTGCCCCTCTCTCCCTCAAAATAAATAAATAAACTCTTAAATCAGTCAATCAATCAATCAATCAATCAACCAATCAGTAGTTGCCAGGGTGAGGTGGCAGGATGGTTGAGCAGACAGAGCACAGAGGATTTTTTAGGGCAGTCAAATATTACTCTGTAGGATACTGTGCTAATGGACACATCTGTTCAAACCTATAGAATGTAGGACATCAAAAGCAAGCCCTAATGTAAACTATGGACTTGGTGTTAATGATGTGTCAACGCAGGTTCACCAGTTGTGACACATGTAGCACTCGGGTGGGAAATGCTGGTAATGAGGCAGGCTCTGTGTGTGTGTGTGTGTGTGTGTGTGTGTGTGTGTAGAGATAGCTGGCATAAGGGAACTCAATGCTTTCTGTTCAGTTTTGTGGTGAACCCAAACTTCTCTTAAAAAGCAAGCTTATTACGGCACAAAAACAGACACTCAGGTCAATGGAACAGAATAGAGAACCCAGAAATGGACCCACAAACATAAGACCAACAAACATAAGACCAACCAATCTTTGACAAAGCAGGAAAGAATATCCAATGGAATAAAGACAGTCTCTTCAGCAAGTGGTGCTGGGAAAACTGGACAGCGACATGCAGAAAAATGAACCTGGACCACTTTCTTACACCATACACAAAAATAAACTCAAAATGGATGAAAGATCTAAACGTAAGACAGGAAGCCATCAAAATCCTCAAGGAGAAAACAGGAAAAAAACCTCTTTGACCTCCACTGCAGCAACTTCTTATTCAACACATCTCCGGAGGCAAGGGAAACCAAAGCAAAAATGAACTATTGGGACCTCATCAAGATAAAAAAAAAAAAAACTTCTGCACAATGAAGGAAACAATCAGCAAAACTAAAAGGCAACCGACTGAATGGGAGAAGATATTTGCAAATGACATGTCAGATAAAGGGTTAGTATTCACAATCTATAGAGAACTTATCAAACTCAACAGCCAAAAAACAAATAATGGGCAAAAGACATAAATAGACACTTCTCCAAAGAAGACATCCAGATGGCCAACCGACATATGAATAAATGCTCAACATCACTCATCACCAGGGAAATACAAATCAAAACCACAATGAGATACCACCTCACACCTGTCAGAATGGCTAACATGAACAACTCAGGCAACAACAGATGTTGGCGAGGATGCGGAGAAAGAGGATCTCTTTGGCATTGCTGGTGGGAATGCAAGTTGGGGCAGCCACTCTGGAAAACAGTATGGAGGTTCCTCAAAAAACTAAAAATAGAACTACCCTATGACCCGGCAATTGCACTACTAGGCATTTATCCAAGGGAGACAGGTGTGCTGTTTCGAAGGGACACATGCACCCCCATGTTTATAGCAGCGCTATCAACAATAGTCAAAGTATGGAAAGAGCCCAAATGTCCATCGAGGCATGAATGGATAAAGAAGATGTGGTACATGTATACAATGGAGTATTACTCGGCAATCAAAAACAATGAAATCTTGTCATTTGCAACTACATGAAAGGAACTAGAGGGTATTATGCTAAGCGAAATTAGTCAGTCAGAGAAAGACAAATACCATATGACTTCACTCATATGAGGACTTTAAGATACAAAACAGATGAACATAAGGGAAGGGAAGCAAAAATAATATAAAAACAGGGAGGGGGACAAAACATAAGAGACTCTTAAATATGGAGAACAAACAGAGGGTTGCTGGAGGGTTCGTGGGAGGGGAGGATGGGCTAAATGGGTAAGGAGCTCAAGCAATCTACTTCTGCAATCACTGTTGCACCATGTGCTAATTAACTTGGATGAAAATTATAAAAAATAAATAAATTATAGAAAGTAAAAAAAAAATCAAGCTTATTAATTAACAAAAAAAAATTCAAGCCAAGAGAAGAGATGGGACGAGATGGGTCATGATTCATTGCTGAATGGCTGGTATGGGGGTAAGGCAGGAGGTTAGAGCAGAAAGAGCATCCTACCAAGGCAAGGGAGAAGAAGGGGTGGAATTTGGAAAGGAGAGTTAATCCAGATGTGGGACAGGTGGGGGACAAGTTCAGGGGTACCAGAAGTCCTCCTCTCTGCCCGCCCCCAGGTTGGACCACCACCAAAGCTTATAACGTCTCCAAGACCCAGCTCCAGCCAGGCACGTGGTCTGGCCCGGACATAGAAAGGAGAGCCTCTCCTCCAGCCAATGACAGAAGCATTGCTCTGCAGTCCTCCTGGCTTGCCCGCCCGGCTGGTTTCTTTTCCCAGGAAGATCCAGTGCTTCCTTCACCCAGTGGGAACGTCCCCCTCTCAGATGAAATAACCTGGTCCCAGTGACGAGAAGCTAGACTGCCTTTGACTCTCTGATTGTCAGGCGCTCTTCAAAGTGGCACAGACACAGCACGAATAAGACAGACAAGCGGCCTCGAAACTGGCAAGGAGGGGGAAACTGACAATAAAGGACACAGTGGAAGTGTGAAGTGCTCTGTGTGAAGGGCTCCGCAGAGGACCAAAGCAGAGTGGTGCTGAGCTGGACTGGTGGTCCCGGAAGGCTCAGGTGCTATGTGAGCGGAGCCCTGAATCCTGAGAACGAGCAGCCTATGAGAACAGAACAGGGCTGCACCGGCAGGAGCAGCTGGCACGAAGATCTCTGGAAGGAATAAATGAGGCTGGTGTGTCAGAGGAACAGAATGCAGACCCGGGTGGGTTCATGCCCTGGACGCAATCCTAAATCCACTGTCATCTCACTTTCCCAATCTCCAGGGCCTTTGCTTTTGACGATGCGGGTGCCTTCACTTTGGTTTCTCTACCGCCAAACCACCCAATGTCAGGAAATTAACTCAGCCCGGACAGCTTGCTGCAGAAGAACCCTCCATGACGGCCCTAATCACTCCTGAGGTGAGGTGTTCACAATTTAACTAGAGCCTCCTGGCTTGCACGAAGCAGGACCTGGGCTTTGCTGTCTCTGGTGGCCTCTCCCGTAGGCACTGGGACACAAATGGCTCCGACTGGACAGCCTCCTGATAATATTTCCATGTTCGTTAGCGCCTCGTCACTCTTGACATAAATGAAGCAAACGCCTTAACTACATCAAATCTGAAAAGAGAGCAGCTAAACCTTAGGCGACGGTAAGAACGGGGGAACAGAAGGCATGGGCCTTACCCAAATAGATCCACCTCTCTTGTGGGTGCAGGTCCTGACATTCTGCACTAAAAGCAGCCAATCCCACGTAGTTCAAGAACATGACGGAGAATTTGGACCAGGATGGGAACTGGCACAAAAGTCAAGGGAGAACTGGCTAATGGGCCACGTCAGGGCATAAGAGTCCCTCCTGGGGCTGGGCTTTCCAGTGTGGGCGGCTCCACGGAGCTGAAAAAAGTAGGGCTAGAATGAAAAATGGCCTCCCAAATGCACAGCGGTGACGATGTGTGTGGCAAACGAAGGACTAGGTGGGTCCAAAAATACTGCTTTCTTTTCAGGCACGCATCAGCCTGTCCGTCAGCGACAGTGGACGTCGTGTGCGCGCATGGGCTGGGTGTGAGTGCCCGTGCTTTGCAGCGTCTGCTTTGGAAAGACTAGTGGCTTCTTTTCCGCCACATCTATTGTTTTTTAGCACGGTAAGATACAGGCAGTATGAGGTTTACCATGTTCACCGTTTTTTTTATACGTCGCTATCAATAATTATTTTATTTTTCTAATATGAAATTTATTGCCAAATTGCTTTCCATACGACACCCAGTGCTCATCCCAACAGGTGCCCTCCTCCACGCCCATCCCCCACCCTCCCCTCCCTCCCACCCCTTGTTCACCATTTTTAAGCGCACAGTTTGGTGGCATTAATTACATTCTCATTGTTGTCCAGCTATCACCGCTATCCATCTCCAGAACTTTTGCATCTTCCCAAACAGAAACTGCACTCATTGAACACTGACCCCGCCCCCCCCCCCAGAGCCCCCTCTCCAGTCCCTGGAAAAGACTGTTCTACTTTCTGTCTCTGTGAATTTGACTCCTCTAGACTCCTCTATATAAGCGAAACCGTAGGCTAGTTGTCCTTTTGTGACTGGCTTCTTTCACTCAGCATAATGTCTTCAAAGTTCATCCGTGTGGTAGCCCGGGTCAGAACTCCCTTCCTTTTCAAGGCTGAATACTATTCCATTGTATGTGTAGACCACTTTTTGTTTATCCATTCATCCACTGATAGACACTTGGATTGCAGCCACCTATTCTGCCCATTGTGAATAACGCCACTGAGCGTGGCTGAGCGTGGCTGAACGCAGCTGAGCGTGGCTGTACAAGCACCTGTTCAAAGTGCCTGCTTTCTTCGCTTCTTTGGGGAATCCACCCAGAAGTGGGATCTCACGGTCTCCACGTTTATTTTTACCTATCTTAGTGTATATCTGTGTTTTCAAAAACTCAGAATGGCTGTTTTTGTTTTTGGAAGTGGGTACCGGAAAAAAATGATAAATAAATAAATCTCCTCCAAGATCTAGGTGGAAATCTAGGTGGATCTCCTAGGATCTCGCCTAGGAGATCTAGACGGCAAGGAATCCTGTTCATCACCGTTATTCAATCAACATTCACAGACCTGAAGACCTCTCCGTGCCCCCTCCCTCAATTCATGGTCATCCACATGGGAGGTAGGAGGTCTGCAGGGGACAGGGCGGGGGTCTCACCATCTCAGCAGGCAACAGACAGCACTGTGGGCAGTTTCGATGGTTTTTCTTTCCTGTGCTGAAAAGAAATCTGTCTTGCCAGTCAGCTAGGAAGGGGGAAGAGCTATTTTGTGGATTTGCTTGGCACGAGTGAAGCCGGAGTGGGTAGAAAATGCCGCCCTGGGCTCCTCTCACTGCCTTGTTGTGGAGAGAGTGACGGCTGATGTAAGTGGAGTTACGTAATCACCCTGAGACGTGGAGGTTTGAGGATCCAGAGCCACGCCACCGGTGGTGGGAATTGAGGGGAGAGAGACACTGGTGCCTGGTGGCGCTCACACCCTGGGGGACCAAGGATGTGAGGAAGAAAGGAGACCCCGCCCACTGGCAACCCCTAAACCCAGGTCTCCGGGCCAGACTGGTCTCCGGGTCTTGGGCCCGTTTTGCAGAGTGAGCAGAAATCCTCTCCTGCTGGCTCCCCGAGCTGACTTCTCAGTCAGAAGCTGGTCATTCTAACATGGCCCTTCCTCAGTCCTACCTCCATCCACCCTGAGTCTGCAAAGCCCAGATGCTCACACCTTTGGGGTCCACGCATCCTCTCTATCCCACTACCCCCTCTGCCGTGAGACCCTCACCATCTCTATGGGTTGCCGAGTCCCCCCCCCGCCCCGCCCCACCCCAGACTCACATGTCGAAGTCCTAAACCCCAGTGCCTGTGAAGGCTCATCTGGAGATAGGGCCATTGCACCATCATTAGAAATGTTCCTAGGGCGCAGAGCTGGTGCTCAAAGCTCACGGTGGTGGCTCCTTCCACAGAAGCACAGACCATTTCAAAGCTGGCCCAACTGAGGCCCATCGTGGCCTCCTCTCCCTCCTCCGCTCCGCGCACAGCCCGTCGCAACCACACGCGAGCCCTCGAAGTCCTCTGTTGGGGGCCACGCCATCCCTCACACACCTCTCGGCCTCTGTCTGGCCCTCCTTTCCACCTGCAAAGTCCCAGTTCACCCTGGGAGACTTCCCCAAACACCCCCGAGAGGGGCACGCTCCCTCGGCTGTGACTGTCCATCGCTGCGCTGACCCCACTGCCCTGTCCCCGCAGGGCTCTGTCATCTTGGGCTTCTGCCTCCTGGCCACTGCCGTCTGGTCCAGCTGCAGAGCGGTGGCCTCAGAAGGCCAGGGCTCACCGGCTTAGCTGTGTGCCTCCTCTGTCTGTGGCAGAACCCTTCCAGGACAGACGGCACGTGCTCTCAGCATCGCTGACCCCGAGGTGGCCCTGAGAGGAGCCATAGCCCTGCCAACCTGGTGCACTGAGGCAGGCAGAGGCTCCGTAAAGGACAGGTGACGCCCCAGTTAGGCAGGCATCCAGTAGAGGACAGGATCCCGGGGCTGCACCTGAACCTCTGTTCCACCCTGGCCCCGCCCCTCCACGGGCCTGGCTTCCAAGCGGCATCTGAACCCTGGGATTCCAGGGCGGTGGGCTGGCTCTGGCAGCTTCCACATTCAGCTTCCTCCCAGGGTAGCTGCCCCTTGACGGAGAGCTGCCAACCCTCACCCCAGGCCTGCGGTCACGGGCCAGTCCCCACAGCATCCCTGCTGTTCTGTAGAGAATCGGTGCTTCCAAAGGGCCGGAACCAAAAAGAACAGCAAGACTGTGGCCCAGTATACCCAAGGGGCCCTGGCCCGTCGCCAGGCTCTCTCCTCCAGAGCGCTGTCTCCGTCCTATTAACACCACGGGGGCAAGGACACGCACCTGCACTGCATTTCTCCAGCACTCACCCCCCCCCAAGGCTGAAAGCTGCTTCGGGCAGAGGACCCGGCAAGGGGAAGGGGAGGCCTGAGCAAGACCTTTAGTCCGCACTTGCCAGAGGGGTACATGTGTGGAGGTTGAGTAGCAGTTTGGGGGTCATCCGGCGCAGCCCCTCTCCGCACAGAACAAGGAGGAGGTGCCTGATGAGACGCCCGGAGGAACGTCTGTTAGCAGTGAGTCTGCGTTGTTGGGTAAGCCAAAAGCGACTTTTCCTGTTCTCACCTTAAAACAGTTCATGTCCCCTGTGACCTGAATCTGCCCCTCTGAGAACTTGATCAGCTCAAGCCTTTGCTTTTCTCCCAACTCCGCCCCCCCCCCCCCCCCCCCCCCGCCGCCACCAGGCTCCCCACCTCACGGCCTCCCATGTGAATTCCTGCCCCGGCAGCTGCCATTCCCCCCGGGCCCAGGCATCCTCTGTCCCTGCCCATGGTGGCAGGGGCTGTCTGGCCAGAAACTCACCTGGCTTACGCTTCGCAGGCTGTGGCCTGGGTGCCAAGAGGGAAGGCTCCCTCCGTCATAGGCTGCTGTCCGCAAAAGTCACATAGCAAACGCTGTCCTGAGGGCTCGCCCTATCCCCCCCTTCAGGCCCTCAGCACACACAGAGCAGCACCCTCACCCCACCCCTATGTGCTCCCCACACCTTGTCTGCTGGCCGCCCACCGTCCCCCTCCCCCCCACCACACTAACAGCCCTGCCACAAAGCCCTTTCGATCCATCATCTCCTGTGACCCTCAAGCTTGGGACGTGACTGGGGCACTGGGTTAAGACGCCGATTGTCTCTTGATGAGCACTGAGAAATGCGTAGAACTGTCAAATCACTGTATTGTACGCCTGAAACTAATACAATGCTCTGTTAATTACACTCCAATTTTTAACTTTTAATTCTTGAAAAAACAATTTTTAACGTTTATTCGTCTTTAAGAGGCAGAGAGAGACAGCATGAGTGAGGGGAGGGGCAGAGAGGGAGGGAGACACGGAATCTGAAGTGGGCTCCAGGCTCCGAGCTGTCAGCACAGAGCCCGACTCGGGGTTGGAACCCACCAGCCGTGAGATCATGACCCGAGCTGAAGTCGGACACTCAACCGACGGAGCCACCCAGGTCCCCCGATTACACTCCGACTTTAAAAGAATTCTGATTCTCTCGTATTTTCTAGATGCAGCAGCCAAGAGCTCGAGGGTGAGCCGTCTGCCTGCGGCAGCAGAACAGCTCTCCCCATCCAGAGACGGCTTCTCTCCTCCCGCACTGCGCACACTGCCGGCTCCTGCCCTCCCTGGACGCTGCCCCGCCTGTCTCAGCCTCCCAGCAAAATCTGGCCTCGCAAGCTGGAGAAGGTAATAATGACAGCAACTCTAACATGTGACAACAGCCCGGGACTTGCAGAGCCCCGGTCTGAGCATTTGCACGCAATCAGTCATTGAGTCCTCCCCGCCTCCCTGGGGGGCGGGCTTTACCATTACCTTCCCATTCCGGGCCAGGACACCACGGCCCACGGTCTCAGTACCCCTCCCGGGTCACCCTGCCTGCCAGCGGTGTGGAGAGGACTCAGGCCCAGGCAGCAGACTCAGCCCCGTGCAGCCATCCACACTAAGGAAACTATAACCGCTGAGGGCCTGCTCCGAGTCTCTATTTTAACCTGCGGTGATGCCTTCATCTGGAGAAGGGGCACCTCAAATGGCAGAAAGGTGGGCATGCTAGCAGAGTGGGGAAACCGAGGTAAGGGGTCTTGCGCACCACGTCCCCCTTCCTCAGCCACGGTGGGTCCGGGCATTAAAGCAGCAGGGTGACTAGATCCAACCGGTGTTGGAGCGGAGGACAGGATGAATAGAGAGAGAGATGCAGGCGGGTAGATCCGGACTGAAGCCGAGGCACCAGGGGTAAGAGGAGGCCCCCAAGTTTCCAGACATGGCCTCAGAAGATGGCCCAGCAGCTCGGGGTGCTGGCCGCCATTTGTCCCGTGAGTTTCTGTGGTCTACGGATGTGGGGCAGACCCTTCGGGCCCACTCGCCAGGCCCATCCTCCACTGCTGGGGGTGGGGGTGGGGGAGGGGCCTGGTGGACCTGACATCATATGGGCTGCTGCACCACAAAGCCAAGGCCCTCCCTCACCCAGTTCCCACATGGGAGACCTGCTTGAGAAGATGCCAGACCAGAGCCCTCAGTCGGCCATCAGCCCCGGCTCCCTCTCAGTCCAGCACTGCTAGGCTCACTCATGGTCGGGCACAGACCCTGGGCGGAGAGGAGATGCATTAATGCACATCGGCCACTTTGCTGAGGCCGGGATCCTAGCGCCAGCATCTTGGGTGGGAGCCTTGAATTTGCTCAGTGATGCTGGGCTGGGGCTCAGACAGCGGCGATGCTTCACTTCCTCCCTACGGATTTGGGGAGAGCAACGCTGTTCTAGGGAACCACCCTGCGTGACGGGGGTGTAACTGGAACCCGAGCTGCGGGTTGGCCGACCCAACAAAGTCACAATTTCACCTGCACGCTGTCCTGACGTCCCAGGCACCCAGGATCCCAACCTTCAGACTTTTACATACAGTGCAGTCTTACGTCCAAGTTCAGAGGGTCTCTGCCCAACTGTGCAGGAAAATCAACCGACCAACCAAGAGCTAGCAATAATGATAATTTAAAGCTACTCCGTGCCAGGTAGTTTTCTAAGTGCCTTAGAGGCGCGAAGTCATTTAATCCTCGGAATAACCCAGTGAGGCCGATATTACTATTTTTTTTTTATTTTTTTATAATGTTTATCTATTTTTGAGAGACCGAGCACGAGTGAGGGAGGGGCAGAGAGAGAGAGAGGGAGACACAGAATCCGAAACAGGCTCCAGGCTCTGAGCCGTCAGCACAGAGCCCGACGCGGGGCTCGAACTCACGAACTGTGAGATCATGACCTGAGCCGAAGTCGGACGCTCAACCGACAGAGCCCCCCAGGCGCCCCCCAATATTACTATTCAGTCCATCTTCCCGCTGAGGAGATGGAGACACAGAAAAGGTAAAGCGATTCGCCAAGCACATGGAGCAGGTGGCAGAACCCATCTGTGTCTCCTGCCTCCTACCACAGCTCCGAGTGTCTTGACTGTATTTCCTGTCTCTTTCCTTGCCTCCTGCCTCTAGCCAGCAGTCTGCGAGCCCAGGGTGCGGTTAAAGCTTATATGAAACAGGTACGGTCCAGGGCTGTGCCCAGCTCTCGGCCAGCTTCTGCTCTGGATGGCCTGGGGACTAGCTGTCCGTGCACTGGACACTTGCCCAGTAAGGGATCGTGGCCCCGGGCAGGAAGAAGGAACGGAAGGAACAACTGCCTCGTTTGTAGAGGAGGACTGGACCATCTCTGCCCGAGAGTCCCCCACACTTAAGAGACATTTCCATGCCTATTCTTTCTTAGTAACCCTGTGGAATAAATCAGGCAGCTGGTTGTGGTATCATCCCCATTTCTCAGATGAGAAAATCCGGGGTCGGGGAAGGTAAGACTTTACCCAAATCCTCCTAAAGCTGGTCCTGGGTGTCTCCCTAGCATACCTTGTTTCCAGAAGGAAGGTGAGAGCCTCCCACACAGACACAGGGCAACAGGAACTATTCCAGTTTTAATATGTACGGGAGACTGACATGGGGCCACTACCAGTTTACGAGCAGCCCCTTGCTCCAGAAGGGGATGAGAAAGTGTTTTCTTCAGCTTCTCATCTCCCCACGGGACCACCCAGCTCTGGAAACCTTGCACCTTGCTCTTCCCCCAAAGGAAGAACTCCGGGAGAAGCAGCTAGAAATCTGAGGAGTGTGGGGGAGGAGGCCGAGGTGGAGCTAGAACCTCTAGGTACAGAGGGTCCCTGCCCCTGTAGCTGGGCAGCCCTGAGCCAGCAAGCCCCAGGCGCAGGCCCTGTGCCAGCAGGAACCTGGGTGACTTCGCTGCCTGGAAACTTACATTTCCAAGACAACCGTGTGGATGGAGGTGGCTAATAAGACACATATAGCAGTTTCTAGGTGGGACCACAAGAAAGCTCTTTAAAAGTCATGATAGCTGGAGCTCCAGCAGCCATTTTGGACCACGAGGATGATAAGGCAAGGATGCTGGAACAGTGTGACAGATGTCTCAGATATCTGGGGGCACCTGGGTGGCTCAGTCAGTTAAGTGTCCAACTCTTGATCTCGGCTCTGATCATGATCTCGTGGTTGGTGAGTCTGAGCCCCACGTAGGGCTCTGTGCCAACAGTGTGGAGCCTGCTTGGGATTCTCTCTCTCAGCCTCTCTCTCTCTCTCTCTCTCTCTCTCTCTCTCAAAATAAATAAATGAACTTAAAAAAAAATCCCAGATAACTGTGGATATTTCATACTGGCTCTGAACTGTCTACCTCCAGGATTCCTTTACATGAAAGACAAACAAACAAAAACTTTGAAATTATTTAACCACTGTGGCTTCTGATCTCTGTTGCTGACTCAGTTCTCTAAGTGGCACAGGGCCTGCACCATTTACAACAGCGACCTATTCATCCAGTGCTCACGGGTCCAGCACGTTACCGTCAACTCCACAAAAGTCCACGAAAGTCACAAATCTAGAGCCAAGGAAGGAGCCTCAAACACAAAGATCTGATTAATAACATCAAGGAGAACTAACGCATGGGAGAAAAGAGCTGTCGCCGGCACGAGGAGAGGTGAAAAGCCACGTGGCAGAAGGAAGTAACACATGGACGCGGGGGCCGTAGAGGACAGGGAGGGCCTCGCAAGGAGGGAAAGAAAGCAAACGAGGACGGGAAACACCCCAGGGGCCTCAGCTTCGGGCTGGACGGTTCCACCCATGGTCTCAGATTCCCAGGGCACCACTGGACTTCACTGAGGCAAACAGCGGTAAAAACAGAGTTTTCCAGAGCATTCGGGTGGTGTGATAATATGAGGAGCTCTGGCAAGCAAGTCAATTCCTAACTCAAGGCCAGCTGGACAGAGTTGGGGACCAATGCTTAGTAGCTGCAGACAAGTCAACTAACCTTGCTAGGCTCTTTTCTTTATCCATGAATTGGGCGTAATCGTAGCAATTGTTCAGAGGTCCTGTGGGTTGCAGATAATGTATATTAAAGAAACATATTTTGCACAGGAAGACTATCTTTTTTTTTTAAGTAGGCTTCACCCCCAGTGCACAGTCCAATGTGGGGCTTGAACTCATGACCCTGAGACCCGGAGATCAAGAGCTGAACTGAGATCGAGAGTCTGACGCTTACATGACTGACTGAGCTGCCCAGCGCCCCAGGAGGCAACTTTCATTACATACATGTGTGAAACCTTCCCAACAGAATATAGGGCGGCATTGGGACTTGCTTTAACCGTCTTCCAGCTTCTGTTCTCTCCCTGTTCGAATGTCGTCACTGTCACATGAAGATACACCAGCCAGCCTCCTTAAGCATGGGAGACACATGAAGAGAGAAGCTCCGTCATCTCACACTGTCGCAATCGAGCCCAGGCATGTGAGTGAGCCCAACCAACCACACAGAGCCCAGCCCCGAATGCTGGCCGCAGACTCACGAACACAGAAACTATTATTGTTTTAAGCCATGAAGTCTGGGGACTGTTTGTTACGCAGCAGTAGGTAACAGATAGAGGTCAGTCCAGGAAACATCTCCAAGGTGGCCTCTGAGCTTCTCTACCCAGGCCATGATGCAGTGACAACCCCAGATGGCAGCCCTCCCCTCTCCCATCTTGCGTCTCACTTTCTCCCAACGTCTTACTTTTCAACACGGACACACAGCAATCAAGATGCTTATGTTGTTAAGGGGCTGGGGGCTCGCCTCTCAGTCGATGGCTTCTAAACACTGGTAGGGCTGGAAGGGGTAGACCGTATACGGATCTAAGGCCAACTCTGGCTTTTATAAATCGAGAAAACTGAGGGTCAGGGATTTGCAGTTGTACGTGCATGATTCTTCTCTCTCCGCCTGGACCGGAAGCACCGGTGGTGGGTAAGCTATGCATGTTACACTGTCGCACACCTTCGCGGCTGCTGGGCGCCACCTGGGGCCTTGCCCACAGAGGGTGGCTGGTGTATGTTCCCTAAGAGAGTGACTGTCCTCGTCCAGCTAGTTAGCATTCCACTCTGCACCCCTAATGCACAGTGACAGCCCTTCCTCTGTCTTCGGCCACAAGAAGAGCCACCCCCAGGACAGCCCTGACAAGGCCGTGCCGGCCAGGAGGGGTCTGACAGGCATTTGGGAATCGCAAGACCACGGTCTCCCGCGTACAGTCAGAGAAGGGCGAGGTGCCGCTGCGTCCAGCAGGAAGGCTGCAGCTGCCGCTGCCTGACATTTACAGAGTCGGCGGTTCAGAGGGCACCTTCGCAAACTTCCTCCCATCAATTCTCGCTCCGCCCTTGCAGGCAGGTACCTTTACAACTGAGACTCTGTCGGGGAGCCAGCCTGACCCATCCTCTTCCTTCGGGCCAGTTCTGTAGTCACTAAGGAGGAAAGGGATCTATCACGGTCTTAATTGTGACGTCCTACCCCAAACACTGGGAATTGTCTTCAGATTTCACCCACCTGTTGGCTCCTAGTTTCTCCCTTCCATTGCAAATGATCCCAAGAGTGTCCATGGCTGTTCATAGTGTTGTTGTTTGTTATGATTATTATTGCCAGAAATGTGCAGGGCATAGGGAATGAGCGGGTCACCTTTCAGAGTTTTGCTAATTCTTTCAAACCCTAATTAAAAACAGCCAGTTTTGGGGCGCCTGGGTGGCTCAGTCGGTTAAGCGTCCGACTTCAGCTCAGGTCAAGATCTCACAGTCCGTGAGTTCGAGCCCCGCGTCCAGCTCTGTGCTGACAGTTCAGAGCCTGGAGCCTGTTTCAGATTCTGTGTCTCCCTCTCTCTCTGCCCCTCCCCCGTTCATGCTCTGTCTCTCTCTGTCTCAAAAATAAATAAACGTTAAAAAAAAAAAAAACAGCCAGTTTTGTCTTGTCGTAAGGATTATCACTGGACTAGTCTTTGCCCTCTTGTAACTAAAGAGGGAAATTGGGAAAAGAAAAAAGCATTAACAACAGCAAAAAGAAGCTGCCTGGAAGGTATAATATTTGCAGAAGGGTCCCCCTTCCCTCTCCTTCTGCCCTTCCCTCTCAAAGCAACAGAGCAGAAGCTGAGATGGATCTTGATGAAGGGGACCTTTTGGGCGCAACTTTTATTCCCTACATGAAGCCCAACTTGGACAGTTGCTGGACGAGGGAGCGCGAGCCCCCATGAGGCCCTAAATGTAGCAGCGGGAAAGGAAATGGACACCACGGGAGAGCGGGATGGCCGAGAAGGTGCCGGAGAGGGTATCCGGGGAGCCGCAAGATGCTCCAGGCACTCCGTGAATGGAGAGGCTGAGCAAAGGTCAATGGATGGGGGTGTCCTCAGTGGTGTGGCTCCTCAGCGGGGGAGAAGGCCCAGCAGGACGGTAGGACTTGGGGTAATAAACAGCAGTAACAATCATATTAGGCAACAGGCACTTCACTCCCATCCTTGCATTTCAGGATGGCCCTGTGTCCTCATCTGTACCACGGGAGGAGTGGGTTAGATGTCCAAGACCACTTGCTGCTTCGGGCCACAGGCGGCTTTGTCAAGGGTGGGCCCCGAGAGGCAGTCCCAAGCCTGCCTCTGGAGGGGACGGTTTGGCTTGCCATCTGGGAGCACAGGCAGCCCCTGATCCCTGCCCTGGGAGAGGGTTATAGGACTGCTGGCCTTCTGCGGGCCGGGAGGGGGCGGGGCTGGGCCTCTGAAGTCGTTGCCTCTGGCAGGACCCCTCCTCACCGCCGCACCCCTGCCAAGGGCGGAGGCTGCAGCAAGGAGAGCAGAAGCAGCCCGGGCGCAAGGTGGTGGCCTCCCTGTGGGCCCACAGCCCTTCCTTGGAGGCCAGGAGTCAGGAGGCTCTGAGCGGAAGTAAAACCAAAGAGGGAGTGGTCTTCCAGCTTAGAGGACATTCAACACACAGGCTCACACACACACACACACACACACACACACACATACATATGCACACACTCACACGCTTACACCCCCACCCATATGTGCTCACACACGCACGTTCTTACACACATACCCCCCATCCCCCCCCACGCTCAGACACACTCGCACACACTTCCTCACACATACACACACACGCAGACACTCTGAACAAACAAGGACATATCTTCCCTCTTCCTTTATGCCCCGCCTCCACAAAAGGAATCCATCTGGCTTTCCAGGGGCAGCCACAGAGCTTCAAACCATCTGGAAATACAAGCACATGAGAGCCGTGCCAGGCTGGAGGTGAAGACAGCCAGGGTCAGGGGAAGGGAGGAGACAGAACGGGGCGGCTGCCAGACTCCAGCCAAAACGACATGCTCGCTCCCCCTCACGTCTGCGCAGCCCCCAGAAGGGCCCTCGCCACCCCTGTGTCCACCTGGGCAGCCGGCCCCAGCCCAGTGTTCCTCCTGCGGTCTGTTCCGCCCGCCCCCACCCCTGCCCCTTGCCACACCAGCACCACACTGGTGACGTCTAAAGACAGCCACAAAGTCTAATTTTAGCTCCAATCTTCCCTGGCTATGGTTGTGTGGTTTCTAATTATTTTATTCCCAAGATTTACCTTGATGGATAGTTATACATTTCCCAATTTACAGCACAGTATCTTGTAAAGTGCCCCTTTAAAAAAAAATGTGTGGATTAGTCCATGTTGTTAATTTTGCCAATCCTAAGGAGAAATCTGCAGATAATCACCTGCCTGGAAGCTCTGATTCAATCCTCATTTCCTTTAATACTAATAAAATGGACAGTTCATTTGTAAGAAGTTCCCTAAAAGAGGGTATTGAAAAACATTATATTTCTTTTAAAGTTGTTAAAGGGCATAAATCCATTACTCAGATAGAGATCGCTTAATAATTTAATGCCTTTGGCTTGGCATTGTTCCCGGAATATTTTCACTTTATCTGTCTTTATTTTCAGGTTGGAACAAATTGAGGAATAATCAGCCTTGTTGGCGGGAATTGTCGAGGATCCCCGGGAAGGAGAGGGACGAACTGGAGGCGGGGCGGGGGGCATGCGGGCAGCCTCCTTCACAGGCCTTCAGGCAGAGGAGCAGCTTGGCTGTTGAGCGCTGAGCTGGGTCCAGGGTGAGCCAGCCTTACCTTTGGGCCTCCACGTGGTGGGGAGTGTAGCCAGCATGTTGCCCTGGCACGATGTGCCTCCTGGGAAGCAGGGAGCTGCCCGGGACATGATTACCCCCATGTCCCTTCCTCCCTCCCCCACCCCCTACCCCCACAAGCAGGTGGGAGGACCCACAGGCAGAGACTTCCTGCAAAGGGGATTAGTCTGCATTTTCTAAATAAAATCATTTACATGATGCATTAACCCAAACCCATAATTAAAATCATTAACGTTTCTTTGTGCAGATTAGCAATAAAGAGAAAGTAGGTACAGGAATCAACATTCCTTCTTACAGGCTCCTCAAAGGACTCTCCCCTGAAGAAGGCTTGGGAACTTCATCCTGCCCACCCGCTCACCACACTGCACTAGTCAGGGACCCTCAGCTGACTTGTTTAGAACTGCTTGAGGAAGGTCTGCCCCAACCCAACTGGATGCCGCATAGAAGCGGGGACCAGGGGTTTGGGGAAGAAACCCTGGACGGAACTGAAGGATGGGCTCAAACCACTGCTCTCTAACCGAAACCTTGTTTTTCTTCCCCTCTCTGTTCCTCAGTTTCCCCTTTAAAAGATGTCTCCAGTCTCTTTCCAGTTCCCCAAAGCCAAGGCAGGCACCCTGCACTGTGGGGAGGGCAGACTTTGGCCATGATAGGTATTCTGGGCATGTCTGTTGAGGGGCATTGAAGGGACTATGCCAGACAGTGAGGGGGTGGGCATGGGGGGTGGGAACATCACCACTTCCTGTGCAGGGATGTGAGCGGACAGTGGGTGGGGCTGAGCAGCTGCTGATGCTCTAAAGGGAAAGGGTGGCCCAAGGTCAGCAGCATGGAGCCCCACTAGGGTGTCCCCACCTCTACGGGTCCTGCCCATGTAGTGACCTCATCTGGACTCAGGGCACAGAGGCAGCATTAACTAGGCTGCTACAGGAAGGGAAAGCAGGGACACCTGACATGCAGGAGACCCATGATCCGACTCCTCCTCCAGGGACAGCAGCCAGGTCTCCTGCACAGGCGGGCAAAGTTGGTGAGGCCATTGGCCGCATCAATGAGAGCCCAGGGCCACTGGAAGGGAAAAGAGGGCTTAGCAGTCATGCGGTGCTCCTGGTGGGGAATCTGGGCCCAGGGAATCCTTGCCACTATTGTGGTTACCTCAGTCCCAGATCATCTATGATGCTCAGAAGGCTCACCTTTATGCCCTTCCAGGCTTCTGGGACAGCTCTAGATCTCTAGTACCAACAAGGAGCTGCCTCTCTTTTCTTTCCAGGCTGGTGTCCCGGAGGGAGCATACTTTAGAATGGGAGAGCCATGGGCTGGAATCCTAGCTCCAGAGTTTACCAACCGTGTAGCTCTGAAGCAGAGCCTGACTCAGTATGGTTAAGAGGGGTCATTGAGGTAAAGGGTGAAATTGTCCACCATGCTACATGCAGTAGTGGCCTCCACAAAAATCACTCAGTGTGGCCGGTTAAAGATGGTCACAAATTGATTAACATTCCCTCGGTCAGGAGGTGGTGTCTAATCCCCTCCCCTTGAAGATGAGCTGGCCTTGTGACCGACTCAACCAATGGTACGCGGAGGAAACAACATTCAATGACTACCAAAAAGAGATCATAGGAAGCCTTGCAGCTTCCCCGTGGGTTTCTTGAGGTACCCTCCATGAGAGCCCAGAGGCACTACCCGGGAAGCACAGCTACCCTGAGATACCACTCTGGAGAGGCCATGGCAGGCACTGAGCCCAACCTTCCAGCCGACTTTGCGCACTGGGGTGAATAGTGTCCCACCCAAATTCATGTCTATCTGAAACCTGTACGTGTGACCTCATTTGCAAATAGGGTCTTTGCAGATGTCATCAAATTAAGCTGAGGTCATACTGGATTAGGGTGGGCCCAAAATCCAAATGACTGACGGTGAATTTATAAGAAGATAGTCTCGACACAGGCCTATGGGCACAGACGGAAGAAGGCCATGCAAAAATGGAGGCAGAGATGGGAGTGATGTGCCCACAAGTTATGCCATAGACTGCTGGCAACCACCAGAAGCTAGAAGAGGCAAGGAAGGATCCTACCCTAGGGCCATTAGAAAGAGCATGGGCCAACCGACACCTCAATTTCAAACTTCTAGCCCCCAAACTTGTAAGGAAATAAATTTCGGTTGGTTTAGGCCTTGTTGTGCTATTTTGTTACAGCAACCCCAGGAAACTAATACACCAGCCCAGATGCCAGACCGAAGAGTGAAGCCATGTAAGCCCTACCTCTGGACCAGGTCATCTGCCAGCTGAGCACCACAAAATGACCTCAGTCAATGTCACAGGAAGCAGAAACATCATCCAGCTGAGATCTGTCCAAATTCCTAACCCACAAAATCTGACCCACAAAATCATGAGATATAATAAAATAGATTGTTGTTTCAAGCCATGAAGTTTTGGGGTCATTAGTTTTGCAGCCATCCAAAGAAACACAGTCAATGGCTAAACTGAAACTAAAACTCGGGTCCCCTGCCTACTACTTAACTCAGTGGGACTTTCCATTCTACCATGCTTTCTCCCAATCAAACACCAGTTGATAGTCTTATTAGCTTCTTCCTGAAGTTCTTCTGCAACTCCACTGGTCCACAAGCAGCCTGGTTTCTGAGCTTACAGCAGCTTACTATATATCATACGGCAGCAAATTGTTTTATAATATCTCTATTGTCTTAAACAATCTTCTATAGCTGCTTAAATATATTTTTAATTTATGAGTTTAGTAAAAAGTTAGACATACTTTAGTATGTCAGAAAAAAACTGGGAGATAAACACATATAAAATGAAAAGTAGGTCTCTGTCCAACCCTCACCCCCAGTCCTCTTCCCCAGAAGAAGCTACCATCTAGATCCTAGAAGGAAATCAATCCAATTAAGTTAATACACACCTTCGTGTAAAGACCAATGTCAACTCTCCCAGAAGTCATCTAAGCTCATATCTGGATACCTACTCTCACAAACTTCAAACAGGACCTTGGCCCTGATGGGGCTTGATAAATTCCTGTTGCACAGATGTATGAAAGAACATGAAGGAAAGCGATAAACTTATAGCTCAGGAAGCCAACAATGGCGCCACACATCTCCAGCCTCAGGGAACAGAGGAGTTTGGGCTCTTGTTTCAGCTGGAGGAAGACTTCATAGAAGAAAAGCATTTGAACTGGACCTTGAAATACGAAGAGAAGGTTACCCCATGGGAAGAGGGAGGAGAAAGAGTTTCAACTTTTTAGGCCGGCCTACCTATAGCGAAAAATGGTGGTGGAAGGGAGGAGGCTAGTCTAATGAGGGTAGTGGGTGAGATCAGTGCATGGCGAGAGTCAGTTGTGGAATTTTAAGTTGGGGTTAGATTAGGAAAGGATTAAATAAGAGGATTCCAACTCTATCCGATTGATAACAAAGAATCTTATAGTTCCTTGATTGGGAAGTTGGGCCCAGAGAGCCTATATCAGTGAAAGTCCAGCAGAAAATCAAAGCCCAGGAGAGGCAGCCCCACAGAGGGAATTCAGTATGGGGGGTTCGTTAGAAAAGTGTTAGAAGGGCCGAAAGGCCAAACAGAAGATGATGAGGCAATTCAGAGATTAGCAACAGCCGGAAGCTTCGACCACTCGGAGGGACAGAGGGGGAAGGGGAAGGTCATGTTGCTGGAGCCCAGCAGCTGGGACTGTGGGCTGGAATTGGAACTGAGAGGACTTAGGGAAACCACAGCTATTGCTAGAGATGCTGCCCAAAGCTGAGTGTGGGCAAGGAATATGCTGGCTTCTCCCCTCTGAAAATTCCTTCAGTCTCCTTTTAGTGTATTCCACTGACCAAACTTAGCAAAAATCTAGTTGCCAAGGGAACCTGGGGAATTTAGTCTGAAGGGGTCATCCCTCTGCAATATAACACAGAGGAGAAATCAGCAGGAAATGGTACGAAGAACAAATAAGCAAATGACAAGGGCAGCCCATCAAGGATGAACTATGAGGGGGAGCAGAATGGATGCTGAGAGCAGGGAGATCAGCCTGGGAACTCACAGAATAGTGCATGCCTGGGGACATAGGACTCCAAACCACAGGAGTGGCAAGTGAGGAGGGTCCTAGAGTCCCAAACAGCCGATAAAAGTAAGAAGAGATGCCGAACCTCAGTCTCAAGGAAATAGAAACAGAAACATTGCAATATACACATCAGAATGGCCAAAATTCAAAGATCTGATAAATACCATCCGAAAGGGTTGAGCAATGGGGCATATAATTCAGTGTGCAGTCTTTGCCTGCTTGTGGAAACATACTTTGATATAACCACTTTGGAAAAAAACGTTTGGTGTTATCTAGCAAAAAGGAGGATGGGCATACTCTACGATAGACAATCACTCCTAGCTCTATACTCTATAGAGATGTGTACCACATGGTTACATGTCAAGAAGATTTACATCAGTTTGTATTTGCCCCAAACCGGAATTAACCAAATAGCCAATCGAGAGTAGAAGTAATGGAGCACCTGGGTGGCTCAACTGATTGAGCATCTGAGTCTTGATTTCTGCTCAGATCATGATCTCAGGGTCATGGGATTGAGCCCCATGTTGGGCTCTGTGCTGAGTGTGGAGCCTGCTTAAGAGTCTCCCTCTCCCTCTCCCTCTCTCTCTCTCTCCCTCAAATAAACTTTAATTTTTTTTTAACGTTTATTTATTTTTGAGACAGAGAGAGAGCATGAATGGGGGGAGGATCAGAGAGACAGGGAGACACAGAATCAGAAGCAGGCTCCAGGCTCCAAGCTGTCAGCACAGAGCCCAACGCGGGGCTCGAACTCACGGACCGCGAGATCACGACCTGAGCCGAAGTCGGACGCTTAACCGACTGAACCACCCAGGCGCCCCTAAACTTTAAAAAAAAGTAGAAGTAATAAAAAAAGATTAGTCTATATACCTATATATTCATACAATGGAATGCGGTAATGAAAATGAGCTACAACTATAGACAACCAAATGATGATTCATACAACGTAATGCTGAGTGAAAAACAGACTTGAAAGAATACATATATAAGGAGTCCACCTTTTTTAGGTTCAAAATCAGGCAAATCTAAATGACAAATATGAAAAATGTGGTTGGTAACGTAAAAGTAAGGAAATAATTACCATAAAAATAAGGCTAATACTTACCCCTCAGGGGAGGGAAAGAGTTTCTAGGAATTTTTGACACGGATGGTGGTTAGTTGGGTGTTGCATTATAACTATGTGTTAAACTGTATTACAAATTGTATTCAGTGTTCTATGTGGTATATTATTTTTAAAAGTAAAAACTAAAAATAAAAAAAAATATGGAGGAGGAGAGGAAGGAAGTGTCTCAAGTGCCTTTTCTCATGAAGCTACCAAAGGATGTGTTCCATTAAAATGAGAGAGCAAACCAAGAAAGAAGATAATGGATCCAGGAAACAGGAGTTCCAAACAGAAGACAGAAAAAAAGGAATCCTTAGAAAGGTGGTGAATGATGCCCTCATGCTGACAGCTGTGCACCCGAGAGCAACCAAATAAGATGGACTGGGTCAGAAGCCTTCAGAGAGATTTCAACAGGAGATGAAATCGACAGATTGCTTGATATAGTTACAAAGATTGGGAAGGTATTTACCCAATTATGGGAACATTTGGGGCTAAATTAATGATAAATACACAGAAAACTAAACCAAGAAACACATAAACAAAACCAAAGGCAATTATTAACTCCAGGGAAACAAAAAGTTGTATCAGAAAGGAATCATATACTGTACTACATAGCTCAGGTGTGACTCGCATACATGATTACAATAATGTAAACGGTACATATTGATCGAACCACAATTATGATATAAGGATAGGGATATGGAAATTCTGAGTTTCTGGTGTAGATCTAGGGTCAGGGGAGCTAAATCATCATTCTCCATAGAAGAAACTCAATAAATCATAATGTTTAAAATAGGAAAATGAAAATGTAACTGTAAAAGTACATTACTTAGAGAAATTAAAATTTAAAAAGAAAAGCAGCATAAGAGAAAAAGGTGCCTATCTCTGTCAAATGGGAAATGAGGTAGCATTGAGAGGGGACTGCTATTTTTGCAATAAGCCATAGTGAAATCATTTATTCTTTAAACTATGGACACACATAAGGGCACCTGGGTGGCTCAATCTGTTAAGTGTCTGACTTTGGCTAAGGGCATGATCTTGCAGTTCGTGTTCATGAGTTCAAGACCCACACTGGCCTCTCTGCTATCAACGTGGAACCTGCTTTGGAGCCTCTGTCTCCCTCTCTCTGTCCCTAACCTTGCTCACACATTCTTTTTTTTTTTTGTTAATTTTATTTTTTACTTTTTAAAATTTATATCCAAATTAGTTAACATACAGTGCAACAATGATGTCAGGAGTAGATTCCTTAGTGCCCCTTACCCATTTAGCCCATCCCCCCTCCCACAACCCCTCCAGTAACCCTCATTTTGTTCTCCATAATTTATGAGTCTCTTCTGTTTTGTCCCCCTCCCTGTTTTTATATTATTTTTGTTTCCCTTCCCTTATGTTCACCTGTTTTGTCTCTTAAAGTCCTCATATGGGTGAAGTCATATGATTTGTCTTTCTCTGACGGACTAATTTCACTTAGCATAATACCCTCCAGTTCCATCCACATAGTTGCAAATGGCAGGATTTCATTCTTTTTGATGGCCAAGTAATACTCCGTGGTATATATATACCATTCTCTCTCTCTCTCTTTCTCAAAAATAAACATTATGAAAAAAAATTTAGTGAAATAAACTATGGACACATATATTTTGATAAAAGCTAAAAATAAAATTAAAATTAAAAGGGGATACGAGACAATGTCTTGTTGAGGGTATACACTAAGGGCAACATCATCAGGTACCTTCACCCTCCCAGTCTGTCTGGCCATCTCTCCCCCAGGGCTCCCTCAACTACAGTCAGAGCCAGGATCAAGGCAGTGACAAAGGGCACCAGGCTGAACTGACTATGAGCACAGATGGGACAGTCTTAAAAGAATCTCAATATATTCGATACATTAAAATTATACCATGACAGGTAGGGTTATCCTAGGGCTGCAAGGAAGAATAGCTTTAAACAAGTGTTCTATTAATATGACATATTATATCAAGATGCCAAATAGGAAAAGCATTTTGTAATTTTGTTTTAATTTAAAAAAAATTGTTTTGGGGTGCCTGGGTGGCTCAGTCAGTGAAACATCCGACTTTGGCTCAGGTCATGATCTCATGGTCTGTGGGTTCAAGGCCCACGTCAGGTTCTTTGCTGACAGCTCAGAGCCTGAAGCCTGCTTCTGATTCCGTGTTCCTTCTCTCTCTGCCCCCTCCCCTGCTCACACTCTGTCTCTGTCTCAAAAAATAAACATAAAAAAAAATTTTAATAAAAAATTATATACATCACTTGTATATGATGTGATTATATACCTAGGAAAATATGCCAAAATTATTTAAATGTAAAAATATCTAGTGATCCTGAGGTGCCTGGGGGGCTCAGTTGGTTAAGCATCTGACTCCTGACTTTGGTTCAGGTCATGATCTCACAGTTCATGAGATGGAGCCCTGCGTCAGGCTCTGCTCTGACAGTATGGAGCCTGCTTGGGATTCTCTCTCTCCTGATCTCTCTGCCCCTCCTCCCCGGCTTAAAAATACATATTCAGTGATCCTATTAAGGTGTAACAAGTTGTTTCTCTCATGCTCTCTCAACTCCAGTGGCCTTCCGTGTCACTGAGTTTAAATCTGGTATCCTCACAAGGGCCTCATATCATCTGGTGACAACCCCATTTTTCCTCATCTGCTCCATTGCACACACACGGCTTCCTTATTTCCTTAGTGTGTCATGGATGCCTCCGACCTCAGGGCCTTTGCATTTGCTATCCCCTCTGCCACCACATTCAGGTCTCTGCTCAAATGATAACAACTCTTATTGGTCCTCTCTATCCCAAATGTCACTCTGTGAGTCAGCCTTTCCTGAGCACTTAATCTTTCCTTTGTCTTTATTTTTTTCTTTATAAGATTTATTACTACTTAACATACTGGCTACATAATTGCTTATGGGCTTTCTTCTCACTAGAGTGTGAACCCTAAGACAACAGGAATTTTGTATCTTTGGAGCTGAGAGGGGCATCTGGTCCATGAAAGGCATTAGTTAACTCTGTGTTCAATAAATGATTAAATGAAAGGCAGACAAGGGGCGCCTGGGTGGCTCAGTCAGTTAAGGGTCTAGCTCTTAACTTCAGCTCAGGTCATGATCTCACAGTTCGTGGGTTTGAGTCCCCATCAGGCTCTGCACTGGCAGTAGGGAGCCTGCTTGGGATTCTCTCTTTCTCTCTCCCCTTCTCTCTGCCCCTCCCCTGCTCACGTGCTCTCTCTCTCAAACTAAATAAATAAACTTTAAAAAACAATGAAAGACAAAATACTCAAAAGATCTATAGAGGAATTACTTTCTCTTCTTTGGAAAAGTAAAAAGTACTCATAGATGAAGAAATTGACAATCCCCATACATAAATAACAGTATCAACCTTCTCGATAATGAAAATGAAAATTAAAAAGAGGATAACAGACTAGGGTAAATATTTGAGTCAACAAGACAAAAATGATTAAATCTTATAGTCTATCAAGAGCCCATTTAAATTTATAAAAAAAAAAAACCCTCCAAGACGGTAGTAGATAAGCGAGCAGATAATTCACAGATAATTTGCTACAGTATAAACAAACACAAGGAGAAATGGTAATATTCACTAGTAAACAAAGGCCTGTAAATCAAAGCAAATTGAGATACCATTTCGTCTATCAATAGCAACAACAACAAAAAATCTTTTTGCTAACTGCTGTTGAAGTTGAGATGAAATTAGTAGATGCATTCCAGAGTGAGGACACTATATTAACTCACATGTTTGGAAAGCAATTCAGCAATGTACAGGAAGAGCCATATACATGTCTGTTTCCTTTGCCAGTAATTCCTCTATTAGGAATTATTCCTATTGAAATTCAACAGCAGCAAAAAGCTATTTGCAAGAAGATGCTCACTGCAGTGTTATCTATAAAAGCCCCCAAACTGAAAACGTAAATGGCCAACATTAAGGGGAATGGTTTAATAAATTACAATACCTCAGCACAATGGAATATTATGTGGCCATTAAGATGATAATTATGCAGAAACATGAAAAATGTTTATGATCCTCTGGCCAGTGAAAACATACAGAATATAAAAGAGTAGGTACGTACCATGCACAAGACTCCCAGCATATATATGTATGTACATTTAGAAGATAATATGGAAAGATAACGGAGTAGTTGGATTGAGGTCAGTGGAATTTTATAGTGAGTTATAAGATACAGTATTTTTTTAAATGTTCTCTTTACATTTCCACCCAAAAGCTCCTACCATTTCTAACAAATTAGATGAAACTCTTCCTGTGCCTGAAGCAACACTGCATGAACTAACAAGTTGTATTTGTCCGTGCAAACCCTTCTTATCTTTACTTATAGTTACATTACAATAGTAGAGCCCCTGTCACCGCCCCTTTCAACACCCCTTCTGCTGTGCACTTAGTGGCAAAGATGCGGGAAATATGTCAAACAAATAGAACAACACTCGGGCTACAGCGAAAATGACTCTCGTCACCACTCGCGCCACCTGTTGGTAGCTGGCCGGGCTCATGGGGTCTTGCCTTGACCAGCTAGTTTGGTTCCATCTTCAAAAGTTTCTAGATGGAGAGAGATCCCCATTCTGCCCAAACGAGAGCACATGGTCTGAAAACACAGCGGGCACTTGTTTCAGCCACCTTCTTAAGCCAAGGACACACGCCCCCCGAAATGTCCCCATCGTCATGCACGGGAGGCAAGCAGACCCGCTAACCTAGACCCTCTGCATCCCTGACAGATGGCACAGAATGGGATAGAGGTCCAGTCTGCCCAGAATGCTTTCGTCCCCCATCATCTACCTGGAGAACGGATTCCCCAGCCTTCCTTATCATACCTTCCTGACTTTCCCACCACATCCTACTCATGAGACCTTGAGCAAGGTCCTTAAGCTCTATGCCTCACTTTCTTCCTTTGTAAAAATGGGGATAATGGAAGCCCCCACCTCATAGCACCGTGCAAGAATTAAATGAGTTCATACCTGCCAAGCAAAGGGAATAGGACCTCGCATATAATAAACACTCACGCAGTAATCATCGTGCTGTTGCCCCCGAGTGGAATTCACCCCTCCCTACACCATTCTGTACACATTCCTAATAAAGAAACCTGGTCCCAAACCTGGTATGGGATAGAACCTTTTTGCATGATGTAATTCCTTACCTCCTTCTGGGAAGAAATTAGCGTTGATAAAATGCTTAAGCAATTTTCTGATAAACTTTAATGAGATTAAGACCTCTTCTGGGAAGCCAGTTACCCACCCACTCAGCTGACTGTCAGTCAGAATGTAATGATCTGGAAACAATCCTTCTTTCTTGTATCCAGTCTAACAGTGATAACCTAATCGTTCTGTTTTCCTACAAAATTCTTCTGTGAGACAACCTCTGAATAGGCCTGCTTACACCTCTTTCCTTGGGATCTGTTTAAACTAAAACTCTGATACGTGTTTAAAATTAAACGCCTGGAAAAAATTAGCAAACCTATCATAATACATAAAATAGTTTATAGCATTTATTTGTATTCTTTTCTAATTTTTCCTCCTAAGTAAGGACCCTGAGAGGCAGAGACCATACCTGTTTTTACCCATATTTTTATCCAGAACTTAACATTGTGACCAATACATAAAAGAGAGTCAATAAATATTTGTTGAGATAATAAATTAATGAAATTACAAATAAACCTTTAAAAACAAATGAAGGGAGGGGCGCCTGAGTGGCTGGGTCGGTTGGGCGACAGACTTCAGCTCAGGTTATGATCTCGTAGTTTATGAGTTCCAGCCCCGCGCCGGGCTCTGTGCTGACAGCTCAGAGCCTGGAGCCTGCTTCAGATTCTGTGTCTCCCTCTCTCTCTGCCCTTCCCTTGCTCACGTTCTGTCTCTCTCTGTCTCTCAATAATAAATAAATGTTAAAAAAATTTTTAAAACGTATGAAGAGAGCACTTATTATCCAGAAGAATGGAGATGCTCTATTATAAAGCACCACCGAGTTTAGATTCAATTGTAGGTTCAAAACTTGCTTTTAGCTGTGTGGCTTGGGGAAAGTTGCTTCACCTTCCTGAGTTTCCATGTCCTCGTCATACCACGGGCTAATAATGGCGCTGTGGACATGTCATGTGTGGGAGAACTTATATACCGAGCATAATACAATGTCAGGTACATTAGGACCTCAAAACATTTTACTTCCCTCTCTTGTCACTAACTCTCTGTGACAACGAAAACACTTGTCTCCAGGCTCAGTTTCCTCATCCACAAAATGAGAATTAGGGGAAAAAAAAAAAAAAACCCTCACATGCCAGGAATATCATCAGGACAGAATAAGATGATGAATGAAAGATGTTTTCAAATGTAATTAAACCTCAGGGAAGGCTTCTGCTTTTAGCCAAGATGGAGAAAGGGGGACCAGATTAACCTTCCTGCTTGCAACAACCAGAGCCCTGCACAAAATACAGGAAGCCCGTAGTTTCAAGACATAGGGCATCAAGCAACAAAAGACAGTCATACCTGAGAGATGAGGATAAATTTATGGAAGCCTTAACAACCACCTCAGTTACAGCCTTGAGAGAGTACCCAGGCCACAGAGCAGAAAGATGAACGGAGACAGAGTTTAGTGTTCTCCCTTAGCCCAGAAGACAGAGCTGAGAGTCCTCTAGGCAGTTCAAGTTCGCAGACAGAGCACCAGAAAGAACAGAGTTGCACAGAAAGAAAAACCCAGAGATCTGCAGAGGGTCCCCTCACATACTCACCACAGTACTGATCATGCACACAGATGAGGAAAACGCCTGAAGCCAGGGAAAGAGACACCCAAAAGGGCTGGAGGGAACAGTTTCTGACACTCACACAGCAGGAATAGTGCTATTCCCACTGGCCAGCCTGGAAAACCCCGTAATTCATAGGGCACCGATTACTCAGAGAGGTCTTAACACTGAAATGGGAAACAATTAGTCCTAGACTATCTACGGATCCGGTCCTACCTAACAAATCTTAAAAGTAAGGTCCAACAGGGTCAAATAGTTTGATCCTATTCCCAGTAACTTAACTGAGTCCCCAAACAAAGTCCAAAAATACTGGAAGGAATACAAGAATACACAGCACACAACAGGATAAAACTCATAATGCCTGATAGCCAATAAAAACTTACCAGGTCTCAAAAAAAAAAGCAGGATTATGACCCATAATGAGAAGGGGACAACTAATCAAAACTGAGAAAAAGTAGAATTTAGAATTAGCAAAGGACAATGAAACAGTTATTATAACTGTATTTCACATGTTCAAAAAGTTAAGATACAAAAAAGACTAAAATCAAATTTTTATAGATGACAGCTATAATGTCTAAGGTGAAAAATATACTGGATAAGATAGGCAGCATATTAGACTTTGCTTAAAAAAAAAAAAAGAAAGAAAAGAAAAAGAGGGGGAAAAATAGAGAACTTGAATACATAACAATAAAAGCTACCTAAAATGAACCAGAGGGAAAAAAGAATAAAAAAAGTGAACAGGGCATCAGTACATTGTGGGGATCACTTCAAGCAGCCTAATATATGTGCAATTGGAGTCCTGAAAAGAAAAGCGAGAGGGAAAAGTATTTGAAAAAGTAACCACCAGAAAAAATCACTAAACTTGATTAAAAAAGATAACAGAGGGGTGCCTGGGTGGCTCAGTGGGTTAAGCGGCCGACTTCGGCTCAGGTCATGATCTCGCGGTCCGTGAGTTCGAGCCCCGCATCGGGCTCTGTGCTGACAGCTCAGAGCCTGGAGCCTGTTTCAGATTCTGTGTCTCCCTCTCTCTCTGACCCTCCCCTGTTCATGCTCTGTCTCTCCCTGTCTCAAAAATAAATAAAATGTTAAAAAAATTAAAAAAAAAAAGATAACAGAACAAAACCATAAACTCACAGATCCAAAAAGCTCAACACTCCTGAAACCCAAGAAAATGAAGAAAAGTATGCCAAGACACATCATATTCAAATTGTTCACGATCAAGAATAAATTGAAAATCTTAAAAGCAGACAGAGAAGAAAGACATAACTGTACTCAGAGCAACAAACAGAAGGATTACAGCAAGTTGCTCACAAAAAATAAAGCAGGCAGGGGCGCCTGGCTGGCTCAGTCAGAAGAGCGTGTGAATCTTGATTTCAGGGTTTGAGTTTGAGCCCCACGTTGGGTGGAGAGATTACTTAAAAGCAAACAAACAAATAAATAAGCTAAAAAAAGAAAATAATTCAGGCAAAAAAAAAAAAAAAAACAAAAAAAACCCAAAACAGTGAAGCAGTATCTTTAAAGCACTGAAAGAAAAAAAAAAAATGTCAACCTAGAACTTTCTACACAGTGAAAGTATCGTTCAAAAGCAAAGGTGCAGCAAATAACATTTCAGACACACAGAAGCTGAAAAAAATCGCAATCAGCAGGCCCACACGACGAGAAATGTTGAGGGACATTCTTCGAGCACAACAAAAATGAGACCAGGTGGAAACAGAGGCCCACACAAAAGCGATGATGGTATCAGAAATGGTAACTGAATTTATAGCTGTGTTTTAAAAGCTAATTGAGTATTTATACAAAAGAGAATAGCAATGTAGTATGGGGCTGATCTATATTAATAACCTGAAAGCAACTATTAAAATAACAAAGCAAAGAGTTATAGGTAAAAAGTGAACACAAAAGATAAAAGAGAATAATAAAAAGTAATCCAAAGGAAAGCAGGAAAAAAATGGAACAGGGAAAGAATGAATAGAAAACAAATAGAAACATGACAGATTTAAGCCCAGCTCAATAATCACATTAAACAACGGGGTCTAAACGCTACAATTCAAGGGCAGAGGTTGTGACATTGGACAAAACAGGCTATATACTGCCTACACAAACCCACTCTAAATATAAAAAAAGGAAATAATAAAAATAAAATAAAAATAAAAATAAAAAGATCAAAAAAGATATACCTTGCTGATACTAATCAAAAGAAAGGTAGAGTAGTTATATTAATGTCAGACGAAAATGGATTTTAAACTGAACTATGACTAGAGGAATTAAGATCAGCGCATCAGGATAAAGAGGCCCATTCATAAGGGAAGAGGTCACAAAAATTCCAAATGATTATACACCGAATAACAGAGCTTTAAACAACTTGAAGCAAAATCTAAAGGACAAAGAGAAACCTTAATAGCCAATATATCTATTAACATAATTAAATTTCAAGTTAAAAACCTTCCCATAAAGACAGTCTAAAAACAGACCCCTACATATACGAACAACTGGTTTTTGACAGGAGTGCAAAGGTAATTCAGTAGGGAGAGAACAGTCTTGTCAACAAATTGTGCTGGAACAAGTAAATATTCACATGCAAAACAAAAACAAAAGCAAAATTTCGATGTACACTTACGCCCTTACAAAAGTTAACTGAAAATGTTTCACCGTCCCAAGTGTAAAACCTAAAACTATAAAATTTCTAGGCAAAAATATAGGAGAAAACCTTTGCAACCTGAGTTAGGCAAAAATGCCTTAGATAGGACACCAAAAGCACTATCCAAAAAAGAAAAAATTGAAAACTTGGGCTTTACCAACATTTGAAACTTCTGACCTTTGTGGATGTTGTTAAGAGAAGGAAGACACTGGCGTGCCTGGGTGGCTCGACTCAGAGGGTAGAGTGTCCTCCTCTTGACTTCGATTCAGGTCGTTATCCCAGGGTCATGGGATCAAGCCCCGCGTTGGGCTTTGCGCGGAGCGTGCGGATTGCTTGAGTCTCTCTCTCTCTCTCTCTCAATCTCTCTCTGTTTCTCTCTCTCCCTCTGCCCCTCCCCCCGCTCTAAAATTAAAAAAAAAAAAAAGAATGAAGATAAGCTACAGTCTCAGAGCAACATCTGCAAATCACATACTTGATGAAGAACTTGCAAATGTCATAAAGAACCCCAAAACCCAATAATAAGAAAATAAGCAGCCTCCCCAAAAATAGGCAAAAAACTTGAACAGACACTGCATCAAGATACATGAATGTCAGATAAGCACAAGGAAAGACAATCAACATCATCAGGGAAAAAAAAAGGTTAATACAAATGAAAACCACAATGAGATGCCACTCCACAACAATTAGAATGGTTAAAACCAGGAACACAAAGCACGCCAAGTGTTGAGGAGGACAGGATGGCAGGAACCCCGAGACACTGCTGGAGGGAGCGGAAAGTGGTACCACCACATTGGAAAAGAGCTTGGCAGTTTCTTTAAATGTTAAAGATATAGCCACCACGTAATCCAGTCATTCCTCTCTCTCTCTCTCTGTCTCTCTCCAAGAGAAATGTAAACATATATGCCTACATGAAGACTCATACACGAATGCTCAGAGCAACTTTACTTGTGATTGTCTGTAACATATCGACGTACAATGGAACGCTACTCCACAATAGAAATGAATGACCTATTGATATATGCTCCCTGGTACAACATAGGTTAATCTCATATGAGTGTGTCAGGTGAAGGAAACCGGATTAAAAAAAAAAAAAAAAAAGAGTGTATGCCGTCTGTGATTCGATTTCTATAAAATTCTAGAAAATACAAATAATACATAGTGACAGAAAGCAAACCTATCACAGAGCATTCCCCAGCTCCCTGGGGACTGGAAGGAGAGGGAGGGTATGATTACAAAGGGGTATGAGGAACCTTTTGGGGCCAAGGACTTATTCATTATTTTCATTATGGTACCGATGTCGGAGTTGTACGTAAGCCAAAACTCAACGAAACTGCACACTTGAACACGCGTAGTTTATTGCAGTTCAATTATACCTCAAAAAAGCTGTTAAAAACAGTGTGCACCGCAATGAGGAGCAGCGGTTATCAGTCACTACTGGGTATTCAGCAGAACAGAGCCAAGCCAGACAGCGGTAGCCACCACGCGGGAGCCAGTCTGAGCCTCCTTCCGGTCAGGAAGACATTCCATGCCTCCCACTCATGATCTCTGTGACTCATATCTGGGTGGGAGAACTGCGGCCAAGTTTTTAAGCCGGTAAAACCAAAGCAAGAAGCCGGGGATGGCCAAATTAGCTGTCACACCTTATCTGGAAGGCCAGTTGACTTGCTCACCCCCTCCCTGACCGCCTACTTCCTCCCAGCAGATAGCATAGAAGACTGTTCTAGGCCTAGAGGTCCAGCCTCTCTGCCCACTCTGAGAATCTTGCTTTCTTCTTCCTGAAAACTGAAAACTGTTCTCCAGAAAAAACAAAATCATGATAAAAGGCAGCAGCGTGGTCTCACACAGGACTTTAACGGGCAAATTTGTATGAACAAGGGCAAAATGAAGGACAGCAAGTAAAACACTGAATTAAAAGCCACTTAAATTAAGAATTCAATAGCATCCACTTAACTAATAAATAGTATTCCTCTTTGCCATTGATCGACTCGGGATTGTAATGAAGAGTTCCAGGGGCAACAGCAGAATGTCTTAATTCATGGTATAAACGTCACCAACTCTTGGGTTCCTGAGATTGAATGTGTCGGAGAAGAGCAGAATGGAGAGCCCGCAGGAATTAATTCTTGGAACATCCCTGCGGGGTCAGCATTATTATACCCTGCTTCTAGGTGGATTTAATATCTCGAGTGCTGGGCAGGGTGCCGTTTGCCCGGGGTGGGCTCCGTAATCATTATTAAGTGATGATGGGGTACGGGGACTGGAGCTGGAGCTCACACGAGATCGGCTGTCTTATTTATTTCCAAGTTAAGAGACTGAACAAATGTAGTGTTGTTATTATCATGGTGATGATTATTGCCGTGGTGTATAATAACAGCCCAGAGCTGCCAGAGCTATGTGGGAAAGATAGCACTAAGTCACGGGCTGCAGAGAGCTGTTTTCTCACAGGACAATGTTTTGCAAAATAAGAATTCATTTGAAGGATGCCTCGTATCCTTCTCCTAGACTCCCACCCGACAGTCCTGCTTGGCCTGCAAACAGAAGCTGGCCTCTCACTGGCACTTCTCTTTGGAAACTGAATGTCAGGCGGCTTCAGTTTGGGCTTGAGGGTCTCTCCAAACACTCGCCACTAAGCAGGACGTGTTGATCATGAAAAGGCATCTGGGGGGTGTGGCTGCTCTGAATCTACCAAATTGTCATAAATAGGGGTCTATTTCCCGTGCCGAATGGGAGAGGATGCTTTGGATCACTGCCATCTTAGGTCTGATGAGCAGGGGTAAGGCAGAATGGTGGAAGGAAGGTACGGAGGGGACAGAGGTGGTTTTCTCTATCCTGTGGCACGTTCTGGGTGTGCCTGGTCACAGGGCTGGGATTATTCCCATCTCGGGAAAGTCACACGGGCAGCTGAAAGAACACGACCGCGGAAAAGGATCTAAGATATCCTTACAACCATTTTACATGATGGTCTCAGTTTACAGTTGACAAAAATGGAAGCTCAGAAGGACAAAATGACCAGCTCAGGGCTGCCCAGCTCGAGGAGGGCAGAGCTGGATGTGGGCCCTGGCTCCCTGGCTCATGGTCCCTTCTATAACATTAGGCTTCCAGCCCCTTGGTAGGTTAGTGAAGTTGAAGCTGAGACGCACCTGAGAGGCAACACGTAACAGGTGTGCCTTCACCCTTCGCCGCGTCTCTACTCTGTGAACAGGCCCCCTGGGACCTCCGGAGAAGGCTTAGTGACCTCCCCTCAGAGAGTCTGCTCTCTCCCCGAGGAGGCGGGGCCTACTCACAGGAAACCCTCCAAGAGAAACTTCAGGCGGTATATAAAATCAAAACTCACGCCGATCGCGAGAAAACACTACGAAAATGGCGCCATTCGCGTCTTAGGTAGAATGAGTCCCACAGGTCCACTTTATAAATAGATGTTCGGAAACTGCCAGCGTACACAGAAACATCACTCAGCCTTTCTTTCCCCTCAGATGTACTCGACAGACAGGGACTCCTGGACACACGACCACCAACCCGGTATAAGCACGCACAAGAAGACGCAAGGCCTTCTCGCTGTATGCCACTCTCTTTTGTTTCCGGGGGTACAGGGCCAGACTGGGGGCGTTTCAGGCTCCACCGAGGCCAAGCCCCCAGCGCACATCCCGGACCACTCACAAAGCCTGACTCACAAAGCATCTGCTGGCACAGAACCTACTAGCCCAGAGCCTCCACTCGTACCCTTGGAGCTCCGTCCGCCCCGGCGGTGTCTTCCCAATCCTCCTGCAGCACCACTGTCACCCCGTGCCCCCCACTGGAAAGCCTTCTGTGTCCCACTCGTGGGTCACCTCCACCTAGCCTGTTATGCTGTTTCTTCCTCCCTGGCCTAGAACTGCCCCCACCTCGCCCAGACACCCTGTGCTCTGGCCTGATCGGTCCCTCACCATCCCACTAACACCAGTGCCTGGAAGATGCGTTCTCCCATCTCGCAAAGTCCTTGCTGTCTCTCCAACTGGCCAAGTCTTACCCATTCTTTGGGACTGTCCCCCGTGCCCAGCCTGCAGTAGCTCCCATGGCCCTCTGCCCTCTGCATACCTTTACAAGCGGTGCCACTCCCACCGTGCAACATCACACCGTGTTCAGCTCCGCACCCACCCACTGAGTCACCAGGGTTCAGGACTAGGGGACTGGAACAGACACAAAGGTAACCTAGTTGCTCCTTCCTTTGTTTCAGATGAAGGAATAAAGGACCTTCGACAATGGATTTAATGAGGGGGTGCTGGATGGCTTCGTCGGTGGCGTGTCCGACGTCGGCTCAGGTCACCATCTCACACTCCGTGGGTTTGATCCCTGCATCAGTCTCTGAGCCGACAGCTCGAAGCCTGGAGCCCGCTTCTGATTCCGTGTCCCCCTCTCTCCCTGCACCCCCCCCCCCCGCTTGTGCGCTCTTTCTCTCTGTGTCTCTCAAAAATAAATGCACATTTTTTAAAAAAAGGACAAAAAAGGGCTTAATGAATGCATGCAGCTGAGCTCCATGGCAGCCTTAAAACGACCTTTGTGCACTACCCGCTCCACCGTCCAGAGCAGAGCCCTGAGCAGGTGAGCAGTGCGGCAGTACTGGTGGGCCACCTGTGCTCTAGGCACCGAGGAACCGTCCCTGTTCAGGTTCAGGCTCCCGGGTGACGATAAAGCTACCCAAAAAACGCAGCCAAAAGGAGCAAAGGACGTAGTCAATACCCGTGAGGCAATACAAATAAACCAACATGTAAATTAGTCATCAAAGATATGCAAAGTAAACCACTCAAGCCCCCCCCCAGATGCGAAGTAAGGGCAATAATGTGTCATTTTATACCTATAAATTAGCACAAAACGTGGAATCAATCAATCACATGCTGGTAGGACTGTGGAGAAATGAGAACGTCTGGAAATGGCTCATGGTGTTCAGATCTGGTACAACATTTTGAGGAAAATATCTCACAAAGCATCTTAAGACCCATACAGATGGATCTTCGTGCCCTACAGCCGAGCAATCCCACTGCTGGGATTTCATCCTCAAGGAAGGCACAGAAATCTGCAGCCCTGCGGTTGCTGAGTCAGCACGGCTTTAGGCCAGTGTGTGGGTGACATCTCTACAGTCAATTAATGGGCCGGTCTTTGTAAGACAGAACATTAGCCGGCCTGGCTAACATCAATTACAGTCAAAGGCTGAGCCGTAATCATGGGACGAATCAGACTGAGCTCCTCGCTGTTTAAAATGACCACAGAATCGGGGCTCCTGGGTGGCTCAGTCGGTTAAGCATCCGACTTCAGCTCAGGTCATGATCTCACGGTCTGTGAGTTCGAGCCCCGCGTCGGGCTCTGTGCTCGCAGCTCGGAGCCTGGAGCCTGCGTCGGATTCTGTGTCTCCCTCTCTCTCTGCCCCTCCCCTGCTCACACTCTGTCTCTGTCTCTCAAAGATAAAATGAAAGAATAAAATAAAATGACCACAGAATCAAATCACCTGTATGAACAGAACTGGGATAAATCAGAGAGAAACAAAGGAAGGAGCCCTCGCCGCCTGTCACTCCACACAGCTGGCTCTGTGTCACAGCACATCCTCCCAAGTCCCAGCCAGGCTTGCCTCTCCGGCCCTGGGAAGCCACAGCCCTACTCCCCAAGCTCGGCTTGACGGAGGACCTTCTGGGGTCTTCTGAGTGGGTGGCTGGGTGCCAGCTGTCAGACAAGATCCCGGTTCCACAGAGGTGACGGAACAGCTTTTCCACGTGCTGGCAAGCGGTGCTTCGAGAAGCTGGCTGCTGGGGTTGGGATTAGGGAAGCCGGGGAGGGCTACCGCTAAGTCACCATGGCAACAGTCTCCCTGGCATCACCCTCCCCTAACCCGGCCAGCCCCCACCAACTGGTCTGCTCACGCAGGGACCATGACTGACTGTTTCTCCGTGTGGCAGACACTCCCCACAGGCTTCTGCCCGTGAGCGAGCCGCGAGGGCGGCCCACGACCCTCTAGCTTCACAGAGGGCTTCAAAAACCACTTTCCACCTGTTCTCTCAGTTCAGCCCACAAGCGGAAGGAGGAGGAAGGCCAGGGGTGCAGATGAGAAAGGGAGAGAGAGAACTGGATAAGCCCTGGCGGGGAGCTCACAGAGGAGCCAGACCCACCTCTCTGGGGGAGGGACAGTGGAAGGGGGATGGTGTTGAGGGCGGAACAGTGGAAGGGGACCGGTGTTGAGGGAGGAAAGTGCCTTCTAGCCACACAGCTGTGTGACCTGGGCCTCTCACCTAACCTCTCTGGTTGAAGGGGAAAAGGGGAGGACTAGACAAGGGCCGGAGTTTGTAGGTTTTCAGGTTAAGCTGGCAAGTGTAAAAAGAAAAAGGGGGGCTCTGACGTAGGGTTCCCAGGCTTGCTGTGCTTACAACATCGGAAACCACCTGCTATCTACTCTCTGCACGCTGTAAACAGGCATGACCTCAAAATAAAGAATAATCCTTTAATTGGATAAATTCAGCTTTATAAAAATTGTCTTTCTGACTTGCCTTCAGACTGCTGAAGACTGGCTCGTAGGAACCTGAGGGCGGGTGTGTAGGGTCACTGACCCCGGAGAAAGTGGCACAGCAGACGTCAGAGTCCCAGAAACAGATCTGAATTCAGGGTGAGCTGCCCATTGGCACCAAGATCGCCATCTTCTTGGTGCTCTAACCCCTGCTGGACCCAGCCATGAAAAACAGTCTCCAGTTTTTGTTTCCTTTTACTTTTTTCCAAAGCAGGAGCAACTTTTTCCCTAAGTAGACAAAACCCTCAATTTCCCCTTTATCCTCAGCAGTTTCTCCAGATGAACCTCTTCTCTCAGGGGAGGAATTCCCGCTGGTCGGAATCAATGTTCTAAAAGGCTCTTGGCCCAAGGTGCAGCCCCACCCTGCACCCCACCGCTGCACCGCCCAGAGATCCTGACTTGACCCTGTGCACTTTGTGACGGGCGGGGCGATCTGGACTCTGGTTCGTGGTAGAGCCCAGGCGGCCCCTCCGGATGGGGTAAGTGAGAGAATGGAAGGAAGCCCATCTCTGGGTTCCTGCTCGATGCGGGTGACCCCTGTCCCCTTCTGTTTAGTGCACTGGGGCTCAAACTAGTGCGGGCACCTGCCTATTCAAACCGATTCCTAGAACCTACTCCAGAATTTCTGATTCAGTGTTTCTGGGGTAGGGCCCGGGAATCTGGATTCCCAACCAGCGCCCAAAATGTTGACGGTGATGCTGCTGGTCTGAAACCTCATTTTGAGAACCACAGCTTTTAGCTCGTCCTTCCTAGCAGCACCTTCAACCCGTGACATTGCAGAGGTGGATCAAGAAGGGGGCAGTGGGGCTGGGACCAGGAGAAGAGGGCGAAGCCAGGGTGAGGGAATGCCAGGGCAAATGTGCTAGTCTGGCGTAAACCCTGCAGTTCCCGAGGCTACGGAGTTTCTCTGTAGGGTGCCTGTAATCCCCATTCACAAAGGGGAAGTCTAATTTACAACTGTGTCCCTAAACACCATAAACACCGAGAGGCATCCTGGTGTGAGCCTGCCTCCCACAGCCTCGAAGGGCTGGCTAGAGGCACATTGGTGGGGGGTGTGTGGGGGGGGGTGGATACCTCCTCTCTCACCCAGCTATACAGCCCACCCACAACCCCGCAGGCCAGGCCAGGGGGCTGGGGAGCCCACATTTTCATTCTCAGTTCATCCCTGTCTTTTGCTGCTCTGCTGTGCTCTGCTGTGCTCAGAATCCCAATCCCGTCTGGATGGAACTTGCACAGTTTATTCTTGCCCAGCCCCAATGCCAAGCCCAGCTCAGTTATGGCCCCTGCGCCAGGAATGATGAGGTCCGTGGGCCCAGTTCAAGTCCCGCCGCTGACACAGTATGTGGCCCAGCCAAGTACCTTATGACTTCTCTGAGCCTCAGAGTCTCCATCCGTCAAAGGGGCATTTTGATTATTACCTGAGTTGGACAAGTGAGAAAATGGATATGTATGTGTGTTAAAAATGTAAATATACAACACAACACAAGGCATTCACTAAGGCCAGTGAAGAGCGACACTCTCCTTCCCAGCTTCTAGGCAGGCTTGACCCTTCTTGACTGCGCCTTGACCTCGGCCCTGTCTGTGCTGGGCCTGCACAGTCCGGTTTTAGCAAGACCCCTGCTAAGTCAGTTTAGCTAGAATCCCCCTACCCTGATGTCTCCTCTTAGTAATTTGCCATCCACTGACCCCTCTCCCGGCTCCTTGGCTATAAATTCTCACGTTTCCTTGTGGTATTTGGCATTGAGCTCAGGTCCAAACCAAAGTCTCTTTCCTCCTATTGCAAGTTTCTGAATAAAATCTGCCTTTGCTACTTTTTTTTTTTAATGTTTATTTATTATTGAGAGACAGAGACAGAGCGTGAGCAGGGAAGGGGCAGAGAGAGAGGGAGACACAGAATCCGAAGCAGGCTGCAGGCTCTGAGCCATCAGCCCAGAGCCCGATGCGGGGCTCGAACTCACGGACCGCGAGATCGTGACCTGGGCTGAAGTCGGACGCTCAACCGACTGAGCCACCCGGGTGCCCCTGCCTTTACTACTTTAACTGGTGTCTGGCTCGGGTTCTCTCTGACAATCGCCGGTATGTTCCCAGATTTGAATTCAAATCTCTCCTCTTCTGTGATTATCACGTGACGTGGGCAAGTCACTTACCCTCTCGGAGGCACTGTTTGCTCGTCTCTAGAATAGTGAGTAGAATGGACTGTACTCCCATGTGAGGATGAAACGAGATCAGCAGGTGAAGCACGTGGCCCAGTGCTGGCCTGTGGCGGCCACACAAATGACCATGGTTTTCACTTTGATCTCATTTAAACGAAAACTGAAAAATGGAGAGACACGGCCTGACTTCCGCAGTTGTCCTGTCACAGATACACCTTGTGAATCTAATCGTGCCAGCGTCACGCAGACCGCCCCATGAGGGGCATTTCTGAAATCCTGTATCCCTCAAAAGTATCCGGATCCTGGGAATGAGAGAAAGACTGAGCAGCTGTCCCGGAACGGAAGGAGGTACGGCATGTGATTCTGAACTGAACCTCCTGCCGAAAGCACATTATTGAGACATTTAGCGAAACTCGTAAAGGTCTGAGGATGACAGAGTAGTCGCGTGTCAGTGTTAGTTTCCTGATTTTCCAGCTGTGCTGTGCTTCCGCAGGAGAATGTCCTTGTTTGCGGGAACACACACTGAAATATTCTAGGGTGATGGGGCAGCAGGTTGGCAACTTTCTCTCAAATGGGTTTAGGGAAGAAGGAGGTTGTACTGTATTTGTGGCTTTTCTGTAAATTTCAGATTGTTTCAAACCCAGAAAATTACTCAAAAATAAATAAAGATGAAGTAAGGAGAGGTTTATGTGCTTATGCTCAGGGGTCTTGTGGGCCTAGGACTCACTAACGTGTAGGTCTTCCCATCCCAGAACGAGTGCTCTTCCCGCTGAGCCTCTCAGCAGGGCAGAGGGCATCCAGAAGGTGCTTAATTAATACTACATGAGGCATCTGGGGCTCTAGTCCCCATCCTGCCTTTAACCACCGGCTAGCCCCTTTCCCTCTTGGCACACTGGTCTCCTCATTTGTAGAATAAGCGGGTGGCAGGAGTCTGAGGTCCTTAATAAGGGCACCCCCACACCTGAGATGTTTGGAAATAGAAATGCAATGTTACCCATGATCCCACACGGCCAAGACTCGCCCTGCGTCCTAGCACGGCAGAGAAACTATTCCTCGTTTTGTTCATCATTTTAGCAGGAATTATTCACCTTTACAAAGAATTTTTTTAATGTTTGTTTATTTTTGAGAGAGAGAGGCAGACAGACAGAGTGCGAATGGGGGAGGGGCAGAGAGAGAGAGGAAGACACACAATCTCAAGTAGGCTCCAGGCTCTGAGCTGTCAGCACAGAGCCCGAAGGGGGGCTCGAACTCACGGACCGTGAGATCATGACCTAAGCCGAAGTCAGACCTGACTGAGCCACCCACGCACCCCTCACCTTTTTTTTAAAGTTCATTTATTTTGAGAGGTAGAGAGAGAGAGAGAGAGAGAGTGAGAGAGCAGGGGAGGGGCGGGGGGGGGGGGAGAGAGAGAGAGAATGCCAAGCAAGCTCCACACTGCCAGCACAGAGCCTGATACGGGGCTTGAACTCATGAACCGTGAGGTCATGATCTGAGTCAAAACTAAGAGCTGAACACTTAACTGACTGAGCTACCAAGGTGCCCAGGGTTATTCGCCATTTTAAAAGAAACCTCGTCACAATAGCAATGCTGCTCTGGGTAAGCAAGCTGCCACAAGAGCCACCTGTGTGCCACAGGGACAAACTTCTGACCTCTTCATGTATCGGCATTATGTCTGGTCCTGCCTGAGCACTGACTTAGTGAAATACACATAGGTTTATTACAAGTTACTTTCATTTCTCTCTCATGTTATTGTTAGCTTTATAGAATGGATTTTTTAAAATCTCATGAATAGGTAAGCTTCTATGTATTCCTGAGTTTCATTCAGGCCACGCAGTATTTGTTACAAAAAACGGCACTAGAGGGGCGCCTGGGTGGCGCAGTCGGTTAAGCGTCCGACTTCAGCCAGGTCACGATCTCGCGGTCCGGGAGTTCGAGCCCCGCATCAGGCTCTGGGCTGATGGCTCAGAGCCTGGAGCCTGTTTCCGATTCTGTGTCTCCCTCTCTCTCTGCCCCTCCCCCGTTCATGCTCTGTCTCTCTCTGTCCCCAAAATAAATAAAACATTAAAAAAATTAAAAAAAAAAAAAAAAACGGCACTAGATCAACGATGGTTGAGACCTACTGTCCTGTTTAGTGGGCTCCACCTCATTCTTTTAAAGGGCTTGTACTGATAGACATTTAAATTATTTGCGATGATCCATTTCTCATTGCTGCAAAGAAGCCTGCAGTGAACATCTTGGCACCTGGCTCTTTGGTACATGATTAGTTTCTAAAGTAGGTCAAATTAGATCAATGTACAAGGTCATTTCCTTCTGGCCAAGCCCCCTCCACTGCTCATCTGCTACTCCTCTCCGCACCATAGACACTACATGACAGGAACACTTTTCCTTTTCTTCCTTTTCACTGTCAACAACTCACCGACCCCTGGCAACAGTTCACCCAGTGTTAGAGGAGGCACGTGCTCACTGCTTGACAACGGGACCCTCTCAACAGCGCTCCTCCACTAAAACTGATCAGCAGGAACCACGCACGGCCTGGCACAACACGCTCAGTGGGAATTTACGCGATTTGAAATGCATTTTGTTCCGATAGCAAAGTCTTTTTGCAAGTGGGTCTTCATGTTTATCGATACGGTAACCAAACCCAGGGGAACAAAGGAAAACCAAATTCCCCTTCACACTCCCACTATTGGTAGCTTCTCTCCAAGGGCTCTGCCGAGCACATCCTTCTGTGATTCCCAGGTCGGAAGGTCTTTCAGATTTCCAGCTCCTAAATGTCTCTAACTTACATATGTGAATGCGAGCACTTTCCACAGGCCCCGCATTCAAGACATAGCCACTTCAAGGGTGCCTGGGTGGCTCAGCCTGTGGAGAGCCGACTTCAGCTCAGGTCACGATCTCACGGTTGGTGAGTTTGAGCCCCGTGTCAGGCTCTGTGCTGACAGCTCAGAGCCTGGAACCTGCTTCCAATTCTGTGTCTCCCTCTCTCTCTGCCCCTCCCTTGCTCATACCCTGTCTCTCTCTCTCTCTCTCTCTCAAAAATAAATAAAAACATAAAAAAAAAAAAAAGAGACAGCCACTTTAGCAACTGGGTACAGCATTTGGCAGGTATTTTCCATAGGTGGATGAGGACAAGTTTGAGGTGGAATATTTGGAAATAACAAGCTATACACTTGTTTCAAGCATTGAGTGGCTAAATCCAACAGGGTGCTTTTCAAAACTAAGCACTTTGTTTATGTATTAATTTTTTCCAGCCCCATTTTGTTCATTTATTAATTTATTCACAATGTATCTAGATCCACATCTAGAAGCCCAAAAGAAAATTTTGCACTGGACACTTGTTAAAAATGGCAAGACAGGTTTGACTCAAGCCACTGTGGTATGGGGGGATGCTTCGGTATAAAACCGAGCACAATTCCAAATTCAGCAAAGACAGCTGGGGATTTGTAGTCAAGGAGCAGAATGAGGGGGGACAGTAGGTGGAAATTACTAACAGAACTTACTTACATATCAAGGGTAGGAGGGTAGGGGGATTCTTGCTAAAGGCAGACCAAGGACTTAGACACCAAGGGTGGGGGATGAGGAATTTGATTAGATATCAGGGGTGACAAGATACGGATGTTCTGAAGGATTCTTCGCTAAAACTGGGCTGGGAAGGCCAAGGTTGAAGCCTACGTAAGAGGAGGCTCAGAGGAGGCTGACTGAAGCTTGGTCAAGAAAGGAGTCCTTGTGAAGACACAGCTATAGATGTAGGTGTGGGTATAGCTTTAGATGGGAATATGGATGTACATGTGGTTACTGACATACATATAAACATACATGCACATATAATGAGGCATCATATTGGAATCTGAGGATGGATGAAGGTAGGGAAGAAAAAGGCCCTGTGTAGACAGAGTGCAACGTAAGGAGCTTCTCCATATTGTGTACTAATACAGTGTGAGTAGACCAAGAGCACTATGATCAAAGCATGGAACCCACAACAAAGATGTTGAAATCTCAAATTACAGGGCAGCTGAAATTATGGGACAGCTGGGACCACATCTAAAGGCTTTCAGGAGACTCCTGGGAGCTGACAGAAGGAAGCCCACAGATTGAAGGTAGCAGTCACTTTGATGGGTAGATGGTTCTGGCAATGTTTTATTCCTAGGGTCATTTCCTTCTGGGCCTCTGTCCCGGAAGCCTCTGGTCCACACTGGAGGCTCGTCAGACTGTTCTGAAGTTGGTGAGGAAAGACCTGTTGTCCCAAAGATCTCACAACGGTCTCCAAAGTCAATGACCGCAAGGGCCCAGAGCTACCTCCTCCCCTTATTAGTTAGGCAGCTGGGAGGAGATTCTTCGAGAGAGCTCTTAGCTATCCTCACAGCCCTGGCCCCTTTGTCCACAATGGCCAGAAGAATCGCCCTGGTTCTCATGGGGAAGGGGCCAAGCTGGACCAAACTCCTTAGCAACATCCTACACGTGCATGTATTTCAAAGAAACCGACATAGACACTTTAAAACTATCTGTGAAGAAAATCTATTTTATACAAGCTAGGAACAGTGAAGCATATTTACAAATAACTGCCCATGAGATAGTATTAAGTAAAAACAACAAACCAAACAAAACCAGATACATAACAGCATCTACAGCATTACCTCATATGTATATAAGAGACATCAGAAAATGTCCGGCAATGATTTCACTCAGGAGGATGTTGTAAGTTCACACTTTGTGCCAGCCACCCCGCCGACACCCCCAAATACAGTTTATAGCAAAAGTTAAGAGAACTCAGCCATATGCAGCAGCAGGATGTAGAAAGCATCCAGGAAGAAGGGCCTGATGCTGTGCGCCTGTTGAACATGGGGTCCTGCAGCAGGAAGAAGCTACCAGAAGTCCAGCCCCTGTGGCAGAAAGCCCTTACACCAGGCAAGGGGCCAGAGCCATGGCTCAGGGGAGGCAGCTCATCTGAGCTGCTTCTGACCACTCTCTGGGGCTATGCTCTTTGAAGCCAAGTATCCTGGGAAACTGGAGGACTCAGACGGCCTCACACTAGGATCCGAGCCAGGCCAGCCACTGGCTCGGTGACTGGGTCTGCAATACTCCCGACATAAAAGCAAGCGGAAGCCATGAGATGTCAATACAGGACCTGATACTGCCCTGAAGGCCCTAAATAACTGGGTAGAGGCAAATACAAAGTCACCATACAGAGAAGAGTGATCACTGGCAGAGGATGAAAAGTAGCCCTGTACTCAGAAGAGATGGCAAGCCACAACAAAGGAGAGAAAATGAAGAAAGACAACCAACAGAATCCCCAGTTGGGAAGGGAATGGACCAAAGGTAAAACAAAAATGATAGAAAAATCTGGAAAAAAAAAAAAAAGATTTTTTTTAAAGCAGCATGCTTTAGTATCCACAAATACAGAATGACCACTGTAAAAAGAAAAAGAATTACCAAACAATAACATAGGAACAAAATAAAAATGGCTCTGTATGAAAAAGAGCCATTAAATCCTGAAAATTAAAAGTAGAGTCAGAAAAGTAAAATGTAATAAGTTATAAAATCTATACTGGACATCATTATAATATAAATTAATAAATCATAAGACAACACCAGGGAATTGGTCCAGAATGAACCATGGGGAGATTGAGAGTTTAAAAACTGTAGAAGTTAATTAAGAGATACAGAGCGTAGATGGATAGGGTGCATTGTGTCTTACCGACATCCCTGCAGGGGCAAATGAAAGGGATCGTGAAGGCAATGCTCACAAAGATAATGGCGAAGAGTTTCCTACATGTGAATCAAAACTGTGGCCACCAGATTGAAAAAGTATTTTTTAGGCCAATAAAAAGTCGTGAGCAAGAGACACAAAAATAAATGCACGCCTTAGACACAAAGAGGAAACAGTGAAGGGCATGAAAAATAAAGAGAAAATCTTAAAAGCTACTACAGAGTTAGCCTCATGAAGGAGACATAAATGTGAAAGAAAGCAGACTTCTAGTATTCACAGACTCCAGGAGCCAATAAAGTAGGGTCTTCAAAGCACTGAGGAAACGAGATCTGTTATTCTCAAATTCTACACCCAGCTAAACAAAACTTCGGCAGGAATCAATAAAGAAATACAAAAATACACAAGGAAATATATTTTCATGCACAAAAGACTGAGAGTTCATTCAGCATCTGGAGACCCTCACTGATGAAACTACATGAAGCTCTATTTCAGCAAGAAGGGAGCAGAGAGAGAGAGAGAATGCTGGAACGTAAAACAAAACACACAGAAAGGGTAAATGCAGCAATTGATAAAATAGGTGGTTTGATTTATTAATTGTCAATTGTTTTGAATTACTGATCTGTGTATAGTTAAAGTAAATGGAGTTAAAGTCTGCTTATAATAGCAAAGGAGAGAGAGAGAGAGAGAGAGAGAGAGTGTGTTCTACGTACAGTGAAACTGGACTAAGGAACTTTTCTTGCTTGAGAGGAATAGAAAGAAATTAAATAACTTTAGGTTTTATTAGAAAAAAAAGTACAATCAAGACTGTATTTTTTTTAAATAAGGAAAGGGTAGCCTCTTAAAAACAAAAGCCCACTTAAATGGGAAATAGGTATTAAGGAGGGCACTGGTTATGATGAGCACTGGGTGTTGTCTGTGATGAATCACTGAATTCTACTCCTGAAATCAATATTACACTATATGTTAACTAACTAGAATTTAAATAAAACATTGGGGAAAAAAATAAATACAATTAAAAGCCCACCCAATCTACAGCTTTTGAACCAGTAAAGGAGAAAAAGTAAATAGCAAAAATGTGATGAGTCCAACCGGAGACAGGAAAGAGAAAAAGAGAAAACAAATTTAAAAAGTTACAAACAGGGGCTCCTGGGTGGCTCAGTCAGTTAAACATCAGACTTCAGCCCAGGTCATGATCTCACAGTTTGTAAGTTCGAGCCCCACATCAGGCTCTGTGCTGACAGCTCAGAGCCTGGAACCTGCTTTGGATTCTGTGTTTCCCTCTCTCTCTGCCCCTCCCCTGCTTGTGTTTTGTCTGTCTCTCTCAAAAACAAAGATTGAAAAAAAATAATAAATAAAAATGAAAAGGTATAAACAAACAAAAAATATGAAAAACGAGGTGGCAGAAATAAGCCTGTACCAGTAATCACAAAATAGAAAACTGGATTGAAATCACCTATTGAAAGGCATATCTTTACGTTGAGTGAAAAAAGAAAAATATCCTGCTGAATATTGTCATAACGACACCCAAAACGTAACAAAAAGAGATTGAAAATAAAGTGATAGAAAAAGACAGGCCAGGTGAGTCACAATTGATCCCACACTCTCAATGTTAGACCAAAGAGAGGGGGACCAGAGGAGTAAACAGCAGTAAAAGCTCACCTCAAGAAGTGTGTTTAACATATTAAACACAAAGAAAGTAAAGGAGCTGGAATAATAAACCTAAGAGCACACATTAATGACACAGAAAAGTAATTATCAAAAGATAAAGTTAGTTCTTTGGAAGACCAATGTTTAGCAAGAAAAGGAAACGTGGTAAGACAAAACAATTAGTAATAGGATTTAAATGGAGAGGTCTTAACAACAACAGTAGCTGTTCCTTAAATCAAAAGAGAAAGTATTAACTGAGTTAGAAAAACACAAGTGATTTTCTTCAAAGCTACGTAAATGATCACAACTTCGATAAGCGACAGAAAGCCTACACACACTTAATAACCACAACGGAAATGTATACTGACGGTTAGAAATCTGTGCCTCCCTCCCAAAAGGCACAGGGTAAGAAGGTTTTGTAGACAAGTTATGCCAAATCTTTATGGAATAGCTGATCCCCATCCAAAGCAAATTGTTTCAGGGGCGCCTGTGTGGCTCAGTCGGTGGGGCGTCCAACTTCAGCTCAGGTCATGATCTCACTGCTCATGGGTTCGAGCCCCACGTCGGGCTCTGTGCTGACAGCTTGGAGCCTGGAGCCTGTTTTGGATTCTGTGTTTCCCTCTCTCTCTGCCCCTCTCCTGCTTCCACTCTGTCTCTTTCAAATATAGGTAAACGTTAAAAAAAAAATTAAAGCAAAAAATGAAGCAAACTGTTTCAGAGAATAGAGTAAGAAGCAAAACTAGCAAAGTGACTTTATGAGGCTAGCATAAGCTTAATAAACTGCAGAGCAGAAAAATACAAGAACATTATAGACCAGTCTCACTTATGACAATGGATACAAAAATCCTATTAAAATGGTCTCAAATCAGTGTAGCAGTGTATAAAAATTATATGTAGCAGTGTATAAAAATTATATCTGGAACAACTACAGTTTATCTTAGAAACGTAAGAATGTTCATCATTAGAAAATGCCAACTTACGAGATTAAAGAGGAGAAAATGTACGATCCACCGAGTAAACACTGAAGAAAAAGGCATTTGACAAAACTCCATACCTCTTCACAATAACTATTCACAATCACAGCAGATTAGGAATAGAAAAGTACTTCTTTAACTTGATGAAGGTATTTATTAAAAACTAATGGCAAACATTATATGTAACTGTGAAACTGTAGACATGTTTTCATTAAAGTCAGGAGCCTAACAAGAATGCCACTATCACCTATGTTATTCATCACTGAATTCAAAGTCCTATGCAGTGCTATAGACAAGCAAAGCAACAGTATAATAGCTGGAAAGAGATAAAACTCCCATTATTTAAGACGACGTACCTAAAGACAAGATGATAAAATAGTTCGGCAAAATGACTGGAAGGGCATAAAAAAGGATCTTTCCAAATGAAAAGATACATACTGCATTCGTGGATGAGAAGAGTCAACGTGGGGATGCTAATTCTCCCCAAATCAATCTGAAAACCAATGCACTTTCAATCGAAATGCCACGAAGGTTACTATTTCACACCTACTAGAATGTAAAAAGGTACAGTCACTTTGGGAAATAGTGCGGTAGCTTCTCAAAGGGCTGAACATAAAGCTTTTCCCTGTGTTTAAAAGGTGACCATCTAACCCAGTAATTTCACTCCTAGGTATATACCCAGAAGATATGAGAACATGTATCAACACAAAAACTTGCATGCAAACGTTCACAGCAGTGTTATTCATAATAACCAAAGGGTGGAAAACCCCCAAATGTTTATCAACAGATCAATGGATAAACAAAATGTGGCATGTCCATACAGTGGAATGCTATTCATCCCTAAAAAAGAAATGAAGTCCGGATTCAATGCTACAATGTGGATCAACCTTGAAACCTTTATGCTAAGTGGAATAAGCAAGACACAAAGCTCCATGCATGATTCCATTTATATGAAATGTGGAGAACAAGCAAATCCATGGAGACAAAAGTAGATTAGAGGCTTTTAGGAGCAAGGGCGAGGGGGAAGGGGGAGCGATCGCTAATGCACGTGAGGTTTCTTTCTGGGGTAATGAAAATATTCCAGAGCTAGATAGTAGTGATGTTTGTAAAACCTTGTGAATATACTAAAAACCATTGAACTGTACATTTAAAAGAGTGAAATTTATGGCACGTAAGTTGTATCTCAATTTTCTAAAATTACTATCAAGGCTGTTGTGGTATGGGACAGAAATCATAAAATTCATACGGAAATATAAAAAGCAAAAAACCGCTGTGACAATTTTGAAAAAAAAATATGGGAGAGACTTTCTCTATTACATACCAAGACCTATTTAAAAACTTAGTAATAAGAGTTACATGCTATTGTTATAAGGATAGACAATTAAGCCAAAAAGAAAAAGCGATCCCAGAAAGCAACTCATAGGTAGATGCAAAGTTGGTAAATGGCAAACTTGACATTATGAATCAGTAGGGAAAGGGTAGACCCTTCAATCAGTTTACTCATAAATGTAAAAAAATTAGATTGTACCCAATGAGGTTTAAAACAACAATGAAATTCCATTTCACACTCAGATTAGTAAGCATTCTATAATAGCTGTTACATGTTAGGAGAAAGGGCAAAGAATAGAAAAGATGGGAGGGTTAAATGGTATCTACATTTTATTTCTAAAAATGTAAAGAATCCAAATCAAATATGAAATACTAAGATGGATGAATGATGGCTCATCGTACACGATAATGGTTATATAATCTCTCTGTACGTTTCTACACATTTCAAATAATCTCTAATTTTTTAACTTCCGTGCAAATATTGCCTGCAGGAAATATGCCAAACCATGTAAAGTATTTTTTCTCAGAGTAGTGAAAATGTGGGTGATTTTCTCCTTGTTTCTGATTTTTCTATATTTTTCTTTCTTAGTTTTGCTTTCCTTCTTTCCTTCTTTCTTTCCTTCCTTCCTTCCTTCCTTCCTTCCTTCCTTCCTTCCTTCCCTTCTTTCCTTCCCTCTTTCTTTTCTTTCTTCCTCTCTTTTTTTTTTTTTTAACAATAAGCAGGTAGTATTATTCTAAGAAGGGCAACAATCTACTTTGTCACCGCTCTCCTGCTAAGAAACTCTCACTGCAACTTGAATAAAATCATAATTTCTGTAAATTTCATGGCATGTTATACGTTTCATGCCACTTCCACCCATCTGTGTCATGATAAGTGTGTGAAGCAGATAAGCAAAGACTCACGATCAGTTGTTTGTTCTAGTCAAACCTGGTTATTAGTGATGGAGCTCAGTCAAGAACCGGTATTTTACGACTCTTAATCACATGCTTTTCTTGGCTACACCAGCTACTATTTCTTAACAACCAAAATCGTCCCTTGGGATAAATGTCTATAGCTACTCCCAGCTTCCAAATAGTTATGCTCCAGGTGTACTTGTTAAATCAGGTATTTTGAACTTGAATCCCATTTTCTCATAAAAACAGCATTATGGCAGCCAAGTCAGGTTCACAGAAGGCACGGTCTCCAGCCGACGTCTCTTGTTAAGAGTTGTAACCAGGGGCGCCTGGGTGGCGCAGTCGGCTAAGCGTCCGACTTCAGCTCAGGTCACGATCTCGCGGTCCGTGAGTTCGAGCCCCGCGTCAGGCTCTGGGCTGATGGCTCGGAGCCTGGAGCCTGTTTCCGATTCTGTGTCTCCCTCTCTCTCTGCCCCTCCCCCGTTCATGCTCTGTCTCTCTCTGTCCCATAAATAAATAAATAAATAAATAAATAAATAAATAAGAGTTGTAACCAGCTACTGCTTTCAGTCATCTCCACTGGGATGATTGTCCAGGCATCCTAAACTCTGCATTTCTAAAACGAGGCCATTTATATTTCACCTGACGTTTCCCAGTCTTCCTTATTTTCATAAGTGCACCTTGGTCCACACAGTAGCCCATCCAGAAACTTGGGAGTTCTCTGGGAGTCATCCTTCTTCCTCCTCAAACACCACTTACCCACCCTTGCTTGCCACTGTTGGAGTCTAAGCCTTCATCAAATTCTGTTGCGTGTGCCTCTAAAATATATCTCAGGTCCATCTACTTGTCTTCATTCTCCTGCCCCTAATGTGCTCCAGGCCACCATCCCCTCCCCCAAACGCAGTCATTCTTTGGACCCTTAGCAAGAAGGCAAACACCAGTCTGGTCTGCTATCCAGGGACCCTGACTCTCTTGTTTGGGGTGACTCTTAGGTCAATGGGCATCTGCTCTTGTCCTGGCTAAAGAGCTACTTGCAAAAGTGTCCTTACCGATGACCATTCTGGCACACATGCCTGGCTCTTGTCATATACTGTCCTTTTCACTAACCTTTCCTTTCACAGAGCCTTACCCTTTGGGGCCTTGTCATTTCCAACCTGAAGCCAGAGCTATTCTTCCTAATGATAAGAAGGACTTACTACTGGGAAAGAATCACCAGTGAGCAAAACGGGACTGCATTAAAAGAAAGTTTCGATCTCCAGCAACGGGAAATTAATTGATGAATTAATACACACCAGACCAGCCCTAATAACATTGGGTGAGGTGCAAGTTTTATGGCTACAGGAGGAAGTACAACACAGGCTGGCGAGGACACGCCTGAACGTGGGCAAGGGGTGCTGGGGGTCGGCCCTGCTTCACGGCAACTTGCGAGTTTCCTTCAACAGAAATCAGGAAGCATTCCCTCTAGCGCTAAATTTGTAGACAGACATCTTAGGCTTATAATGAACATGAGTTCTAGAACTCGTAACTCGTAGCCACACAAATAGCACACGAGTTTCGTCTGGTTTTGGTTTTGGTTTTAAATGAAGCTCCTTTCTGCCAGGTAGCACGTCCTCTTTCAGGACACTGGGAGCAGGCAGAGCTGGCACGGGGCAAGTAGGAGTCTACGTATTCATAGGATTATGCATACTTGGGCCAGCAGTCCCAATGAAGCGAGACATGAGAAATCTAGGAAAAGATACTAGGTCCCAATAACACCCAATCCCCGGATGGTCTGAAATTCACTATTAGCTTATTATTCATTGATTTAGGCATTAGGTTACTAGGCAATTTTTTTTACATTATTTTTTTATCATTTTTTAATGTTTATTTATTTATTTTGAGAGGTGGGGAGAAGGAGAGAGAGACTCCCCAACAGGCCTCGCACCGTCAGTGCAGAGCCCAGTGTGGGGCTGGATCTCACGAACTATGAGAACATGGCCGGAGCCAAAATCAACAGTCAGACGCTTAACTGACTGCGCCACTGAGGCGCCCCTTAATATTTTAATTTTTAGGTAATGTCCGCACCCAACGTGAGGATCCAACTCACAACCCCGAGATCCAGAGCCGCATGTTCCACCAGCTGAGCCAGTCAGGTGGCAATTTTTCAAATTAAAAATTCTTAGGGCTGTGACCCAGCAATTCCAGTCGTACATATAGAGCTGACAGAAATGCAAATGATCATTCACCAGAAGATATGTACAAGGACAACTGCGGCAGCTTTGGTTCTAACAGTCCCAACCTAGAAATTATCCAAATGCCTATTCACAGTAAGATGGTGTTATGTTCCTTTCACACAATGAAGTACAATACAGAAACAAGAATGCACAAACTCCAACTACTCACAGGAATATGGATGAATTCCCAAGCGTAATGTTGAGTGAAATAAGGCAGACGCAAAAGAATAATGCTACATGATCCCATTTATATAAAATTCAAACATGGTCAAGACTCAGCTATGATGTTAAAAGGACAGCGGTTACTCTTGGGATTGTGATAATGAATGGAAGGTGGCTTCTGGAATGCTGATCATATTCTATGCCATGATCTAGATGCTGGGTTCATGGGTATTTCGTGTGAAAAGTGACTGAAGCATGCACCTATAAGGTCTCATTTTTTTCTACGTATGGAGTACTTCGAACAAAAGAAAAAAACAACACTGATGAGAGTGCACAGGAGTTGACGCTTTCTTATACTGGAGAATGCAAATTAGTATAGCTTTAAGAGAAAGAATCTGGCAAGGTTTATTAAAACCTTTAAAAACTGCATATCCTTTTACCTACCAATTCCAGCCCTAGAAATTTACCTTCAGGAAACAATGAGAGTGTACAATGGTAACTGTCATGAAATTATTTGTAAAAGAGAAAATTTGGAAATAAATGGTGAACACATGTATACTTGTTGCAGCCACTAAAATATGTTTCATATTAAAATATTTAATGAAAGGAATTCAGGAGACTTTCATTTCTTCTAGTTTCTATTTTTTCCCCAATTTTTCTACAATGTATCACATGAGAAAAGAGCAAATGTCCACGCAGAAATTAACAACTTAATTCAACATTCACTCAGCAAGTGTTTACTGAAATCTTCCATTGCCAGGCACTGAGGATAGTAATGTATATGGCTTAGGGACTGCTCTCAAGAATCTTAGTCTAGCCAGACTTGAAGGTGAATATCAATTATTAACATCTGATGCAATTGGAAGAGCAACCAATGTGAAGTCAAAATACATGAATTCAGGCTCAGCTCCACCCTTTATATAACCTTTTTTTTCCAGCACCTTGGGAGGTGAGGTCCTCTCTATTCATCAGCTCTTTCATCTGTTAAAAAAGAGCTCTCCTAGTTACCTCACCTTGATGTATTCAGCTGCAAAGGAGACTCCATTGAGCATGCTCTGAAGATGTAGGCTGTAAATATCACCATCAGGTTATTCTTTACGTCATGAGCAAAAGGAGTACACGTATGCTCTCCAGTTCTATGAAGAAACATCATGGCCCTCAGCCTCAATGTTACCCTATCCTGCCCTGAGCCTTGCTCTTGGTGCCAGCATCCATGATAGAATGACTACTGGTTAAAGGCAGAGGGAAGTTCTTTTTCATCAGTGACTTCCAGTTGCATTGCATGGTGGCAGAGAACATGGTCTGTGGGATGTTGGTTCTTTGGCATCTGCTGAGTCTTCCTTAGTGGTCTTGTCCATGCTCAGTTTCTATAAATGTGTGCTTGAAAAGAAGGTGTAGTTTCCATTTGTAAGGTGTCGTGTTATATATAGGTCCACTGGCTGATGTCTTGTTTGACCCTTTTATAGACTTACAAGTTTGTATCTCTTTGATCATGCTAAAAATAAATCTATAGGAATTGTGGATTTGTCCTTTCTTCCTTTCAATTTCTGCTTGCCTTATTTTGAAGCTATGTTGTTAGGCACATAAAAATTCATGATTATTATATGTCCTAGTGGATTGTCCCTTTTATCACTAAGCAGTGATCCTTTTTCTCTACTTATACTTTATTCTTTGTTTTCTACGTTGTTAATAACATCGCAACACCAGGGGTTTTTGTTTTGTTTTGTTTTGTTTTTAATGTCTGCACAGCATATTCTCTTTCAGCCCTTGGCTTTCAATGTCTTTGTGTCAGAAAATAGCATGTGTGTGCCTTATAAAGAGTATAAACCTAATTTTGTCCCCTTTTAAAAAATTCTTTTATTTTTCAATATAAAACTTTCTGTCTTTAATGGGAGAATTTTATCTGTTTGGAGTATGATATCAGCTTGGGGTTCCATTTTCTCATGGGTACATTTTGTTTGCTTGTTTTTGTTCTTCACTCCTGGCCCTTGGAAGATGGCACATTGCTTAATGGATTCCCTGGGCTGATGAGCAAGTGTTCACAGTTATCAATTCACAGAAGAAACTGCCCTTCGTGGTTCCTGCCATTAGTTTCCCAAACACGAGGACCCAGACCTGAGCTCCCCATGCCTTGAGGGACTGGGGAGTAATCAGTTTGTATTCATTTTACCCTACATTATGTCTCATACCTGTGAGGCCTTCGTCTCCTACTATGCTCAGGAGGGTTAGTCTCTCTCCTAACAATATCCCTTTCTTGGTTTGAAGCCTGGCCTCCAAATACCATTTTGTTGGGTTGAGGTTGTTGTCCCGGCCATCTTGGCATAAGACATCAAAATCAAGCAGGTGTCTGCATGGGTATGTCAGGGGGATGGGAGGATTGTAGATTACTTCTTTGCCAGCTAGATCCACCATCGTAACCAGATGTAAGACAATGGAGAAAAGACAGTAGAAAATATCCTCAAAGTGTTGAGGTGATTGACACCCTAGAATTGTGTACCCAGAAAAATGAGCTTTTAGGAATGAGAATGAAATGAAGACTTTTCTCCAAAAAAAAGCCCTGAAAGTAAAAGAGAGATCACCACCACCAATTGTGTAATGAAGGCATTTCTAAAAGATAAACAGTAACTACTTAATGATAAAATGTTTAATTCATCAGGAAAATATAATAATAATTCTAAATGTGTATGTAGTAATAAAATATCCTCAAAATATGCGAAGAAAATTTCGGTAAAAGAACAAGGAGAAATGAGCCAGACACAGCATTAGAGTTGGAAATTATAAAACTCTTCTCACAGTAACTGGTGGATTAAAACAGATACCACACACAAAAATATAGGAGTTTTGGACTTCTAACTGTGAATAATTGACTCCTAACTGTGAATAATTGAGTTGGATTTAATGCAAAGCTGTGCACCCCAAATTAGAGAACATATAATCTTGGGTTCACACACAATATTTTTTTTGAGAAAGAGTGAGAGAGAGAGTGCAGAAGTGCACTTGAGAGTGGGGGAGGGGCAGAGGGAGACAGAGAGAGACAGAGAGAGAGAGAGAGAGAGGGAGAGAGAGAATATTAAGCAGACTCCACACTCAGTGCAGAGCCCAGTGCAGGCTCCATATCACAACTGTAAGATCATGACCCGAGCTGAAATCAAGAGTTGGACACTTAACTGACTGAGCTACCCAGGCACCCCACCTAGAACAATTTTAAAACCTGACCAGATATAAAGCAATGTCAAATAATTCCAAAGAATAACACAGTCAATGATCCTTGAATTTAATGCCAATAAGTTAGAAATCAGTAACAAAAAATAATTTAAAAAAACAAACAAATGAAAATCATATTTGTAAATTTAAAAATACTGATTTAAGGCAAAAATCATAGCAGAAATTTTAAATACTTAAACTGAATGATAATGAAAAAAATCTATCACACTTGTAGGGTGCAGATAAAGCCATATGTAGAGGGAGATTTATAGCCTTGAATTCTTATATTATATATATAAAAAAGGTTAATTAATAATGACCTAAGTTAGAAAAAAAGACAACAGAATAAAAGCAAAAAATATAGAGAGGAGAATAGAAGAAGAAGAAATTAACAGAATGGAAAATAGAGATACAATACAGAAAGTTAACAAAGCAAATAGATGTCTCTTTAAAAGACTAGTCTATGGAGAAACTGATTAAAGGGGGAAGGACGAGGAGAAAAGGAAGACAGTCAATGTTAGGAAAGGAGGGGAGCTAACCTTAGGTACTATAATGACTTTTAAAGATGGTAAGAAAATAGTGTGAAGAACTTTAGGCCAATATATTCGAAAACTTCACTGAAATGGACAAATGCCTAGAAGAATATAATTTACAAAAATGGATTCTAAAACAAATAGAAAACTTGATGAGTTTTATAATCGGCAAATACACTGAATAAGCAACTTAAAATCTCCCGAAAAGAAAACAAGAGGCCCAAATGGTTTTATGGGCAAGTTCTGTCAGACATGCCTTAAGTAAACCATTTCATCGTCTATGTAATCTTCTTAAGCATAAGAGAAGAAAGCCTATTTTGTAACCCATTTTGTAAGGCTAATGAAAACCTCAGACCAGGAGAGTCTGAGAAAAGGAAAATTACAGGCCAATCTTGCTCATGGATAAAGATCCAGAAAAGCTGAAAAATAATAGATAAACCAAATACAGACATATGTTTTAAAAATATGTTATGTATCACTACCAAGTTGAATTTTTCCAAGGAACTGGGAAAAGTAACTTAACAACAGAAAATCTCTGGTGTAATTCACCAGAGTAATGGATTAAAGGAAACTAATCATACAATCATCCGACAAAAGGGGGAGGAAAGCATGAGATAAAATGTAATGGGGCTACTCCTGATTAAACTCTTAGCGAGCTAAGAATTAAATGGAGCTTCCCTAACTTGATAACGGTTAGCTAACATGCTACAACCATCATACTTAATGGTAACATACTGGAAGCATTCCCTTTCCTCAGGAGCCATACCAGGCCCCCTGCCATCCCTGACTGTATTCGATTCTGTATTGGATACGCCTAGGTAGGACATTAAGGCAAGAAAAAGAAGCCACGGGTGGACAAACTGGAAAGGAAGAAATGAAACGATCGTTACCTGAATATGATATAGTCTTTTATAGAGATCTAGAAGAATTTATATCAATGCATTAGAATTATGAATAGAAAGACTGCTAGTTATAAGATCACTATACACAACAACACATACGCACCTGAAAAAAATTATATCTATCTTTATAAATATGTGTCATTTGGTATTAGAAAGAATTCATATCTAGTGCAACCGAAAACTGCAAACAGTTGATTGAACTTCACTGACCCATCGGGGCCATATAGCGGCACTTCTATCCATTACATAGTAAGAGGCATTGATCAGGAAGAGTGAGAGTGTTCACACAGTGTTACTGGGAGTGTAATTAGGTTTTCAAAAACATTGGAGAGCAAACTAGAGACACGTGTCTCCTAAGACCCAGAAAATTCACTTTGAGGTACATTCTTCACTTTCAGTCTCTCACACTTGTGCACCAGGAGACAAGTTCAGGGATATTAACCATGGCATTGTAACAGCAAAAGAATTAGATGCAACACAAAAGTCCCTCAGCGAGAGACTGGTTTGGTGACCTGTGGAATATTATGCAGCGATGGAAAAGGAGGCAGATCCAAATGTACTGTCACAGACATGTATTAAGTAAAGCAAAGAAAACCAGGCAACTGCAGAAAATGGAATACAATTTTTTAAACACCACAAAACATAATTATGTATTTACATATGCATTCATTCAACTACCATATGCCAGGCATGCTTTTAAGTGCTAAGGCTACCACGGTGGTAAAACAAACAACACCGAAGCCTACCCACGTGGTGCTTACGTTCAAGGGCACATACCTAGATATGGATCTTTGGGCTTTGTGCGGACCTAGGTGCACGTCTGGGCATAGAGGAAGTCTTAATAGCAGTTACCACTGAAGATAGAAACAATGTGGACATTCACGCAATGAAATACCATATAGCAGTTAAAATGAATGAACTTGATTGATGTCTATGTAGCCATATGGATAGGTGTTTTATGTGCTTTGGTCCCCTAATCTTGGTAAGGGTCAGTTTCCACATGTGTTAAAATAGGGTTCTAATACTTATGCTAGCACCTTTTTATGGGGTTGTTGCATGATTTCAAAGAGACAGTTCATTTAGGGAATTTGGCATGGAATGGGTGCTCAATAAACGATAGCTAATACTATTTTTACAAAAGGGAGGAAAGAGGCCTAAACTGTCCACAGGACCGTGTCAAGCACTTCCCATGCCTGTGGGTTCCGGCTGGGGCTGCGTGTTCTGAGGTCCAAAGGCCGCAGTGGCAGGGCCCTTGGAAAATGGACAGGGCCCTGTCCAACCTTGCTTCCCGCGACAGTCCCAGCCACACTAGGGGTGCTCCCTTTGGGCTGCCCAAGCTCCTGAGGACCATGGGTCTCTGTGCGTGGGGAGAAGGCGGGTGATGGCTTCTGTAGGTGGAAGGGTTTGCAACCTTCAAGCCAGGTAGTGGTAAGCCAGTACAGAATGTCCTTTGATTCGCTGGAAGATCCTAATTATCTTGAGTTGCTGATCAGAACTGCTCCCTTAGGGTGTTTTTGAGGGTCATTAGGAACATGGAGGGGAACACCGGGGAAAGCCTGTTCTTTCTTCCCTAGGCAGACAACGGGGCCTTATTGTTGGAAAAACAAAAAGAATGTGCCCTGGGCTGGACTATTAATCATCTCTGTGTCCAGGCCTGCGTCTCCTGGCCCTGCACGTTCTTCCCTACTCTAGGAAAGCAAGGTTCCATCACTTTACCTCAGAGCATGTTTGGCTGATCAGACACCCCCTCTCCCCGGCTCCAGGGGGCCGCAGCCAGGCTGGCCTGGGCAAAATCATGCATGGGTGTCACTGGGTCCAAGACCCTTCCCCTGCCACCTGCCTTGCCCTCCTCCTCCTCCAATGCCCGGGCAGACAGTGACTGAAGGTCAAAAGTCCTGGCCCAGGATGCCCTATCAGGTGTTTCTCGCTTCTTTGAAATTGTGAAAACGACATTCTCCAGAGTCTAAAATGAGAGGCTCCTCAAGTAATAGTTATTCATTTGGAAAGTCAAAAGCATTGACTGCCTGTTAGCATTTCCCCAGCCTGAACCCTAGGTAGTCACTCCAGAGCTTTCTGCTCTCGGGACAAAATATAAAGGAGCCCTCGGTTTGGTGCACTGGGCATCTTCAGTAAGAACACACCTCCACTAGATTTAGAGGCTTTGGCTAAAAAGTCTCTGTCTTGTAAACAGGGCATTATAGCAGCCTTAGAACACGAAGTAGCTAAACTTTTACCGAAACGGGCACTTCTCACCCCATCTCCCATCCTCTTGACTTCTAGGTGGTCCCACAGACTCAGGGGGAGCTGGGGACCCAAACCTCCAGGGATTTTAGAAAAGGAAAGACAGTTGGATCTTCTTCTATCCAGTTGGCCTGGATTCAATGAACCAGAAAAGCTATTCCCATAGCTAGGGGATTAAAATCCAAGGGAAACTCGGAAGTAAGTTGGCAATAGCCCCAAAGAGAAAGCCAAAGGAGAAAGCTGGATGAAACCCAACTTCTGAAAGCCATGGCCTCCTCACTCACTCACTGGGATGGATGGCGTCTTGGCCTGGTTGTTACGAAAATCGTCTTCATGTTTAGGTGGCAGTGCAAATTTGGAAAGTGCTTTAAAATCATTTATGTTCATAGATCTATAACTAATCACAATATTGCACCATTCCATAACCACAGCTGTCGTGATCCCTGTAGTCTGAGTTGTTTCCAGTGCTCTTGACTAAGGAGTGGTACCACTGTGGGCGTGAGGAAGGGGCTGGGAAGGAAAAGGCAGTCAGGGGCATTGGTCAAGTCTGGAGGTGGATCGAACTCACACCCTATAGGACACAGACACCAGCTATTGAAAACCTCTAATGGGGACTCAGCCTCTTGAAAATTACTACATCTGTTAAGCGCTCACAAAGTCTCAGTCACTGTATACACGTTCCCACGCACGTTCATGATTCCTCTACGTGGCAGTTCTATCAGCCCGTTCCGTGGAGGGGGAAACTGAGGCACAGAGAGGTTAAGTTACTTAGCCAAAGTCATACCGCTAGTGAGGACAGAATGGGGTTTGGGATTAGGCCTGTCTGACTGCACAGCTTTTCACTATAAGCCACTGCCTCTCTCATTCCAAGCAGCCCAGACCCACTGACGTACCCAAGATAGAAACCAGCTGTATGTATTGAGGCACCTGCCTCTCAGGGGGGCCTAGTTTCACACCAGAACCAGCTACATAGGACTCTGTTTCTTCTTCTTTTATTTAAAAAAAAAAATTTTTTTTTACATTTATTTATTTTTTATACAGACAGAGCACAGGTGGGGGAGGGGCAGAGAGAGAAGGAGGCACAGAATCCGAAACAGGCTCCAGGCTCCAAGCTGTCAGCACAGAGCCCGACGCGGGGCTTGAACTCAAAAACCACGAGATCATGACCTGAGCCGAAGTCGGACGCTCAACCGACTGAGCCACCCAGGCGCCCCAGTCTGCTTTATTCTTCTAACACCCTGCTCTCCTGCACCTGACCTTGGAGAGGCTGGAAACAGTAGCCGGCAGGAAGGAAGGAGAGGGACAAGCAGAGAGAAAATATGCCAGCCATACCCCATCTCTTCTGCAGATCCCAAACCCTGGCAGGGACCTGGGAGTGAGGCAGGTGGGAGGAAAAGCCTGGAACTGGAAACTGGATGAGATAGTGAGGCTTGGGTTTTTAAACTGGGTGGGATTCTCAATACCTAAAAATGAAGCCATTCATTAATGAATTCATTCATTAATCTGGGTGTGAGCAGAAGAGCTGGGGGATCCGCACAAGACTGGATCCAGGGTCTGGAGAGAAGAGCTCGAGATGTGGTCCAAAAACCAGTAAAGTGAGAAAAAAGAAGCTCTTTCATGCTTTCACCCACAGAGCCTGGCTCACGGCACAAAAGTCCGGGAATCTGCTACCCCTCTGCCGCTCATCGTCGATCCCTCCACGCTGACACATCGCCCAGCAGTGACTGACCTGACTGACGTCCAACCTCCCTAGATGGCCACCTCGCTGAGGGTAGGAGCTGTGTCTTGCTCAGTATTGCAGCTTTCGTTAGCACCGTGTCTGTGGACGCTCAATAAAAATTTGATGAACAAATAACCAAACACCCAAGACTGTCAATCACCAATTGGCATTTATCACTCACATCACCTCCCATCTCCTCTCCTTCTCTTTTTGACACCGGTTCAACCTGGTGGAGATACTAACAAACTTCCCAGTAGCCCCCAAAGAAGGAGGAAGGGAATCAGGAGCAAAAACGGTCTGAAGACTGGGAAAAAAAACCAAAAACCAAAAAACAAAAAAACCCAAGTATGAGTCATCAAAGGGGAAGAGTGTGGCACTGGAAGAAAACCCGTAGCAAGAGAACCTCTCCCCTCTTCCTTATGATGCAAAGGCAAAAAGGTTTAGCAGCATCAGCCGTTTGGTCCAGAACATTGCTACGATTTAGCAGCATTTTTTAAACTCCCCGGAGAACACGGAAACGAAACGAGACAGAGATGCTGGCCCACGGTGGCGGTGCTTCCGTGGCAGGGTGCTGCGGCCAGCTCAGGAGTCATTAGGAGGGATGAGGTATGTACCTCCCTGGAGAAGGGTGAGCAGGTTGCTCTGGTGTTTCAGGATGCCCCGTCCCCTGGGACCCAGGGAGACCGTGGCTGCAGAGGCCAACGAGGGGGGCTCGGCAACCAGCGGGTGCTTTCCGCACATTCCAGCCCAGAATTCTGCATTAATCACCTGCAGGAGGCACAATGGGCAGATGGGAGGGAGTTGCAGGGAAGGAGGCAAACAGGCAGCTGAGGCAGCTGCTAAATTTAGCCTGGTCCCCAAAGCAGGACTTAATTAAATTAATCCTGCACACACACCCCTCCACCCCCCAGGCCTGGTTCCCAGGTGGGTTTTTTCTGTGTCTAGCTTGGCTCACATTATAACACGGGCCTCCAAACGTTGATCCCCTTGACAGGTGCCCCAGGCCAGCTCCTCTGGTGCCGGTGCCGGGAAGGATGCGCAAGTTCCCAGCTGTCCTTGCTGCTCCTGAAGTGTGGGGGGCGGCCCAGAGCAAGGCCATTGGTGAGGCTGTGCCAGGCAGACCTGCTCCACCTGCTGAGATCGACCTGACACTTGGCCCCCCCTCTCCGTCCCTAAATCAGGCAGGGCCCTCACATTGGGGCAAGCATTCTGCTGACCGGCCCAGGCTCCGGTTTCCACACGGCCAAGACGGGCTCTTCCCCGTCACTGTCCCCATGAAGACGGCTTCACCCCCTCCAGCACCTGCAAGGCAGTTACTACGGCTGGCCTCGGAGCAGCCCCAGGGGCATAGCAGGGAAGGTCATCATTGCCGCACATGTCAGTGGAGCGAGCTGTTGGTTTCCAAATCTCCACTCTGATCTCTTCCCTGCACATGTGTCACTTCACCACCCTGCCACTTACTGCTGTCCTTTTCATTTACATAAGCTGAGCGACTGAATAGGAATTGGGAGACCTGGGGCCTGGTCTCCCCCTACTGAGGCAGGAAAGCAGACAGTGGACAGTGGTCTGCTCTGGCATCCTGTTCCCCGTGGTGAAAATGGGATATGAGAAGGCAGGCCCAGGGCTGAGCACAAAAGTTGGCATCACTCAGGAGGCTCTCTAGACTGTGCTCGGGCCTCCCTTCCTCCCGCACCGCGGAGAAGCCCGGGTCTCGAACTCCATCGTGCATCAGGACCACCTGCAGGCTGGCGAAACGGGGTGCTCCCCCCCGCACCCACCCAGAGTCTCTGCTTCAGCAAGCCCAGCGTGGGGCCTGAGGATTTGCATCCTAAGAGGCCCCCAGATGACACTGATGCTACAGGTTCAGAAACCACACTTGGACAGCCGCTGCTCTAGCTGATCACCATTCCCCAGGGCTTACAAGTTTTTTAGACTTGCTGAGGGCTATTTTGTGGGGGCAGAGGTAGGACCAAACTCCTGGTCCCGGGTGACCTCCAGTCCGGTGTTCCCTCCTTCCAGGATGCTTCCTCCCTGTAAGTGAGGGGAGTGAGATCCAGTGGTGGCAGGAGCTGGAAGCTTCTCCCTTCCCTGGCCGCCCACAGAGTAGCTCGCCTTCTGGGACCCAAGCCCAGGAAGGTTCAGGTTATAATGTTTTTAGCCTGAGGGAGTTACCTACTCCCAGTGGTCAAATTCAATTCAACAGAACTTCCTGGAGCTCCTTCTATGTGCCTGGCCTAGTTTGGGGCTAAAATGGTTCAAGAGGCACGAAGCAGCCTCAAATCCACAAGGAGCTTAAGCTCTGGATGGCAGGCCTCATAGTGCTCCAAAGGAAAAAACCCCATATCATCTGACTCCTCCTTCCTTCCCTGACTGAGTCTGTCAGCGGCAGGAGAGTCACAGGCTGAGTGGGTGGTGAGGTGAGAGGGGTGGGAAAGGGGTCCATTTCTGAGAAATGAAAAATCCTAGGAAGGAGCATTGCATTGGGCCGATGAGCGAGACAGCTGCACGGCATAAATTCTTCTCCACTGGCACCTAAGAGACAGCGCCCAGAGAGGAAGTCAAGTGCAGACCAGTGGGTTTCCTCAAACCAAAGGCCTTGCCGGGGGAGCCTCAAGGGTCTCTGCTGAAGCGTTACCACTGAGTGCCCAGTCCGAATTCCAGCATTTCATGAATCTCTTCCCCTCTTATTTTTTTCTCTTTAAAGTTTTTCTTTTTGTTTTCTTCTCCTCTCTCTATCTGCCTTTTCCTAACTTTTGGAAATAATTATGTTATTTTTTTTTAACGTTCATTTATTTTGAGAGAGAGAGAGAGTGCGCACAAGCAGGGGAGGGGCAGGGAAAGAAGGAGAGAGAAAATCCCAACACTGTGAGTGCAGAGCCCAACACGGGGCTCGATCTCACAAACCATGAGATCACGACCTGACCTGAAATCAAGAGCTGGACGCTTAACTGACTGAGCCACCCAGGTGCCCCAATCATTATGTTATTTTTTAAAAGTTAGATAATATAAGCACACAGTACAACATCCAAACAGCATGAAAGATCATACGGTAGAAAGAAGCTTCTCTCTAGCAACGTGTGCTGAACGCCCTGGGTCTCCTCACCGAGGGGACTGTGCTGTCTGCATCCTGTGAGTCCTTCTAGAGATACGTTATCCGCTTGCCAGAATGTTCGTACACGGTCTCTTCTACACAGACAGTGGCTTACTGCACACACTAAGGCATACCTTGCTTTTTGTCCTTTACGTGTTTGTTTAATCACAAAATATTCTAGATATACCGACAAACAGTGAGTGCTCTAAGAAACTCACCTGCGCCTCCACCATGGTCACATGTCACAACCGTGCTGTGTTTGCGTTTGGATTTTGTTTTTATTTTTTACTTTCTTTTTAATGTGTGCTTATTTATTTTGAGAGAGAGCACGCACACACAAGCACACTCCAGCGTGAGCGGGGAACAGAGAGAGAGAGAGAGAGAGAGAGAGAGAGACAGAATCCCAAGCAGACCCCGCACTGTCAGCACAGAGCCTGACACGGGCTTTGATCCCACAAATCGTGAGATCCTGACCTAGGCCGAGATCGAGAGTCAGACACTTAACCACCTGAGCCGCCCAGGTGCCCCTGGATTTTGTTTTTAGAAATAAAACCTTCCAAATGCTGTTGGGGCCCTGGGGACGGGTCCACATCTCTGCCCTCCTCAGAGCAAAGCTCGACCGCGCAGCGGCTGTTTACAGTCTCTAACGTCTCTGCTTGTCCCCCTGTCTCTGTGCAACCCCTCCTACCTGAGGAAATCCCTTCTGGGCTGAGATGTGCTCAGTGCTGCCGCAGTCCATCTAGAACACGGCGGGCTCTCCTAGTTATTTCCGGGTTACCCTAACAAATGAGGTGCTATCAGAACGCAACTGGGCATTGCTACAGCGCCGGGCTGTTGCGGGCTATTTCGAACCTCGCAGACTCTCAAATAGCATTGTCCCCTTCAGTCAGAAGTCATTGCAAGTGGCATACATCACGGCTAAAAATCAATGCCTGCTAATGTCCCTGCAGGAAGGCAGAAACATTAACCTCATGAATTCTCCTTCTGTTTACACACTCATTAGGAGGAGAAAATGTTAGCTGGGTTGGGTCAGGCTCTTTGCCGCCTCAGAGGTGGTCCTGCATGAAAACGCACACCTTCGTCTTGGTACGGCCCGTGTCACACGTTCAATGCCTATGGCAGCTACAAAGCGCCAAGTTCTGGCTCTTTTCTTTACGGGCAGTAAGTACTCGAATATCAAAGTAAGAGCTGTGAGCTGAGACTGCCTTGTTGGTCTTTCTGTAAACTGGAGCTGGGGACAGACCTCCTGTTGTTCATCCCGCTGAGGACACAGGCCTTTCCTTGTTGGCGGGATGGCTTTGGATGCTCACGTGGGGGGCTGCGGCTCAGAAGGCAGCCCGCTGCTCTACACCTAACTGTTTAAGGCCTTCCTGTCTCCACAGCCACCTCCAGCCTGGGAAGCCGAGCCGCACGGACCTTCCCGGCTGTGCTGGGGCACTCTGCCCCACAGTCTCCCCCACTGCTGCTGGCCCTGACCAATGCCACATCAGTTCCACTCAGAGCTAGGGACGCTCTAGAGACAATCCTTGTCCTTCAGTCATTTTCAAATGAGACGACTGAGGTCCAGAGACAAAGATGCCCGGTGGCCCAGGGTGCCCAGCAGACTGGCCCCAGGGGAGCCCTCAGAGGGCCAGTGTCCCTTAGCAGGGCCAGGCCCCAGCAACTGGGGCCAGGGTGGGAGTGAGAAGTTCTTCTCAGTCCCTGGCGCTGTCCCGGCCCCTTTCCCCTGCTCGCGCTCTGGTCCCCGGGTGCTTTCCCAGCTCTGGCGATCTTTTCTCGAGCACTGGGCTCTCATCAAAACCTGCCCTCAAGACAGCGGAACAGAAGAACACAACGAGTGATTCTGTGTGCGTGTGCATTTTTGCAAGGCGACTGTGGCCAAATCATTCAGAATTGGGAGCTGGTTGGCTGCATGGTTTCTGAGGGGCAGAGAGGCCTTCCAGGCTCCCCCACTCATGCCCATTCTCCTCTAAAGACACAGACGTGAGTGGTCCGGTCCTGTCCCTGCCTCAGAAATGTATCCCCCCAGAGGTCCTGACCCCAGAGATGATGGACCGGGAGACAGGACAGGAGACAGGACGCAGGGTGGAGGGAAAGCTGAAATGATGACCTGGGAGGGTGTTGCTCGGCAACAGAAATGAAGGGGGCTTGGCTCAATGAGAGGGTAAGGCTCTCCTGGGTCTGTGCAGCATGACCTTTCTCAACATTCAACGCTCAGCACCCGTGAAGGTAAAGAAATGCGCTTCTAGTATCATGGGGAAAGACTTGCGTTTCCCTTATGCTCACTACATTCTCAAAGTTCCCTCCGCACCCATTCCCTGCCACCAATACTCATAAGGATGGTTATGATTTATGCCGGGGGTTCTTCTCACTTTGGAAAGCATCCTAGCATTCGTTACTTGACTTGACCCTCACAAAGGACAGAAGAGGTATGTTCTTGGCCTCTTCTGGCACAAACGTAAGAAAAGTGACAAGGAAGGTAAAGAGGTGAACTGGATTTGGAAGCCGGATCTCCCCACCACCAGACGTGGTTCTCTCTACCCTGGACATCCCGGGAGCTGTTACCGGAAGGCTGAGATGCCAACCAAGGGGAGAGGTGGGACGAAAGATGGCGGAAATGAGAGGGGAGGGTGGCAAATGATGTGGATGGGACAAAATGCCCCCTCCCAAGTCCAGCTGTGGGTGAGAAGGAGTCAGCCAGGGAGGCGGGAAGATGGCAGAGGCTAGAAGGAGGATGAGGAACACACCAGGCAGAACACAGCGTGTGCAAAGGCCCTGTGGGGGAGAGAGAGAACTGGGCTCCTTTGAGGAGTGACAATGGTGAGGGTGTCGATGCTATGTCTGTCTTCCTGCCCACTAATATGAACTGACGTTGATTATGAATTTTTTACGCCACGCCTACACCCAAAATGGATTTGTGGCCACTTACATCAAAGTAACAGATATTACCGACTAAAGGGAATCCTAAAAGACCACTCACAGAGCAAATGCCTTGCACAGGAACCCCGGGGGCCCTGTTACTACCCACATTCTGAAGTCTGGGGCAGCGCCTGAGAGTCTGCATTTCTAACAAGCTCCAGGTGACGCTAAGAACCCCACTTCAAGGAGCAAAGCTGGCAACAAGGTTCCAGAGCAGCCCTGCTAACCTTGCTGCACACGAGGGTCACCTGGGGAGCTTTTACAACATAAAGACGCCAGAGCCCCACCCAGTCCCATTGATCAGACTCTCTGGGGGCGGGGCCTAAGCCTCGGGATGTCTTAAAAGCTCCCCCGGTGATCCTAATGTGCAGTCGGAGTTGAGAACACCAGGCTGGCCCCTTCCCAGCGTTGGGCGTATCAATCATCTCGGCCCGGCAAATGAGTTGTGAACGCAGTCTCCCTCGTGAAACAGAATTTTACCGGCAGGGAACGTGCAGCCTCTGGAATAGGAAAACAGATGTTTCTGCCCCAAGAAGGAACCATACGCTGTCAGAGCCGGGCATCTAATTCCACCTCATTTTCCAGCTGAGGCTACGGAGGTCTGGAGCCCACCCAGACAGTGAGTGGCAGGGCCAGGACCATCCGGGGCTCTTCCCACCCACTCCCCTGTGGATGTTAAGCAGGAAGTCTCTCTGGAAGGACACAGGGCTGGATGGGGCGGGTGGGTTGGGAGGAGCTGCAAGTGGTGGGGGGACATCCAGAATGGAGACGGTGGAAAAAGGCTTTGGGGGGTGCAGGAAGGGGAGGCTACCCCTAGTTCCTTTCAAACCACAGGATTCAGGTGGCGGCTGCTCTGCCCACTCAACAGAAAGGCCTGGAAGGCTCCTGTGAAGCAGCAGGTAGGGCAGATACAGCCAGGAGAGGCTCTCAGGGCAGGGACGGGTCAGGAGCCCAGAGGGCAGCATTGCCGCAGAGCTGGGACCTACCTGGTTGAGGACTTACTTCAGAGAGGGCGTGGGCAGGGCACAGCCTAGGGCAGGCTTTTAGGAGGTTTCCAGAGAAGCAAAAGCATCCCATAGTTAACCACCCGCTGCACGTGCCCTCGGAGGACTCAAGCCCATTATTTACCTGTCACAGGTGAGGAATGCCATGATCGTTCTTTTGGGGACACCCAGGCACCAAAGGCAGATGGAGAAGGCAGAGGGGCAGGAGATGCTGAGTCAGAAAAGAACACAGAGGACACAACAGTTGGCCATGGGCTCTGAGAGGGCTGTCTGCGCAGACGGGGCCAGAATGGAGAGTCATGCTAAGTGGGTAGGGAGTGGGTGCAAAGTGTGGCTCAAGCTCACAAAGAACTCTCTAGCAGTGACTGTTATCTGAGGGTGGAATCTGCCTTGCAGCGTGTGAGCCCTGTGCTGGAGCCATCTGGGCAAAGACTAGATAGCCCGGCATCCCGGAGACTATGGGAAAACTGGCTGAGCAGTGGGAGGTGGGGTGAGAAGCCTCGGCTGTTTTCTTCCAGACCAGCCAGAGGAAGCACCCTGATATTTGACCTCGAGGGAATACAGACTGGATTCTTCAGAAAACCAGCTCTCGTCCCATCTAGAGAAGACAGCGTCCATCTGCCATCTCCCAGGCAGGAAGATGGGGGGGGGGGAAGCCAACGCCCAGCCCCAAGGTTTCTGAGAGTTCGCAGGGGGAATACATTGTTCGTCACCTCCACCTCTGATGTCTGGCTTTTGTAGAGTTCCCCTCCCTCCCTCCAACGTGAGTTGAGGCCCCTTCTCTAGCTCCGTCCTACGATCCCTCTGCCCCTGTCCTTGGACTTCCTCCCATGCCCCCATCATGGCACACACAGGCGGGGTGAGGAGAAACACATGCCACTGGAGATTCAGGACTGGGGAGAGCGCAGGGCCATCAGGAATTTTAAACTACTGAGCAGACATCTGCTGTTCTTTGCTGCTCCCTTGGCCGTCTCCAGTCATGCAATCCCAGGCTCCAATCAGGTCCTTCCTTTTCTCCCTTCTTTGCACTACAATTCCTGTTCTTCTTATACAGAGGGGTTCTTTATATATATACATACATATATATATATATATATATATATATATATATATATATATATAAATAGTCTTTCTTTTTCTATTCATGCCCTCAAGGACTCATCTCTCACCCAAATGACCTATCAAGATAGTTCTTAATGAAAGCAGCTCCTTCCCTGGGAGAGTCCGAATGCCAGCAGGTAAAATAATAATTTTTCTTCTTGCTGCATGTTCGATAACAGAGAGCTGGCCAAGTCTAGCCAGATCAATGTCCACTCTGTGTCTGGTGAGCTAGCTGGACTGGCTGGACGTAGAACCGGAACGTCTCAGGTGCCATCTCACAGCATCCCTCTACGGAGGCCTTTCCCCCAGAAACCACGCTCCATAACTGACTTCTAGGCTTGCTGGCGGTTAAGACAAGTCCCAGGAATGCTCTGGACCTGGCAGGGGACTGTGAGTCATGTGTGTGACGTCCCATTCTTCCGATCTGGCATGCTGCTGTGTCCCCTGGCCCCGGGGCCGACAGGATCTGTCCCCCCTTTGCAGACACGGAGCCCACAATCCAAGTATATATACTCTGTGGTTTTGAAAGCTTGTAGTGCCACTAGTATTCGCTGGGCTAGGAGCGATACCAAAGGGGGAGAGTGGACACAGGGTCGTGATGGTGGTTCGGGGTCCTCAGGACAGGTCACCAAAGCGTCAGGCTTCCCTCTCCCTTGCCCGCCTATCACTGGGAATGCTTTAACGTGCATCTGTGGGGACGGGATTCACTTGCAACCACTGTGGAGAACGTATCTTTGAATTTCTTGACTTCTGTGTACTTGAATACCCCCGGGATGCAGTTGTTTCTGTCTTGCCTCTTGACCTGCTCTCTCTTTAGACTGGAGGAGGGGAAGAAGATACGCCAGTCCTCATAGTCTGCCTCTAAGCTCTCCAAAGAGCCAAAGCAGGTAGTGAGTTCAGAGTCACCAAAGACTCCCCGCCCCGTCTTTGACGAGATCTCAGATGTTCCGACGCTTCCTTTAATCCCAAGGACCTACAAGGCCGGGACTGTGGGAAGTACAGGGTGAATAGATAAAATGCCACGTGGTGCAACAGCAGGGGCCCAAGGACACTCTCTGCCTCCCCAAATACCTTGCCAACCTACGAGCAGGTTCCCAACGCTCTACAAGTTCATTCCTGTCGCATAAGGGGTTGACCTTGCTAAAATACAAAGGACCCCGCCAGGGATGAGGTTTTGAGTTTCTCTTGGCTATGAGAACAGAGATAGAGGCGAAATATCGCAGCAAAGCCAGGAAGAAGGTTGGGAACAAGAGCCCAGGGTGCCTGGGCGCTGGGAAAGGGGAGGCTACAGCCCCAGGCAGTGACCAGGCCTCTATTCCAGGTTTGGCCCCACTTCCGCTTTGTTCTGCGAACTTGGGCTAACTCTGAATCCCTTTTGCAAAGCGAAACCAAAAATAAACTTAACTTGCTCCCTGCAACACGGAGGGTGGCTTTCCCGGTCACCTTGTTCGGGAAACTATTCTGGGACAGAGTAGTGAGCTGTTACACCATGCCAGGTACTGTTCCCAGCCTTTCACGCACATAATCCTTCCAAGGGTCCAGAGGCAGGAACTACGACCACCCCCCATTTTGCAGATGAAGATCTTGGGGCAAGCAGCCTAGAATCCCCCAGCTGGCCGGTGAGCAGCCTGCCGGGAATGAACCTAGGCGGTCTGGACCCGGAGCCCACACCTCGATCATCACGTTCTCTGTGTGCGGGGCCTGCGAGCCCCGTGCATAAACCAGGCTGCTTGCTCCAAATGTTCTAGTCCAGTGTGTGAGGGGTACGGTGTATCCCCGGTCACAACACAGGGTCCGTCTTGCATCCTCATCCTGTTGAGAACAGGATGACTGTCTAAGTCCACTTCACGACTGCCCCCCGAACATGGTTCTCTGCTCTGACGTCAGGTAGGCACCTGTTGTTAAAACGATGGTCTTGATGGATTTGATTTGTGGCACCGGGACTTCATTCTAATCCTGTTTAAGACAAAGCTAGTTTTCCTCCCAACGCTCTACAGTCCTGACACCGCGGGGAGAGATGAGGCGCCCAGAGCCTTTGTTACCTTTAATTAGGTGTGCTCTCATTGATTGATTGATTGATTTTCCTCCCTGGGTTGCAAGAGAGGACAGGGCGCCTTCTCCCCAGGTGCGCAGGGCCTGCCGTTGGAATTATAACAAGCAGTAAGAAGGCCCAGCACGCCATCCCAGGTCTGCCAGACCTCCACCAGCTCCCTGTCAAACCTCAAATTGATTCTGAAATTGCTTTGAGGACGTAAAGCGGCGAACAATTTGAAACCCGTGTAATTATCTGAGGGGCTGTTGCTGGGTGACCTGGCCATCGCTGCCCGAGACCATCTGAAGGGGCCAGAGTTACAGTTCCACAATGAAACAGTTAAAGAGCTGCTGGGGATCTGTGACTCAGGCAGGACTGACCTGCCCCGAACGTCCCCAGCTCGGAGGCCTGGAGTTTGGCCGCTCTACGGGCAAATTAAAAGGCTGCCCTTGGAAATATAGCCCAGACCGAGCGGCTTTACGAACAGACTGCTGCATCAACTGAGTGCCGTGAGAGACACGGTGGGCATATGAAAAGGTGGTACCCCTCCTGGGTGCTATGTGAACCTAGAGGAAAGAATACCAACATGGGGAAAATGTTAAATAAGAACGCACCGTTCGTTGTGAAACACCGTATGTTGAAGCCGAAATTGAGTGGTAACGCTCAAAGCTGACAGTCGCAAAGAATCCCGCATGCCAGCTGAAGCTAAATGCTTTCCGTGCCCTCCATCGCGTGTGCTCAGGACCTCCTAAGGGTTTGGTACAGACAGAGACACTAAGGCTCGGAGAGCTGAAGTCACTGGCCCAGATTCCCCTCAGCCCTACCGGTGGCATGAACGTGAATGATGAATCCACAGGAAACACTGAGAAAGCCATTATGCTATGTAGCCTCAGCTCACCTGTTTTTGAAAAAGAAACTCTCAGAAACACATTCTGGAAAGAAGAAAACTAGATCCTGAACTCTGGGTATCACCATGGTTACAACCCTAAGGTTTTTATCCCTTAAAATTTCTGTGAACAAACATTAGTTCCAAATAGAAATTCAAACTCCAGCACTGTCCTTATGCTGGCAACAGCTCAAAATCAAGAAATCTGAAATATTTTTGGCAAGAAATTTTTAAAAGACAATCAGCACCCTCTGTTGCATGGGCATGCAGAGGGGGCGACCCCTGCCGGAGGTCCCCCTCCTCGGCCCGTCCTGGGTACTCCCAGACTCCCGCGGTCTCCCCTCCACCCCGAACCCCCCTCACCAGCACTTTTTCTATCTGTAGTTAGCACAGCAGCTGGGAAATAATAGTGCTCAATAAATACTTGCTGAATGAATGAGTGAATGAATGAATGAATGAATGAGTGGTGCAGCACGCAGGTGGCTGGCCGTTACCTGGCTCTGGCATGGAATTCCAGAGAGGTAAAAAAGTCAGATGTGCTGGTCTTATCACACATCAAATCTCCTCTCCCCTCCCCGAATCAGTGGCTGTTCAGCTCTAGCTCAACAACCATCCCCAGGCCGCAGAAGGAGCAGGCACCCCCTCCCTAGAATAATGCCAACTTTTATGCCGTGCTGACTTCCGAGCTGGTGTTCACTGCAAATGAAAACAGAAAAGCAGGTTCCTTGCAGCCCAGCATGAAAACCCAACAAGAATTAGCCCCAGAGGAAAAATAGGTGGGGTCCGTTGGACAGATAGGCAAGTTGCACCGGATCCTTGGAGGCACCCGGTATAAAAATGTAAGCCAGCGTTCCACGGAGCAGGCCTGGGAAGAGATGATTTGCCAACTATCTGCCACCTTCTGACCACCTTCCCTCCACCCACCCACTCCACCCTCCTAAAGAATCTCATGCCTGGCACAAGAAACAAACGAGGGGCTTTACTGTCCCTGTAATTGCTCCAAATCCCATTAATTACATGGTAAGCCTCCAACAATGGGCCCGCTGCCTGCCTCAATACAAGCTCAACCTGGGCAGAGTTGGGGCCTCCCCGGCCTCAGTTTCCACCCTGCTGAATGAGGGGTTGATGAATGCTAAGCCCCCTCCAGGCTCTGCTTTCTACAACCCTGAGCCTGAAGAGCCAGTAGCCTCGTCATATGCCCAAAGGCACAAGACAACTAATTAATGCTCACACTGTCACTATAAAATGTTAAAACATTATCTACAAAGATGGTGGGTTGGATTCACAGAGCTTTTTTTCCAAGCTGAAAAGGACTTGTCCGGGCCAGGCATTGGCGAGGGCCAATGACCAAACTCAAGCCGGATCCCTTGCAAGCAGAACCGCTTATTATCGTGGTATTTATTGCCATTCAAGCCTTCTGAGCAATTTATAATGCCATCTAAAATTGGGTACAATGGGGCGCCTGGGTGGCGCAGTCGGTTAAGCGTCCGACTTCAGCCAGGTCACGATCTCGCGGTCCGTGAGTTCGAGCCCCGCGTCAGGCTCTGGGCTGATGGCTCAGAGCCTGGAGCCTGTTTCCGATTCTGTGTCTCCCTCTCTCTCTGCCCCTCCCCCATTCATGCTCTGTCTCTCTCTGTCCCAAAAATAAATAAACGTTGAAAAAAAAAATTAAAAAAAAATAAATAAAATAAAATAAAATTGGGTACCACCTTTAAATTCTGTTACCTTCCTCTGTAAGAACAGGTATCCCTTACATTATGCCAATGGCTGTGGCTAGACGTTATGCCAATGGCTATCTAGAAGCCATGTACAGACAATATTTTGGTAACATTTTTTATGTAGCAGCAATTCCTCCAACTCATCTTTCTTAAAAGTAATCATCCTCACCGTCCCATGCCAATCTACCCCTTTTCTACATTGGAGATTTTGCATATTGGTTTTGGATAAAGCAGGAGGTACCCATAAAGTATCGACAATGTAGCCCTGTCACCATGGAAGGCCACACACACACACACACACACACAAACCACATGCACGTGTGTGTACACACGCACACACAGTTACTATGTACAAAAAGGGCACTCTGGTTGAGGGGGTTCTGACCAGCTCTCCTCCCTCCCCATTCCCTGCCCCCCCAGGACTCCCACCCCAAGAGAAGGCAGCGAGGCCTGGAGTCAGGCTGGCTTCTTAGACCTACCCTTCCCCAGCTATTGTTCCTAAAGAGGGGTTCTACTGGCATTTAGGGCGGGATAAATCTCTGTGGTGCCTACGCCCAGCCCTCAGTCATCAAACGCCATTTTCTCCTCTACCCCACCAGCCATTCTGACAACCAATACCCTGCCCTTTCCCCATCCCCCTAGACCCTCACAGGTTTCTGAACACCTTCTGGGGCCAGTCCACTGCCCAGAATGCCCAGAGCCCTTCTGCCTGCGTTTCCTGATGGGCACTCCAATTGTCCTGCCAGCCGGGGGGGCGGGGGGGGGGGTTTCCCTGGACGCTGGCCATGAGGCTGGCCCTCTCAGCCAGAGTTACCAAACTGCCATCTGTGGCAAAGAATGTAATGTTTTTCTTAACTACTGAACCATCATGGACCAATACTTCTGTGAAATAAAATAAAACTGAATTCATAGAAGAATAATCATGTGCTTGGCGGTTATGGCAATGTCAAACTTCAATAAAAGTGTCTAAATGCTTATTCTTAATTTCTGTACCTAATTTGTATCACAGGCTAGCAACAAGTAGTTACCAGTGGGCCACACTTGGAGTATTACTGTTCACTCCAGGTCAGTGGTCCTCAAATTGTGGTCTCTATACCAGCAGCAGCATCCCTTGGGAACTTAACGGATCTTGAGTCCATCCCAGACCCGGTGAATCTATCTCTAGGGTAGGGCCCAGCAATCTGTGTTTTGAACAAGTCCTCTGATGGATGCTCTGAGAACCAATACTCTAAGCAGCCCCTTTCCTCAGCTGGCCTGGGACCCCAGGAGCCCTACTGAAGGTCAGGTCTGCCTAAGGATTCTAGAAGTTTCCAGGCCAGGTCTCTGGTCATGTTTTTTTACCCCCCCCCCCCCCTCATGGAATTAGAAAAGCCCTCTGAGGCTTAGAGGCCTTTAGAGGTGAGGGGGGGGGAAGACGGTGAAAATTAAGATCATTGGAGCCCCACACTGCCAGGAAAATACTCTTTAATTAGGGCCAGACTCCTGGAGATAACCAAGGGAGGCTTGCCGAGACCACTAGTCTCCATTAGCATTTTCCCAAGGGCTACATCCAGGTTATGAAATAGGAGGGCTGTGCGTGATTTGCATATAATTTGCATATGCCTACTTGGACTGCACTCTCTTCTCCAGCAATTTTCAACAGAATTACGATCTTTTCTTAGAAAACCACTGCTGCCCTAAGGGTTGTCACTTATCATTTTTCCTGGTTTCTCCTCCCCCTCACTCTCCCCCTCTGACAAATCCACAACCCTAAGCAAAAGTGTAAAACAGGCAGAGAAGTACAGAAGTGGGGACAGTGGCTTCTTCTCATAGAACATGGCAGGAGCTGTTATTCCTGGTGGGGTTATGTGACCTGAGCATCTCATTCACAAAGGAATTACCAGACCTGGGAATTTCACGGTCCTGTAAAACAAAAATTTTTAAAGGGCAGAGTAGCAAATTTTCATGGTGCCAACATCTTCTGTGAAAGACAGTGCATCTTATTATTCTAAAAATATTAGAAGAACATAAACATACAAAATAAAGGACAATCCTTTCGAAGGAGATAAATTTCACTTTTTTTTCCCTAAGCTTATTGATTTATTTTGAGAGAGACAGAAAGCACACGCGCAAGCTCGACCTGGGGAAGGGGCAGAGAGAGAGGGAGACAGAGCATCCCAAGCAGGCTCCACGCTGTGGGCGCAGAACCCCATGCGTTGCTGGAGCTCACGAACCCGTGAGATCGTGACCTAAGCCGAAATTAAGAGTTGGATGCTTAACCGACGGCCACCCAGGCGCCCCAAATTTCACCTTATGAAAAACTCACCCTATGATGTTTATTTTTCTTCTTCCAAGACCGAGATCTGAATTCTGGCTTCGTCGCCACAGGCTAGTGGGGCAAGTTCAGACTTTGGTGTCCCACCTCTGAGATGCGACAGTGGGAGTGATCTTGCAGGAAGCTGGGAACAGCCGCACACGTGAAGTGCCTGGCACACGGCAGACGCTCAAAACGTGGTTGAGTTTTTCATTAACCCTTGTTTTTGTTTTTTTAATCACGGTTGTTGCTGCTTTTATTACTATTACCCCCCTCCCCGTTTTTTTTGTTTTTTTGGGTTTTTTTGGTTTTTTTTTTTAGCTTTTGTTTCTTGCCACTCCTGAAAACCATTCCTCCCACTTCCCGTTTCCCAGACTACTCATGACGGTCTGGACTTTAAAACCAGAAACGGAAGAAGTGGATTCAAGTTGAAAAAGGAGCTATGTCCAAGACTCGTAAAGAAAGGCTCCTGTTGGAACGCACAGGCTTCCTTTCCCTCCCAGTGCTTACAAAAGTGAGGGTGAGAAAGGCTTTTTTTTCTATTTCCTCTAAGGATGGGCCTTATGTCAGAATGCCCAGGAAAGGCGCTGTCACCCAAGCCTGCAGGCCTGGGGAGGCACACTGCTTTCCTGAGTTTTTCTTGAGGACACGATTTTTGGCACACCTGCCTCGAAGTGCATGGGTTTCTCCTCCCTTGCTGTCCTCGCAGCCCAGGTCTCCGGGCTACGGCAAGTCTGAGGCAGAGGCACATCCCGATTGGCAACTCAGGCTGGTAGCAACGCCACTCTTTTGTGGGGTGACCCAAGCAACCCACCTGTCCTCTGCGTTACTGGTCTCGTTGGAGGACACATCAGCAGGCTCCTGGCTGCCTGGCTCCAAATGTCGGCATGAAGTAACTGCCCCTCCATGTGATGAATTAGTGCACATCTTCTCCATCGATTTGGGCAGTAAATTCTGTCATGTGCAGGCTTCATCACCCGTTCCTAGATTAATTCCGTCAGCAGTACGAACGTGGGAATTTCTGCGGCACCTGTGACCACCCTCCATACTCCCCTGCCCCTTCGACGAAAAATCCAGGATTAAGCATCTCTTTTGTGTGTTCCCACAGCACCACGAGTTTCCCCAGCGTAGCGTATCCCAAGGTGGTGTGGGTGCCTGCTCTTTCTCGCCCCATGGCCTCGCCAAGATGGGAGCTGTGGGCACGTGACCTGTCTTGCTCACCATCGAATCTCTCAGTGCTCAGCACGTAGCAGGTGCATGGTAAATCTCTCTCGAGCTAATGAATCCAAAAATGAATGAATGAAATTTAGCCAGTTTGAGCCTGAAAGACGCCCAAGGACTACAGCCGTTGTCTATTGTGGGCAGTTTTGCCTCCCAGGGGACATCTGGCAATTTCTGGAGACACTTTTAGTTGTCACCAGCTCAGGAGTTGGGAGGGTGCTACTGGGATCCACAGGACGGAAGCCAGGGATGGCGTTAAACATGCTACAATGCTTAAGACAATCCCCACACAACAGATGAGACAACGGAGGTTCAGAGAGGTAAAGGAAGTCATCCAAGAACACGGAGCTATTCAGTAGCTGGGATGAAACTCAAACTAAAATATGTCTGACACCAAATCTATGCCCTACAGGGAAAGCCAGAGAGCAAGAGGGATCCCAAAGGCATACAGGGCTGATGGTAGAAATGTAACAGTTGTGCCATTAAGTTTTGCCTTTATTCTGATTTTTCTTCACTGATGAGATAAAGACAAGGAGACAAAGCGGCCACCTGGGACCAAATAGTTCTTCCCAAGAAGCCTGTTTGGATTCCCGGATTTCCCCAGTGAGTTACTCTCTCAGGTTAGGGCGAGAATCTGTACTTGTGCTGATGTTCCTCCAGAACATCCTTGACGGCCATCTGCCATCTGGCCAGTTCCGACCCATCTCTCAAGGACAGCATGAAAGTTTCCTCCTCTGTGGCCCCCTTGGGAGGGAGCCACCACCTGACCTCCATCAGAGGGCACCGAAGGAGCTCCCAGGCAGCGCCCAGCTCACACGCCCGTACTCCGGCCGCATCCCGGAACGCCAGTCCTCTCCTGAGTCCTGCTCCCAGTTGGCGGCTTCCCTGCCCGGCCCTCAGGTGCCCTGTTCCCAGTCCACGGGATCTCCTTGAGGCTGTCCAGGCCTCACTTGTTCATCCCGCCCCACCCAGCACTGGCCCTACAGCAGGAAGTTTGTCCAGCGCCCCTCCTGGCCTCGCCTGGTCGCCCCACACTACCACGATTAGCCATGTCACCCACTGTGTCACGACTCTATCCTACTCCTCCAGCAAGTATCCAAGCGATGACTTTTATACCACAGTTTAACACCCACTTGGTTCTTTATATATACAGGGCCATGTGTGCCTGCCTGGCTTCTGGAGGCAGAGTGTCTGGGTTCAGATCCTGGCTCTGCTGCTTTCTCCCCATGAAATCTTGGGCAGGCTACTTAAATTCTCTGTGCCTCCCCTGCAGAGCAGAGAAATACCAGCACCTAGCTCACAGCAATGTTGGGAGTATTAAATAAGTCAAGAGCTTAGCCAAGCACCTGGCCCGTAAGAAGTGCTCCAGAGGAATCAGCTCTGGTCGTGTCACGAGCCGCGTCCCTGGGAGCTCAGTCGCCCCTAGGCTTCGGGGACAGTATCTCAACCAGTTGCTGGTCCAGCCGTGAGCCAGTCATGATGCCAGTGTTGGTATAGATGCTGGGGCAGCGGTGAGCAGGCAAGCTCTCCCATGATGCCGTGGGGCAGGGGTGCCTTAGTAAGCGGCCTTCTTGAACACAGACGCTGATATTCTATGTAGTTTCCTTGCTCAGTTCCTACTGTCGTCTCATCTGACATTCTCACAGCTATCCTTGGATCCAAGAAGCTCTTGCATACACGCTTCACTCATCCTCTTTTTTGTTACAGTTAATACTACCTCCAACCCGTTATAAATGTGGGCCTCGGGCTCAGAGAGGTTAAGTGGCTTGCCAAAGGTCACACAGTACTCAATCTGCGAATTCAAAGCTAGGCTTTCTGCTTCCCAGGCCAGTTGTGGCTGGCATGCCCCCCTCCAGGGGGACACCATCCACAAGCCCACCTAGAGTCGTGGAATGGATCCACCCTGCACCCGGAAAGGCCCAGAGGCCTCAGGCCAGCTTGAGAAGAGGGACTACCAACAAAGAGCCTGGGGCAGTCGTTCTCAAGTCTGCCTGGGAATTAGAATCACCTGGGGAGAGGATGTGGAAAAACTGGAGCTCAGGGGAACTTGAAAATCAGTGCTGGCGAGGATGTGGAGAAACGGGAACCCTCTTGCACTGTTGGTGGGAATGCAAACTGGTGCGGCCGCTCTGGAACAGTGTGGAGGTTCCTCAAAAAATTAAAAATAGATCTACCCTATGACCCAGCAATAGCACTGCTAGGAATTTATCCAAGGGATACGGGAGTGCTGATGCACAAGGGCACTTGTACCCCAATGTTTACAGCGGCACTTTCAACAATAGCCAAATTATGGAAAGAGCCTAAATGTCCATCAACTGATGAATGGATAAAGAAATTGTGGTTTATATACACAATGGAATACTACTTGGCAATGAGAAAGAATGAAATCTGGCCTTCTGTAGCAACGTGGATGGAAGTGGAGAGTGTTGTGCTAAGTGAAATAAGTCAGGCAGAGAAAGACAGATACCATATGTTTTCACTCTTATGTGGATCCTGAGAAACTTAACAGAAGACCATGGGGGAGGGGAAGGGGAAAAAAAAAAGTTACAGAGAGGGAAGGAGGCAAACCGTAAGAGACTCTTAAAAACTGAGAATAAACTGAGGGTTGATGGGGGGTGGGAGGGACGGGAAAGTGGGTGATGGGCATGGAGGAGGGCACCTGTTGGGATGAGCACTGGGTGTTGTCTGGAAACCAATTTGACAATAAATTTCATATAAAAAAAAGAAAATTAGTGCAACCATTATGAAAACTAGTATGGAGATTCCTCAAATTTTTTTAATTACAAAAAAATTAAAAATAGAACTACCATATGATCCGGCAATCTCATTTCTGAGTATATACCCAGAAGAATTGAAAGCAAGGTCTCAAAGAGATCCTTGCACACCCGTGTTCAGAGCAGCGGTATTCACAATAGCCAAGAGACAGAAGCAGCCCAAACGTCCATGAACAGATGAATGGATAAGCAAAATGTGGCGCATACATAAAATGAAATATTATTCAGCTTTAAGAAGGAAAGAAATCCTATCACATGCTACAACCTGGATGAGCCTTGAGGAGATTATGCTAAGTAAGTAACAAAAAGGCAATTACCAGCACAATTACATAGGAGGTATCTAAGGTAGTCAAATGCACAGAAACAGAAAGTAAAATGGTAGTTAGCAGAGGCTGGAGGGAAGGGAGAAGGGGGAGTTGATGTTTAATGGGTGCAGAGTTTCAGATTCGCAAGACGAAAGGCTTCTGCAGATGTGTTTCACAATAATGCGAATGCACTTAACACTACGAACCATACACTTAGAAATGGTTAAGACGGTAAATTGTGTTATTTGCTTTTTGCCACAATAAACACAATCTTTTTAATTAAATAAAAGTCCCTTGCTTGGGCCCTGCCCCAGACAAATTAACCCAAAATTGTGGAGTGAGCCCCGGGGCACCAGCGTTTTCAAACCTCCTTCCCCCAGCGCCCCACCCTAGCCCACTTCCCTGTGAATCTGAGGTTAGCTGGTAATCACTGCTCTATTTCCTTGCTACTCAAAGTCTGGTCCTAGGACCAACAGCACTGCCCTGGTAGCTCGTTAGAGATGCAAAGTCTCAGCCCTGCCCCAGACCTACTGAACCATAACTTGCATATTATTAAAATCCCCAGGGCACTGGGGAGTGGAACCTGGTGCTGCAGGGGACAGAAGACACAGAACACAGACGGCACCCCCCTCCCGGGCCCAGCCTCAAGTGGGGAGATCTCTCTGTGGGTGAAGTTGCCAGATTTAACAAACAAAAATACAAGACTAGATTTGAATTTAAGATAAATGACAAATGATTTTTTAGCATAAGTATGCCCTGTGCAATATTTGGGATATATAGGCTAAAATTTTTTTTCATTGCTTATCTGAAATTGATTTATTTTTATTTATTCATTTTGAGAGACAGAGAGACAGAGTGCATGCACATGCACACATGAGCAGACGAGGGGCAGAGAGGGAGAATCCCAAGCAGCCTCCGCACAGTCAGCACAGAGCCCGACGTGGGGCTCGAACCCACGAACCCAGGAGATCATGACTTGAGCCGAAATCAAGAGTCAGACGCTGAACCGACTGAGCCATCCAGGCACCCCGTTTGCTTATCTGAAATTCAAATGTAACTGGGCATCTTCTGTTTTATCTGGCAAGCCTACCTGTAGAGCCCAGTGAAGGAGGAGAGAGGAGACAAGTGTGTGGGGTTACTGCACATAATGGCCAAGAGCTGCTGGAACTAGTTTAGGGAATGATGAGCAGTGAAAGGTAAGGGCAACACTGGGTCCCCAGGAGCAAGACCCAGCCCTTTCAGAAAGCTCCTTTAGGAAGGTGTCTCCAGCTGAGCTTTCTTGGAGACCGGAGGAAAAAGAACTGACAGTTGTCCCCTCCCTTCCAGGCCAGCCCACCGCTCCAGAGATCACTGACAGCTGGGAGAAGGGTTCAAAGCTGCAGGCCACTGGAAGTCCTAGCCCTGACACTGGCTTTCATTTTTAACATTCTCCCGGGACTTTACAAGCATGCAGGCAGGCATTTTTTGCAGCCAGCACAAGAGTCCTGAGCGACCTGTTAATGGGTATGGTTTCCCTCCACTGCCCCTCCTCTCCTGCAGTCCGCACAGACACTCGGGGTGAAAGGAGCCCTCTATGGAGGACATAGTGACCGTGGGCATGGCCGCACTCTCCCGTCCTCTTTTCAGGCTGTCAGAGCCTAGAGTATCATCTGCCTGGGCAATGCCTTCAAGAGTGCCAATTAACGTTGGGACAAATGTGTATGATTGCAGAAGCCAGTTGAGTTGAGACACTTGGAACACAGCGACTTCTGCATAAAGCCAAGTACCTGGAAAGCTGACCTTGAGAAAAGCACCGACCAGTCGTCAACTATTGGAAATCTGCTGGGGGGAAACTGGCACACCAATACTGAATTAGGCTCACAGGACCCAGGGATGTTTAAAAATTCAAAACCCTAACAAAACACAGGAAAATGACTGAACTTTTTCTGTAATCTGGTGAGGAAGGCAACCTTGGGGGATCATGTGCTTGGATTCACAATAAAGTGAAGGTTATCCTCACAAGGGCTCTTGATGTCCAAGGTCATCCCATTTTATCTTCCTCCCATCTCCCCACTCCACCCTGTTTGAAAACAAAGAGCAATGGTCTGGTACTCAGGAGACTCCCACTTGGCCACTTTCTAGCCTTATGACCCTTAAGAAGTCACCTGCTTCTTTGGGACTCAGTTTCCTCATTTTAGGCAAAGTGGGAAGTAAGGAGGCAGACCGGGACCTATGATCAGCCCCACACTCTGTAAGAATGGCAGCTCCTAATGGGCGTGGATGAACCAGCCTTTCTGGGGGGGGGGGGGCTGCAGAGTTGGACCCCCGCCCCACTCCATCCAACTGCCCTGGCCTGCCCCTGCCTCTCCAGGCTGGGTGAACTCAAGTCCAGCTCTGAGAGGGGGGCTCTATCAGCCTCACGGCCCTCCCCTGTAAAAGTGTAACACAAAATGGAAAGAGGTCTATAAACATGCCTTGGAGACAGACCCTATGGATCCAGATAGACTTTCATGACCACATAAGCACCCGGAAGCCCCCAGCCCAGCCCTGCTCAGGGAGGACCAGTAGCCCTCACTGCCCCCACTCCTCTTGCCCCTGGAGATTCACATCATCAACTTTCCAGCCCCCCAGGCTTCCCATCCAGACGCCAGCTGCACCACCAACCACTGCCCTGAGCCTCAAAAGAACACTCCTTTATTCATTTTTCCTTTTCCCTACAGATGTAGTAGAATTGGAATTGTCAAAAGAATGTTCTAAAAAGCATCACTGAAAATAAACGGAGGAAGTTTTTAAAAAGGTTGGGGTGTGGAGACTTTGACAAGAATGACCCATCCATATATGGGTTTGGGAATAAGAAGTAACTGAATGCAGGGCATGGGTATGTGAGGAGCCCAGACCCCATCTTCCCAGCGTCTATCACCACAACCCCTCAGCCTGGGGAGGAAGCCACAGGTTAGAACTCCGGGGAGGCGGTTATGGTATGGCGAAAAGTCGAGAGACCTGGTTCTCCTGTGTGACCTTGAGCAAGCTGCCAGGCCTCTCTGGACCTCAGTTTCTCCCTCTGTAAAAGGGGGATATGTGTATCCATCACACATGGTTGCTCTGGGAATTGTATGAAATCATAAATGTGAATACGTCTAGCACATAGGGGACCCTCCACAAATGTTGCCTTCCCACCAGGTTTGGCTAACACCACGCCCTAGCGAGACGTCATGACCGAGGTTAGGCCTTCAGGGAAGCAGGTACCATCATCATCTCTGACCTGAGGCTCTGGCACAAGACAGGATCTACCATTTTTGACCCAGACTTCCAGGCCGGCTTCACCCAGGGCTCAGATTCCAGACACAAAACATGTCCCCAAATGTTGCGTGTCCCCAAGGAGCCCAAATGAAGCCACTGCTCCTGAGGATGCCAGGTCCAGAACCTGTTCGTGAAAGACACCGTGAACTGACTGTATAGGTTCCTTGCAGGTGGCTGCCATGGGCAAGCTTTACACACAATGTTTCCCTTAATTGTCACAGCAGCCCGCCCCCCCCCCCCACCATGTCATCACATCCATCACCATCGCCATTGTATACATGGTGTTAAGTCAGTACTCAGTCCTGCAGCTAAGGAGGGGGGAGGGGGAACAGAGGGGGCAGTACTCAAACTGCAGAGTGTCTGACTCAGTGGATCTCAGCCCCTGCTGGAGAGAAGAATCATCTGGAGAGGCTTTAAAACAGACGGATCCCTGGGTCCCTTCCCGGGCCTTCTGATTCTGTAGGTCTAGGTAGTCCAGGGCATCGGTATTTTAGAAGTTCCTGGGGCCATTCCAGTGTGCAGCCTGGGTGGAGACAGCTCATCCTGAGCTCAAGCAGTCCTTTCCCCTTCTGGAGGATTCCGTGCCTCCCCACCCCAGCCCACCTCACTTAAGTGCATACACACTACTGATGGGCCCCATGCCCTTCCACAGTGCCACAGACCTGCACTCAGCTTGAAGGCTTCTAGGCCCACAGGTGCTCAGGGGAAACTGAGGCTGGGGTGAACTTACTGGCAGTGGAGGCCCCACTATTTGTCTTCTGCTCTCTGCCGCCCCCTATCGATAGCAAAAAGCAGAATGTGTCGTAGTGTTCACCTATGTAACTTTCCTCCTCTGACCTGACATGTCTGGAACTTCCTGCTTCACATACCTGCCTGTAAGCCCATCCCCCCCCTCCCCCCCAGGCGAAGGTGCTGGCCTCCTCCACCCTGCTCGGTTATCAGGCGTCTGGCTTCCTGGAAAGATTCCTCTGCCTTCCCCCTGCAGCTCAGTGAGGCAAGTCCCAGGCAGCCCTTCCAGACCGTCTCTGCTCCAGGCCTGGGCAAATGCTGGCATAGTGGACAGGCCATTCCTCACCCCAGAAGGGTAAAATCCATGGCTGTGTCCTCCCTGTGGTCAAACCCAACTCACACAAGCCCAACACTGAGCTCAGGACCAAAGCCACCAAGTGTTCATTTATTTGCCTGACCTTGACCCTGCCATATGTGACCCCTGGGGCAGGGGCAATTGTTCTTGAGACAGGATCTATTGTTTGCTCAGTCCTGTGCCCAGCCCTCCAGTTCCCCATCATGTCTGTTAGCTTCTAATACGAAAGAGTCTTGCCCTTGAGAGGGTGTTCCTAATATCATGAGGGGTAGCTGAGGGCTAGGGATCCCTGGAAGGGTCAGTTCTTGCCCACACTGGTCACGCATGCCTCGTTTGCTGAGTGAGGCCCCTTCAGTCACCTGGGGCTCTGGGGTGGAGGGTTCTGCCCTGAACAGGCTTCTTCCTCCCACAGGCCAAGGGCACTGTCCCAGCCTGCTCCCTTCCCAGGAGCCAAGCCCAAGGGCACAGCCTGTTGAGCCACCAGCCGCTGTAAGCACAAAGCCTAGATGACTTTTTCTTTCCAGAGAGCAGATAGACAGAAATAGACAGGGAAAGTCAGGCAGCTCTTGGCAAGCATCAGAAGCTAAGGTATATTTTTCCTAATATAATTTTTCTATCAATTAACAAGTACTTGTGAGCAATTCCAGAACACCAGTGTGTGTGTGTGTGTGTGTGTGTGTGTGTGTGTGTGTGTGTGTGTGTTGAAACTCTGTAACCGAGAGGCATTCAGTGGGGTTCCTAAAGTCCTGGCCGTGGTGGTGGGTGTGTGCAAGCAAGCATGCTCACACATTTGTTTGGAGACGTGGGATGGTGCAGGGGCCAGCAAGGCCTCTGGAGCCACACTGTACGAGTTCACATCCTGCCTCTGGCCCTTGAGCCATTCTGGTGTGACCTTAGGCCAGTGCTGACCTCTCGTGTCTCAGTTTTCCCACCTGGTAAGTGAGGCTAATCAAACAGCCGAGGGCCTTGCACAGAGGAAGTACTTAATAGACGTTAGCTATTGTTACAAACTTGGCACTCTGAAGGGACATAAAGTGAAATATTCAGTCCACCAATCTTTTTTTTTTTTTTTTTTTTTTTTGTCATCAAAAGGAATGAGCCACAGCGCATGCAACCAAGTAGGTGGGTCTTCTAACAATATTGAGTGAAAAGGACTTCAAAGATTATACACAGTATAACAGGCTTTGTATAAAGCTAAAAATAAATACAGTAAGATACACTTTTTAGGAATACATATAAATGCAGTGAAACTAGATAAAAGGGAAAATAGGAGAATGATAAAGTCAGAATTAAGGAAGATGATTACCTCGGTGGGGAGACCGGGGGTGGTGGGAGGCAGGATCGTGAGTTTGGACGTAGGTGTGGTCAAATCCGTGCTTTGTTTTGGATGATGAGCTCTTGGGCGCTTATTACATTAATAAAAATAACTAACACAACTACATAACTAATAAGAACAGACCATGAATGGGCCAATAGAATGTCATGAGACAAAGACTATGATTAAGTCAGTTGTAAGCATCAACAGTATGAAAGAGGGAAAACAGGGGCAAACGTATTGGGACCCCACAGCAGACTGGATACTGTCCTAGGCTCTGGGTTTACACCAGCGAATGTAATAGAAAAAAAATCCCCACCTTCTCGGAGCTCACATTCTAGTGCAGGGAGAGAGACGGTAAACACAATACACAGGGTCAGTATATGAGTGTCATGGAGAGAAACAAAGATCCGGGAGACAGGAAGCAGGTGGTCCGGGAAGGTGTCATGGAGAAAGTGACATTCAAGCAAAGTCCTGAGGAAGGGGAAGGAAGAGGCTTGTACATTTCTGAGCTTCTAGGGGACTGAGCTTCTAGGCAAAGGGAACAGTCTGGGCAAAGGTCGTGAGCCAGGAGTCCCTGAGAACTGGCCAGCTAGGCCAAAGCGGAGTGATCCCAGGGAAGGTGGGCAGATGGGTCAGGAGAGATAGTGGGGGCCTTTCAGGCTACTCTGAAAACTTTGGCTTCTACTCTGAGCAACATGGAGAGCCACTGGAAGGTTCTGAGCAAAGGAGGAAACCATCTGATACCTTTTAAAGAATCTCTCTTGGCTGCTGCCTTGAGAACGGGGCTGGGGGCGGGGGGGTGGGCCTGGAGGCTGGGATAATCAGGAGGCTATTGTGGAAACCCAGGTGGGAGATGAAGCTACTAGAATCTGAGAAAACAGCGGAGAAGGTGAGAAGTGGTCAAATCCTGGGTGGAATTGTGACCCGGCTACCGCTCTCCTCCGAGGCTCCCAGGCTGGCAGCAAAGACCAGACACACGTCCCAAGAACCACAAAACGTCATCTACCGTAAACTCTACGGCAGTTTATGTGGAGTCCTGAAGAGCACTCTGTCAGGAGCAGGGAGTGTGCCAGCAGCTCGTCCCTGCTCCTCAGACCCCAGCTCTGGGCAACCTCTCCCCCTGGGAAGGAGGTCCTCGTGTTCTTCCCCCAAATCCTCTTGTGGTCCACCTGAACGGAAATCCTGGTCACCTGTATGGCCACCGAGGTGATGTTCCGCCCCTGGCTGGGGTCTGTCAGCTGCATGAGTTCCTCCTCGTGACTAGGCTTTCCCCTGTACCCCAGCCAGAGTTCCCCCAGTGCCCTCATTACAGGCTTCAGGGTGGCTGGACCAACAGAGCCCGGCGAAGCTTTAAATCAGTGGTTCTCTGCCTTGGCTGCCCGTTGAAATCACCTAGAAAAATTGAAACATTTGCTGGTGCCTGAGTTCCACCCCCAGAGACTGCTGTAATAGGTCCGGGGTAAAGCTTGGGCACTGGCATTTTCTCAAAGCTTCCAAGGGATTCTACTAGGCAGTCAGGGCTGACAGCCACTGCTCAAGCGGCCTGCTCTGGCTTCCCTGCCCCCGTTCCTTACAGGTGTTTTGTGACCGCTAGCCTCCCTCCTCCCCCGGCTGGTGCCTCCTCCCCTGAAGTGAGGTAACCTCTGAAGGCCCGCTCAACCCCGAGGTGAGCTGAAAGCGCCCATCTAACCTACACAGTGGGCTGGGACCCAGGGCCGCCCCATGGTCCTGAGCGGGCACTCAGAACCACCCACTTCCAGGAGCCCTGGGGCTGCATCTAAGGCCAGAAAAGCCCTGCGGCTCAGATACACTTAATCAACGCTGTGCTGGGCTGGCTCCCCTCCCCGGCTCCTCCCCATCCTTCCCCCTTTAGGACTAGAACTTGGAATGCATTTTTATTAGACTTTTCCTAGGTGAAAATGGTGCCGGGCTGGGGGTGGGGAAGCTGGATGGAGTGTGATTTACACTTACCCTGAGTCCTCACACCTCCCAAGGGCAGCTGCTCACAGAGCCTCCGGCAGATGGGGAGCACTGCACGGGCTGCTCTCTGGTCTGCCCTGGCCCGGAGCCACACCCCTGCAGAAGCGCTCCGAAATCTCAAATGGCCACAGACCCTTTGGAAAATGGGTAGGGGAAGGTAGGTGCTGGCAAAGATACCACTCAGAGAAACTACTCACATGCCCCAAGCCCCATACACATCCGGTCAGGCTGCTCCTACTACATTTTCTCTCTGCTCCACACAGCTATTGGACTCTCGTCTGCCTCTGAGTTCTAGCTCACGCTTCGATCCTGGCTCCGCCTCCAGCAAGAGAGGCCATTTTCCCTGGATACAGACTTCCTAGGCACCTGCTGGCCTTTCTAGAGAGGGTGCTCTTCGTCAGGTCAGTTTCTGATGGACTTGGTTTGCCCAGGGCCCTATAAACGCTCTAGCAGGATTTCTCAGTGTTGGTGCTATTGACATTTTGGACTTCTTTGCTGGGGATGGGGTTCCTGCTCATTGTAGGGTGTGAGGCAGTGCCCCAGGCATCTCCCTGCTGTCAGTAGCACCCTTCCCCACATCTCTGACCGTAAAAACGTCAACAGATGCCACCATATGCCCCCAGGAGAGGTGGGGGGAGGGAACAGGCAAAGTCTCCCCAGTTGAGAACCACTATGTGACAGCAATATGACCAGAACTTCTGTAGCACAAGGGCTATGCCGGTGACTTCCGACAGACTGCTCACCCCAGTGACCGGTACGGAAAACCCGGCTGTGTTACTGTGTGATCTTTCTCCGGAAGCCGAACCTCTCTGGGCTTCCGTGCCATGCTCTGTAATACAATAATAACGACCAACGTGTGCTCAGGGCTGGCCCTGTGCTAAGCACCTGGCATGGGGTTTTCTCACTTAACGTGACATTCTTCTCATTTAACCCTCAATGTTTTTCTGGAAAAGGCATCGTCCCCATGCTACAGATGAGGATACTGAGACTCAGAGATGTTAGGCAACTTGCTCAAGGACACACAGCAAGAAGGCAGGCGGTCGACGCCAGAGGCCTCAGACTTACCCACAGCTCTATGCCCCCTCCCTAAACGAGGGGCTTGGGCCTGAGACTACCTCAGGAGTCCTTTGTAGTTCCACGACCGTGCCCTTCTGATGTTGCCGCTACAAAAAGAATGTTCACTGGGGGTCCCGTATTCTTTGCGCCCCCTGCCCTGCCCTCCAGGAGACAGTGCACACACACTTCCCCTCACTCGGTATGCTCCTACTGTGTTCTATGCGCTGTGCCAGGATCCAGCTGTCAGCGGGAGGCGGAATTTACCCTCTGGTGAGGACAGAGATACGAAACAGCTCGTTAGACTTTTATTTCAACTGTGATCGGGGCTAACAGGGGACCCGACCCAGCCCAGCGGGTCAGGGGAGGGACACCCTAGCTGCTCTCCGATGGGTGTGCAGGGGTGAAGCCCATGAGGCTGAGGGAAGCCAGCTCCCAGAAAGAGCCGTGGGCATTCTGCCCCAGGAGGAAAGGAACGCTGCTTGCTCTAGAAACCAAAGGGAAGAGGGTGCAGAAGAAGGCTGGTAAGGGGGGCAGGCCCTCCGAGTCCTGGCAAGAATTTCTACCTTTATCACAGAAGCAACAAGAGGCCGGTGGAGGGTGGAAATAAGGGGGTGACTTAATCAGGTGAACATGCTTAACAGAGCAACTACAGTGTGCCCTGGAAAGATCGGGGGGAGGGTGGCACGAGGAAACGCAGGGAGGCCAGTGGGCCGCGCGGCTGGTCCAGGGAAGGTGCTCTGGGCTGCGTGGCGACAGGAATGGAGAGGCATGTCAGACTCCAGGGACAGAGGGGAACAGGTGGGGCTGAAGCTGGAGGCCCGGTGGACAGAGCCGATGGTGGTGCTAACAGGAGGAGGGTGCACAGGGTGTGAACACATTGCGTGTGAGGGTTTCTGTGCGCGACAACATTGGACTGAACGACCGATTGAACGACAGATCTACCAACTGATTAATGGGTAAATGGTGCCGAGACCACTTTCCTAGGGTGAGGCTCACTGGGAGGCACCTGCCGACTCAGGATACACCCTGGGCAGGAACGGACGTACCCCAAAGAAGGCACCCAGGCAGGCAGCGAAGCCCTGGGGAAAGAGCCCACATAATGAAGCTATAAGTTATTACTACTATTACCTTATCAGATCTGACAAGATCATAGTCAAAGGTGGGGCCGCTGCAGTGTAATACAATATAAATGGGCTCTCAGGTGGCGGTTGGCTGTTGCCTTGATTCTTATTCACTCAGAAGCCAAATCACGGTGCTAATGTGAAACATGTGTGAAATATCCCTTTTTCATGCACTGGCAATGAAAGGGCTTCACAAATCTGTAGCCAAATGAATGTACTTATGAGTAATGGGAATCTGCACACGGGCACCATTTTATTACCACGTACAAGCCAGCTTCATCGAAGCTTCGATTTCACGTGAAAGAAAGCACTCCGGCCACCAGGGAGGCGAGGAAACACCAGCACAAGGCCCCTAGTTGAGAAAGTGACACGTAATTGCTAGCCAGGGCCCGAGGATTTTAAAACTGTCCTTAACACCATTTTCCGTTGCTCCTACGACCACAGCATGTCGGGATGGGAAAGGACCTCAGGCCACTCAGCTCACCTGTGCGATGAGGACAGACACTCTCGTAGCATCCCCCAGTTCATCAGTGGCAGATCTGGGACTAGAACCCATACCCTCTCACCGGTCTAGACCATGATGCTTCTACCCCTGGGTTCAGGACTCCCTGCCAACCTTTCTGGAGATTTCATAAGTCTAGGGCTCAGGATGGAGTCTTTACTGAAACCACCAGAGCCAATGAAAGTAAAGACTATTTCCAATGTCCCAGGTTGGCAGGCAAAGGACACTGTCCTTGGCAGATGTTTTGGTGACTATGGGATGCTAGGGAGCTGGAGACTGAGTCACCTGGATAACAAAGCATAGAAATCTGGGAGCAAAGTCTTGTTCCCTTATCTGCTCGCATATAAATGCATACTCTGCCTACTTCTAGAAGAGGATTTGGGGTGGTTTATAATGGAACGTATACACACATGTAACCAAATAGTGCAGACTGACATCAGATTGCAGAATTGTTTATAATAGCAAAAAAAAAAAAAAAAAAAAAACTGGAAATGATCCAAGTGTCCCTCAATAGGGGGCTTGTTTTAAAAATTCCTATCCAGGAGCACCTGAGGTGGCTCAGTCGGCTAAGCGTCTGACTTCGGCTCAGGTCACGATCTCATGGTTCGTGAGTTCGAGCCCAGCATCGGGCTCTGTGCTGACAACTCAGAGCCTGGAGCCTGCTTTGGATTCTGTCTCCTTCTCTGTCTTGCCCCTTCCCTGCTCATGCTCTTTGTCTCTCAAAAAGAAGTAAATATAAAAAAAAAATTTTTTTAATAAATAAATAAAAATTCCTATCCATACATCCAGTGAATACTACACAGCTATTAAAAATAAATAAATAAATAAATAAATAAATAAATAAATAAATAATCAAATACATAAATAAATGAGAAAGTGCTCTCTGTACTAATATGGAGACATTTCAAGGATACACGTGTAAGGAAATTTAAAAAGCAAGGTATAGAATATCTAATAGGCTATATTTTGTACGGTAAGGTGGAAAACTAAAAATATATATTCAAATTTCTCCATTTTAGCATAAAGTAACAATGGAAGCATAAACCAGAAAGTTATATAAATGGTTATCTATGGGGCCAAAAGGGCTAGAGGGAGAACTCTGGGTATGTGTGTCTTTGTATGTCTTTCTGATTTTTGAACTGTGTAAATGCTTTACCTATTCAAGAATTCTAATTCAGTTAAACACAAGAGGAAAGAGGAAATGGGAAATAATTCCAGGTACAAGAGCCAACAATGTCCCTTCTGCCTTCTCCCAGAAATGGATGCTACTCCTGCCTTGCCTGGGCTCCCACAGTCCCGTGGACCCAGAAGTTGGGAGGGGGATGGCAGGTCTCACCGGCCTCCAGCCTCGAAGAGGCTAGGACCGGAGGACAGATAAGCAGCCTGCTGGGGCTGGAGGCCGCCGTGGCCCAGCCTCCCTGCCTCGGCACTGGAGAGAGCGGTGAAAGCTGGGGCCCACACCAGGCCTACGCCACTCAAGGCTGCCCACATCTGGAGGGCTGTGCCCACATCTGCTCCCCGACTCAGGCCTGACTCACATTTGTCCCGGCTGCTGACATTCCGTGGTCCCAGGAGCAACCGAACCGCACTAAGCACTATGTGCACACAATTAGGCTCCTGCCTGCCCATAGCTCGAGCCCACCGCACCCCAGGCCCTCCTCACTGTGTTCCCAGCTTGACCGTCAATGTCCCCAGTTCTGGGCAGCAGTGCCTTCGGCTAAAGACGGTGGCTCCGGTCCTAGAAACGAGCTCTCCCTTCCCAGGCTCCTCTCTGACCCGCTCCCGGAATAGGAGGGGTGGCTGACCATCAAATCAATTACAATTCACTGCCACCACCCAGATGTCCATTAGCAAAATTAATTCTAGTCTATTAATAAATTATATCCATACTATAGACAGCCATATTATAAAAAAACAAGAGTGATGTGTATGAGTAGTTTTTTTTTTTTCAAGATATATTAAGTAAAAACACAAGCTGCAGAACACAATATATAGCTTGATCCCATTTGGGGGCAATCTGGATCTATTTTCCAGACCCACGGTGACAATACAGATGTAACGATGCCCTGAACTGTTGACAGTGGTTGTCTCTGAGTGGGGAGGGGGCTTTTACAATTTCCTTCACTTTCTCAGTGAAACACTTCTAATTTTTTTCTTAGATGAAGCAGTTATTATTTCTGTAATCTGAACATAGATCTCTCTCATTCATTACACACTTCATTGGGCTGGTTTGCTAAGTCAGAGGCTCAGGGCAAGACCTCCCCTCCCAACCCTGCACTTCCTGGAAGATGGCAAACGGAGGCCCAGAGAGGTCACTATTTTCTTACTTAGCATCATGCAGCAAGTGAGTTAACAGCAAAGCCGGGCTCAGAGCTCCTACCTCCCGACCAATCCCTGTGCTCTTTTCACGACACAATGTGGCCTTAAAATCAAACGAGTGCATATTTGTGGAGGGTTCATTACATGGCCGAGAGTGGGAAACAGGGGAAATATTGGCCCAAAAAAAATAGACTTAGCACTCCAGGCCTCATTACCTGGCTGCCAGGTCCACACCACCACCTTTGACTGATGAAAGATTCCAGACAAGTGTTCATTTAAAGATGAACCATTAACTGTAAATCAAAGCCCACAGTGAGTGCTGAGTTATAAAGTGAATTAGAATAAGTGGGTAAATGGATGGCTGATCTCAGCCCCAACGGTCAGGGCTGGGGAAGATACACCCTCTGACTCAGAAAGACAACAGAGGATCAGGGTCAGGGAAGGCTTCTTTTAGGAGTGTCTCTAATAGAAAAATAGTCACCACTGTCTCCCCAGAAGCGGGGGAAATAGCAGCCTGCACATTAGTCAATTAACAAGTGCTATTAAATCTTTTGTTCCACTGGGCTCAGAAGGCCTGGCTGACTGTTATGAGGATGATGGCCTCTTCCATTCGGTCACCACTTGACAACGTAGAAAGGCTTTAACTCATCGTCCTGTTGAATCCTCTTGATGTCCTGTGGCCGGCAGTTTTTAGCCTTCATTTTTGTGTCTGAGGAAGCAGTTACCCAACTTGCTCAGGGTCACATAGGGCAGTTTCAGGGGCAGAGCTGGATGCCAGATCTGCTGGGTCTGGCCCCACGTGCTTCTCCTACATCCCAGCAGAGTGGGGCGGCGGGCCAGAAAAGTGGGTCGAACAGCTTCTGGGAAAGTGAACCAGCCAAAACGCACGAGGTAAACCAGTTTCGAGTCAGGTGCTACCTGCCTCCCTCCCAGACCACCTGCACCACACTGTAGACACATTTTTGCCACTCTGGGAGTTCTTCGGAGTATGGTTTGCATGTGTGCGTTTGTAGAGGTGAATACGTGACACGAATACACACACGAATACATTTTTTTAAATGTTTAACTCCTTCTACTCCTTGAATGTTTTTACATACATTGCCCACTAAACTCACTCTTCATTGTTAAGTGAGGTTCGCAGGGCGGGTAATCTAATTATTTCCATTTAGTAGATAAGGAGACCGAGGCTCAGGGTCACTTGTCAGATGTCTTGTTACTTGTCAGTGGCCGAAGAGGTAGAGATGAAAACTAAAAGTTGTTGAGGGCCCATTCTGGATCATTCTTTCTGGATCATTTCATTTCCTCCTCCCAGCCATCCTGGGAAGAAGGCATGGCGTACCCCATCTTATACCAGAGGACACTGAGCCTCAGGAAGACTAAGTCACCTGCCCAAGTGCTGAGGTCAGGACTCAAGAGCAGGGCTCTCTGATCCCAAAGCTGAGGTCTGTGGTTGCTATGAAAGCCATGGCATGGGGGGAGGGGCAACTATGTGCCAGGCACTGGGTAAGTCCTTCCCCCGAATATCAGTACTAACAGGTTTCTGAGCCTTAAAACGTGCCAGGAATGGGCTGAGCTCTGCCCACGCAGCCTCTTAAGGACACAGCATGTGTCCTACACGTCTCTGAATCCTTGCGTGGCACAGAGCTGGCTTCCTTGTTGATTTGAAGTGCCCACCCCAGCCCTGTTCTTCTCTGGGTTCCTTTTCTTTCATTTCTGCTGTGCAGATTAAAGGGCAGCGTGGGCTCTCTGTTAACAAGTGCCCTTGACTGCTATTCACATCCCAAATAGCTGCATGCACACCCCACGAGAGGAGTCAAAGCCCCCCAGCCAGCTCTCTGCATCTCAGAAACCAGGCCAGCACTTCTGCTTAAACCACCGCTGCCCACCTTTCGCACGATTCCCACTCAGGTTGTCTTCTCTCACTGCCCGAAGGAATGATCTGAAGGTGATAAACATTTCCACATGAAGGCTTGGGTGTTTCTGACTCATAATTTATTGCTTTGTTTCTGTGGTTTATACTTTTTTTTTTTTTTAACTTAAAAGAGAGGGCAGGAGTGATGAGTGTGGATGGGATGAGTAATCCCAGCTCTTCTGGGCTCTGGTGGGAAGACAGAAACAAGAGGTGGAGACAGAGTGGAGGAGAGGATGGGAGTGGCTGGGAGGGCCAGGCAGGGGGAGCACTGACCCCTGTTCCGGATGGGGAGGACTTAGGCCCCCACGTGAGATAGCGCCATAATCCAAACAAGGTTTATGTGCTCAGCTGCAGAATGTGGGCGTGTGGAGGCTGGAGGCAGGGAAGTATTCCAGCTGAGTGATCCATAACCAACAAGGGGGTGGCCCGTGCAAATCTCCAGCAGCTTCGAGGCCCAGGTCAAGTGCCACGAACCAGCCAAGAGTGCTCCCATCTTCCTCTTAATTGTAACCTTTCATTTGCCCTGAGGGCTAGATGGCTTGGCTAGTCCCCATCACTGTTTATTCTCACTGCCTCCCCAGTTTTATGGTGACCTCCCCGAGGGCAGAGAGCTTGTTTTTACTACCTTTGTATCTTTTGAGCACGTGACACACACCACAGTCCCTTCTTGAGGTGATGTGTGCCACACCCTGTATGCAGAGCCACGAACCTCCAAGCAACCATTCATGGACCGAGTTTCAGAAAGTGGCACCAAATGAAAATCACACGATTTAACCTTTGGTCTTGGGCTTTACAGCGCGTATGAAGCTCTTTCCTATTCTTGTAAATATCTGATAGGTGATACTAAGCTCAGGTTACAGAAAAGAAGACCAAGTTTAGGTGATTAACCGATGACTAGTTAGTAAACAGAAGCAGCTCTGGAACCCAGGTTTCTGATCTTCGTCTGACTTTCCCTGAAGGGGCTGGAGGTTTCTCTCTCCTTTGAAGCACATAATTGAGGGCACGCTGCATTGCTATAGCCCACCCTCACCCAAGATGCACAGTGTCTATTAGCATAATCAAGGCTCTGAAGAAATCTGCTTGGACTGAGTTCAGTACAGCCTTCTCCAAACTGACCTTACCTGGAACTCTTTTGCATGAGACTCCTGTGGTATCCTGCACTGAAAAACGTTCTACGGACCCACTGCTACTTTCCTAAAGGCGGACTCGCCCTCCCAGGAGAAGCTGTATGTTATGGACGAAGGAAGGCTTAAGCTGGACGAATGAAGCTCTAATGGTGAAATTTCAGGGCTCAGTCAACTAGTCAGACATTTCTTCCTCCTCATCCTCTTCCTCCTCTCCTCCTTCTTCCCCTCATTATTATTATTATTATACTTTTCATTATTAAACTTTCCAAATATGCACAAATGGAAGAGCATAATAAATCCCTACTTGCCCGTCACCAATCACCAAACCAGCTTCAACGATATGCAACAATCTGCTATTTTTGCTCCATCTTTTTTTTATCTGGATCATATTAGAGAAAATCCCAGATATCCTATTATGTCATCTGTAAATACTTCAGTATGAAATGCTGCCACAATATCACACGCCTTAAAAAAATTAATAATAACTCCTGGATATCCAACATCCATTCTGGACTTAATGTCACTGATTCTCTCCGATTGGTCCATCTGTGGCAGGTAGGCCCCAAATCAGGACTCAAACCAGACCCACAGAGTGCATTTGGTTGGTGCCTCTCTTAAGACTCTTGAGACCCTAGTAATTACTCTAGTAATCTGCAATAATTTCCCCTGTACCTCCCCTTAACTCCCCCTCCTCATCCTATTGGCAAAACGGGGGCATTTGTCCTGAGGTCTTGGTCTGGCTTTGGTGATGGCAAAGCCACCTTCCATGGTGTCTTTGCGTGTTCCTCTAGTTCCTATATAAAACGGTAGTTAGATTTACAGGCTTGAGCAGATTTAGGTTCAGCTTTACAGCAAGCAAATATCACGGGCGGTGCGTGTCCTTCCCGTGACATTACATCTGGTTGTCCAACTTTTAGCAAAGCCGGTATTAACCCATGGGTTTGGACAACTTTTTGAGCAACTGGGTCTTCCCAGTGCCTCCAAAGTTATAGCACATTCTAAAATTTGGTTCTAGATACATCTCTAACACATTGAGACTTGCCCACTTTCTAGGATTTCATGGGAGAGTCTCTCCTACCGTCAACCTCCAAAATTCTTTTTTTTTCTAATTTTTTTAATGTTTACTTATTTTTGAGAGAGAGAGAGAGACAGAGAGCAAGCGGGGGAGGGGCAGAGAGAGAGAGAGGGAGACACAGAAGTAGCTCCAGGCTCTGAGCTGTGAGCACAGAGTCCGACGCGGGGCTCAAACTCGCAAACCACGAGATCATGAACTGAGTTGAAGTCTGACGCTTAACCAACTGAGCCACCCAGGCACCCCTCAGCCTCCCAAATTCTATCAGCATACCGTTTCTTAGGCTGTCTCTGTGTGACCCTTAACCTTTCCTTTTTTTTTTTTTAAGAAAAGACATTTTTAAATGGCCAGCCAAGCTGGGGACCCCGTGCTCCCTTCAGGCCAGGCCCCACCAGCAACTCCGTGGGCTCAGCTGGAATCCCAGGGTCTCAATAGCCCGTGGATTCCTCCACCCATCTCCTACAAGATGAGTCGAATCTCAAGGAGAACAAGAACACATAGTTGAATATGATAAATATGCATCCAAAATTTTTAAAAACCAAATTACACAAATCAAGCTTATTCTGAGAGGTTCATGTTACCAGGGGTCTCTAGTGCTCCAATCAGCATAATTAAATACCAAGATCTCTCTAGAATTGATTGTGGTTTGCACATTTTTTACCATCCAAGGACCATTTCAGTGGGATGATTTTAGGCTAATAAGAACCCCCAAATTAGAAACTAATTAAGGAGATGGAAAATACAAATGTATTTGTTTTTAGTCGGCACTATTTTTATCAGAGGAATCATGAAAAATTAAAATTGTTAAATACCCATATGAAGGTTGTCAGTCAAGGGCAATGTGGCTGCCTGCCTCTCCCTGCTGCAAAACTGCATGGAAGATGTATCAGAAACTATTCCCTGTGTGTCCCCAGGAAGCAAGAGAGAGACTAATTTTAAGGAACAGAGTTAGTGAGGAAAAGGGTGCTGCCGTAATACTTTCAGATCCTTGGTGGTTATGATTCAGAGTGCCTCTTACTTTTCAAATGCGTGTGTACCTGGCCTCACCATAGTAGGCTTCCTCATGCCCATTTAACAGATGGGAACATTAAGGCCTGGGGAAGGTGAGGCCCAATAAACAGAGTCACCCAATGAACTTAGGGCCATGGCTGCCTCTCTGTCTAAATGTGCTTGATTTTGTGAAACCTCCTCCCCGCTGTCCTCCAAATGTGCCACGGGTCACCTCTTAAAATAGATGCTAAGTCACAGTGACACTGGTTTGGAGGATCCTTTTTGATTCGTGACAGCTTTGAGAACACGGGCCCCAGCAGAAGCAGCAGGACCCCCTGTCTAGAGAGGCAGCAACACAGGGCCCCACAGGCCGCCGCGGTGAGCCTCAAAGCACCGCTGACCCCGCCACCCACAATCAAGTGTTGACCCAGCCTTGAAGACACCGCTTCAGTCCCCGGGCCTGGAAACCCTCGTTCGTTCTGTAGACTTTGCACGATCCCAGCACAGCTGACACCGACACTGACCTCCACCTCCTCGTCCTGCTCCTTCCACACGAGGCCAGGGGGACATGGGGTCTTCCTGCAGACGCGCTCTTTAAACCTCCTTCCCTGTGGCAGGACTCTCACCAAACCTCACTGTTCTACGGTGGTTGGGGGCCAGTGGCTAGAGCAGATGTCGTTCATAAAATACTCCCCACCCCTGGAAAGAGCAGCCATACTCTGTAGCAATGGGTTCCCTTGCCCTCAGAGGGAGTTATCCGTATTTTTATGGCTGGGGAAAACAGGGGGTGATAAGGTAGAGGTGGGTCTTTGTCTCAAGGGCCACAGCTGGAAGAATGGAGACAGAGACGTTGAAGGAAATACAGCTTTTGAGGTAGGATCCCTGGGATGGGTCCCAAGATGCCTGGGATGGCTCAGGGAAGGGGTCCTGCAGAGGCAAGAAACCCTCCCTCCGCTGGAACACAGCACCTTGGTGGTGTCCAAACCCTAGAGATGAAGGCCTAGGGGCCCCAACATTCCCTATGGCAGAGCTGACATTGGGGCACAAGCTGTCGGCAGAGCCTGCCTCCTCCAGAGGACCACACAGATCCGGATAAGGTGAGACCACAGATAGACACTGCCGCTGTGGGCAGGGGTCCAGGCCTCGCCTCCCTCCCCATTTTTCCTGACCTCCAAATCCTCATCGTTCTCATACAACAGACAGAACAACAGAAATGCCTGCTAGGAAACTTGCCAGACTTAGCCAATAGGGGAACGCAAATTGGTTGTCATTTGATTTAGGAAAATAACAAGGATCCCTTCTTGACATCAAATGCCACAGAGTAATCACTCATTATTGTATCCAGTCCTCCTAGTTACCCAGCAAGATAGAAATGATCAGTGCCAGTTTCAACAAAGCCTCTGAAGCTCAGAGAGTTTTAGGAACTGCCTGAGGTCAGCCTTGAACCAGCGGATGCTGGGGTCCTAAGACCAGCTGGGGGGACCCATAACCGGGGCTGGTTCCAGAAAACATAAATCACCATCTAGAAAAAGTGATTCAAGACATCTCTGATTATTCAAGCTAATTTCCCCAGGGATACATTACAGATGTGCATAAGAAGAGGACATAACAGTAAGTCTTGTCGTTTAGCTCAAGATACACCGGGCCCCTGGGTGCCCCTTGGCAAGAAATTCCAGATTCTAGACCTGAGCTGTCCAGTACAGTAGCCACAAGCCCTATGTGGCTGCTGAGCACCTGAAATGCAGCTAGTCCAAACTGAGGGGTATTTGTAAGTCTCAAGTACACTCTGGACTTCAAAGACTTGGTATGAAAAGAAGAATGTAAAGTATCTCATTAGTAATTTACATATTGATTACATGTTGAAATGATAATACTTGGGCCTTTTGAGTCAAATGAGATGCATTATTATAATTAATTTCACTTGCTTGTGTTTACTTCTTACTGTGGCTACTAGAAAATTTCAAATCGTGTGTGCGGCTTACATCTGTGGCTCAGGCTGTCCTAGGCAGCCCTGCGGCAGGACCCAAGTCTTGGTTTCTATACCCAGCTCACCCTGCCCCACTCCCAGGAGCCGCCCTGGAAGCCGAGGAGGCAAGATGTCTCCAGGCTCTTCTCTTCTCAACACTTCTGTAAATCCCTGGCACCGCCTTTCCTGCCCTCTATCCTACTCGGTACCCATACAGAACCCGTGGGCCCAGTAAATGCCAAAGCACTTGAACACGGTCACCATTTGTGAGTGTTTGGATCCACCTGGAACTGTACCTTCCACAGCCAGACAAATTCTGACAACCAGGTTTTCGGAGCCCATGCCTCAGAGCCCGTTGGAGCAATGTGAAGCCCTGGGAATCAGGATGCGTTTCTCCCGGGCTTCTCTGCTCCCACCCCTGCCAGACTGTGAGCTCCTCCAAGAGCAGCATAATGGAAGTAAACTCAATGTATTGATCACTTATTATGGTGCCAGCTGCTGTGCTAAGTGTTTTTGCATGTTTTATTTTATTTAATGCTCCCAACCAGCCTGTGAGTGAGAAAGCATGGTCCCTGTCTTGAAGATGGGAGCCCGAGGCTCCTGGAGTCTTGGCTCTGTCCCCACTGCCATTCTTTTTCCTATGTCCCGTACCCCCCTCCCTTGGGGGCAGAGATGCCTCATACAGTTTTGCATTGCTGGCACCTAACCCAGGACACAACAGGTACTCGGCAATATTGCTAAAATAGGTTGAGAACCTTCTCATAGACCTGATCCTTTGCCCTTTCTTGACTTGATCAGGAAGCATATTGTCGCTCCTTTCCTGAGGCCACACACATGATGAAAGTCTTCACATACTACCATGCAAGCTGAACCTTTTCTGCCCCTATCAGCTGCCCTCCAGGGTCAGCCCCGCCCAGGTCCACAGGCAAGTCTGAGATACACAGACCACCTTCCCCGCTGAGAGGTAGGGTACGTGAATAGTGCAGCGCCAGTATCCAGAGACGCAGCCCCAGGCCGCTGTGCTGGGCTATACTTGCTGGGCTCCCTGGAGCTTACCCCCCTTTTATTTCCTTATATACACAGGAGCTAAGTCCTGGGCCTGCCTGGTGCCTGTGGCTGACCCATTTCCTAGAGCTGGGCTCAGCTTTCTGAATTCCTTCCTCATCTTATCCTTTCTGCCTGATTTAGAACAAGGCCACCCAGAAGTCCTAATACTCTGCCCCTCCCCACCCCTTGGCCTGACCCTATGGATTCTGACACTGGCCCACACTGGAATGGAATTTGCCACACCTCCTTGGGCCTCCTGCCCCAGGCCATTGGTCCTTCTCCCCCCCTGCTCTGGTCAGTTTCCCAAGGCCCTAAGCTATTTTTGCTTCTGCCCTAGACTGCCGTTTTCCCCAAGGTGAAAGTTGCCAGAGTGTTACCCTGTATGACATATAGAGCAAAGACCAGCTTTAGGGTCTCCAATCCCACTGGCTCCCTGTGCTTCTAGCCTCAGAACCCCACCTTCTAGGCTCCGGAGACCTGTTTGATACTTCCTGCTTGGTTGACTTCCCAGGCTCAACTGCTTGGTTGAGATTCCCAGGGTATGAAAAGCCATCCTCCTGTGCTCCTCAGACGCCTGCTCATGACCTTCCCCAGGGACCCTTGACATCTGCTACTTGATCTAGCACCCTTGGAGGGATGGAGGGAGCCATAAAAATCCCCTTGTCCTTTCTTCTACAAAAAATACCAACCCATCGCCTCACCCTATCATTGAAGAAATCTCAATCCATCAGGAAGTCTCCCCAACCAGTCAGGTCTCCAGATCTATCCCTCATGTATCTCTGCTTCCTGAATACAAGAAAGTGCTCTTGCACCCCTCACTGCCTCTGTTTCCCCACTGGCATCAACTCCTGGCTTCCCAAGGGGCCAATGGGGAATAATGACTTCTTGATTTGTTACTCTGAGCTCTTCAAACAAGCAGTGCTCCATCTATAAAGGCATCAGGCCTTCCCATAAGGCCTAGGAAGTGAACCTACCTGATGCTAAATCTTCCAGTGCCCGGCTCTAGCAAGTGCACGGGGCAGAAACTAATAACTATAAAGCACCCATCTATCATCTTATCAGGCCTTACAGCACTTTGTTTGCATAGTTATCTTTCCGAGGGTTGACATTTTATGTCTACTGCAGGCTGATGTATTCTCCTACCTGCCACATCATTCAGAAAGGATAGATGAGCCCCAGGTTCATTACCTGTCATTACACCGTGTACATGTCGCTGGGGGCCGAAGCATTGATTCTTCTTGAGTCTCCCTGGTTGTGTTGCCTTCCTGACTTGGAGGCTCCAGATCTGGTGGTTGTGGATTATGGTCACTCCTCAGGCCCTGGCGGGGCTCCACTCCATCCCTTCTTGCTTTCCTGGCTGGCCCGCTCTTCACAGGTGGCAACACGTTCTGAGCTCCCAGCTGTTTCAGAGGGGATCTGCAATAAGAACAGAGGCGTCTGTCACCTCCCATGACCAGAAACACATGTCCAAGCTTTAACTGTTCTAGAACTTTCCAACCATCCTCTTATTGCTCTTTATTCCTAGGTCCTGCAGGTCCTGGTGATTATATAGATTTTACCCCAGCCAGGTCTTCACTTCCCATGTTCCGCCCACCAGCCCTGCTCCCAGGCCTCAGTGTGCATACACACACACACACACACACACACACACACACACACACACCCTTCATTCCTATTTTCTTACCTCTGTATATTTTGTTTTATCTGCCTGAAAGACCCACCCTTCATCCTACCTACTATTCAGAGTTCAGTTCATAACACCTCATTGCCCCAGGAAAGAGGAGAGAACTTGGTGCTCTCCTTCCAATGTTGAGATGCACAAAGAATACAGCCATGTCTACCAGGGACATTCCACCACCCCCGGGGTGAGGCTTCCAGTGCGCTGTGGTTTGGGGATCCAGGAAGGCCACCCACCTGTGGCTTATTATGAACCTCCTTCCCTAGCCCTTGGGCTCAGAGCAAGAGACAAGGGTGGGGATGCAAAACCTCACTGAGTGAGGGACCCAGATTGGCTCCACTGGGTTCCCATCTCGTAGCCAAGACCACAGCTCACACTCTAAGGGGTGGGAAAGCCCCAGCTGGAAGTTACCCCACTCAGCATGGAGGCCTGCTCACCTCTGGAGACTGGGTCCATGCCAGCCACAGCCCTGTACCTCTGACCAGTCATGGCCTCCGCTTCTAATGGTGCAGAGCGTTCCTGCTACCCAGGATGGCTGTGACCCTGAGTTCCACCCTGACCTTGGGTTCCTCTGAGCCTCAGTGAACCCATTTCTAAGAAGAGGCTGTGGCAGGTGGAGAGCGTCCACCAGGGCACCCAGCACTACCAGTGAGGGGTAGCACCATGGACAGGGATGAGTGTGGCAAAGGAAGGCAGGGACATGAGGTCCCATGAATTCTGTAAGCATGATGATGACAATGTCTTACAACACGTATAATGACTAATACCCTTCAAGCTGCTTTTACATCCATTGGACCTATTTGTTTCACAACAGCAACATAAAGGGGTATTTTGATGATGGGGAAACAGAGCACAGAGACATTGAGAATCTTGCTAAAGGTCACACAGTAAGTTAGTAAACGAGCCAAGACAGCAACTCCTGACTCCCAACTATCATTCTTTCCAGCAAGCTCCCTGGTCCTACGTTAATTTCCTGTCACCTCAGGGGGATGGTGGGTCAAGAGGAGTAGGAAGGGGAGGAGAACAGAGGCATGCCTGGCCTGCTACTGTAGCATGGGGAGAAGAGAACAGTCATGCCTTTGGTTTCTTCCCTGATAGGAGGGTTTAGGAGGAGCAAGCACAGAGGGAACAGCGATAAACAGGAAGACAGGAATGTGCAGGCTCCTTGCTAACGGGAGCAGCTCAGGCAAAGAGGAAATTGGCTGTGATAAATAGCCACAGCTTTCTGGGGGTGGAGTAGGGGCTCAGCCAACCTTGAGCTTCCTGGGGGACCTGGCTCTCTATAGCTCCCACCTGCGAGACATTTCTGGGCAAGGCATCACTGGGGGTTAAAAGCACCTTTGAACAAACTAGGCAATTACTATTATTACCTTCAAAAAGCATATAGGCCTTCGTATGTTCTTTTGTATATGTGACATATTCCTAAATAACACAAATGGGAAGAAAAACCATAATGTTCCACCCAGATGAAGAAAGATCTGCCCCTAGACAATGGAATTCCTTGCCTGATTCCAAAGCTGCTCTCTGCTTCTATGGACAGGGAGAATGTCACGACTTGGAAATTCCTACCTGGCAATAGAAGACAGGGCCAACTCCTTCCAGAGCAAGCAGCACAGGCCACGGGGCCTAGAAACCCAGGATAGGTGGCAAATCCACAGAGGTAGGCAGGAAGATCACCCCAACGCCAACGACAGCCACATAGCTCAGTGCAGACCCACACGCCCACCTCCAGTCAACAGCAGACCAGACCTTCAAACATCAGGCTATGGGAAGAACAGAAAATCATTCCCTTGGCATTAGCCCTGAGTCCCAGGCAGCCCAGTGGGTCCTCAGCCAACCTTGGAGCTCTTAAGGGAGCCCTACGACATGCAGGCAACGCCATGGGGGAAGGAGAACACGCTGAACCCCTTAGAAGCCAGTCACCGGCCTATCCTGCTGGCTGCATGGTCACCTGGCAGCTGTAGCTCCAGAGGCAAACAGCTAAAGCTCATCAATTCTTGTTGGGGGTAGGGAGGGTGAGGAGAGGAGGCCTCTCGGGCCCTCCTGCAAGGTGGGGCTGAACCACATTCACAGCAGATGGTGCTGTCGCCCTCACTCCGGGATTCTCATTCCTAATTATCTGTGCTGTCAGCAAAACAATTAACCCTCGAAGAAAAATTGTGCCGTCCACTCCCAACCATATGAAAAGGCAATTTTTCCCAAGGACGAGGGACACTTAGGGCAGCGGCAGACGGAAAGTAGGGCAGCCTTGCACGCGGTTCCGGATCTCACTCGCCCTGGGCAATTTCACCATCCTCTGACCTCCGCGGTCTCTGAGGCCTCGCGGCAGCCCCTCCTGCCTCTGAGCCTGCACTTCCTTTCCCATCCAAAGGCGGGGAGCCCAATCCCTGGGGTCCCCTTCAGTCCCACAGCGCTACCATTCTACACGCCTGGGTCTTTTCCTCCGGATTCCAAGTTCCTGTGGAGCTGAGCCCGCTTCTCCGTGTGTTCCTTCGTTCATTCGCTCACGTGCTTATTCTTCTGCTTGTCCGTTCACCCCGTTATTGCATATTTACCATGTTGCTCCCGGGAGGAACAAAGAAAATATCTACTCAGCCTTCTTGACCACTGCTTGGAGCCCTCTTCCCTGAGATGTGGGGAGAGGGAGGGAGGATGGCACAGGGAGAGGTGGGGGCCCCCAGCCAGGAGCTTGAGCACTTGGCAGGGGCTTGGCTTCAGGCCGCAGGAGGAAAGTCCTGCTTCTGCATGTGGATTCTCTCTGAAGATTAGGCTGCAGGAAGGCAGCCTCCTCTCAGAAGGGCTGATGTGGAGCAAGCCGCTTTGGTCTCCAGGGCAGGCCTGCAAAGGGCAGAGAGGTGTGATGGAAGGAGAGCCTGAAGCCCCCACCAGCACTGTGGGGCCGGTACCTGTACGGGGTCTGCACTTCCGAGGGTGCTCGTTAAATATGTGAGGCGAGATGAATGAACCAGGTTGCCCCTCCTTAGAGGACCTGTTTTAAAAGCAAAGGGAGTTTTTACAGGGCTGGGGCATGATGTCTGTTCCCCCGGGAGGCTACCATTTAAGGCCAAGATCGCTTGATCGAATTCACCCATTCTCACGCGCTGACATGGAAGAGAAAGCAGGGTGGGCTAGAAATCCCAGAACCTTTGTGGTCAGTGCTGAGCGAGCCTTCAGGCATGAGGCTGTCGGGGCCACATTTTCCACGTTCCATCTGGAGAGGCTGACGGGCGGGCTGCTCTCAGACAGAGAGCTGGAGCAAGACCCTGCGGCAGGTGGCGGCCCCGTATCCAGCCTGACCCTCACCCCGCTCACGCTGCCCCCCAGGATTGCCCCTGAACAGAGCGGGGAACTCTAGAGGCAAAAAGGGGAGCCCAGGTCAGGACACTGGCTGGCTCCCATGGGGCTGTGGGCCCCCTAAGGGGCAGGGGCGGCGCTCCAGCCACCTGGAGAAGGAGCACAGAAAACAGAGGGTGGGATTGCGGGTACGGTGCGTGGGGTAGAGAGCTGGGACCCCTCCTCCACCACCATTTTGCCCAGGTCAAGCCCATGACATCTTTCTCCCCTTCCCCCATTGCCCATCCGGCTACCAGTCCTTGCCCCCGTCCGGGGCCCAAGCGCACAGGCTCAGATGCCAGCTCCTCGGCATAAAAGGAGTGTGTTTATATTCAAAGCGGGCTGTTGCCCACTCAGAATCTGCCCACTCGAAGGCAGCACATGTGACCGCACCCCCTGCCCAGAGTCCAAGCGGGACACATGCCAACCTCTGGCTGGAGACATTTCTAAATATGAGCCTGGCACAGAGAGTCAGGTTCCCAGGCCTCTTCTGCCCTGGGAGACCCAGCCAGGATTTTCGAGGCTGCCGGGAGGGAGAGGGCTGGGGGCAGGCAGGCAGGATCAGGAGGCAGCCAGCTGAGACAGCCATCAGCCCTAGAAATATCGCCTGAACCCCTCCCTGGCCTTCCAGCCTCGTTAAGGGAAGGGAAAGGATTGCCCTGCATCCAGAAAGTCTAATCAATTGCCCGCAACCCTTGGCAGTGGGCACAGGAAAGCCACTGCCTGCTCAAATGCGCACGGATTAAAAATATACAAATGGAATATTTTTTCTTCCCCTCTCCTCAACCCCCTGAAGCCTGGGATGCTTGTTAAAAATAGCCTTGCTGTGGCGTGGATCCTACAAAACCCAACCGCTGGCAGGAAAATTAAGGAGCCGTTGGAGACAGCGCTAAGTGGTTACCCCTGGGGAGTAGGCTGGGGAGGGACAGGAAGGGGTGCTCTCAGGTGCTTCCAGACACACTGCTTGCATTTTTAACGATAAGCAGATATTATTTTTATTAGTTTTTTCTTTTAATGAAAGTTTATCCATTCCACCCTCTAGGCTAAGTTTAAAGCTGAACTTGCACTGTTCTAGCAATCCAGCAGCCTGGTGCTGACAGGCTTGGCTGTGCACTGACCCTCGGCACCCAGGACGACAGGCACAAATACAGCTCTGAGTCATGAAAGGAGCACTAAATCCAGAGTCAGGGTCTCAGATCTCTAACAAGCTGGCTGTGTGACCTTAGGCAAGTCACTTGAGCTCTCTGGGCTTTAGTTTCCAGCTGGATCAAATGCTAAACCAGGTACCTCCGAGTCCTGGCATCTCCCAACCTTAGGTATTGAAGGAAAACATCTGGGACTTGCCGTGGATTTCTCCCCACCAAGAATGGGCAAGGGGAGTGTGTCCCTGGGCAGAAATGGGGTTTTAAAAGCGGGAAGTGGGCGGCAAGGAGAGAAACTACTCTGAGAGAAGAGACTGACTCCACACCTTGATGATGAAGTGCAGGGTAGAAAGAGCATCACTTCGGTCTCCAAAATGTCCTGGGTTCAAATCCTGCATTCAGCTGTCAGCAACTATGTGAACTCAGGTAATTGCTTATCGCTGATGCAAAGTGACCTCCTCATCTGTCACATGGGGTAAGAGGGTGTGCACTTCCAAAGAGGGTGTGCATGTTAAATATAATAAAGTGAAAAAGTACCCAGCTCACTGTAGAAGCTTAACATCCCTTTATCCTCTTCTTTCTCCTATCGTCCACCCTGCCCTGCATTGCAGGGCAGTTAAGGGTTGGGCCCTGGATCAGGTTTGTACCCCCACTTCCACCACCTAATAGCTCGTGGCCTTGGGCAAGCAACTCAATTTCTCCGTGCCTCGGCTTCTGCATCTGTAAAAGTGGAGTGAGCTACTGCTGTGGCCCCAGCCCGCAGTCCTGCCTCTACTAGCCAGTGGGGCCCTCAGTTTTCCACGTTGCATCTTCCATGGGTTTGCCATTTAGAACTTCCTTCACAGCCCGCCCCCCCCCCCCCCCCCCCCCCCGCCGTCTGGCCGCTCCAACCTCTCTAGGGTTCTTGGCCCACGGTGGCCCACCACCTGTAGTTATCCTGCTGATCTGGCCCTTCCTTATTCACCCCCTAGCTCCTCCCCATGTGGTCTCCACACAGCAGGTTGTGCACCTGGCCAGGAGCATGGATTCTATCCTGGAGGCATGGGGAAATGGGTTTCAGATCAGTGCTTCTCAAGCTTTAATGTGCTTATGAATCACCTGGGGATCTTATCAAAATACAGATGCAGACTCTGATTCAGGAGGTCCCGGCGGGGTGGGGGGGTGGGGGGGGTGGTCTAAGATTCTGCATTTCTAACAAGCTCCCATGGGATGCCCATGCCACTGGTCTGGGATCACTCTTTGATTAGCAGGGCCATCGAGTGGAGGAAATCCGTGTGTGTGTGTGTGTGTGTGTGTGTGTGTGTGTGTGTGTGTGTGTAGGGGACAGAGACAAGGCAGACAAATTATCCAACTCAAAAAAAGGAATAAAATTTTGACAGAGATGGCACGATGGAGACCAAGTGTGGATTCCAGGGACCCACTGAAGAGGAAAAGTAGGAGAATGTTTTACAAAATTACATGACCTTGTCCAAACAAAAATAATGCCGATTGAGGGGTGCCTGCGTGGCTCACTCAATTAAGCGTCCGACTTCGACTCGGGTGATGATCTCCCGGCTTATGGGTTCCAGCCCCATGTCAGGCTCTGTGCTGACAGCTCGGAGCCTGAAGCCTGCTTTGGACTCTGTGTCTCCTTCTCTCTCTGCCCCTCACCAACCCCCGCCCCAAAGATAAATAAACATAAAAATTAAAAAAAATAATAATAATGCTGATTGAGGGGCGCCTGGGTGGCTCCGTCGGTTAAGCGTCCGACATCAGCTCAGGTCATGATCTCACGACTGGTGGGTTCGAGCCCCTCGCCGGGCCCTGTGCTGACAGCTCGGAGCCTGGAGCCTGCTTCGGATTCTGTGGCTCCCTCTCTCTTTCTGCCCCTTCTCCACTCACACTCTGTCTCTCCATGTCTTAAAAATAAATAAACGTTCAAAATAATGCTGATTGAGATAACAAAGGAACACAGAAAGATGCTTACTCCATGTTAATTGAAAGAGCCGACTGCCAACTACATACACTCTACGTCTTTAACTCTGCCAAAGGCACATTTAAGAAAACTGCTGGTAAGGCTACAACTCAGGATCACGAGGGCCGTGACACAGTAATGCAACCACATGTATTTCTTTTTCGTTTTCTAGGTGTTCTTAATGAAGTTTTATTACCATTTTTGTAATTCAAAAAGTACCTTCTACCTGTTCTTATTTGCCCACGTCCCCAAACCGTCAGTTACTTTGTGTTCTTGAGGTTTGGTGTATTTTGAGCACAAACAGCCATTTGCTTGCAAGGGCTAGAAAATGGTGCGTTAAACCTTCTCAGTCAAACCCAAAAATAAAGCAACCCAGATTCTGTTATTCCTCTAAGCCAAGGGTCCAGCGCTTTGGAAGGCTGGCGCTATCACCTCTCACTATAGCAACAAGAGGACCCTGGTAACCCCGGGCTTATGGTTATTAAGAGTAAAAATAGGAAGTCTGTAGATAGATGTTCAGTAAGAGGCTGCACTGGACAGGCCAGGCTCGGAGCCCTCTCTGCCTCTCTTGCAGGAAAGAGAAAGCAAAACCCAGACTCTAGCAGCTGACTGCTGCAAGGCGACAAGGTGGGCTGGGCATTTTCTTCTGTGTTTCCCAGGTCAGGGCCATCAGCTGCCTTTCAAACCAATTCCTGACCACCTGGAGGTGGGCTGTTCTAGAACAGGAGTCAAACGCTCCGGCCAGGGATGCTTGCGACTCACGTATGTACTGGGCACATCCACACCACTTCCAGCTCCTCGCCCCCAGGCTGCCCCTCGCATCCTGGCAGGAACACCCCTCCATCCACCCGGGCGCACATCCCATTCTGGGTAGGGTCTCTTCAACTTGTCCTTGGGCAGATGTTCGAGCCGCCCCCCCCCCTCCCCAAGTCTCCCATCTAGACCTTGGCTCTTACCTCTGGGAGGTGGGAGGAGGTCCCAGCCCTGGTCTGACTGCTCCTGGCTGAGGCACAGGGTCTGAATCCAGGCCCGCTCCCCAGCCCCTGAATTCATTTGGCTCCCTAGCGGACCAAGTTGGAGGCCCAGTTCTGACAACAACTGGCTTTGGAAACTTGGGCAAATCACCTCCCATCTCTGAGCCTCAATTACGTCATCTTTACACATTTTTCAATGGGTCTGTGGAATCTCGTGGTCTTTTTTGCTCCTAACGCTCCACGATGCAAACAGAAATCACCATTTATCTGGCAACACAGATGAGGTATTTCACATACGAAGGTTTTCTAGACAACGGAAAACATTGCCCCTTCAAGCAACAAAGTGTGTTTCGTTTTAACGCTACTGCACAAATTAGCTTTCTAAACGTTTATATACTTCTCTTCCGTTTGTGGCAAAGGATATAAAATCTAACACTTGTTGGGTACATCCCTCCCCAGCGTTGTTCCAGAAAGCACTTGCGGTGGCTGAGCTGCAAGGTAAGGTATGTAAGGTAACGTAAGGTAAGCTTGTCTTCATGGTTAGCTGTTATCTCCAGGAGGCTCTCTGCTGTGCTGGGGGATCTGTCCCCACTGTGGGTTTTTCTCTCTTTGTCTATCTGCCCCTTCCCACAGGGAGGCTCCCACAGCTCATGCTATCTGTTTGGGTATGGCTGCCTAAAGAAGCTTCTCTGCCTCTAAGGTGCAGCTTAGAATCCTCTCGGGCTGGGCAACCATGGGGCTCTGAGTAAAGGGTCGGGTGGAGGGGTTTTTAGGAACAAGAAGCCAGGGCTTCAGCCACTTTCAGTGACCAGAGACACTTTTCCCTCACCCTGAGATCTTTGTTCTGGATAGGAGGGGTGACGGCAGGCTGATCTCTGGATACGTGAAGTGTCTGTTTCTTGGCCCCACACCTGAACTGGTACTTGTTTCTGCTTCACTGGATGATTCTCCCAGATGCCGGTTTAGACTAGACCGTCAGGGTTGCCAACATTATTACCTACACAGGCCAAACTAGAAAGCGAGCTCAGGTTTAGAATTTAACCCCAACTCTGTATGTCCATTATGTCACCTCCTCCAAACCGATCCTCAAGCTTCAGTGTGCCTTTGCCTTGCTTCTTCCCAAAAGGATGCTACAAGTCCCCCAATTAGGCTTTCTTTTCCCTGCCTCCCCCAGGAAGCCACCTGGAGGCATCAGGTCCGATGCAAGCTCATCCCTAGACCAGCGACAGCTAGGAGAGCAATCCGTGTGCCCACTCGTCCTCTCCCGGGTGAGGTAGGGTGAAGCCTCAACGCCCCCTCTGCCTTTGCCCCTCCATCCCAGGTGGGAGCCAGTTACTACGCCCAGCAAGCGCTCTTGTGTCCCCTTTGCACACCGGCCTCCAGAAGCCTCTTCTCCCATCTGACCAGTCAACTCCGTATTCATCATCCACCCTACACATGCCTCCGGAACATGTGAACGTCCTGTTCTGTGCACAGTGGAGCCCACCACAGCACTAATCTCGAGGGGACGCCAGCAGACAGCCTGGAGGTCATGGTCAGAAAAGAGAATTTCGGAGTTTCAAGCCTGGTGATGGATAGTTTTGAAAGGTAGCCTTGATGGAAAGCCAGGCTGCCCACTCCGGGAGGGGGAAGCTTCTGGGGATGAAACATCAAAGCCACTTTGAGACCAAGGAGGGAGACGGCTTGCAAAATACTGAGGTCAGCAAGAAAAAGGGCAGGGAATGGGGGCAGAGGTGGCCTGGGAGACCCACGGGGGAGGCAGCTTAGGGAACAAGTGGGGTGATGGATAACCGGGGCATCAGTGAGGGCAGATTGACCAGTCCGGACCTGACCCACGATTTCACCCTGACGCCTGTCAGAAAGGGGCCTCTGCAAAACCACATCCCCACTGGATCTGGCCCGGGAAGCAGCATGGCGGCAAAAAGATGAGCCAAGATGGTAAAATAGCACAAACTTTGCAAAATAATGACAACCGCCAGGAGCCGGGCATTTCCCAAGGAGAGGTCAAGTCAATTATCAGGGCACCTCACCCCTGAACTGGCCCCTACTTCTGCTTCGCCAGCTGGTCTCACCAGCGGAAGTGTATACGCGGAGCCGACATGAGCCAGACCAGAAGGCAAGCCCTGGTTAGAATTCGGTCCCAACTCTGTACATCCCAGTGTGATCCCAGGTCCGAGACCAACTCCCATTTTTATAGACCAGCAAACTGAGGCCCAGAAAGAGAAAGCATCCAAGGTCACACAGCTCATAAATGGGGAGTCTACATTTACATCCTTAGCTATGAGCCCCTTGGCTGCCACACTTCCCTAGACCCCCGTTCCTCCCCTGGGCAAGGCCAGTGGCTGCAGGCTGCTTTGTTCTAGGAGGCCCTGCTGTCTCCCGGCATAAAACCACTGCTCCAAAGTCTCATGCAGCGGCTGAGACGGGGCCGCAGGATTACTCCCTCCGGTAGGGCTGGTTTCCAAGAGTGACAGCGTGCACGCGTGTCACCTGGCTGTGCACTCTGCACCTCCGGTCAAACACACACAGCGCACTTGGCCAGGAGGCGAAGGCTGAGAGATGAAGCCACTGGAAGCTGGGGGAGGGAGGGAGGAGAGGGGAGACAGCTGCAGGGGGAGGGCAGCTGAGTCTGACGCGCTTTCGGCGCAGCTCTGGGTGTGGTGCTGGCTGCAGGGCGGCTGGCAGGACTTGAGAAGCACCTATTTGCAGCTTGGTGGCCCCTTCAAATGGAAGAGTAGCAGCGCCCTGGCAATACATGACAGAGGAGGGAGGGCTAAAGGAGGAGCCTTTTGCCTTCATTTCCTATAGAAATGGCCATGGACAAAGGAAATGGCAGAGAACAATGATAGATTTCCTCTCTATAAACTAGGCTCAAAAACCAAGTTTCCAATGTTTGTTTGTTTCTCGCGTCCTTCCTAATGCCTACCCGGCACTGCCCGGGGCAAACTATAGGGGACGCATATATGCTTCCATCCAACAGGCTTTTCGTGAGTCCCTGCTATACGTTTGGCCCTACTGAGATGACGAGTGGACAGTAAACCACAGCGGACCCCTGCCTGAGGGGGTGTAGGGGTCTCATGAGGGGAGGTGGGACACACACCTCCCAGAGCAGAGGGCCGGGGTCACCGAGTCCTTGAGCGCTGCCCAAATGAACGGTGTCCACCCTCAGTGCTTTAGGAGGGATGTTCAGAGCAGAACCCACATTCTCAAGAGGTGTTCAAGGCAGGCTGCTGGCCACAAGCAGGAGAATGAGGGCAAGTCGTGTCCACTGGGGCCCCAGGTGGCAAAGGTCCTAGAAATGCCATGCCCGACAGGCCACTGTTGGGGGCGGGGGACACAGTGCACATATCCTGGAAGCCAGTTTTAAAGGGAAGTGGAGATACTGCAAAAGTTTCCAGGAGGCCTCTGGGGCAGGGACCACGTCTTTTTCCGTGTGAGGCCCCTGTTAATATTTCCTTGTGTTTCTGTCCCATGAGACTTTACGCCCATGAGACTATACATGTTGTAATTTTTACCCTTTTGTTTACACAAACAGTACCACACCCCCGTACTGTTCTGCATCTTGTTCTTGTCAAAATACCTGTGACATCATCCCGGGTCGGTATACAAAAGCACCCTTCTTCTTTTTTACGACCACATACTAGTTCACCACATGGCTGCGCTATAACTGATGAACCCCATCTCCCGCTGACATTTATATTTGTGCTAATCCCGGGCTCTTACAAACAGCCCTGCAATGAACAGCCTTGCACATATGCCCTTTCCTATCTGTACCTAGACCTGCAGGATAGAAGTGGAATTCTTGGTCAAAGGACATGTGCATTGAAATTTCACGGCTACTGTTGACTTGCCCTCCGTAGAGCTGAACCAATTTACACACAGGCTCCCTCCCCACCCCGTCCTCTGTAGGAGTGAGCTCATTGCAGCAGGGATGTCAAGGCCTACGTTCCCTCCGTGTTCCCACAGTGCTCGCTCCAGGGAGAGACTCAGGAAGCCTTTGGGGGTCACCATTGCTCCCAAGCACCTGGACTCTTAGTAACGGGGGGCTGGACCAGAGAGGAGGGTGAAGCCAGCAGCCAGCGAAGGGAGGGCTCAAGTTCAAAGGATTCAAAAGAGCAGTGGCTTTGTGCCTCTTGAAGAGCCAAACTGCTCCTCCTGCATGGACTTCCCGCAGGTTGAGAGACAACAGGTTTCCCCAGGGGGGACAGCATATTAACACCGTCTATAGGAGGGACTCTCCACGTGTGCTCCAAGAGGAGATTACAAGCGATTTGGGTTTCCAAAGTCCCAGCTGTACCCGTGGTAAGAAAGAACCGTTTTCTTGCTGTTAATCCATTCCTGGTGGAGACGTTGCTTCAAATTGAATGAGCCTTTTATGTGCTGAAGTCAAATGCGATCTAAAAGATAAGTGAAATCACTTATTCTGGAAAACATGAAACCTTTGATCAGAGTGATTAAGATTTCACAGCAGCAGTTGCTGAATCAGGGGGGTCCCCGAAGTACCCATTCCTCCCACCAGCCTGGCCTTGCCCCCCCCTCCCCACCCCGCCACCCAACAGAGCAAGCTCAGGCTCTGGCCCAGGACCCAGAATCCTACACGCTGGGAGACTGCTCTCTGGCAGAGCACAGGGGAGACTGGAGGGGAGAGAGCAGAGATCTAAGTCTCTACAGGTGAGCCTCAGGGGCCCTGCCTGGCCAGAGGGGCAAGAAGTAGGGGTGTTATGCCCTCTGCCCAGCCTGCCTCCTCACCTCTATCCAACCTCTACTTGGCCTTCTAGGTTCAGCTCAAGGGTCCCTCTCTTCCGGGAGGCCACCGGCCAGGATTCAGCAGGCGCCCCAAAGCACGTTCCTAGAGTGCTTCTGACCCTGAAGTGGAACCTTGTCTGTCCAACTGTCTCGGCATCTACGGACTGTGAGCACTCTGAGGCAGAATCCCCACAGTGTTTGATCCCCACTAAGTTCTCAACACTTGCTTGATGAATGAATGAAACTGAGCCCCAGGAAAAGTCAGCATAGCTACCTCCCCTAACGATGTCACCCACCAACCTACACAAACGTTCACAGCCCTAGGGAGTGCCAGCCATTGATGTAGGCTCTGGGGCATCCGATCCCCGTGTTAGGTGACGGGTTCCGACAGGGCTTCCTGGACTGAAATGCCAGCCCGGCCCCAAAGGCCCACTGTTTGAGGCACTCTTTTCAGTGGAAGCATCACCTTGAGGAAATCCCCACCCCCAAGAGGAGTTTCACTGTCGCTGAGTGGTCCTCTTTGGCTCCTCAGCCAGCTAGGGGAGGGGCACGCGAGTGGGAAGGCTAGATCTAGGGCCCTGCTGCACAGTAAGAGAGAAGATGAGGAAATTCTCCGGAATTCTACAAGCAATATGCAAATAGAAACGGTTACAATGATAAGCCTTTGCTTTTGCTGCGTCTTACAGTCTGCGTAGAGCTTCCCGTGTGGTATCTCCTGATCCTCGAAGCATCCCTGGGACAAGTAAGGGCAGTCACACCCGATTTACAGATGCGAAAACTGAGGTGCGGACAGCTCAAGTCCCAAATCACCCAGGTAACAAAGGGGCTGAGCTGACAGCCGTCTCCAGGTCTTCTAACTCCAAATAGAATGTTCTGTTTACCACATCAGGATGCACCAGCATTGCCTAAAACCACAGCTTTTAGCTGTGCAGAAAACCTTACTCCTTTTCAATCCTTCCCTTTCCCCAGATTTGTTGATTGACAAAGGAGCTTCCCCAGGCTCTTTGTAACCAGCAGTGTTAGGGGGGTGGGGGGTAGGTGGTCAGAGTCTTTATCTGGGCTGCATCCTGGGCTCGGCCTCTGACCCACTCTGGGGCTGTAGGAGAGCTCCCATCTCCCAATTTCCTCTAATTCCTCATATCTTTGATGTTAAAACCATGCAGTGATCCTAATCGACGCATTTCCAGGAAAATGCACTCAGGTTCTTCTAGAAGGGCAGCGGCCCTTTGTGACAACAGGGATTGCTGGGCGGGGCTGGCCTATACAGAGAGGGATCCACTGGTTCCTAGCTCTTTGCATATCTTCTCAGTGACCCCTGATAACTGCAGCTCAGTGTCAGCACAAGAGGAACAGCATGTTACATGCCCTGCCCACAGCCATCACACGGCCTGGAAGGGGTCAGGCCCAAGGACCACCCTTGCCTTTTCCTTCACAGCACGGGTGGGAGAGGTGGAGACAGAGGCCCCGTGCTGGGCCTCTTATTCTACCCCCACCCCCAAAAGGCTTTATCGGCACTCCAAGCCACCTCCTGGGCCTCCCAACTTTTCCTCCCCACCCCCCCAACCATGAATTCTGTGGAACAAAACACATTCGGTTGATAGCAGAAATCAGACTCCCGCTTCTCAGACACCGTTATCCTACGACAGCAGTGTCTGGGGCAGGGTTGCCTAGAAATACACCTGTGTGATTCACACCTGCGGGCAAAACGCCGTCTCTCTACAAGGCCCATTTACACAAGCAGGTGTTTTAGGCTGACCTAACCCATCTCAACACGAACACAATTAACGACTTGGCTCACCACAGTTTTCTGTTGGAACGTTGTGTGCCCTGTAGACCCTGTTCTCCCTTTCAGAGACCACCGGATATGGGAAAACTTGACTTTGCAATGGGCAAACAAGAAGGTGATTAATCACCGGGCTGAAGGACTCACCCGAGAGCGAGCTGTCACTCATCACCCCCAAATACAATTACGATGGCGTTCCTCTTCCCACACGGTTTGCAGAGCACACGTATCTAATGGACTTGGGAACATGGCTTGAGAGGCACAGCTATTTCCTGCCTCCTGACTGCAAATCTAGCACCAATTCCAACCTGTTAGCCAGTTAAGCCGGAAAAGGAGAAGGCTGGTATGGGGGGGTTGGTCAGAAACAGAGCAGTACGCTCCCCTCTGTGTTCCACAGAAATGAATGGAGATGGGCCGAGCTATGGTGAGCCCCCATGCACGCTGATGCCCCCCCTATGTCATGGACATCCAGGGCCCTCTGGCCTCACACCAGCCGGAACGTTCTTGTTGACCAGTCTCAGAGGGCTTGCCCTATGTCCATTGTGCCTCCTGCTTCCTCTCTGATGCAACAGAGGACACCTAGCCTTCACACGGTCCCCCTGCCTCCAGGTATATCCAAGTCTATCTGTCCTGGGTCTCCTGCCCACTGGTGCCTGGAGAGAAGACTGACTTGTAAATCTGCTCTAAGGGGGCCAAGCAGGGGACACGCAGGTGAGTTTCTCTCCGTCTTGGGCATTTCTGGTTCCTAACGTGAGCCTTTGGAGAGGGGTGGTATTTTTGAACACAAGGATATAATCTTTAATGGTGAAATTTCAAGAACTGTGGGGGAGAAATAGGGTGGTGGGGGAGAGGTAACAACAGACACATCCCTGAGATGCAGCCTTGAGATCGTGCCACACGGACGGGCCATGAGCTACTACTGCAAATCTGTTTTTCAAAATGTAAAACAGTCCATTTCCAGATGTCTGCTTTGGGGAGCCAAGCTGCTGTTGATTTGTTCCCAGTTCATCGTGGAAGGAAGTCTGAGCTCCTCACTGAAGCATCTCAGGCCTTCCACGGGGCCTGCTCCTATAAAGCCTTCGCTCCTTCCTGACTGGGTCCTGAGTCTGTAGAAACCACCCCCACACCCGGGCTAGCGGGCTGAGAATCTGGCCTCGGCTTTCCAAGCGTGGCCCGGGGACCAGGGCAGCGCAGCCCCTGGCAACCTCTTAGGAATGCAAATGCCCTGCCCACCGCCACCCTCCCAAACTCTGGAATCAGACACTCTGGAGGTGGGCCCCGGCACCCTTTTTAGAAGCTGGAGGCAATTCTGACACACAGGAAGTGTGAGAACCACCGAGGTACAGGATCCTCAGCCTCCCTGCTGGGCCTGCTGAATTGATCAGCAGGCTTTTCCAGAGAGGAAGGGAGCAGGTCCAGTGGAGGCTGCCCATTGCACTGGTGTCTCGTGGAGACCCGGCTCTTGTGGTTGCTCTGAAGAATCACGAAGTGAATCTGCTCAGAAGGCCTTCCCGGCAGCCCGAAGCCTTATCTACACCGTGCTAAGGCTGAACACAAAATGTGTCCTCCAGCAGCCAGGCGGCCTCCAGCTCTCCTCCCCAGGGCTCTCTGGTCCCACCATCCTCGCCATGCTCTTGCTCAGCAAGCAGCTGGACTATAACAATGTCCCTGTCTCCCAGTGTCCCTACCAAGTGCTTGGCCATCTCAAAGAACCCCCCCCCCCCAAGTCCCCACACCGTTCCAAGCCCAGGCTAAGCCCACAGTGTCCCGTCTCCTGAGGCAGAACTGGGAGTGGGGGCAGTTCCCAGCCCCCACTCCGGACTCACAGGATCTGGATCTGTAGGAGGGGCCTGGGAATCCTGGTGTTGAACTAGTCTCCTCTGGTAACTCTTTTTTTTTTTTTTTCTTAATTTTTAAAATTTATTTTTGAGAGAGGACAAGCAGGGGAGGGGCAGAGAAAGAGGGGCAAAGGAGCTGAAGTGGGCTCTGGGCTGACAGCGGCAAGCCCAACGTGGGGCTTGAACTCACGAGCCGCGAGATCCTGACCTGAGCCGAAGTCGGATGCCTAACCCACTAAGTCACCCAGGCGCCCCTCTGTTAACTCTTATCATCGGCAATCTGCAAAGCAGTCAGTGAGTCCACATTCCTTATTTGTCAGATGGGGAAACTGAGGCCCGGGGCTGTGACTTGGCGTTCCCCGACTATTCCCGACCACAGAGCACCAGTCTCCCTGTCTCGGCCTCCACAGCACTCACAGCCTGGATCCCACCCAGAGTCCTAACACACATCACCCTGCACCACATTTCTAAACACTGCCCGCTCAGCCCTGCCCCTCCCCCACTGAACCGCAAGGGCCTGGAGGCAGAGCCAGGCCATTAGTCACAACCCACCCCGCTTAGTGCTTAGGGCTCAGTGCTGGGCACATAGCAGCCTCAATAACCGTCTGAGGAAGGAACAGTCCCCCTACTCTTCCATTAGCACATGCAGAGAGATTAATCTACCAAATCACCAGATTGTCACCTTGAAACACACTCAAAGGTCTGTCCCACAGGGGAGAGAGAATGGATACATCCTGATGTGAGGCAAACAGCCACCTGCGAAACAGGTGGAGAAGGGGCCAGAGCAACGGGGGGGGGGGGGGGGCAGAGGCTGGGTGGGGACCCGGGTAGTGTCACAAGGACAAACTTCACCTTCTTGTTGATTCCGCTCAGAGCCAACCCCCACCCCCACCCCGGAGAAACACAGCTGGGAAACGGGACACAGAGCTCACGCTTTCTCACCTCTGCCTCTCAAGAGCCCTGATGCTGACACATAGAAGAGGTGACAGTGAAACAGAGACAAAGAAAAGCTCCGAGGAAAACAAGCCTGTTCAGTCTGTGGGTCACAGGGTCCGGGGAATCCTCACCAGGTGCCCCAGGCAGTGCAGTAAACGGGCCTGGCCTTTCCCAGTGGCACGGAAGGTGACTGCCAACACGAGGAGCTTTTGGGGGGCCCCAGGAAATTCTCATCGATACTCAGACTTTGCTCCACCCGACCCCCGATCAGGCCCTCCCCACCTCCCTCCCCGGTGTTCATCAGGTGGGCTGGTAAAACAAACAGCTCCGAAATCTCGGGGCCCAAAGACACACAAGTGTATTTCATGTCCACGGTACGTGTCCGCTGACACGCCAACCTTCTCATTTGCATATTTTACATGGAATCCATTTCTGTGCCGGCCAGGAGGGGCTAGGTTGTGTCGCAGTAGCCATGACCAGCCATGTGCGGTGCTTGAGGCAGTCACTCAGGGCTCAAGCTGATGCAGAGGCCACCACCTCGAATGGTGCCACCGTGCTGCCAGCACGGGAGGGCTCATGCTGCAACCTGGAGGTGAAACCCGGCCCACCCCTCAGCACCTAATGGCCCCACCCCACAGCAAAGAGCACAGGGAGGACAATCCTCCCAAGGGCCAGAAGACACTGTCCCTGCAAATGCACACCCACAGCCACCCAGTGATGGTGGCCGACATTCCTCCAGCAAACCTTCATCCCTTTTCCCTCCCCTGTGGGGGCCCAACTTCCTCCCCTTATTTGTCATTTCACCCCAGGATGAAGGAAAGCTTTCAGATCACGGGTAGAAAAAGGGAACTATAAAGACGATCAAAACATGATTTTCAAAGAAAATGACCGGAGACGTTATTACCATATAGAACATTACAGTCTTACAATGTGTAACAACATTCTAACGTATAACATTATACATTTTTAGATATCGTGGCAAGTTCAAAGTAAAGGTTTTAGACTGATGGCAATATGACGGTCACCAGATGCCCCTGTGGGAGTGAGAAGGCAGGATGCACAAAGGGAAATTTCAAGAATGAATTTAACAACCATTGGACCTTCCAACAGATGAAGGGCATAAAAGGAGGCCAGAGAAGGCCTGTCCTGTGAGGTTGGCCCCTTGAAAGTCCATCAAAAGCTGACCAAATCGGTTCTACAAGGATGCTTTGTGACTTTAACAAACCATCCTTTACTTTTTGCCCAAAGAGATCAAGGTGGGAGAGAACTGGAAAGGAAACCATAGGTGGTGCTAAACAAGAACAAGACATCGTATGTGCTGAGGTGGGGCGGGGTAGGAGGGCAGGTGCAGAGAGAGGCCAGAGACCAGAGACCGCTGCCCTTCTGGGGTGCTTATCGGGAGAGGGATTTACACCCAGGAAAAAGAACCCAGAAAAGCACACAGGACACTGGAGCTTCTCCCTGGCTCAGAGCTGGAGTGTTCTGGCTCCTTCCAGAGGCCAACCATAACATCCCAGGATGTGCGCTGTTCATGAATGGAGCCTTCATGGAGGAAGCTCCTGCTGTCGGCTGAAATCAGAACACGGCGGAGTCTGGAAATCCCAAGCCTCTAGCTAACTGTGAATTAGCAATAGATCCTATGTGAGGTTAACTACTTTTCCAAGCATGGGAACACAGGAACAATATGAAGCTAAACGGACCTTTCCTTGAGCATCCATAAGTCACCGTGGCCTGTCAAGAGGCTTTGAGCTGCCCCTTGCAAATCAATCAATTCAATTCTACAAACATTTGTTGAATGTCAACTCTGCACCTAGCTCCACCAATGTGACGGTGAGAGCTTGAAAGAGGCAGCGCCAGCCATGAACTCTTCTCTCAGTGAACTCCTAGGTCCTTCGGAGGCAGAAGCTTGCACGCATCACACAGCGTGAGGTGAGCTCTAGAAGCAGCGTCTCTGAGCCTTGGTGGCCCAGAGCAAGGCAAGGCAAGACTAAGCCCAGTCGGGAATGGAGCGAAGAAACCAGGGGAGGCTCCTTGATGGATTTGCTCTTGAGCTGGGATTTATTAAATGAACCCTCCTCTAGCATGTGGGTGGGTTAGTGGTGGGGCAGGGAGGGTTTGGGGGGGGGGGGTACCTTACAGAATGTGGAAAATCACAGTCACAACTCACCATGACACATCTGTGGAATGAATGCAAATGTAAAAGGGAGCGTTGGGAGAGATGAGCCGGAAGATACAGTCAGGGGCCAGGTCAAAAAGGGCTTCCTGTTGGACGTGACCCTGCCAGGCAGAGGGAGTGAGGGGAGGGAGGTCAGGATACCTTAAGAGGCTGGACCACTAGCCCAGCTGAGAGAGAAAGGACTGAAGCCAGGCTGTGGTTGTGGGCGCTGAGTGAAGCCACGGCTTCGACAAACACTGCAGAAGCAGAAGCCCCGGGACCACGTGGGCAGCCACAGGTCAGGGTGAGAGGGCAAGGCAGACAGAGAAGGAGCCTGAGGAAGGAGAGTGTCATGAGGGGTGTGGTCCACAGGACACATGCTGCAGAGACCTCGGGTAGACACAGATACAGCAGCTGGTCACGGGTCACTGGTGGCCTCTACGAGGGCAGAGGGGAAAGCAGGTGAGGAAGAGGGAGGTCTCCACAAGAGCTGCATGTTCCAGAAACCTGGTTGGGAGGCAGGAGTAGAAGGGTGGAAGCTGGAGGCGGAGGTCACAGGCGTGTTTTATTTTTACTGTAGGGGAGAGAAATGTTTCTATCCTGTGGGGAAGAAGCCAGTGGCGGGCGATGAAATTTGAAGATGGGAGCTGGGGGGGAAGGGAACTGGTCAGGGGCGCCAAGAGCGGACGAGGTCTGGAATGCACATGGCAGGCACGAGACCAGGAATTCGGGACATCTGGTCTCCTCGTGTCAGGCCAAACCCCTCAGGGATAGTGTCCAGAGAGTCAGAGTTGACAGAATGCAGAGCACGGCTGTTTCTATGCAGTATTTTCACATGTATAGAAGTCTTGGTTTCTTAAAATGTTTTCATGAATGATCTCACTTGTTCCTGACAAGAATTCTGTGAGACAGGCACTAATATTCCCGTGTGGCGGATGAGGAAGCTGAGTTCAGAGAGGGTAGGTGGCCTCCCCAAACTCACAGAGCGAGTAGGTTGATGCAGCCAGCCTTGGCAACCAGTCTTCCAGGTTCTAGTTCTCTGTCTCCCAGCTTCCCCACGCTCTCAGCGCTCAGATCCCAGTGGAGATTCATGCAAAGTCACACATACAGTATTTTGCTCAACATGAAAATCTTAACGTGGTCCTTCAGTTTTCTGTGACCTCGCAAAATACATCCAGTGTCAAGCCTAAAACGTACCAGAGCATCTCATAAACATGCTTTTAAATATTTTCCTAGGTATATGTGCTGCCCTTGTGGGTCTGGTGGGTCTCCTCCCCATGCATGCATGCCCTTTGTTATGCCAAAGAGAGTGGGCCTCAACCCAGGGCACACTGGAACCCCCTGGGAAGCCTTTAAAGACCTACCAAGCCCAGGCTGTACCCAGAACCGGGGCGGTGGGGGGGGGTCAGGAACTCTTGGGTGACAGCCGGGCCCTGGAGGCATCGAGGGGGGCTGCCCAGGGAGGGTTCAGAACTCTGATATGGAGGAAAAGACACCCCAGGAAGGGAGAAGCCAGGGGAGGAAGGGATGGGGGGGAGGGGAGCGGCACAGAGTCAGTGAGTCTGGTCAAACACAGAAGCCCATCAGCCAGGACTTCGGGAGGAGAAAACCAGGGAGAAATTCCTCCCATCACTTATTTCCAGGACTGCCAGTCATGAAGCATTTGCCCCTGCAGGGCTCACTCCCATTTCACCTTCCCAAAGCTCTGCCACAGGGAAAGGGAAGGCAGATTTGGGTATTTCTCCCCCTTTTACAGATTAGGTAATGCAGGCTCAAAGATGGGCGCCGCCTGCCCCAAGGCCGGCGTCTTTACAGAACAAAGACAGCCCAGCTGGAGAGCGAAGCATCAGAGCCCCACTGCCAGAAGGGCGCCCCAGGACAGAGGGCCCACTCCGGTCCCTACCTATTGCCAAGGCCTTCTTCCCACATATGGGTCTCCCTCATTTGCAAAAGGGGACCCTTTCCAGTGAGCTCTCTTCCCCTTCCAGTCACACGGTGCTTCTTGATGGCTCTCTCCTGCAGTCTTACAACACGCACAGGATTCAAGCCCCACAGGGGAGCTTTGTCACGGCATTACCGAGTCACCTTGCCACTTTCCATCTAAAACAAGGACCATGGTGGGTGGGGCGGGGGGGTGGGGTGGGTGGGGAGGTACGCCTGGGTGGCTCAGTCGGTTAAGCGTCCGACTTCGGCTCAGGTCATGATCTCGTGGTCTGTGAGTTCAAGCCCGGAGTCCGGCTCTGTGCTGACAGCTCAGAGCCTACCAGCCTGCTTCAGATTCTGTGACTCCCTCTCTCTCTGTTCCTCCCCTGTTCGTGCTCTCTCTCCGTCTCTCTCCAAAATAAATAAAGATTTAAAAAAAATTCAAAAATAAAACGAGGACCATGGGTAAATTTCGGGCAACTCCACCCACCACACCCAAATCAGTCTTTCTGGCTCTAAGGAAGGTACAGAAGCCTCCCTGCCCCTGCTCTATGCCAGCGCCTGTCTCTGGTCTCATGAGACAAGGACCTCTGACAACCCGCAAGCACTTACGATGACCCTAGCATGGCACCTTGTGCAGCACCTAGAAATGTGCCACGCCCACCCTGAGGGCCCGCCGGCAGGTTGGGAAGTTATGACCTACATACACAAAACAGGAAGATCAAGAGTTAAACTGTTTGAAACTCACCTTACATGTATCCCAGACCTTGGGCACGTTATTTAATCTCTGTGCCTCAATCTACTCATCAGAATAATGGGGACACTAACACTGATACGACCTCATGGGGAGTGTGAGACAGAATGAGTGAATCCATGTAAAGTGCTCAGCATGTGTCTGGAAGATACTTAGGCTCTGAAACCCGTTGGTTGTTATCACTACTGGGAGTTTGTGTTTCCTCGATGCTCGGAGGAAGGCAGGACCACGCGGCCTAGAGTAGCTGAGAGGGAATTTCTGCGGTAAATTGGGATTTTAGGCATCAATACAATTGAGAAACGAGGGTATATTCAAGAAGAAGACAGAAAGTGAGGATCCCCAGAGCCCAAATTTGGATGTTAATTTACTGTCAAGGAACCAAGGAGGGCGAGGCCCAGCCGCCGCCCCCCCCACCGCCCCCCACCTCCCTAGAATTCCTGCCGCTGCCGCAGGATGGACCACGTTATTAAAGCAAATACCCCACAGGAACCGAAACCAAACAACTCCAGGCAACAGGAGTTCAGGGAACCTTTGGCTCTATCTCCAAGGCAATTGAAAAGAGCTCAAAACAGATTAAAATATGAGATGAATTTTGAAGCCCAGGAATGAGAGAAAATGAATCCTGTGACTGAGGAGCCAATATGATTATTTCATTATTTGGTTAGAAAGTTAAAATGTGCAGGAAATGTCAGATGCTTTCTCGAGATGGAGGGAGGCTGGGACGGCGTGGCCATGGGGGTGCATATTCTCTTTAATATTAAAAAATAGCTTCACCCCAACTTAGTCTTAATCAGAAAGCCCTTCCTTGGTAGGGCAGTCCGCCCTTCTGTCAGCCGGCATGAGGTCTCTTTAAGACCCACCACCCCTCTCCCGCAACAGCACATCTGCCTTTTGAAAAGAACTCTTCCCCCCCCCCCACCGCCCCCGACGACCAATATTTTCAATAAATCCCATGTGCTCCCAGGTGAAGGGAGCTCCCCCTAACCTTACCCCACGGGGCACTGATTATGGCTCAGCCCAGCCCCAAACCAAGCCTGGTGGAAACCCAGCCACCACTGCAGCTTCTCCCCAACCTTCCTTCCCAGATCCGTTCTTCCCCTCCCCGGAGTGTCTAAGCAGACCTCCCCTCCTTACATCTGTTCGTGCCCATGCCACCCTAAGTCCCCGTGTCCCCATCTCTACATCCATCATTCATTCACTTGATCACTCAATTGTTTGCTGAAGGTATCAACTATCAAGCTGTGCAGGTGCTGGGCACACAATGATGGGCAAGGCCAAGTCTCTGCCTACAGAGAGCTGACAGTCTACTAAAGAAGACAGACGTGTGGTGAGCAATACAGAGGCACAGGCTGGGGAGCCAAGGGCTGATTGATGCTGACTGCAGGGAGGGGTCAGGCAAATATCCCAAGGGAGGCAGCATCTGGGTCTGACCTTTGAGTTGGCTTTGATCATGCAGAGAAGGGTAAAGGAGATTCCGGATGTGGGCACAGAATGAAGCAAAGGCCTGTGGCCACGAAGTGTGACCCAAGCACAAGAGACAGTGAAGAGACAAGTTTGACCTGCGTGAAGAAGCCACATAAGAGGTGAGATAGAAAGCTAACGAGGAAGGCTGAGGTCTGATTGACGGGAGCTTTTGCATTTTCGTATTTTAAAGAAGTAATATATTAAATGATTTGCGTGCAAAAGGTACAAAAGGATATACAGTGAAAAGTCCCCTTTCCATCCTTGTGCCCAGCTATCCTATTCCCCATCTCAAAGGCAACCAACGTTATGCACTTCTCCTGTATCCTTACAGAGATATTTTATGCATATTCAAGTAAATATATACCTCTCTTGCACACAAACAGTAGCATATCATATATGCCTTTTACCCTTTCCTGCTTAATTACAAATATTGGAAACCAGTAGTTCTCAAAATGGAGTGTGCCTCAGAATTACCTGGCTGGCTTGCTAACCACCCAGATTGCTGGGCCCCACTCCACGGTGTGATTCAGTAAGTCGGGGGTGAGGCCCGCGAAGGTACGTTTCTAACAAGTTCCCAGGTGCTGCTGCTGTTGCTGGTCTAGGAACCACACCTGGAGAACCACTGGTGAGGCTCACACTACATGAGTTTATAAAGAGCTGCTTCATTCAGCTTTGTGGCTGTGTAGTATTCCACTGCTAGGCTGTTCTGTCACATACTTAGCCAGGCCTTCCATTTAGGTTGTCTCCAGTCTTTTGTTCTTCCAAATAGTGCTGCAGTGATTACACTTGGGCATTCATTGTATCACACGTGGGGGAGTATAGTTCTGGGATGAAGTCTGGGTCGAAGGCTTTGAACTCTGGCCATCTTGACAGATAACTGCCAGACAGCTCTTAGAGGAAGTCCAGAATGCTAATATAAGAAATTCTGAATTTTAACGAAAGCTTTTGAACGGAAAGCTGGTGAGCTCAGAGCTGTACTTTGGGAAAATTAGTCTGACTCCATTATGAAATGTGGACTGGAGAGGAGAGAACTTAAGGAAGGACAGCCACTGGGACAGACAGACTCTACAGGTGCCTGCAAGCCCTGCCTCTAGAGGTCATACATAAAAGTAAGACCCTTCCTTGAGTGTGGATGGGAACTGTAATTGACTTCTAACCAATACAATATGGCAGAGGTATATGGGTCACTCCTGTGATCACATTACTTTATAGAAAACTCCACCCATCTTGCTTCTAGACAAGCCCCTGAGGCTCTCTTTCTCCCTTTCGTCTTGAAGAAGGGAGGTGCCATGAATCCTCCAGTCACAAGGAGCTGAATGTTGCCAATAATCACCCGAGAAGGGAAATGGATCCTTCCCCGGTTGAGCCTCCAGATGAGAACCCAACCCAATCAAGGCAAATGACACCTTGATTGCAGCCCCATGGGAGACTATTAAGGCCAGGACCTAGCTACTCTGTGCTGGGATTCCTGGTCCCCAGATATAACAATCTGTGGACTAACCCATGTATGTTGCTCTAAGTAACTAGGGTTGGGGTGATTTGTTTGGCAGCAGAGATAACTAAAACAAACACATAGAAGGATGCTCCAAAGATAGTCTATAACAGTGAAGTCCCGAAGTGAACAGGTGTCAGGGGCAAAAGAGGGGAGCAGGAATGAAGGTTGGATGTAGGAGAGATTTCAGAAAGGAGTATGACCTGTGGGCTCATGAGAGGAGCAGAGGGACCTCCTACCATCAGGGGGCAAGACAGTTGCACAATATCCCTGGAACAGACTCAGCCCGCTTTCATGAGATCGAGCCACAGAGCAGTCCAAGGTGAGGTGGAGCAGACATGCTTGCTCCTGATCCCTTTCTAAAAGTGTTCCTTCCCTTGCAGATGGCTCCAAGATTACCTCAGCACAGCCTCCTCATGCCATCCGCCGCCATCTGCAATTTGCTGACAAGGCAGATAAACACCTACACGGAGAAGACCCACAATAAATCAAGGTGGCATTTCAACCCACTGGGGACAAAATAGACTTTTCAACTAATTGTGTTGCGACAACTCAGGAATCCTCGGAAAAAAATGTGAACCGTGTGTAGCAAGGATCTGAACAAGAAATTAATAAAGAAGAAACTGTGGAAAGAGCTAGAAGAAAAATGCAGGAGAATGTTTGCATTAATCTTGAAATAAGAAGGACTTTCAAAGCATGACCCAAATCCAAATGTCACGTTTTGGCTACATCTGGGTTCAAAATTTTTAAGTACCTAACACCAGAAAATAAAGTACATTCAGAAGATAAATGAAAAAATAGGGGGGAAGACGTTTGCAACATATATGGCAGACATGGGGCTAATTTCCTTGCTATGTAAATAATGTGCATGTGCCCAATAGAGAAATGTACAATAAAGAGGAAATTAAATTGTCAGTCCACAAAGCAGGAAATACAAACGCATTTCACCCATCTGAAATGATGCTCATCCTCGCTCATTAATTTGCAGGAGATGCAAATTAAAACTACGAGGTATGGTTTCTCATATATCAGGTTAGCAAATTTGTTTAAATATACACAGAGCCACTGAGCCAGAGTGTGTATAACCACACCCATCCATGCTTGGTGGAAGTTTAAATTGGTGACAATACCATGTATGGGTAGAGAATACACACACACGCACACGCAGACACACACACAGATTCTCCCGAGAAGGACACAGGGCATGGTTAGCACTGCCTGCCTCTGATGAAAGAGCTTGGCTGCCAGGGTATGGGAGTGAAAGGAAACTTTTCACTGTATCCCTTTTGTACTGTTTAAAACTTCCCCAAGTACCTGTACTACATTCTCAACAATTCTAAAAGGTAACAAAGAAAAAGAAGTACAGAGAACTTCCGCATCTGGGAAAACGGAATAAATGTATTTTTCCCCACGCCACTCTGTAAGCGCACCTGGAAACCCAGGGCATTGTACGTGAAGCAAACACAGGATGAACCTGCAAGGTCAAGAGAAGTGACCGGCTAGAGATTTGGGGACCTGAGTCTCGAGAGGATGGTGAGGTTCCTGGGTTTTCTCTTAGTCTCATAGATCCCGGATTTGGAGCTAAAGAAGCTGGCAACCTGGAAATATCAATGGGCACAGACAATAAAAGCCCCAACAAAAGCCTGTTCTTTCTAGTCAAAATGCTAGGAAAGGGGCAGCCTAGAAAGACATTTCTAGACAGTAATTGCTCTAATCCAGCCAAACATTGCAGAAGAACTGGGGACGCACTCCCATCTATGCGAGCAAAGGCCAAGTGCAGAGCCTTGACTTTTACTCCCACCAGCAGTGAAGAGGCACCCTTACCCATCCCTGCTGAAGTGGTGCCAGAGGAGGCCTGATGGAGACTCAGGATTTTCACTATTGCTCAGCAGTGATGAGGCCACGTGACGAGGTCACGTGGGGAACAGTAACTGGCATTCTATGCCCCCCAGCTGGGATTTGTGGAGGCCAAGTGGGATACCCGGACTTCAACCCTCACCTGGCAAGAATGAGGCAGTGCCCCAACCTTCCCGGGGATGGGGGCGGGGGGTGGGGAAGACATCTAAAGTGGAAGACTGAAGGAAGATCCAGAGGTCTCAAAAAATATTACCCCAAATGTCCAGTGCTTTATCACAAATCACTCATCATAACAAGAATCAGGAAGATCTCACACTGAAGAAAAAATACAATCAATAGAGACCAACTCCAAGAAGACAGAGATGTTAGAATTATCTGACAAAGATATTAAAGCAACCACCATAAAAATGCTTCAACAAACCACCACAAATATGTTTGAAGCCAGTGAGAAAAAACAAAGTCTAGCAAAGAAGTATAAGATATAAGGAAGAACCAGTGGAAACGTTAGAACTGAAAAGTACAATAACTGAAATACAAAATCCAACGAGTTGATTCAATGGCACAATCGAGAGGACAGAGGAAAGAATCAGTAATCTGTAAGATGGAACAACAAAAACCTAGTTAATATTCAATAAATAAAATATAATCACAACAAGTAAATAATTAAAATGTTTAAAAATTAATAATACATATGTTTTTAAAACCCAGTCTGAAAAAAATAGAAAATTGACCGAAAAACAAACAAACGAAGCCTCCGGGACTTGTGGTACTATAACAAAAGATCGAACATTCCTGTCACTGGAGTCCCAGAAGGAAAGGGGAAAGAAGGCAGGCTGAAACAGTGCTCAAGAGTTGAAAACCTCCCCAGTTTGGGAAAAGACATAAACCTACAGACTCAAGAAGCTAAGTGAATTTCAAAGAAATCCACATCAATACATATTATAATCAAACGTCTGGAATTCAAGACACAGAAGAAATCTTGGAAGCAGTCAGAAAGAAACACCTACCTAGAGGGGGAAAAGAATAAGAAGGACGTCAGATTTCTCATCAGAAAAAATGGAAGCCAAAAATCAGTAGTACACTATATTTCAAGTGTGGAAAGAATCATCAACCCAGAATCCTCTAACCATTGAAAATACACTTCAGGAAGGAGGAGAAAATCAAGCCATTCCAAGATGAAAGGAAATGAAGAGAATGCGTTGCTAACAGGCCTACCTCCAAAAGAATGGCAACCTGAAAATACACAATGAAAGAAAGAAACATGCTAAGCAAAAGTATAGGTTAATAAAACAACCCTTACTTCCCTCTTGAATTTCTGAATTCAGTTTGACAGTTCAAGCAAAACTTCTCACCCTGATGTGGTTCTAAATGTATGTAGAGGAAATGCAATTACATTACAAGCAGGAGGAAAGTAAGGAGATTTCAAGGGAAGTAAGGTTTCGACATCTCATTGGAATATGTAAAATGATGACACCAGCAGACAGGGATAAGTTACGCACACACCATGTATTATGTAGAACAACCACTAAAAACACTACACAAAAAATAAAAACTGAAAAATGCTATAGATAAGTCAAGGTAGAGTTCTAAAAACTATTTAAGTCACTCACAAGAATGCAGGGAAAGGAAAACGAAAACGAAAGCTAGAAAAAAGAGAAAACATAAGAATGAAATTGTAGGGGCGCCTGGGTGGTTCAGTTGGTTAAGTGTCCAACTCTTGGCTTTGGCCAAGGTCATGATCTCACACATGGTTCATGGGTTCGGGCCCCACATGCTGTCAGCACAGAGCCTGCTTGGGATTCTCTCTCTCCCTCTCTCCCTGCCCCCCCCCACCCCATGCACATATGCACGTGCACTCTCTCTCTCTCTCTCTCAAAATAAACTTGAAAAAAAAATGAAATTGTATACTGAAGACCTGACATATCAATAATTATGTTAAATGTAAATAATCTAAAGACACCAATTGAAAAACATGGCTCACTATGCTACTTAAAAGAAATTCACTTCAACTGTAATTATATAAGCAGGTTAGTAAAAGGATAAAATATATATATATCATGCAAACGTCAATCAAAAGAAAGCAGAGTGGTTATATCAATACGAGGGGAGATAGACTTTGGAGCAAAAAAATTATGAGAGACAAAGAGGGATATTATATAATGATAAAGGGTCAATCCACCAAAAAGACATCACAATCCTAAATGTTCATGAACCAAACAATAAAGACACAAAATATGTGAATCAAAACCTAATAGAACTGAAAAGAAAAATACAGTTGACCCTCAAAGAATGTAGGGGTTAGGGGCACCAACCCTCACACAGTCTAAATCCATGTATAACTTTCGACTCCCCAAAAACTAAACAACTAATAGCCTTATCAATAACATCAACAGTTCATTAACACATATTTTGTATGGTATATGTATCATACACTGTATCCTTTTATTTTTAATGTTTATTTATTTTGAGAAAGAGAGTGTGTGTGTAGGGGAGGGGCAGAGAGGTGGGGGAGAGAATCCCAAGCAGGCTCCGTGCTGTCAGCACAGAGCCTGACTCAGGGCTCGATCTCACAGACCTTGAGATCATGACCTGAGTGGAAATCAAGAGTCAGACGCTTAACCTACTGAGCCACCCAGGCATGCATTATACACTGTATTCTTTTTTTTTTTTTTTTTTTTTTTTTTTTTTTTTTTTTTTTTTTTTTTTTTTTTTCAACGTTTATTTATTTTTGGGACAGAGAGAGACAGAGCATGAATGGGGGAGGGGCAGAGAGAGAGGGAGACACAGAATCGGAAACAGGCTCCAGGCTCCGAGCCATCAGCCCAGAGCCTGACGCGGGGCTCGAACTCACGGACCGCGAGATCGTGACCCGGGCTGAAGTCGGACGCTCAACCGACTGCGCCACCCAGGCGCCCCTACACTGTATTCTTAAAGTAAGTTAGAGAAGGGCGCCTGGGTGGCTCAATCGCTTAAGCATCCGACTTTGGTTCAGGTCATTATCTCACAGTTCATGGGTTTGAGCCCCGTATCTGGTTCTGTGCTGACAGCTCAGAGCCTGGAGCCTGCTTCAGATTCTGTGTCTCCCTCACTCTCTGCCCTCCCCCACTCATTCTCTGTCTCTCCCACTCTCTCTCTGTCTCTCAAAATAAACATTTTCAAAAGTAAGCTAGAGAAAAGAAAATGTTATTAAGAAAATCATAAGGAAGAGAAAATATACTTACAGTGCTTATCAAAAAAAAAAAAAGCACATAGGTGGATGTACACAGTTGAGATCCATGTTGTTAAAGGGTTAACTGTTGATAAAGCTACGATTATGTTTGCAGACTTCAACACTCCACTCTCAAAAATTTAGAAAACAACTAGATAATCAGCAAGCATATAGAATAACAACAACTATCAACGAACAAAATCTAATCAACATTTTAGAATACTCCAGGCAGGCAACAGGAGAAATATGCACGTTCTTCTCAAGTGCCCATAGAAAATACACCAAGACAGACTAGATGCTGGGCGATAAAAACAAATATCAATGAATTTAGACAAATTTAGAATGTGTCCTCTGACCTCAGTAAAATCAAACCAGAAATCAGTAACAGCAAGATAACAGGCAAACCTCTACACACCTAGAAACAGATGAACCTACTTCTAAATAATTCACAAGTCAAAGAGGAATCCAGGTGTCTTTCGGCAGGTGACTGGTTGAGCAGACTGTGACATGCCCACACCATGAAATACTACTGAGCAATAAAAAGGAAGAAGCATCGCTATGTGTATCAACATGGATGAATTGTGCTGGGTGGAAAAATCCCATCCCAAAAGGTTACATACGTACTGCATTATTCCATTTGTATAACATTCTTGAAATGATAGAATTCTAGAAGTGAAGACCAGATGAGTCATTTTCAGAGGTTAAGCAGGGGAGGAGGACAGGGGAGGGAAGCTGGTGTAAAAGGGAAACAGGAGTGCTCTGTGTGGTGATGGAAATGTTCTACGTCTTGACTATATCCGTGTCTTGCAAGTTATTGCCATCGAGGAAAACTAGGTTAAGGATACATGAGATTCCTCGGTGTTATTTTTTACAACTGCATGGGAGTTTCCAATTATCTCAAAATAAAAAGCTTAATTTAAAAAAAGTAGAGAATCCCAAAAGAAATGCCAATACATATACACCTCCCATGTCTCTCTCTCTCTCTCTCTGTCTCTCTCTCTCTCTCTCTCTCTCTCTCTCTCTCACACACACACACACACACACACACACACACACACACACAGACCCCCTCATCTATCAACAGCCTTCAGTTGTTGCCATATAAATTTGCACTGATTTTTCAGTCCGATGTGATTTTCTGCCTCTCTTCGGAGAGGACTCATCCAGTCTCTTGTGAGGTCAGAGAAAAAAACCTCTGAGAACTTTCCTCTGGCCTCCTGAGACTCTTCCATAGCTTGGCTCAGAAGAAAACACAGAATTTGTTTAAAAAGAATTAAAACGTCCAGAACCCACTCAGAAAGCAAAGCAAGCAGGTGGCGTGAGGTGATCCAAGCTGCATTTTGGAGAGGCCATGAGCCCACGAAATTAAATGTAGAAGGGGGTACATTTCTGGTACCTGGTTCCGTGCATGTCACATGGTTAACTGGAGATACAGTCTGTGGCTTTCCCCCACTTCTCAAAGGGGTCACTTCCCAAAATGGTGAGAGAAGGAGGACCATACCTGATGCATACAACCCTCAGTTTCTGCAGCCCCAGGTGAGCACTGCTGAGCCCCAGTCTATCTTCTGGAAACTCCAGATAAGCCTCCTGGTATTCTTGCCCTTAGGTGAAAAAGCATGGCTCTGAAAATTGCTGTACCCTTAGGATAATCTATTTCCGTCCTGTGGAGCTGGCTGACAATGTCAGGGCTTGAAGATCATTTGAAAACCCACACCCAACCAACAGAAGAGGCAACTGAGGCCCAGGGATACAGGATGACTTCCCAAGACCATCCGGACAGGAGCCAAGTTTAAGCCAGAACCTGGGTCTCCTCCCTGCCGTCAGCTTTGGGACATGTGCCCCTTGGGTTGGCCTCAGAGCCTGACATCAGGCAGGGCAAACAGGAGGGCAATGGCTAGGCAGGAGGACCACACTGTCACCAGTGGAAGATGGCAGTGGGAACACAGCCAGGCGCTGGATGAAAATGAGCACAGATATGCCGACGTTAATGAGCAAAAGCTTCCTCTGAAAATACCTGACCGTACTTCTGATGTGGCAGCTTTCATTACTCTTAAGAGATACAAATAGGTGGCAGCGAAGGTTAGGAACACTAGAGAGATTTTATTACCTCGGAAGACAGGCCGGTAAATGTTTCCCAGGGATGTCCCCAATCCTGCCCCCCTTCCCCCTCCAGGCCCCTTCCTTCGCACCCACGGCTCGTTTACCAACTGCTCGCTCACTCCACAGATGTTCAGAGGACTTCTGAAGGGCCAACAGCGCGGAGAGGAGACGTGAGCCCCGCCTTGTCAGAGTTCACCCCTCCTGAGGGCCTAGGGGCTAAACACCAATAACGTCTACCTGCTCAGCCCACACGGGGCCCCGCAGCCCCCCATGGGACCGCCTATTGCTCCATCGGCGGCCCCCCACTGCTCCCTCCCCCCACTGCTCTCTCCCCCCCTCTTCTTTCAGAGCCCGAAGGCTCACCTGGCTGCATCTGGAGACAGTCTGGGAGCTGGGAGGGCCCTCTCACTGGATCACTGGAAGCACCTCCCTCTCGCCCTTTCTTCTGTTCTCTACTCCGCCATCAGAGTGACCACCACAAATCACAGATCAGTCCACATCATCTTCCTAACATCTGTGGCAGCAGCCCTCGGTGCTCCCAAGTGCATGTGCACCTCCTGAAGGTTCCCGGCCTCCTCTGCGGTTGGGCCAGGGCCAACAGGCTGTGAGTGGAACTGCAGGTGTCACTTCCAGGATGAGGGCACGGAGGGCTGGTGCGCTTTCTCCGTCTCTCTCTTCCCTCCTACAGGAGTAGAGTTAAAACTTTACTGGGGTTAAGCCATTAAGATGTTAGGGGTTGGGGCGCCTGGGTGGCTCCATCACTTAAGTGTCTGACTTCTGCTCGGGTCACCATCTCATGGTTCGTGAGTTCAGGCCCCACGTCGGGCTCTGTGCTGACCGCTCAGAGCCCGGAGCCTGCTTCGGATTCTGTGTCTCCCTCTCTCTCTGCCCCTCCCCTGCTCACACTCTGTCTCTTTCTCTCAAAAATAAATAAGCATAAAAAAAAAGATGTCAGGGGTTGGTTTGGGGACGGTTAGCAGTGATTGACTAGTAAAACTTTTCACTGGCTCCCCTCAGGATATAAAGTCGAAACCCTTCAGGGTCGCCATGTTCAGTGCTTTTATGGCCTGGCCCAGCCCCCGCCTCTGGCCTGTCCCTTGGCCCTCCCCTCAACACATCCTATCAGGAACCATGATTCAGCCATATTTGCAGGTTCTGGAAGGGCTGTGCCCCTCCCACCAGAGATGTCCCCTCTACCTAGAATGCCCTTATGTCTCCTCACTCCCAACTCCTCTATCTGCTTTGCAAACTCACACTCGGTCTTCAATTTCCAGCTGAAGCATCCCCAGCTCCGACCTACCCCAAGATGAGCTGGGAGCAACTGCTTCCTGACCACAGGCACCCCATCTATAGCTCCCAGAGAGCCCTTGCGTGCAGCTGTACCTTAGCTTTTTTGTGTTACTCTTTTGTGTTGCCCACTGTTCCCGTGAACTCCACAGGAGTGAGGAAAAGGTGTTCCTCACATTTATCTTCCCCTGAAACCCATCTCAGCACCCGACTCCCAGAAGACCTTCAGAAGGTGTTTAATGGCTGCTCAAATAGAGCCCACATTAAGCTCTTTCTGAAGAAAGTCATCCCTTCTTGAAGGAGAAATTCAAACAAGTGGCAGGAACTCTTCATGAAAAGAGGAGAATTGAAATGACCCAGAGTGGCAATGGGTTCTAGAAAGAGCTCTATTCCAGAGAGCCACAGGCCAGGTCTGGCTGGCTCTGACCCTCCTTGGCCCAGTGACTCTGAGCAAGGTAATCCCTTCTCGGTCATCCACGCTACATAGTCCTGAGCACGGCAAAGCCATCTCTGCCACCGTGCCTGCCCCTCTCGTGGTCCCTCTCTTTCCCGGAAGCCTCGATTCAAGAGCTCCTGGCCCATTTCCACTGAACCCAATCCGATAAGGCATTCACCAGCAAGGTATTGCCCTTCCTCAGGCATCCGTCTTTAACATGACGATGAGATGACTAAGGACCCAGTGGAACGGTGCTCATGGGAGGATTTCAGGCACAAGACACGCAGTGGGCTAGACATCCGGCCAGTGGCGAGGGCTCCTTTGGAGAAGCGCCTTCCCTGCTGCCCCCTCCCAACCCACGCATCACACTGCAGAGGCCAGAGCTGTTCCGATGGCTGGACCCTGGCAGATAGCAGGGAGAATGCTGCCCTGAAAGAGAATTAATGTTGGTGGAATATCCTGAGGGCGGGACCCAGGCTCCTCACTCCTCATTCCATGGTTCCTTTTATCTGGTATTTCTGGGCAAGACAATGAGCAGACAGACTGGAAAGTTACAGGCCAGCTTTGCCGATCCCTGCCAAAAATGCAGCAAAGGAAGCTGGAGGGAGACTCGAGCCTCTCTTTAATTTCCTCTTCTGTTTGGCTCTGCATGTGCTCCCCCACCCGCCCCACTTGGACTCTTTTCTGCCCTTGGGCTCTGACTCCAAAGGAGCGCTGCTTCCCACCCCAGATGTGTGGGAAACCCCTCACCCACCCGAGTCTCTCCTGACTGATGTGCTGGCCGCCTTTAGCACGGCTCTGGCCCTTCCTGGAGCAGCAAGGACACTTAGAAACATGACATCAACCAGGAAATCCAATTCCCAGGCCAAGCTGGAAGTACAGTGGGAAGAAAGCCTGGGGGGTGGAGGGAGGGGGCCGGAGAAGGGGAGGAGTCTCGCCTGCTGTCCCTCTGGACTGAAGTCAGAACCCGACCAGAAGCAAGATTGGAAAGGCAGTAGATGAGACAGGACCCGCAAGACAGGAGTGCTACTGTGACCACTTATGTGTGTCCCTACCCCTACCCAGCAGGGTCTGAACATAAACTCTCCAGGGTCCATGCGTGAGCACGTGCCCACGCACAACAAACGCAGGCAAATGCAGAAGAGAAAAATCCGGATTGAAATCCTGTCTCTATCTGGGCACATTCTTCGACAACACTAAGCCTCAACTTCCACTTTTACAGATGGGACGATCTGCAGAATCGCTGTGAGGTTTCGATGAGATAACGCTCCTGCTCCGGGACTTGCATGGAGAAGCCCCCCCCCCCCCATAAATGTAAATTGCTTCCCAGATCCTGGCAACCAGCCATCATTTGAAAATGACAGTGCGGCCAGCAAACTAGCTTTGTGACCTCAGGCAAGTCCGTTACCTTCTTGGACTTTCTTGAAGCTTCCTAATCTTGAAGAGCAGTGTTTCTCGAACTATGGTGTGCACCAGAATCACCTGGAGGGCTTGTAAAACACAGATGACCGGGCCTGAACCCCAGAGTTTCCCATCCTGTAGTTCTGGGGGAGGACTGGAGAATCTGCATTTCTACGGAGTTCCCTGATGCTGCGGATTCTGCTGGCCCTGGGGGCTTACTCTCAGGAGCACTGAAGTCCAGGTAATCTAAGAATCCTTTCCAGTTCTAGTGGTTTAATGAGTATGTTAAGCTAATCCACAGTCAGGTGTTAGTGACTGATACTTAGTTAATGTGTTCTTCTTAAGGCTACTTGCATTTTAAATAGAATAATGTCTTGACCCCCAAAAATCAATCACCTCTAAGTGGGGTATCGAGGGAACCCTAGTGTCTACGACCAGGAGGATGATTTGAAGGGAAAGAACTTTCCAGGCCTCTCCAGCCACACTCTGCAGGTATGACCTAAAAGGAAGATCACTTGCAAAACTCGAGCATTCCGAGTGACTCAGCTACACTTGGCTAATTACCATTTGGGGACATGTAGTCTGAGGCTGAGGAAAGGCCTCTGGTTGCCTGAAATCAGCCCAAGGCCAGGCCCCATTGCTGGGAGCAGGGCTGTCAGTCAGCTGTGACTTTCTGGGTCCCCCCCCAGTTCTGTCAGAGCCCAGGAGAGCAGCCTCCCGCCTGGGGAGTGTGGCAGAGCCAAGGCCCTGCAGCCCCAGAGGCTGTCACTGCGCATCTGCGCATCTGGGTGTAGAGTCCCTCTCAGCTTCAACGCCTGCCTTTGTGTCACTGTAAGACCTGTCCAGCCAGGTGGCTGGGCTCTGTAACGCTGCTGTCATTCTGCTACCGCTCTGGGCCTGCCTCAGGGAAGAGAGCTGCCCCGCTCGTCAATTACAGAATAATGACACCTTCCTTCGTGCTCTGCACCAGTCCCCCACCCAGCATGGCCCTGCCTTCGGTGCACAGGAACATGAAGAGGGCAGAGATCACTATGTAGCAACACAGCTCATCCCTACTGTGTTCTCAGCATTTCTAATCGCAAACTCAGGCATGCGGACAGTCTTCAGGGAAAAGGTCAATGCTGAGAAAAGGGGTGTCCAGGAAGAACTGAGGGGCTGAAAGCAGGGCTGAGATCAAGCTCTCCAGGACTTCTGGCCCAGCATGCAGGTCACCGGGGAGTGGGGGAGGGATACTAAGGGCAAGCCCGCCCCACCAGAGCATCACCCCAAAAAACACCTGATTCTGCTTTTGTTCGTGCCACAATCGCTTCGTAAGTCTACTGAAGTCTGAACATAGGGTCAAGTGGTGGAGATCTAAAGACAAACAAGAGGTTTGTGGAGATCTAAAGACAAACTAGAGGGCTCCCAGAAGCTTCTAGTCTAAGAGGGCAAGACAGCTGCACAGGTTATCATCAAAAAAAGCAGTGAGGGGAATGAGGGCAAAACCTATATGAGCTCAGAAGAGACGGCTAACTCTTCTTTTGGAGGGAAGGAGGGAGGAAGGGGCAGAAAAGATATATCAGCACAGAAGGGGGGGCATCTGAGCCGGTCCTGAGGGGTGTAGAGGAGAAAGTGTGTCTGCACAGGGGTAATATTCAAAATCTTTTAACAACTGCTAAGTCCCAAGCCTGGCCCAATCAGAATAGATGCTGGGCCTTATCAGGTAAATATGACTAGTCAGACATGTGCATCTACCTCTGCTTTCTCCCCAAACCCTACCTGAATAACAGTTTTTAACAATTAAGTATAAAGACGCAAGGATGGGAAAAACCAGAGAAGAGACAGAAGTCACAGAACTTTGGAAGCTGGAAATCAGATGGACAAGGGGTAACTGGCCCAGGAATCCTCCAAAAAACTGCATTCTAAGCCAGCAGTAGGGGAAGCTAAGACCAACGTAATTTATACTGGCAAACCCTCTTCGCAGCTTGGAAGTTGCTGGTACCGATCCCTCTTGAAAGCATGAGAAAAGAACTAAAGAGGGTTGGTTGGCAATCTGTTTAGGAAGCAGTTAGAGCCCCAGTTTCTTTCCTTGACTGGCAACAGCCCCTTGCCGAGCCCAGCAGAAGATGGAAGTTTACTCTCTGAAATAAAGAAGCTTTCTGGACTGGGAGACACCAGGCAGAATTGAGGATGGGCCTACCATGTGAAAAAACAGAGGGATTAAAGAACATTCTGGTTACTGAGGCTCCATTTCTCCTCCACTGGGCACCAACTCTCAGGATGTCAGCCTCCCGGCAAGAAACAAGATCAGCCTTCTCTGAGCACTGCGACCTAACTTCATGAGAAAACCTCATGATTTAAGAAAGACTTCATAACGTTTAATATTCCACAAGAAAAAGACCCAGCCAGATCATCCTCCAGTGAAGCCCATCATCATCAAATCCCATCTGCGCTGAGATCCATAAATAAGTGCAGATAAACAAGAATAACCAGACAACTGAAGAAAGCTTGAAAATTGAACAACAGAGGCCAGAACAAACCACTTGAAAGAAACAGAGACTGTGTAGGATGAAAAAAAGCTTGAAAAAAAATCATTAATTTCTTCAGAAAGATGGCATGGCAATCATAAAACGGAATGCTATAATCCCGAAAACAAAAGGACAAAAAAAGAATTCTTGTAAATTAAAAATATAACAAATGAAATGTCAATAAAGGGCTGGAAGGTGAAGTTGAGAAAATCTCCCAGAAAGTAAAACAAGAAGACAAAATTAGGAAAACTAGAGAATTATTCCCAAGGTCTACGACCCACATGAGATTCTTAGAAAGCGGCAACAGGACAGGTGAAGGGGGAGACATAAATAAGAAAAGTACATCATCTACAACATCAAGAAAATGTCTTGGAACTAAGGGCCCAGCGTTTACAGAATGAAAAGGCCTGCCAAGTGGGCCTTGGGTAAAAATATATGAACACAACTGATAAAAATAGATCCACTGCAAGGCAAAGAACATCATTCTAAGGTCTCAGAATACTGGGGTAAAAAACAAAAACAAGAACAAAACATGTTCTTGGGCTGGAAGACTCAACATTAAGATGTCAATTCTTCCCAACTTTTTCTATAGATACAATACAATCTTAATCAAAATCCCAGGAAGTTCTTTTGTAGATATTGACGAACGGATCCTAAAATTTAAATGGGAAAGCAGGGGCGCCTGGGTGGCTCAGTCGGCTGAGCCTCCAACTTCGGCTCAGGTCACGGGCTCACAGCTCGTGAGTTCGAGCCCTGCGTCGGGCTCTGTGCTGACAGCTCAGAGCCTGGAGCCTTGCTTCTGCTTCTGTGTCTCTCTCTCTCTGCCCCTAACCCACCTGTATTCTGTCTCTGTCTCTCTCAAAAATAAATAAACATTAAAAAAAATTTTTTTTTCAACGTTTATTTATTTTTGGGACAGAGAGACAGAGCATGAACGGGGGAGGGGCAGAGAGAGAAGGAGACACAGAATCGGAAACAGGCTCCAGGCTCTGAGCCATCAGCCCAGAGCCCGACGCGGGGCTCGAACTCACGGACCGCGAGATCGTGACCTGGCTGAAGTCGGACGCTTAACCGACTGCGCCACCCAGGCGCCCCTAAAAAAAATTTTTAATGGGAAAGCAAAAGATCTAGAATAACCAACACAATACAGAAGAACAAAGTTGAAGGATTCACACTACTTGATTTCCAAACCTACTCTAAGGCTACAGTAATCAAGACAGGAGGGTACTAGTGAAAGAATCGAGATACACATCAATATAACAGAAGAGCAGAAGAGATTGCCCCAAAAGAGGCCCATACAAATGTAGTCAATTGACCTTTGATGACGAACAAATGCAACTTAATAGAGAATGGATTGTCATGTAGACAAATGATGCTGCCTTGTTTAGAGATAAATAGACACAGATACAACTATCGATATATAGATATAGATCAACTTCACCTAGACACAGACTTTATGCCTAACACAAAAAATTAAGTGGATCATAAACTTAAATATGAAGTGTAAAACTATAAAACTTCTTGATGAAGCTTAGTAGTAAATCTTCACGAATATGGATTTGCTGATGACGTTTAAGATGCAACAGTTGTAACAAAAACATTGCAAAGCACAGATACGTGAAAGAAAAAAATTGCTAGGTTGGTCTTTACTCAAATTAAAAACTTTTGATCTATGAAAGACAAGCTTCAACTGGAAGAAAATATTTGCAAAACAAGTATCTGAGAAAGGTATATCCTTTATATACCAATATATACAATATAGACAACATATATTTCCAATATATACAAACAACTCTCAAAACTCAACGATAAGAAAACAAACAAGCGGGTTAAGAAATGGGCAAAAAAAAAAAAATATGAACAGACACCTCACAAAGGAAGCTATACACATGGCAAATTAAGTGTATGAAAAGATGTTCAACATCATTTGTCATTAGGAAGTTGCAAATTTAAACAATGAAGTAACACTACACATCTTCAGAATGGCCACAACCAAAAACTGACAATAACCACTGCCAAGGATATGGAACAACAGAAACTTCTATTCACTGCTGGAGAGAATGCATAATGGAATAGCCATTTTGGAAGACACTTTGGCAATTTGTTTCCAAAATTAAACATAGTCTGACAATACAATCAAATAATCATATTCCTAGGTATATTCTCAACTGATTGGGAAACTTTTCCCCACATAAAAACCTGTACAGGAATGTTTACTCAACTTTATTTACAACTGCCAACAGTTGGAAGCGACCAACATATCTTTCAATAGTTAAATGAATAAACAATGTGTACCATATGCATAGAATGGCATATTATTCAGCAACAATAGGAAATGAGCTACCAAGCCACAAGAAGATATGGATGAACCTTAAATGCATATCGTTAAGTGAAAGAAGCCAATTTGAAAAAGCTGCATACTGTATAATTCCAATTATATGAAATTCTGGAAAAGGCAAAACTACAGAGATAGTAAACAGATCAGTGATTACCAAGGATTCAAGGGGAAAGAAAGGGGAACAGGTGGAGGGTATATTTAGGATGGTAAAACTATTCTGTATCATATTGTAATGGTGAATAGATATTAAGATAATATCTATTATGTAATGCTTAAGATATTAAGCATTTGTCAAAACCCATAGAACTTTACAGCACAAAGAGTAAAACTTAATGCATAAAAAAATTGTTTAAATCATTTAGGAGATAGAGATATCTGATACGTGTGTGTATATACACACACATACACACACACACACACACACACACACACACACACATATTCATTGAAGGAAATGAGGAATCAGGTGCTGACCTACATAGCTCTGGATATAAGTAGAGTCCATAAGCCTAAAGGCAAAAGGAACTGTACATAAGCACTATACTCTAGCTGATCCAGTTGTCTCCCACAAAAGTATAGGTTAACAATTCTGAAATTATTACACATGTATACTATAACTGAATGTTAATAAATGGATGGCAGATGGTGGTGGCCAAGTTCTTCACTTTTGGAGTGGGAAGTTACAAATAAGCAAAGGCTAGAATGATCCAGGTGGTAACTGGAGATAACCAGTATGAATTCATGGTTACCTTAATATAGAGAAATTTCAGATATGTACATAACCTTGGATTAGTATACAGATTTTATATCCTTACTCTGTCACTTGAGAAGGTCTACAATGGCATGCCATTAACAACAAGCACATCTAGTACCCAAATCTTGGTTTCTTTTTTTTTTTTTACAGTTTACTTATTTATTTTGAGAGAGAGAGAGAGAGAGAGAGAGAGAGCAAGTGGGGTGGAGCCAGAGAGAGAGGGAGAAAGAGAGAGAATCCCAGGCAGGCGGGATTTCAGCCCAATGCAAGCCCAACGCAGGGCTCGAACTCACAAACCATGAGATCATAAGATCATGACTTGAGCCAAAGTCAGATGCTTAACCGAATGAGCCATCCAGGTGCCCCCAGATCTTGGTTTCTAATACTATTCTCCAGTAAAAGGAACTAGGTCTCCTGGTTGTAGGAGTGCGACAGGAAATACACAAAATGAGCCTGGAGCATCTTGTAATGCCAGAACATAAGAAATTGCTAAGACATCTGCTGGTGGGAATGTAAATTGGTGCAGTCACTCTGGAAAACAGTATGGAGGTTCCTCAAAAAATTAAAAATAGAACTACCCTACGACCCAGCAATTGCACTACTAGGTATTTATCCAAGGGATACAGGTGTGCTGTTTCAAAGGGACACATGCATCCCCATGTTTATAGCAGCACTATCAACAATAGCCACAGTATGGAATGAGCCCAAATGTCCATCGATGGATGAATGGATAAAGATGTGGTATATATATACAATGGAGTATTACTCGGCAATCAAAAAGAAGGAAATCTTGCCATTTGCAACTACGTGGATGGAACTGGAGGGTATGACACTAAGCAAAATTAGTCAGAGAAAGACAAATATCATAGGATTTCACTCATATGAGGACTTTAAGACACAAAACAGATGAACACAAGGGAAGGGAAGCAAAAATAATATAAAAAAGGAAGGGGGACAAAACGATAAGAGACTCAAATATGGAGAACAAACAGAGGGTTACTGGAGGGGTTGTGGGAGGGGGAATGGGCTAAATGGGTAAGGGGAATTAAGGAATCTACTCCTGAAATCCTTGTTGCACTATATGCTAACTAAATTGGATGTAAATTAAAAAAATAAATAAAAATTATTTAAAAAGTGCTAAGACATATACATACACACATGCACACACAGAGGCATACACACACATGCACCTGTATACACACACACACACACACACACACACACACACACACACACACAGAGTGATGGGGGTATATCAGAGGAATATGGGAACCAACTGAAAGAGCTCCCAATGGCAAAAGCTGGAACAATTAAGCAACAACATAAAGTATCACTGGATTATACCCAAAGTATAAAATGAGTCCATAGTGATTTTCTTTGAAAGAGAAAAGTATGGAAAAGGAGGGGGTAAAAAGAGTAACTTTAAAAATGGAGAAATCTGACAAACACTACTTCAAATCAGGTGACCAAAAGTTAACATCAATAGTAAGTCATACTGATAGTATGTACCTTTGATATCATGTAATGACAGTGTCACTGTACCTCTGTGCATCTTTGTTCCCAAACATATTACCCCAGTCTAATTAATCATGAGAAAAACATCAGATATATCCTAATAAATGGACATCCTACAAGATACATGACCAGTGCTTCTAAACCTGTCAAGGTCAGCAAAAACAAAGAAAATCTGAGAAATTGTCACAATGGAGGAATCTAAGGAGATATGACTACTAAAAGTAATGTGGTGACCTGTATAGTATCCTGCAACAGGAAAGGATATTAGGGGGAAACTACGGAAATTTGAATAAAAAAGGAATTTAGTAAATGATAATATACTCATACTGGTTAATTTATTGTGACAAATGTACCATAGTAATATAAGAGGCTCAAAAGAGGAACAAATTAGGTGTGGGGTATTTGGGAACTCCCTGTACTATTTTCATAATAATTCCATAAATCTAAAACTGTTCTAAAATTAAAAGTTTATTTTAAAAAACTCTTACAAGCTTCCAGAGAGAAAAAAAAAAAAAACAGATCACGTAGAGGATCAGGTATCAGAATAGTTTTAGATTTCTCAATACTTACAGTGAAATCTAAAAGATAATGAGAGAACGCCTTCAAAATTCTAAAGGAAAACAATTTCCAAACTAAAAGTCTAGACCCAGACAACTGCCAATCACGTGTAATGGCAGAATAAATATACTTGCAGATATTCAAACTTTCAAATAACGTATGTCCCATGAACCTCTTCTTAGGAAGCTACTGAAGGATGTGATCCACCAACACAGGGGTATAAACCAAGAAACAGGAAGCCATAGTGTATGGGAAACAGAAAATCCAACACAGGAGAAAGTCAAAGGGAATCTCAAGGATGATGGTCAAAGTTGACCCCAAGATGATAACTATGCACCAGGCATAGAGATCAATCAGTCCAGATTGGAGCATTTTGGAGATACAAAGAGAGATTTCGGAATGCAATGAAATCTGAACATTCTGAGAAGATTTTTAGCAGGAATCTAGGAGTTGAATTGGTAATAAGAACAGGTAATCATAAACAAATAAAAAGTAATGCAATGATCAACTCTAGGGAAAACAAAGAGTGATTCAAGAAAAGAACAGCATCACAGAGACACTAGATGGTTCACCTGAAAAGAGCATGTATATACTCATAACAATGTAAACATTCCATTTTTATTTCACAAAAATTATGATATAAATATTTTGGGAGGATGAAGGAGATGATGTACCAGTTAGATTTTGCTAGGTTATAATGAAGAAAAAGAGAGAAAGAAAGAAAGAAAGAAAGAAAGAAAGAAAGAAAGAAAGAGAAAGAAAGAGAGGAAGGGAGGAAGGGAGGAAGGAAAAAAGAAAAAAGGAAGTGAAATCTCAATGGCCTACAAGAACAAAAGTTCTCGTTCGTGTAACATTGCAGCATAGCTGTAGGTCAGCTATGGCCAAACCACCTATCTCCTTCATTGTAGAATCTAGGCTACAGGATCAGCCCCCTTTGGGGACATGTCCATTTTCTTGGACGCGTGTGAATTTCTCACACATGTGAATAACACAGGCCATACAATGAATGGCTCCTGAAACTTCTGATCAGAAGTTGCATAATCACTCCTACTCACATCCCGTTGACCAAGCTAATCACATGGCCATGCTCAATGCCAATTATTCCTCCCATAGGGATGCTAAACACATGACAATGTTAACGGAAACACTATCCATTCACAGACAGGCAATGATTCGATTGGGAACAATAATACAACTGGTGAATGTATATATGTATTATAGTGCCAGACGGACGGTAGGTGCAGGAAAAGAGGGCTAAATGTTCACCTTGCACCAGTAGGAAGCCAGCGGAGAAGACCTCAGACCTAAAAACTCAAGGAGCCATGTATGCATGTTATTTAAAAATATGGACATAAATATAATCATTCAGGAGTAGGACCTGAAGGTAGTTGCCTGTGGAGAGGAGGAAATGGGGGAGGGGGAGCAGGAGACTACTATTTTTTACGATACATTTGTAAAACCACTTGGTAAAAATAACCAAAATGAGAAATAACAACGAGTCTGCGAAGTTCTTCACTGCTAAACTTCACTGTGCAGCGGTGACTTTTCGTGCTGTTTTGATAGTAAGAGAGTGTAAAAAATCTTTGTACTTTAAAACAAAGAAAGTGAAATAATTGGCAGCTACTGTTATATTAACACCCCTTCAAAACCCACCGCCTGGTGTCATATATCCTCAGCGATGACACTCCTTCCTACGTAAGAGAAACCTAAATATTCTCTACTTTCTTTCAGTCTACTCTGTATTATCCAAGCCACAAAAGGATAGCATCTGAACAGAATAGGATTCAGAAGTCACACAAATGATTTGAGAAATGCATCCATGTTATTACTGCATGGGTGACTTGCCTTATTAACTATGCATAATCCCGAATAACACTCAAAGAGTTTTGCCCAAACACAGATTAGTTTAGGAAAAACTGTACTGGTAGCTCTCAGAATAACAGAGCTTGGCAATAAAAAAATTTGCCTAAAATGATAAAACATGAGGCTGACCAAGAGTTAACATCCCTTTTCCTCCTCTATACTCTCAAGGTTATATGCTGCATCTTGAAAGCTGTTAAAAGTGGGAAACAGGGGCGCCTGGGTGGCTCAGTCGGTTGAGCCTCTGACTTTGGCTCAGGTCACGATCTTGCGGTCCGTGAGTTTGAGCCCCGCGTCGGGCTCTGGGCTGACGGCTCAGAGCCTGGAGCCTGTTTCGGATTCTGTGTCTCCCTCTCTCTCTGCCCCTCCCCCGTTCATGCTCTGTCTCTGTCTGAAAAATAAATAAACGTTAAAAAAAAATTTTTTTTTAAAAAGTGGGAAACAAAGTAAAAACCAATCATTGTTTCATAGGAATGCAAATTTGGCCTAATATTTCCTTCTCAACTTAGCCAAGCTACGTGTGAACTTTCATTTATAGGCATTACCTCACAGTTGATTTCCATAACATAATCAAAACTGGATACAAACAGTATCTTAGCCTCAAAACACCATGAATCAACTGTCAGCCTGTCAACCCCCAGACCAGGCTACTGGCTCCGGTCAGTACAGAATTAACAACTCCTTATGCACTCCCCAACACACAAAGTTGTGTAGAAAATGAATTCAATTACAAACTTTTAAAGACTGATGCAGCTTAAGGATAAGAGAATACTTTTTGCTACATTTCTTGGGATACTTTTCGATGTTTGGATTGGTTAAAATTTTTTTAATATTTTTTTAAGTGGCACAAAGGGGGATGGAGTGAGAAAGGCATAGAAGAATTTAGCATGTTTTAGGAACAGCGAACAGCAGACTGTCCCCAGGACTGTGGTGTTGGGTGAGGCCAAAAGAGAGTTCCAGGAGCCAGGCTTTAAAAAGTCTCGTACTATGATGCAGGGGCTGGACTTTAAACTCAGGTGTGAGAGAGATAATCCTGGGGGCTGAAAAATCTTAGGGGTCAGAGCTAGTGGGGAGGAGGGACTGTTTGTATCCTCAGTCCTTCTTGCATTATCCGGTTTTCAATCAGAAGAGTCTGAACTAGAGCAGTAACAATGGAGGTAGAGCCAATGGGATGCAGTCAAAGGTACTTAGATGGTTGAATCCAGATTTGGGAACTGCTGCAAAGTGAGGTAGGATAGAAACAGGAAACAAAGCTTGATTCAGGTTAGCTTGGGCTTTAGCCCCCACACCTCACCTTGCCCCAGGACGAGCCCTCCCACGGCCTCTCGTATAGAACGTATAGAACGCATCTCCTCCATTGTCTCGATCTGATGAAGGAAGTGTGTTTGGCCAGCTCAGCCTGAAGATAAATTGCCTGCACTGGTACCAGCCACACTGTCCCTCGAGCTCCCACCACTCTGGGAACAGGGACATTGAAAATACTACAGGTGAGGCTTTAGCAGGTAAGAATAAGAGCACTGCCCCCGGCTCCCGGCTGCCACACCCCCACAAGAGAAGCTGCTGGAAACTAAAGGGAAGGAAATCGAGGAAGATGTGGCACAAGAGACAGCTGGCGGATAAGTCATGGTGCTGGATGTAACTTACACCCCGGCTGCCATTATCAAATGCACCCACTTCCTTTGCTGAGTAGGTAAGGCTCTACGTTGTGTGGCAGTCAAGAAGCCTCCGGCGACATCTGTCGCGGCTGATGGGGGTCAGAGATTAGAACACCCGTGACGAGGAACTAAGGTCAGGGTTTCAGTGCCCGTCCTGGCCAACTGGTTTTGCACAGCCCAGCAGCTACAGATCCCATCTTGGGGTACAGCCAGGGAGGACGGATGGCCCCATACAAAATCACCCCCATTACGATTCCAAATGCATGCGCTTTGTGCCCTACACAAAGGCAGCCTGGCCCAGAAAACACTTACCATTGGGAGTGGAAGGTAGAAAGGCAGAGATGGGCCACATATAGAAGCAACTGAAGCATACAAAAAGTCCCTTTAACCTCTTCCAGCTAGCAGTTCAGAAACACACAGGAAACCCTCGATATTTGCAGAGTCGTGATTTGTGGTTTCAGACCTGCACAGCGCTGCTTTGCTCCTCGCTCCTCGCCGGCCCACACGGCTACACTGCAGGCAGCCAGTGTGGCAGGACCCATGTGTCTCTACAGAGCCCCCTCAAAGTGGCCTTTCAGCTCCCCTGCGTGCACGAGGAGGAGACTGTCTCTGCCCCCCACCAGTCCCCCAGATGCACTCTTTTTAACCCCTTGTGATCGAGTCACAGATTCACATGAGGCCTGAACCGGAAGGCAGGGATCCAAGAGACCTAGCCCCCTCTGTTTCTGACTCCTGGCCCACGATTCCTGCCATCCCAGCCCCTGTCTGATGCAATCGGGAAGGAGCGTCTCCTCCTAAGCAGAGGCGGTTCTCTCTGGTTGACGTACTGTGTCTGAACTGTGACTGAGAGGGCTCCTCCATCCACCCTGCGGACAATCAGTGCCGGCGGGCTTGATCAAGAAACCCTGCCCCCGCCACCACCAACAGCAAGAATCTTCTGGGCTGGACACTGAAAGGCGGGAAGAAGAGATGGAGGGACGGGCAGAGGGCGAGTGCGGAGAGTCCACAGGGGAAGAATTTGTGCCAACCCAGCATCCAGGCGGACTTGGAGTCAAAGCCCATTCCTCCCATCCCCTCAACAAGTGTTTACCCTAGCTAGTGCAGTGGATGCAAACAGAAAAGCACTCGCGCCTCCCGCAGAGGGGAATGCAATATAAGCTGCAGAGTGTACCCTCAGTCACCAGATTTTCCAAACCGCCAATCAGAGCTCTTCTGGAAAACCCAGGTCACAGAGGAACAGGCAAAATACAAAAGAACCCTGGGTGTAGGGTTACGAAGTAAGGCTTGTGTGTAGACATGCTGGGACAGCGCAGTTGGTCACCTGAATGCAGCCAGGCGCCCCACATCACCCAGTCTTCGTGATGACCCTAGTCAAAGATGCAGAGTGCAGCAACCTACAGCGACCGGTAAGAGATTCCAGTCCTGTCTTGCTTTGAATGTCATCAGACACCACGTGATAACCCACAGAGACATTTCTCAAGGCGCTCTTTCTCCCCCACTCCCCCCAAGCGGTTCCCCACACTTCTCTGGAGCCTCGCTTTGCCACACCTTCTAAGTCCTCCCAGACGCCCAGCATGTACCTTCTGCCTCGTCTCGCTCCTTTTTCAGTCCACAGTGCTGTGGGAGCAATTCGTTCCGGCGGGATGATCCAAGAAGTCTTCTTGGAGTGGGAGGCATGTACGGTGAATTTGAAAAGATGAGCTGCCTTTCACTAGAGGAGCGCTAAGTAAAGAACCTTCGGGAGCAACACTCATGTGTGGGCTGACAAGCTGTAATGAAATGCCCTGTCATGTTCAGGGACAGCAAAGTAGCCGGGGTCAGGGTATGCAAAGATGCAGAGATGATGAGACTCAAGAGCTTGGTCAAGAGTAAATTTGGGGGTCACAAATCTGTACTCACTGGAGGTCTTTCGGTAGAAAGGTACGGTGAGCCAAACAGCATTCCAGGAAGACCCGCTGGTTAGGTTAGAGAGGAGGAGACCAGTATGAAATGTATTGCACCAACCCACCAAGCCAGCCTCCGTTTTAATCGATGCTCAAGACAAATGGGTTTTATTTCTAAGAGGCAGCTGTAATGGAGAAATCTGGAAAACCAGGTGGTCTGAAATCCACACCCAGCTCTCAGGTCTCACTGTAGCATCACTGTATGGCCAGCCGCCTCGTCCACTCAATTTCTTGCCTGAACTTCGGGAAGCTGCCAAACAGTTGGGTCTGACCTTCTTGGCTTTGCCTCTGCCTTTCTTTGAGCCAGAGAGACAAGCAGGGAGATGGGCTGGAGAGGCAGGGGCGGCAGGAAGAGGTTATGGGCCTGCACACGAACAAGCAGGGCACCTTAGTCAGACAGAAGTGACACGCCAGCTGAGAGCATGATATCATAAGCAGCACCGCTTGACAAAGCGAGAAAGAAAGCATGGTTTGCACTCTGGACCCTGGTCTAATCAGCTATGCAGTCTTGCTTAATAAGACTGTTTCCTCCTGCCCATCAAAATCCTAGCCATGCTTCAAAACCCACCTCAGCCACAGAGCTTCCCTCATTCTCCCACCCTCCATGCGGTCCCCCTTCTGAACATCTATACCAGTTTGCCACCTAATTTCGATGCTGTCTCGTATTTTCTTTTTCATCTTGTTTCAACGGACATTCACGCCTGCTCCCCGATGAGGGACTATATTTCTTTTTTGAAAAATGTTTACTTATTTGAGAGAGAGAGAGGGTGGGAGAGGGGCAGCGAGAGAGGGAGAGAGAATCCCCAGCAGGCTCCACGCTCAGCAAGGAGCCTGACCCAGGGCTTGATCTCACAACCATGAGATCTGATATCAAGAGTCGGTCGCTTAACCAACTAAGCCACCCAGGTGCCCCAAGGGAATATTTTCCTTAAGGTCAGGTACCCTATCTTGTCCCAGACGTCCCCACAGCACCTAGCAGTGCGTTGGGCACATATAAAGAGCAGAATACACTGTGGCTGATTTGTGTAAGTGTTTGCAAAACAAAGCAGTGGTTGTATTGCTTTCTTTTCTACACCGGGAAATCCGAGAGAAGCCGGCTTTAGCAAATTGATTTGAAAAGATCTAATTTCATGTAGACAGACAAATACTGATCTAGAAGTTGCTACTAGAGGGAAGAGACACTTGGGCAACTTACACCATCTCTCATGGAAGGACTGGACTAACTGATCTCGAACAGGCAGGGATAAAGGATTGTCCGGAGGGGCACAAAGGTACCTAAAACTATGTTCCCCCGGAGTTCAAGGCTTGCACTCTCTTGTCTTGTTTATGGGGCCCATTTGGCCTTCCCCTGCCTCCAGGCTTCATTTGGACCAAGTTACACTTCGGCCCAACCCTGTCTGAGTCATCATACTTTCTAAATAATTGCCCTGTGGTCTGAACCGATGTGCAGGCTTGAGGCTGACAGTAGCAGGCTAACGCTGCATGCTGCAAACACGTATTTTGCCATTTACTCATACAGTGATGACGCCCAGTGCCTTTTAACTGTTTCTCTGTGTGTGCACGCACGCATGTATGTGTTGTGGGCCTGCCTGAGGACCCTGCAAGCACTTGAGGGCCTGGACCGCCTCTGTAGAATGGGTCATAGAAGGGCAGGGTAGGGACACCGGGACTAAGACAGATGAAAAAGACGTGGGCTCGATTCCGAATTCTGGGGCTTAATCCTAGCCGTGCGATCCCGAGCCAGCCCCTTGACTTCTGATGCTGGGTTTTCTCGAATCTAAAGGGTTGTTGCAAAGATTAAAAATACGTGTGAGCGCTTAGCACAGTGCCTGGCTTAGGAAAAATCAATAAATGGTAGGGAGGGTCGGGATGCCTCTGCGTATTCCCCCGAGTGGGCTTATAGCCTCGCCCCCATCCAGGCCACCCTAGGTCCAAGCCCCGGCCTCAAGAGGCCTGCTGGAGGCACATTCAAGTGCAGTGAGGCTCTCTCCTACTGAAAATGGAAGAACTGGATCCATACCAAAAAGGAGAGAGCTCAGAGGAAAAGCAAGCAATCATGCTCCTTAATGCCTTGTCGAATCTGCCGAGCCCAGGACGGTACCCGACACACAGATGGGACTTGATACAAATTTTTGGATGAATGACCAAATGAGTGAATTATCTGTTTATTGATTTGCAGGTCTCTCTGGAGTCCCTTCTCCACCTGTGGGTATGCCCTATGCTTACTGAGCTGCAGTCAGAAGAGTCCCAACAGAAACACATTCTTCGTGTATTTAAAGGTCCCATCACTGATGTTCGATAAAACTAGGGACGTCCACAGGAAGCGACAAGGCCTGGACTGGGAGCCCAGATTAAAGAGCGTTGGCTGGGTTGTCCAAAGATACCAGTGCTCTTTTCTGTTTTAATTAAAAGCAATAATTATTTTTTTTTCTAACTACAAAAGTAATTTATGTCCATACTGGAAAAAAACTGGAAAGCGCAGAGAGGCTAGAACAAGAAAATTTTAATCTTAATCTTATTGTAATATTCACTTACTCCAGAGTTTCTCTACACATAGATCCATTTCTATCAGAATGGAATCATACCAAAACCACCGTGTCCTTTTTTGTTGAGCAATTCGCTTTGATCATTTTTTTCCAAAGTACTACATATTCTCCACAGAATTTATTTGTCTTTGGTCTAGAAAAGTACTTCATTTTTTAATTAGTTTTTCACACACACACACACAGAATTAAAGGCACGGTCAAAATCACACAAACAGCAACAAAGAATAATAAATAGAATGCAAAGTAAAAGCCCCACCACCACCATCCCGTCACAGCCCCAGAGGTAACACTTAGAGGCCAATATTTTATAGCTGCTGGTGGTTGTTTAAAACCTGTAATCACAGCATATCGCTCACCTACTTAAAATCTTCCAACAGCTTCACGTTCAGAGTAAATTCCAAGCCCCTCCCCACCCCCCAGGGTCTGCTCTTCTAGGGCCTCCACTGCTCCACTGGCAGAATAAGACCCACACTCCACCTTCTCCAAGGTGGGCCAGCCCTGGCAGGGGGCAGCTACGCCATGCATATGCCTGTCTCCAAAAGGCACTGCCTCTACATCTCCCTGGGAGCTGTGCTCTCCCTACAGGGGGAAACCGAGGCACACTGAGTGGCAAACCATGCGAGAACAGCCCGCCTCTGGGGTCCCTTCTCTGTCCTGAGGCCTCTGCGATGAACAAAGGAGCCTTTCTCTGGCTCTCACATTCACCTTCATGTGGTGCAGGGTCACATGTGTGAGGACAAACTGACGAATGGCGTGGGTGAGAGAGCCCATCTTCTTCTTCATCTATAAAAATGGAGTGAGCGGGCCGGTTCACCAAAATCCCCTCCAGCGCCACCTCTGTTCCAGACAAGCAAAACCACGGCCACCTAGGGGACCGCCGCCACAGATTGGCAGGGCCCTCAGGGCGGAGGCGGCCCCGGGGGAAGGGAAGTTCTCTGAGCTGGACTCTGGCTAGGTGGCACTTCTCAGTCTCATGGATGCTCAAGAACTCCATGAAGTAGGTCGTTTGTACCCTGGTTTTACTCAACAAGAAAAAGGAGGCTCAAAAATCTTAGATATGCTCAATATGCTCAATTCCCCACTGCCGGTAAGAGGCGCGGCCAGGAGCCAGAGCCAGTGGGTCCGATCCTCAGGCCTCTGTTATGCTCTGAGTATACTTTGTACTTTTTGTTTGTTTTGTTCTTTGAAGCACCTGTTAAAAGACCTTATTACAAACGCATGGAAATATTTTCGGCTTAACATGTTCTAATGCAAAACAGTAGACTCTTGAACAACACCAGTAGTTAGGTGTGCCAACCCCCCCATGCGGTCAAAAACCCACATACAACTTTTGATTCCCCAAAAAGCTGAACTAACAGCCTCCTGTTCCAAAAGTCTTAGCAATAATATAAACAGCTGATTAACAACGCTAAAATAAGCTAGGAAAAGAAAATGTTATTAGGAAAATCATTTTAAATAATACCTTTACAGTGCTGTACTATATTTATCAAAAAAAAAAAAAAAAAAAAACCCTGCCTATAAGTGCACCTGCACAGTTCAAAACTGTGTTCAAGGGCCACCATATAATATCCAACTCACTGGATTTTTGATATGCAATTCAGTCAACTATATATTCTATAGGAATTATAGGAAATTTTTCTATGGGAAAAATTCTTTTATTAAATTGACGAGGCATGAGTTAATGAATTAGCACATTCCTAAAAACAATACAGAATCAATACTCTGACCCCCATCTGTTATCGATGAATCATGGCCTAACATAACCCCCATTCTGTCTACAGCCAAGGCTCTGAAACTTGTGAGTTCGTCAGAACCTCCAGGAAGGCTCATTACACTACAGCTCACTGAGTCCATCCCTAGAGCTTCCGGTTCCGGGTATCTCAGTAGGGAAGGGCCTGATCATCTGCATTTCTCAGAGGTTCCCAGGAGATGCTGATGTTGCTGGTCTGAGGACCCCAGTGAGAGAAACTTCTTGCCCATCTAGCTCCTACTGTCTCAAGCGTTCAACTGTCCCGGCTGTAACTGCCACTGTTTTACCGTCACCACTTCGCTCCTGTGTTCAGGGTAGGCTGTCTACCTACTTCTCCCGCTCTGGCTCCCAGCACAAGGGAGAGCTTGGCTTTCTGCCCCATTAGTTGGCTTTCTGCTCCACACCAGCTGGCAAAGGCTGAAAGAAAAGGCCTTCTAAGTAAGCATCCCAGCAGGGAGAATTCCCTATGATGAGCCCTTGGATCAGAGGAAAGGCTGTTCCCCTTTCAAAGCATAAGATCTTCCCTTTCCCCCATACATTGGGTGTCTATTAAGTACTTGCATCTACATACAATTGGTTTCTTCACTAACCTTTTTTTTTTTCAAAGCTTTGAATTCTTCAAGATGAAATGCTCTTTTTTATCCCAAAATATAGCTTTTTCAGAACTTTTTCACAGACACACACACACACACACACACACACACACACACACACGCACCAACAGAATGCAACCAGGATTTTAAATAGTGGTTTCTGCACAGAAGTCCGAGAGCATGCAGCTATGGCCGTGTTTCTCTGTTTGGCCTGATTTCTTGCTTGGAGTTGTCAGGTATAATCAAAGGATCGCTGCTTTGGGAATAAGGAGCTAAGTTTTGGGGTTCTTCACTTGATCCCCACTCCTTTTAGGGTTGCTAGTTGACGAGAATTGCTTAAAAATCAGTTTTTTTCTTAAGGGGGAGTGCAGTGTCCTTACTGAGAGTGTTTTAACTAGCAAGGAGGCACCCTGGAGCCGGGCTGGGGAGCTGCTACACTGGACCCCTGTAAGGAGACAGATGGGCCTTTGAGGACCTCCATCTTGCCTTTCTGCCCACGTCTCCTGGGTGGTGCACGTGAGGCCATTCCAGCAGGGCAGCGATGACAAGGCCCTGCCACTGGACTACACAGGCAGGCGACCCGGATCCAGTCCCAGCTCCACGCCGAAGAAGAGTGTCCCTGGGTCACTTACTTGAGCTCCAGGATGATATTTGCTTGTGTATCTACAGGGGGATGGGCCCAGATGACCTCAGAAATCCACTGCAGCAATCCTGTTCTGTTAGCAAGAACAGGAAATGGTTTTGGCCAAATGCGCTAATGAATATGCTTTTGATGTGACAATACCTTGGCGTTTGTGAACTGTGCATGACCAGGGAAGAACGGTTGTTGTCCAAAAGCTGAAGAGCCCCACCTGCCAGGGAAGGACCTTGTGGAATCAAGGTGGGGGCGCCCTCCTAGACTCTGTCCCCCACCACCCCATGGGCCTGCTCTGACCACCACACTTCCTGCCCACGTGGCTCCCTTCGGCACAGAGAGCGGAGTGAGAGGACATCCCTGCGTGGGCTGTGTGGGACAAAAACAATCTTTTCCCTTTTCCTCCCCCTTCAGTCTGGACCTCACTGACACCCCCCTTTCTTGACATATACATATTAACTTAATATATATGTCGTTAAAAACTAATCACCGAGGGGCGCCTGGGTGGCGCAGTCGGTTACGCGTCCGACTTCAGCCAGGTCACGATCTCGCGGCCCGTGAGTTCGAGCCCCGCGTCGGGCTCTGGGCTGATGGCTCAGAGCCTGGAGCCTGTTTCCGATTCTGTGTCTCCCTCTCTCTCTGCCCCTCCCCCGTTCATGCTCTGTCTCTCTCTGTCCCAAAAATAAATAAAAAAAAAAAACAAAAAAAAAAAACCGTTGAAAAAAAAACTAATCACCGAATTGCGAACCTAAAACAAACTGAATCCGATGGCATGTAAATTATACTTTGATAAAGCAGTTAAAAACGTTCCTTAAAAATAATTATTTAAATGTAAAGGTTTTAGTTGATTTTTCTGCAATTCAGCTCCGAATCAAAACTAAGGGGACGCTGGTCCAGACACTTTTGAGATGATCACACACACACGCACACACGCAGGACTAACACAAATGCTCAGAACCCGGGCAGAACCTGAAAGGCATCCCGAGGTCAGCAACGACAGGCATCTGAGTCAACGGACGGCTGCCGCTTCGGCAGCCAGAAAAATGATATTCCTTCGCCTTCGGGAAGCAGGGACCCTCCCAGATACCCCATAGGGGATACAGTTCCCAATCTTCAGGGCGCTCTTGGCAGCATTTACTTTCTGATGGGACATCGAAAGAGCAAAGGAGACCACACAATGAAGAAGCCACTAGAACCCCTTCCCCAGCCCTGGCCTGGTCTCTCCGGGCCAGCAACCCCCAGGTTAGCCTTGCAACTGTGGATTTTGGCAGTATTTCCACAGCATCCATCACATTTGAAGATTTTTACAGTCTGGGTATTTACTACTCCTTACACTTAAACAGGGTAGAACAGACTTCAAGTTGGCATCCTTTTTTTGTTGATGTTGTTCTGAACTTCAAAAAGAAAATCTCCCATCTGACTATTTTTAAAATTCAGGAGACTTATACCTGTGAGATCTTGAAAATGTCTGAGTTACTTTTCTTCCTGCTGCTCTATTTTGTTTGGTCAAATCGAGCACTGCCAGTGGCAAGTTCTCTAATGATTGATTAGAGGGTGGGGTGTGGGTGGCTGGATTTTCTGGTGATGTTAGAGTGAGACAGCAATTTGTGATGAGCGAGTCAAGGAGCTGAGCTACACCAGAGGCATGGCAGATGACTGAAGCCTCAGGCCGGGGGTGAGCGTGGGAAGCAAGGGACCCAAGCCAGGAAAAAATCAGATGCAGTGGGTTCATTTATTTTGACAAACCTTTTCTTTGTAATCATCTGTAATAAGACCACAGTATATTGTGCCGTGTGTATGATATATTCCGAGAAGGTAATGAAGTCTGGGGGACAGGCAGCATAACTCAGCTCCCAGCTAGTAAATCCTTGCTTAGAAGTAAGCTAAAGTCAGAGGTAGGTGTGTGTGTGTGTGTGTGTGTGTGTGTGTGTGTGTGTGTGTAAAAATTATGGAGCTAGTACATTAGCAAGGGCAAAAATTAGCCAAGTTCTACTACTGCATTGAGATTTAGAACATCAGAGTACAGTGACTACATTTTTCTGTAGAGATCTTTACAGCTATTTGAAATTATGAACCCATAATATGCAAATGCACAGGGCTAAGAAATACACATTCTTGGCAGAGACTGAAGATGTTATAATGTGTGCTGTAAACGGCAACGCATGTGTGTATAAAATCCATGCGCACATACTAACTGGTCGATTATCCCCTCTAAAACCACACATAAATTCTCTTGACAGGAATTGGAATTTTGCTCACATCCCAAGAATGAACAGACTCTTAATGTGCTGTGTGTGTATGGATGGAGTATGAAAAAAAAAAAAAAAAAACAACAACAGAATGGGTCACTAGGCTAAGAGAGCTTTCTGAAACTCAAGTGTGGCCACAAAGGAACGTGGGGCTATAGTTTCCTTTTGAACATGATATGATACTATTAGTCGTAGTTGATAATATTTATTAAGGTCTGGGCTCTGTGACAGCCACTATACCGGGTGTTTACCACTTATGATCCCATTTAAGGAGGGAAGGAGAGAGAGAAAGAGAAGAGGAGAGAAGGGGTGGGTGTGTGTGTGTGTGTGTGTGTGTGTGTGTGTGTGTGTACAGGCAAGCACATACGTCCTATTGAAAGGCTTTACCCTCTGTCAAATGGCTACAATGTAACAATTTACAATGGTGAAAATGTGACGTTGTCCCTGAGGCAGGCAAGAAGGGGAACTAGGTCATCCAGGTACTCAGTGGCCGGGGCAGGGTCCGAGTACAAAGATGTGTCCTTTTGTGGTGACACTACTTCAGACCTGCAGCCAAAATCTATGCAATGGCCATTCCTGAGCAAAGAGCAGAAAACTAGGCAACCGCAGTCCAGAATCTGAGAAAGAGGTAACAAATTCCCAAAATAGAATGTTGCTGAGTCAGGTCTGTGCAAATGCAGGGTCTTGAAAATTGTAAGGAAGGAAAAGAAAAGCCTTTAGTTAAACAATGGCTTTTAATGACTTCTGCAAATAGGTGCCGCTCAGCCAGGTGGCTCGGTCTGGTGCATCAGAATCTGTCATGAGAAATTTCTGGCAAAGCAACGAAGACAGAACACAGTGTGATTTAGTTTTCCATAATGTAAGCAGAAATGTTACTTTATCAGATAATTCACTTTTACAACGTTCCTCTCCACCCCCACCCCCGTCAAAAGCAGTTTAAGAAAATATCCAGGGCTCCAGGTAGACAAAGGCAAGCTCATACTCCCCCATCTTCCAATGGCTGGCAGGACAGCGAGGGGGGTTTCGCCCTCCGCTTTCTCTTCTGTACGACCCGGCCTGTGCACACAGTTTCTGAGTTTTGGAAACCAGCTGAAGTCTGATTTGGCAGATGATCTGCAGAATGGGCACAAGCACATCTAACATCAGAGGGCAGCCAGAAATGGGAGGCACTTCCTTCCCTCGGGGAGCTTTTTATATTTTGCAAAGTAGAAGCAAGGAACCTGAGATGGACATCAGTTCATCCGCTGAGTTTTGAATCTAATAATGCTTCATCATGGCACAGATTCCTAAGTCACAGATACCAATGGTCAGGAAAATAACAGGCAGGCTTTTTTGTTCAAGTTTGTATTTATTTGTAAATCAGTACTAGGTCAGAGAAACCTTGAGATTACAAAGATGGGTATAAATCCTCTGGGGGAAGCTTATGCAAACATAGGCCTTGGAATGGGGTCCTTGAGTCTCTCCAGAACATCTCACCACCTAACCATTGCACAGAATTTCCTAGCCCCCCAAATCCTTTCTTCTGTTTCTGTCCATGCATCACCCCAACAACACGTATTGTTTGGCCCGCATCACACAGAGGATAACAAGAGACGAATTCTCATCCTTGACGAATTCTCATGAACCACAAAGTCATGAGCAAGTGGTTCTCATAGAAGTTGAAATAGAGAACCATCCATCTACAGAATTCTAAGACATGGGTAAATGCACACCTCTGGGATTTTAGTGACCTGGTATTCCTATGTGCTGGTAGTTGCATTTTAACAACAGTGTTTTAAGTAGCTCCCAAAAAAGCAATTTCCTAAAATGCCATAGGAAACAGATATTGGTCAATGAGTAAAAAATCCTCCCAGTTGGAAAATACAAATCAAAACCACAATGAGATACCACCTCACACCTGTCAGAATGGCTAACATGAACAACTCAGGCAACGACAGATGTTGGCGAGGATGCGGAGAGAGAGGATCTCTTTTGCATTGCTGGTGGGAATGCAAACTGGTGCAGCCACTCTGGAAAACAGGATGGAGGTTCCTCAAAAAACTAAAAATAGAACTCGCCTACGACCCAGCAATTGCACTACTAGGCATTTATCCAAGGGAGACAGGTGTGCTGTTTCGAAGGGACACATGCACCCCGATGTTTATAGCAGCACTATCAACAATAGCCAAAGTATGGAAAGAGCCCAAATGTCCATTGATGGATGAATGGATAAAGATGTGGTATATATATATACAATGGAGTATTACTTGGCAATCAAAAAGAATGAAGTCTTGCCATTTGCAACTATGTGGATGGAACTGGAGGGTATTATGCTAAGTGAAATTAGAGAAAGACAAATATCATATGACATCACTCATATGAGGACTTTAAGAGACAAAACAGATGAACATAAGGGAAGGGAAGCAAAAATAATATAAAAACAGGGAGGGAGGGGCGCCTGGGTGGCGCAGTCGGTTAAGCGTCCGACTTCAGCCAGGTCACGATCTCACGGTCCGTGAGTTCGAGCCCCGCGTCAGGCTCTGGGCTGATGGCTCAGAGCCTGGAGCCTGTTTCCCATTCTGTGTCTCCCTCTCTCTCTGCCCCTCCCCCGTTCATGCTCTGTTTCTCTCTGTCCCAAAAATAAATAAACGTTGAAAAAAAAAATTAAAAACAGGGAGGGGGACAAAACAGAAGAGACTCTTAAATACGGAGAACAAACAGAGGGTTGCTGGAGGGGTGGTGGGAGGGGGGCTGGGCTAAATGGGGAAGGGGCATTAAGGAATCTCTTCCTGAAATCCTTGTTGCACTAGATGCTAACTAACTTGGATGTAAATTAAAAAAATAAATGAAATTTAAAAATCCTCCCAGTTTGCTTCTAGACTGAAATACATGTTTCTAATCATTGATAGGAAGTGGATTATTTCTTCCCAAATTCTTATTGTTTAATGCAAAGGTCAACAGGATGACATCCCCTGAAGCATACCAGAACTGAGCTAAAGCAGGTCAAACTAAACAATAAACAAACAAACAAACAAACAAACAAACTGGACAGAGGGGATAAACACCTTGTGAGTTAAGATCTGCTGACCCTTAACTTGGGAGTTAACAGCTTGGGAGTTAAGCCTGACCCCCCCTTAAAAAAATGGATTTCCTCCTGCGTCCTACCCAGGCCTTCCTGCCGAGGGGACACTTCTTCAACGAGCATGACACAGGTCATGTTGAAACTTACACCATCTCTTTACATCCCTCCCTGAATACTCTCCAGGAAACTCAGTGTCCATTTAAGTGAAGCGTAAGAATAGGGGTTCTGGAATCTGAACAGATGGGCAGTGGCTGAGAGAGGCAGCGGAGAGGAATCAGGGACATGACGTCCCAAGCCGTGGTCAGAAAGCCTTGCTGCTCGCACACAGCCAGTCTGCCCAGAGCCCCCTCCCGGGCACCCTGTACCTCCCCCTCCCCCACCACCTGCCCAGCACATAGTAGGAACTCCAGAAACACGGGTTTAATACACGACTGCCGACAAGGCAACTAACTCATTTTCCAGAAAGTTCAATGCAAAAACTTGTCTATTCTCCTCTTAACCCTCAAACAGGCAAGCAACTTTATTCTTTGAAATTTTATTCTTTATTTTGCGAACAATAAATCAGCAAATTTAAAATGCTGTCAATGTGTCGATAGAAAACTCAAGGATTGCTTTCATAACAAAAATCATTGGGTAAAAACCAAGAGTATTATAGGGGCGCCTGGGTGGCTCAGTCGGTTGAGCATCTAACTTCGGCTCAGGTCATGATCTCATGGTTCGTGGGTTCGAGCCCCACTTCGGGCTCTGTGCTGACAGCTCAGAGCCTGGATCCTGCTTCGAATTCTGTGTCTCCCTCTCTCTCTGCCCCTCCCCCACTTATGCTCTGTCTCTATCAAAAATAAATAAATGTAAAAAAAAATTTTTTTTTTAAACCCAGAGTATTATATAAGCAAAAGACTGGAAACATCTAAAATCTCTAACTCTAAGGGGCTGGTTCACTGAGTCAAGGAATACCCACACAATGGAATCTATGTAGTGGAAACAAACAAGCAAAAAACAACGAAGAAGTTCTTTATAGTCGGAGAGTCAGATGTGCCCAAGATTTTGTGTTCAGTGGAAAATGTAAAGTGAAATATAGGGTGTGTGGTATGCTTCCATTTGGGCAAAAACCTTCAAAAATACAGACACACGTGTACGTATACCTGCACACGTGTATACATACTTTCTTGTATGTTCACAACGTGTCTTTACGCTGAAGAGACCAGTGACAGCAGTTGCCTCAAAGTAAGGGGACCAAGAGACGAGGAGAGAGAAAGATGTTTCGTTTTGAATACCCTTTTGTACCTTTTGAATGTTAAACCATGTAAGTATTGACCTATTCGCAAAAATTAAATTAAAAATTCAAGGCAAACAATGTGTGGAAAAGTAATAAAAAATCTAGTTTAGGAAAACATACAAGAGAAATCCTCATTTAAAAAAATGGTTCACGGCAGCCTGTTGAGTCATCTGTAAACTGTGGAGGAGACGAAATCTGGGGAGGAAGCCTTGCGTGGCAGAAACGATGCCCCGGCAGCCGTGGCCACCTCCGCGGCCTTGACAGGCAACCGGAGGGCGCTGGGGCCTCTCTGACCCTCCGTCTCCTCATTTGTGAATGGAAGTGTTTGGACCAGCCCTTAAAGCAGGCAGGCCCCTTCCCCGTGTGGGAATCAGAGGTCCTCAGGTAGATACACCTAGTCACTTGACGAGCATCTAATTTAACAAGAAGAGACACTCCTTTAAAAAGAGAAAGAGAGTCTGTCTGTGGCAGGGAGATAAAAACCTCAAATCCCTCCTCGCCAGAGTGCAATAAAACCAATGTGTCTGACTTCGGGAGCTTAAAATACATTTGCGGACACACCCTTCCCTCCAAACACACCTGCTGCCTTTTTCCTCCCTCTTCCCACATCCTCTCTGGACAGGCCGAGTGCCCGTTGATGACAGAGCTGGAAGATTTCCTTTTTTGTTCTAATGTTTCCTGCGGGCCCCTCCCCTCTTTGATGCCTGCCATTCACAGCCATCTGGGATGACCCAGGAACAAGAAGCCGCTTCAGGATTTCAAGACAATGAAAATACGTAGCTTTTTACAAATAATAGTTAGCACTCAGCTCCCTCCGTCCCCAGAACATACTTTTAAATAAAGGCAACGTAATGGTGGTGAGAGGATATTGGCCATTGCTAGAGAGGCTTACGTGTCTCTCTAAATTGTCCAGACAGAACTTTCTACGACGTACTTGAAAATGTGGGGCCTGGACAATCTCTCTGCCGCCCAAACTTTCTCTCCAAGCCGCATCTCCAACCTCTTCCAAGTCAGGAAGTGGCTAAGTCTGTTTTCCATGGCTTTCTCTTAGGAAATGAGAGCCAAGAATGGTTCTTGGAGGTAATGTCAGCTCATTTTACAGATGGAGAAACTGAGGCCTGTATGGGTGGGAAGGCTCCCTCAGGCATACACAACACACCTGCCACTGGGCCAGGACAAAAGTCAGGCCCCGCAAGCCTTTGCTTCTTCCCTAAGGTACTGGCTTTCACTCGTTCCTGCCCAGAGACCCAGCTGTCTTCCTCCGCCCCGCCCCGTAACACCAGCCCCCCCAGACCGGCCCACCTGACCTGGGCCCCAGGCTGGCTGCGCTGACCCGGGGGACCGCTGAGCACCTGCAATGGGACAAGGGGCACATGTAGAAATGGTGACACTTTGGATATATTGGGTTAAACTAAATGCATTTCCTTTTCACTTTTTACTTCTGCTTCCTTTTACTTTTTCTTTTTTTTTAACGTGGCTACTGGGAAACTTAAAATGACATAGATGACCCACGCTATATTTTTACCAGGCTGCCCCGCTCCAGGTCATGTGCTGTTACCCATTTAGCTCCCAGTCAGCAGAACTGACCTGCCCCATGTGCCACTCTCTGTGTGGCCAGTCTCTGTTCTAAAGACCAACTCATGCCCAGGAGTTGAGGAGTAAATAATGTGCCCCCGCCAGTGACATCTAGAACGAGCCTCTGAAGCCTCAGGGTGATTTTCGCAAGCGTATCTCCCCTTCCATGGGAGGGACGGAGGGAGGGATTCTGGCACCCCTCACGTGACATTGATTCTACCCTCATGAACAGTGGCTTCCCAATGGTCATCTTTCCCGTAGACGGGATTTTTGTCCCCTTGAAGTATGGTGGTAGCTTGGGGAGGAGGAAGAAAACAGTCTTAGATGTTTGGGGGCCCCAATCCTCCGCCTTCCCTCCTCTCCCTTCAGGTTTGGAGTCGAATTCACAATCGCATGAATAACAGTGGCTTCCACGTTATACACGCCTCAGTCTTTGTCGGGAGTCCTGACGCGTCTTTGCATCGTGTCATCTCATTTCCCCATCCACCCCGTGAATCTGGCATTCAACATTTTCTAGATGAGGAAACTAGAGCTTTGAGAGGTTACGCAGCATGCCCAACGTGATCAGAAAAAGTGGCCAAGCCAGAGGATTCAGGTCTGATCAGCTCCAAAACCCATGCTCCTCACCGTCCCTTAACTTCTTGAGGCCTCAGTGTCCCCACCTGCAGTACGGCCATGGAGGCAGGGTGGAGCTCTGTGACCCACGAGGGCCCATCCTCCCCGGAACTGGGTTCTGGGCTCATGAGGAGCCGCCATTTTGAAGGGCCTCCAGCTCCTGGTGGAGCTACACCCCTCATCCTGGGCTGACAGACTTGTTCTCTCAACTCTGAGGCTCCACACAGCCCGCTCTCCTGCCTGGGTGCCCTCTCCCTCTTGTCTCCAGGGAATTAAGCATCTCTAGCCCCTTATATCAACACTCCACCTAAACGTCACCTCCTCCAAAAACCCCCCAAAACTGGTAAGTCAGAGAAGTGCTTCTCGTGTTGCCCTTTCCTGCTTCCCAGGACGTGACAATATTCCTCACCCCTTCACCCCCAGGGCTCTGCCCTCCCTTGTCAGCCAAACTCACTCCCCAAAGAGGCCCTGACATGGCCAGACATGGTCTCATCTTCCCAATCATGGTCTCTCCTCCCAAGGAAGGCTTCTGCATTTCCTTCATTCAGCAAAATATTTCCTGAGCACCTAGAGTGCAGTGGGCATTCTTCCAGGTCTTGGCAACATGGCGGTGATGGTGACAAAGCCCCTGGGCCCCTGAAGGAGCGAAGGTTGTCTCCAGACATTCATGCCCTAAACACACTAATCCAATGACGTGGGCTCTTACTTCTCAAGATTGTCCTGCTATTTTTACTTTTAGGTCAAGGAATGATTAGTGAATGAGTACTGGGTTTGGTTTTTTGCAGGCATGTAATAGTTAAATCAAGTATGATACGTAATTTGAAGGAATGCTACACATCTATTAAACTATGTTTCTATAGAACATGATGGCGTTGGTAAATGTGATAGAATGCTCAGTAAGGAGATATGGTGATGTCTCTCTTCACACAGTGATGGAGAGAGATAAGGAGTGAGCAGTAACTTCCTAAGTGCTTTGGCCATGTGTTGGGGGTGGGGACTGTTTTCCTAATTTAAACCGTAGAAGGTAAAGCTCACTGAAATCTTCTCCACCAGTGGGGAAATGTGGAAAATACATTTTCTTCTAAGTATCAGTGATTCACGGTGGGAATGGCTCAGACTCCCAAGAGAAGAAACCTTTCCGTTTATTAAGAGATGGCATGAGGGGTGCCGGGGTGGCTCAGTCGGTTAAACGTCCGACTTTGGCTCAGGTTGTGATCTTGCAGTTTGTGAGTTCGAGCCCCGCGTCGGGCTCTGTGCTGACAGCTCAGAGCCTGGGGCCTGCCTTGGATTCTGTGTCTCCCTCTCTCTCTGCCCACCCCCGCTCACACACTGTCGCTCTCTCTCTCTCTCAAAAATAAATAAACATTAAAAAAAATTAAAAAGAGACGGCATGAATTTGGAGCACCTGCGTGGCTCCGTCAGTTACGAGTCAGTCTCTTGATTTCGGTTCGGTTCATGATCTCATGGTTCCTGGGATTGAGCCCTGCATGGGGCTCTGCACTAACAACACAGGGCTTGCTTGGGATGCTCTGTCTCCCTTTCTCTCTGCCCCTCCCAGTTTGCACGCTCGGTCACACACTTTCTCTCTCTCTCTCTCTCAAAACAAATAAATAAACATTTTTGAAAAAAGAGATGGCATGAGTTTTAAACGTTTCAGAAAACCGCATTTAATCTTAAGATACATTTATATGTGTGTGGGGGGGGGGTGTGCGTGCACACACATGCGTGTGGGTTTTGGTGGGAACAGGAAAAAAGACTAGAAGGAAACGCACCAAAATTAGGGTGTTGTCACAGTTTTTGGTTTAAGTTTTACACTTGCCGATATTCTCCAAAGTTTCTATCGTGACTCTCATTGCTTTCATAATCAGAAAAGAAGCGGTAAACTGAACACTAATAGTTTTTTAATTTCCTCATGAATCTGTTTTTACAGGCACCATGGCAGTGGGGTTTGGGAACCAGCAGGGTGCGAAACACAAACGAAATCCCCCGTTCCTGCAGGGCTGAGTGCACCCCTTGGCCCTGACGAGAAACCCTCCCTCCATCCACGCTGGCAGCCAGCTGTCCACAGCTGTTCCGAGGAGACTGCGAATGAATGGAGCTGGTGGAAAAACACAACATTCCTGAGTCTCCAAGGATGGCATTATGCTTGGAACTCTCGCTCACCAAAGAAGTAAATAAACAGAGAGAGAGGTGGCAGCCAAGCCGGCCAGAGGAGCTCCAGGCCTGGAGGCGGCTCAGCTGCCAGGGCTCCGGACCCCTAACATACCATCGCAAAGAAGACCCCTCTGCCTGAGCCAGCCGGCCTTGTCGAGTCAGGGCTAACGCCAGGTGGCCGTGGCCCTCCCGGCCTGTGTCTCGTGAATGCCATCTTCCCTTCCTGCCACCATCAGAGTCTAGGGGAGCAAGTTTTTGTGCCCGTCGGCTGAAGAGATCAGAGGGCAGGGCCCCTGGATGGTTCATCTTCACAGACCCCTGGCACTCACTGGCAGGCCCACTCACCATCTATCTCCTCGGGCACTGCTACACGCCAGGTGCCGTTCTGGGGCCAAGGACACAATGGGGAGCAAAACAGACCAGGTCCCTGCGCTCATGGTGCTTAAGTTCTAAAGGGAGAGACAAGCCAGAGACGAGAGGAAAATCAAGAGTATATCCGAGAGAGAGGTGGGTGCTATGAAGAATGTAAGACGGGGTGCTGTTTCAGCTGGGACCTGAATGACAAGGGGCGGGGCAGGGCGGGGTGGGGGGGATGGCGGGCAACTGGGGAAAGCTCTGAGGGAAGGACACACCACATGAAAAGAAGAGTCAAGGAGAAACACATGGGCTTGATGTGTTCACAGAACAAAGAAGATCCAGCAGGGTGGAGTACAGGCAGTGGAGGGAGTCCCCGAGGCAGGCAGGGGCCGGACCCCAGGGTCCCCACAAGAGAGTAAGCAAAGGAGTGGCCCACCTGCCTGACAAAAGGAAACTCACTCTGCTTGATCTGTGAGGTCGGACTGGGCTTTGGCAGCTCCTAGAAAAAGATTCCATCGCTGTCTGTTGCTCCCAGCATCTCTGGCCATGTGAAATGGCCAATCAGCTTGGCCCAGGGCTCTCAAAATGCCTGTGGAAACCTGGCTCTTCTCACGCACACCCCGATTCTCTGCCTCCTTGGCCTCCCCGTGCCAAGGCGTGCTGCTGGCGGCAATGAAGAAGCAAACCTGACCGCCCTCCACCCACCCACCAGTGCCCCCCAGCACTCGCTCAGCAAACATTTGCGGGGCCCAGGACGGGCGCCGGGTGCTGGGGGTGTGATGACGAGCAACACACAATCCCTGCCCCCGAGACCCCCTGCAAGTGATGCCCGGGCCAGGCTCGGGAGGCACCACCCGCGGCCAGGGGCTGCCCGGCACCCACCTCTCCACGTAGGGCCCCCCGCTTGTCTTCTCTCCCTGGCAAAACCTGCCGCGAGCCCCTGAAATGGATCTGATGGGAGGATTAATTCACTGCAAGGGGCTGAACCGAGAGACAAGCTCAGTGCCTTGCTGGCTTCCTCCACCACCCACCCTCATTCTTCCCTCCACCAACCCAGGGGGAAAATATGCCCAGTCGCAGGGATGAGGTTGTAACCAGTGGCGTGACAGATACCGTTTCCCTGAAGACAAAAGAGGACTCAGGTGTTGGTCTGAAGAGGGTCAAGGCGAGGGGGACCACAGGGGTCCAGGGGAGGGGTGGGCAAGGAGGGAGAGTTTGCGTGCAAGCCCCATACCTCCCTGGCCAGCACCACACAGAAATGCTTCAGCTCATGGTCAGGGCGAACCGTATCTGCTACGTCGCTTTCAGAATCTCCCCGCACTTAAAAATCATTATTGCCGTTATTCAGAAAAGCCAAGTCCCCCACTTTTGCAGATTCTTAAGTTCTGCCCTGTGAGGTTTCTGGGGTAAGCCTCGTTTTGTGTAAAGGGGGGGGGGCGGGGTCAGAGCCTGAGAAACAGTGCACACACTGGCTCCAGAAAATCTTTGTATCTTAAAACTCCCAGAGCAGCCGAGGTTCCAAGAGGCCCCACAGGACCCCTCCATGCGGGTCAGAGTTCACAACAATACCCACCATACAGATGGGTGGTGGTTTTCTTCCAGTGAGGCACAGCTACCCTGGGGAGAAGTCACCACTGAGGATGGTTCCAGACCCTTGAGTCTCTTCTTCCCAGGAGGAGAGGAGGGGTTATAAATAGCCTGGACTCCTTCAGCCCTACACAGGCACAGATCCCACACCCCCGCCCCAGCCTCAGCCAGCTGGTCCCTCCTCCCCCAAGTTCCCACAGCCTGCTATAAGAGGGAGGAAACTGCTCACCCACTGCGGGGGTGGGGAACATCAGAGAGAGTGGCCTCCCATGAATTGTCACTGTAGCCCCACCACACCTCTGCACCCTTCTGCAATGGCAGTGCTTGGAGAGGGGTAGTGGGCAATATGTTCAGGCGGCCTCTTACACCCCAAGCACCTCCGGAAACCCTGAGCTGAAGGCCCAGAGTACGTTAATGCACTCCATGAAGTGTAGGAATAACACCCTCTCCTCTCTCTGCCTCAGCTTCCCCGTCCGTAAGACAAACGGCTGAGCTGAACTGTGCACCTGCTGGGGATGGCCCTGCTGGGGATGGCCCTGACATTAGCATGCAATGAAAGTGAAAAGACACTGTCCAAATGTAACCCAGGACTGTCATGATGATGCCCGGTCTTGGTCTCATCTACAGGAGCCCCAGTCACAGCTGGGGAGACACGGATTCTTATCTGCTCACGAGAGCAGAAGAATTCTGCTCAGTGGCATTGCATGAGCCTTGAATTCCTGATACTGCATGCCCTTGAAAGCAATAAAACTTACAAAATATTCTCTCTCACAAGTCACTTCTGACTAATACAGATCGACACAGGCCGCACCCACACCTATTTTGATTTAATATGGTTCTGCTGGACGTACATGACAATATATATCGAAGGATGAGCATTGCCCTAGAATAGTTTGATTGGGGAGGGGAAGCTCTCTCAACAATCAGTCTGTTTACCATTCAAATCCTTCCCACTCATACACACTGCTAAGAAACAAGTGGCTAAAATCTAAGTGGCCAACTCCCAGTTCTTTTTAATTAAGACACTTTGTTTGCTCAATAAAATACGGCGTAAAAAACATTTACTGAAAACCCACTCATTGATGTCTAATAGCTGTGTCAAACACTCATAACAACATTTATTCCAACACCCCCAGATAATAGCCCATCTTTCTCATTTGGTATCCACAACAGCACAACATTTGTGTCCAAGTGTAATTGATCCAGAATTGGGCTCCCTTTCAAAAATATCTGTAAAACCTAATTACCAGGAAAACAGAGTTCTGGCATCCTACGGAAAGAGGGTGCCTCACAATGAGACAAGCTGCAAACTCATCTTGGCCAATCAAGCTGCATTATGTTACCAGAGGAGTTTGAGGAATTTGGGGTGATGAGGGAGCAGGAAAAGTTGGAATAGAGTCAGACTGGAATCTTCAGTGATAGTCCTGATTTTTTTTTTCTTTTTTGAGCCAAGGGCAGAGGACAGGAAATATATACCACATTAGCTGGCAAACATGGATGCAGAAAGTACCAGACAATGAGCCCACGATCGGCTTGGGGTGTGGGGTGGCATTTCTGATCTCGGGCCCTACAAGGCCTTCCTTGCCCAAGGAACTCTCTCCACCCTGGTCTGGGAGGCTGATGTCATTTCTAGTCTCCCGGGGTTTCTAACCGCTGTGACAGGTCACTTTCCCTTGGGCCTGAGTCTGCTCATCTGTAAAATGAATGTTCCTCATATCTCTAGGACATCTTTCGGCTTCAAAATTCTGTGACCTTTTTTAAAGCAAAGGGCACGCTTTCTGCTCAGGGACTCCGTGGGGTTAGGGGACTAGGGAGCGGCAGCGGGAATGAAGGACTCAGTGTTTCCAACCACCTCTCACGCAGTTCTGTGCAGACTTGCACCAGGTGGGTATCAAACCCACTCCGGGGATAAAGATTCCTTTCAGCCCAGGCCGGACCTCCCCGGGTGGTTCTAACCTCGATGCCCTGGATTCGACAACCGGCCAATGAGGAAGCCGGCCAAACCGCTGGACTTCTCTCCCAGAGCCTCTCTCCCAGGGCGGACCAGGGCACATCTTCCTCTTCGGAGGGGTGCTCTCTTCCCACCTTCATCCTCTTTGTGTCTCAGAGACCCCAGACATCCCAGCCCGAGCCTTTGCCAAGGATGCAGTGAAGCTCCCCAGGCAGGGAGCACACACAACCGACTCCGGGCTCCCCTCGGCCCTGGACCTAGCCTACGTTTGGGTAGGAACCTCCACAGCTGGTTTCAAAGGAAAGGAGAGTTGCGGCTGCTTTGCCTTTTCTTTGGCTCGTCCTAAAGAAACAGACAAGCAGCCCGAATAACAAAGCAGCACAGCGGCCAGAGACGATTCGATCTCAAAGGAGCAAGAGATACGTACGCCAGGAGCGAAGACGAGCGCGGTTCCTAGGAGGAGACCCCGCGCTGCCCCGTGTGGGCGACAGATAGCGGGCTGGCCTCAGTCTAACTTTCCCGAGGCACCGAGGCATGGCGCGCGTGAGCCCATTTCGCGAGGCTTCCCAAAGGACAGCCGCGGGAGCCCCGAAGTCCCCACAAGGGCGCCCCCCCCCCGGGCAGGGACGGCCACGAAGCCCGGGAGCCGCGTCGCGAGATGCGGGATCCCAGACTTTCCAGCCCCCTTTCTCGTCTTCAAGATGAGACAGTGTGAGGTGCGGGTGCCGAAGTCTCAGGAAACCGTCACTCTCCAAAATGCTCCGGCGCCTTCCCGGCAGAAGTGCGGTAAAACTTTTGGCAGGAACCACCTGTGGCTGCCGACGGGCCCGCCCCGGCCCGGCCCGGAGGCGCCGCCGAGCCCCGGGCCTCACGCGTCCGCAGAAGTTCCCCTCCAGCCCCGCGCGCCACTTCGCTCCGGGCCGCGGTGCCAGCCAGGAGGCGCGGCGCCCGCTCGCTGGCTCGCTCTCCGCTGGCTCTCCCCTCCTCCCTCCCTCCTCCTCCCGCCTCCTCTCGTTGCATGGCTGCCGCACGGAGCCCCTGAATAGCCACCGCAGCCCCCCGCCTCCTGCCCGCCTCGCTGGGGGCGCCCCTGCCCCCGCCGGCGCCCCGGGGCGCGCGGACCGCCGGCCTCCTAGCAACAGCCCAGACACGGCTTGCCGGCGTCGGCGATGCGGAGCCACCCTCCGGGAGCCCCGCGACCCCCTGACCCGCCTCGGCGGCCGAGGTGCGGGAGAGACCGTGACCCTCGCCGCCGGTGCCCGAGCCCGGCGCGCGAAGCCACTCACCTCTGCGCGCCGCCAGCCCCGCGCGCCTGCCGCACTTGGCGCCGGGCCGCGGTCCTCGCGTCCTCCGTCGCCGCCGCCGCGGTCCGTCCGTGCCTGTGCGCCCGAGCAGCGCGGGCCGCGCGCTGTCAGAGTCTCGTGGCGGGGCTGCGCCGGCGGGTGTGGAGCCGAGCGGCGGCGGCGGCGGCGGCGGCGGCGGCGGGCGCGCGGGCAGCTCCTCCCTCCCCGCGCCGCGCCTCCGCCCTCCTCGCGCCCCGCCTCCCGCGCCGCGGCTGTCAGCCCCGCGCCCCGCGCCCGGCGCCCGCGCGGCCCGCGCCACCCGCTCGGGGGGCGCACGGGGCTAAAGGGCCCGGATGTCTACGGTCGCCTCTCCGCGCGCCCGCCCCCTCCGCGGCGCCCCCTCCCCGCCTGCCACACTTGCACTTGCTGCGCCCCGACCTCCTCCCCGGCTCCGCGGAATTTCTATTTTGACAGGAACTGTGGCGGTGGGCGGCGCGGCGGGGGACGCCCCGGACCCGCGGAGGCGGCGGGCGGCTGGCAGGACCCCGGCGCGGGGGCGGAGTGGGGGGCCAGGCAGAGCCACCATCCGCTCGGGGCTTTTTTTCTTTCTTTCCTTTTTTCTCTTTGCCTCCTCCAGGATTTAAAGGGACAGCCCCGGCCGAGGCGAGGGGCCAGGCGGCCGCCGTTTCTCCGGTCTCCAGACGCCCTCTGCGGCCCGGCCGGACGCGCCCGCACCCGGAGCGCAGGCTCCCGACCGCCGGGTATTTTTAGGTCCACACCCGGCCCGGGGCAGCGGTGCGGCGGAGCTTGGCTCGCCCGCCCCGGCGCACGGCTATTTTTACAGAGTCCGGTTGGGGGAGGAAATAAAACAACTCAGCAACTGCTTTCCCATTCGAAAGTAGGGAGTAAAGAGTGGGGGCGAGAAGTTTCCCAAATGCTCTCGGAATTCCAGCGAGTCAGAAAGACACCTCTCCGACACGAGCAACTACGGGCTTGCCCCATTTCAGGGCGCCCAAATCCCGGCGGGAAGCCCCGCCCCAGAGACCGCATCGGGCGCGGGGTCTCCCACCCCTCGCCGGGCGGAGCCCCCGCACCCCTCACCCCGCTCGCCAGGGACCCGCCAGCGGCCACCGGTCACTCCCCTGGACGGCCTTAGAAGGCGGCCTTCCAGAGCATCCAATCGCCCAGCAACGCAGCCAAGGGACGGGCCCGAGGAGCGCTTGGCTCCGCCCCGTCCCGCCAAGCCCCGCCCCCGCTGTTACAGCACGGGCGGGGGAGTCTAGGTGGGTCGCGCCGCGCGGAGCACAGACAGACAGCGCTAAGGACCCATCCCAGGGAAGAGGCAGGAGGTCTCCGCCCGCGAGCGACGGCGGGAGCGGTTGCGGGCGAGGCCGCGCTCGGCCAGACGTTCTGGACACCAGCGGGCCGGGACACGCAGGGACTGGCTTTTCTCTCTGCATATTTGCCACTCACCCCTCCGCCCTCTCGGCGGACTTCGGACCCCTTGCCCGCCCTCGGATGTCAGCGGGTTCTCTCTCAAGGGCTCCTCCATCAGACGCGGGCAAGTTGGCGGTCCTCAAGTTCCTGCAGGGGCTGAGCTTTCCTGGACCGAGAGGGGCGGCCAGGACGGTCGAGAAAGCGAATCCCTCCCTCCCGTGCCTGTTCTGGCCATTGGCTAATGAAAGAGCAGGAGAGCTGTTGCTGTCTGGGTAATGTCTTTTGACGTTGGAGATACTCGATGGCGTCCTTTACAGCAGTCACAAAAATGTGTGGACCTCTTGCTCGGCACTTCTTCCCAGTGTCGCTCATTGGCATTTTTTATCGCTTCATTCATTCGTGTAATAAATGCACATTGTAAGGCACCACGTTGGGATAGCGAAGACAGGAGAAACACTCTGGAATAGGATGTGACAGTGGACAGCTAGGTACAAACATGAAAGGGGAATCTGGAACATGGGGTTTTGTATATCGTCTTTCACTTGCTAGAGACGCCTGGCTTTTCCTGCAAAGTAAATATCATTCATTCAATAGTTTGAACAACCACCTTACCCACACCGTTCAAAGGTTCATAAGAAGTCCAGGGAAGTCGGTCCCAGAAACTTCAGAGATTTTTAGATTGAGGATATCAGGCTTCCAAGTTGCTAGAGCTTCCAGTGGCAAAATCATACCCTTGCTTCGAGCCCTAGAAGCCACTGCCCTCCCAAATGAGGTTGTCTCTCTCTTCTCCTTTCATTAAAGGGTGTTCAGCAATTTGGAGTTCTGCTGACCCAGCTGATACCGTGAAGCTTCTAAGCCAGAAGCATGGGGTTGCATTTGGGGAGTGCCGGGAGGATCTAAGCCCTGGAATGGCAAGGCACTAACAGATGATGGGACTGCAGTTCTGGGGCTGAGGGCAGCTAGAGCCATGGAAAGGGTGTTTTGTTTGAGAAAAGAATTTTCTACCAAATTAGAAATGTCTCTGAATTGGAAAGATTTTCCTTCCTTCTCTGGGTACAGTTGCTCAGAGCAGATGTTTGTAGCTACAGATCACTGAATGGCTTTCCATGCCATGAGCTGTGGGAGAAGGGTTCCATGTTCTGGACAGTGAGCCTCCGTGCTACTGAGTCTAATCATGCAGGCAAAACTTATAAATTTAAGAACAATGGGGATGAGAATGGTCTGCAAATAGTAATACTATAGAATATTTTTAAAGAAAGCAGCTAGTCATAAAATACCCACAGATTATGTCAGTTTGCATGTTTTTCCTGCACAAATGGAAAATACAAAATAAAAAATATGTAACCTTAAAAAAATAAAAAATAAAAATAATAAAGAAAGCGGCTAGTACTCTTGAAACCAATTATGCACTGTATGTTAACTAAAATTTAAATAATAATAACATTTTTAAGCAGCTCTTGTGCTACATTTTTGTTCCTTTGATATTTTTTTGCCACAAGGGTTTGAGCTCCTTCCCCAGCTTGGTGTCCTCAGTGCCTAACACACTTAACACCTAATAGGTGCTCACTAAAAGATTAATAAACGGGGGCGCCTGGGTGGCTCAGTCAGTAAAGCGTCCGCCTTCGGCTCAGGTCATGATCTCGTGGTCCATCAGTTCCAGCCCCATGTCGGGCTCTGTGCTGACAGCTCAGAGCCTGGAGCCTGTTTCAGATTCTGTGTCTCCCTCTCTCTCTGCCCCTCCCCCACTCATGCTCTGTCTCTCTTTGTCAATAATAAATAAACATTAAAACATTTTTAAAAAATTAAAAAGCCAAATGAATGAAAAGTCCTTTTAGAATGGTGAAGGTGTGGTAACACATAAGGACAGAGATCCAGAGAACTCTGTAAGACTCATTTGCAATATACTTGTTGGTAGGTAACTGCATCATAGGTAAATCTGACCATAGGTAGTAGGATTTACTGGCTCCTGCCAGACTCATCTACTTATCAGCCATGGAACATAGAAAGGCATATCATTCATGTCCTCGTGCCTCTGCTTCCCAATCCATAAAAAGGGGATAATAACGGGAAGTTTCCACCCCATCGAGACGCTGGGATGACCAACGAGAAAGGCTGTGAGCAAGTATTGCCCAATGGACAACACTCCTTAAGGAGCATATTGAGCACCTTGGAGTACTTTGTAAATTATCAGTATTAGTTATTAGAATAAATTGTACAGAAATTGTCAGGGAATGGGGTTCAAAACTTTACCTGTGTCCCAAGGATGGTAAAAGGCTGATTCCAGAGAAGGGGAAAAGAAGGGAATTACCTTTTACGGAGCTCCTCTAGAATCAGAACTCCTGACACGGACCGTCGTACATTCCTCCTAACAACTGTGCACAATACATTTCATGGTTATTTATCGAAGAGAAATCTGGTATCAGCAGTGGTAATGACCAAGGTCCCACAGCTGGGAAGTGGCAGAGGCAGTCCCAGAACTCGGATTTGTGAGTTCAGGAATTCACCTACGTCCCATGCTGCCAAGCTGCATCTACATCCCGTGCTGATGAAAGCGATGGTCCATGTTACCACAAGGCAGGGTGGGCATGAGGCAATCCCGGTCGAGAGGAACTTCCTGGAAGAGGCAGCATCTGATTCAGTCCTTTAAGTCGGGATGGTTTATGTATCTCTCTCTCTCTCTCATTGTTTGAAATAATTTCATATTTTCAGAAAAGTTAACAAAGATAGTATAACGAATTCCCATATACCTTCACCCAGGTACCCTGTGGGGAACATTTACCATGTTCGCTGTATCTTGCTGCCTCTCTATACATACATATTCCCTTTGTCCTAAACCATTTGAAAGTAAGCTGGAGACATAAGGCTCTTTTACTGATAAAGTCTTCAATGAGTGTCTTCTAACAACATGGACATTCTCTTACATAATTAAAATCAGGAAATTGCCTTTGATACTATTATCTAATCTAAACTACACCTATACATTGCCACGTATCTCACTCAAGGCAAAAATGAGAGATAAATCAATTCTGGTCAGGATTTAATCCAGGATTATATGTTGCATCCAGCTGTCATATCCCTTGGGAGGGTATTTTTATTATCAAAAATAAATTTTCTCAATTCTCATTTCTTCTTTTAAATGGCCACACGTGTACGGTTTATATAGGGTAACAATGGCAATCTCCTTGATCACCCTTTAGACAGGTTCCTCTGAGCCCTCTTTTGGATGAGGCCTCACCCTTGGGCCCTGTCTTCAGCCTGCCAAACCCAGTTGTGGAAAGAATCTTGCCAAGTCAGTTTAGTTAGAATCCCCCCACCCTTGCTATCTGATCACCCTGGCTTGCCTTTAGCAAGAATCCTGTTACGTCAGTTTAGCAAGAATCCGCCCACTGGGATGTTAGTAATTTTCCATCCACTGACCCCCACCTTCCTTGGCTATAAATCCTCACCTGTCCTTGTTGAACCTGATCTCTCTCCCCTACTGCAATACCCCTTTTGCAATAGTCTCAAAAAAAATCTTCCTTGCCATTTTAACAAGTGTTAGAACAATTTCTTCTTCAATAGTGCCAAAGAAAATAAAGACAAAATTTAAACTCGTCTGCAATTGCCCACCAGATATAACCTTAATTAATCCTTGGCTAATTTAAATGTATTAATACTCAGTTTCTTTTTAATGTGCAGGTGTAATCCAAGCACACAACCACCACCCCCTTCCAGGGGCCAGCTTCCCCTAGAAAATATTGAGGATATGGAGGTCCTACTTTTCATTCCTCCAGAAATTCTGCCTCCAGCTTGAAGCTGCACAAGACCTATGAGTTCCCCCATGTTCCAGGAGAGAACAACCCTCCACAGTGGGTCCCTGGATGGTGCACCTGGCCCCAACTTTGTTCATCTACCCTTTGATGTGACTCACCACAGGAGAGCCAGCCCCTAACCTCAGGGGAGGCGGCTTTCCCTGGGACCCCTTTCCCATCAACTTCCCACCACACAGTTCGAAAGCCTCAGTCAGTCAAGACATCTGTATGACACTCTGGGGCAGTGGCAGTTGGGTAGTGGTCACCAACCGGGCTGTTCAGTAATGGCCGTCGTCATTCTATGCACGGCCGAACAGCTAAACAAGCCAGGGCAGGCGAAGTCCCCGGGTCAGTTCAGCCTCCTTCAAGATCTCCCCAGCTGTCTGACTTACAGGTGTGCCTATGGGTTCTTTCAACTATTCGGCGAGTCGTTGTTGAATGGAGCGTGCACACGTGCATACTCCCACGTACATCGTGGAAGGCAACTCTCGGGGCTGATTCGGTCTAAATCTCTGAGCATCAGAGAATTTGCTAATTACCTCAAAGTTTTCAAAATGCTGTAGTGTTGCTTTTATGTCATTAGCATCATATGTTACATATATGCATTATATACTATATAGTATACTGTGTATTATTATGTAATTATTTTTTCTTCATGCCCCCCTCCTTGGGTTTATCTTGCCTTGTTCTCTTCATGAGCATTCCCAGGTAGACACCACTTAGGGCCCCCCCTGGGATTTCCCTTTGTTATCCAGAGGCGCCAGGTCACAATCATCCTGAGGATGTGATTACAAGCAGAGCCCTCACTCTACTCAGAGGCTGCGTGAAAGGAGAAGACTGCTTTTATTCAGGATGCGCAAGGCACAAGGCAAATATTCGTTGCAAAGTCCCTGTCTACAAAGACAACTTGATTTTAATTTTTTTTTTTAACGTTTATTTATTTTTGAGACAGAGAGAGACAGAGCATGAGCGGGGGAGGGGCAGAGAGAGAGGGAGACACAGAATCGGAAGCAGGCTCCAGGCTCTGAGCCGGCAGCCCAGAGCCCGACGCGGGGCTCGAACTCACGGACCGCGAGATCGTGACCCGGCTGAAGTCGGACGCTTCACCGGCTGCGCCACCCAGGCGCCCCGATTTTAATTTTTTTTTAACATTTACTTGTTTTTGAGAGACAGAGCGAGACAGAGCATGAGTGGGGGAGGGGCAGAGAGAGAGGGAGACAGAATCCGAAGTAGGCTCCAGACTCTGAGCAGTCAGCACAGAGCCCGACGCGGGGCTCGAACTCACGGACTGCAAGATCATGACCTGAGCCGAGGTTGGATGCTTAACTGACTGAGCCACCCAGGCGCCCCTACAATTTGATTTTAAAATGCATTACAAAATCCCTGGCCCATGTGAAGTACAGTGACTTAATGATGAAGATGTAGAAAAATGGGTAGAGAGCAGGTATTTGCATACTTATTTTTTGTTTCATCAGCGCCCATAAAGATTCTCCACAATGTCCAGGCACCCTCTCTTCCTGTTGAAGTCCAAAAACTACCTCCTCATTTTCTTTCTTGTTCACTATTGCCAAATACACGATTCTCAATTAATTTATTTCCCACCTTGAGAAAAGGTGGCCATGGCATTATTATTTACAATGCCATGGCTCTTCAGAGCCTATTTGTGTAGAAACAGTACAGCTCTCCTTGCCCCTGCAGTTCCCTAATGCCATTGACTCACGATGCCATTGCATCATCCATCCCGAGGTCTGTGAACCCTGGCTCCCAATGACTCTTAAAAGCTATCACTGTACTTTGTTGATGAGGATCTCAAATGCTAGTCTTACCCAAAGCATGCAGGAAAATGTGAGCAATCACTCATTTCCAGATCATGTTAAATTTGCCATTTGGAATTATATAGTATAAACCTAAAACAACATATTTTCCACCCATGACTTCTCTTAAACTCCTCAGGCTGTAATCACTGCATTCCTAGAGTGTGATCTCTTTCATTGTTGACCAAATTTCTGCGTATTTGGTTGAAGAATGCTCCCCCCCCCCCTAAAATTCAAGTCTACCTGGAACCTGTGAATGTGACCTTTCTTGGAAATAAAGTTTTAACAGATGTGATCAATTTAAGGTAAGGCCATACTTGTATCAGGGTGGGCCCTAAATCCAGTGAGTGGTGTCTTTATAAGAAGAGGGAAATTTGGAGACACAGAGACACTCCGGGGGTAACACCATGGGATGATGGAGACCGAGATTGGAATGATACATCTATAAGCCAAAGAACACCAAGGATTTCTCGCTCAGAAAGAAGCACTGAACAGATTTTCATTCGGAGCCTCCCAGAGAAAGCAGCCCTGTTAACACCTTGGTTTCAGGCTTCTGGCCTCCAGAACTGTAAGAGAATAAATTTCTATTGTTTTAAGAAGCCAGGTTTATGGTAATTCGCTACAGCAGCCCTAGGAAATGAATATGTCCTGCTTCCTACAGACTGCCACCAGTGGGAAGGAAGGCAAGGAGCCTGTGGGTGGAAAGAGAAGAGAAACTACTTATGCAAGGCATGTCTATCCCTTGTCCAACATGGGATAAGACTGACCTAGAAAAACGTGACATCGCATATTGGTTAGAGAGGACATTGATGAGAAAAGCCCGTAGGCATTCTGGAACAGTGATCTCAAAAGTCATCAGGGGAAATAGCCACTGCCACCCCTGGAGGACTTTCTGACCTGTGACACAGAGCCTACGGAGGACACAGGGTGACTTTCCTGGATGCTGGGGTGAGGACACACGGAATGAAGGATGCCTGTCACCAGATCCATGACCTTCAAGTGCTACAGGCCAGAAGCAGCAGCAGCCCTGTGGTCTGATTTCATATAAGGGTAGGAGCTGATGTGCAGGCCCGTAGACGTGGCCCAAGTCCAAGGGTCAACAGTGGGCCACCAGTAGCCTAGAGCCTCAAACTCACCCTGCATCCATATGAGCCACCACAAATCGGCATGCCTATACCTTTCCTCTGTCCCAGGATGACACCAATCCACAAAACAAATACCACACTTGTCAATAGGAACTATCCACTTACCACGCCAGCCTCCCATGGAGCCCAGGGTTGACTCTATAGGTGTGAGGCCTGGACTCCTGGGACTTCTAGTCTACTCTGTGCATGGCACAGAAGATCAGAGAGGGCTAGAAGGGGAGAAACAGGTCCTGGGACACCTAAAGGTTCTGGGCTGGGCTGTGGACAGTGTACCCAGCGGATCTCACACACGTGAAGGCATTTAAGAAATTTTGATGAAGGTATTCTAAAGCATGGGGCCTTCTGGAGCTCAAGGATGGGGCAGGATTCTATTTGTAGGGGTCTGACAAGGACTCCCTCCTTGACCAAACTTGAGTCAGTCTCCTTCAATCAAAGCAAGGAATTTACTCTGTTGTTTTTCCAAATAGTTAGATAGATGTGATACATATTAGAAAAAAAAAAAAACACACCCCAGAATAAAGGAAAAGAAACAAATCTACAAAGGTAAGAATTTGCAAAGTGAGTTGCAGAAATAGCAACCTAGTACGGCTGTAACAGAAGAGGCAGATATGGAAAAAATAGGAAGTACGACCAGAAAGGTGGGTAAATTCAGATGGGGGAGGAATTTGAAATTAGAGTTTCAGTCTATCAGCCAAGAGGAAGTCTCAGGGGCTTGGAGAGAGGAGGCGTGTGACCAGAGCCAACCGTTAGGACAGACAGCATGAGAAGAGACGGAGTGCGGTGCGCAGGGCCCAGGGATAGGGAGAAGGCCATGGCAATGGCCAAGGTGCATGCAACCAGGGTATAAATTAGGACAGCAGCAGCGGGGACAGAGAGGCGATGGCTGTTCCATTCCTACAAAGCATCAGAAGGACTGACTCTGGAGACAAAGAAAGGGTCTGGTGTGACTCTGTAACGCTCTAACCTCATGGTCATCACGAAGACAAAAGTTATTCATCATATGGATTGGGCTATTCTATCCCTCATGGCTTCTCTCTGTTTTCTCAGGTGGCAGGTGGAAGAAGTTTTCCTTTCTGTATTTTACAGGTGGGGAAACGGAGGTTCGGGAAGTCATGACTTGCTCAAGAGACCCTGGAAAGTTAGATCCCTTGCAGCACGATCTGGGTAGAAATGTAGGCACAGAGCTCTGGAGTCCTGTTATTTCTTTTTGAACGTGGCAAACTCACCTCACCTGTGTGCGCGGGGTTGGGGGTGGGAGATGAGGGAATGTGTGCCTGTGTGTGTGTGTGTGTGTGCACGCGTGTGCGTGCTCCATGAGCACGTGGTTGAGGAGGGTAGCACGTGAGCCAGCTGGATTTCTCTCTCAGGAGGTGCCGATGGGCACCAGTGCTCCCTGGATGCCTTCCTCTTCCCAAATAAACAATCATATGACACAATGTCTGAAAGCCCAGAAGATTTCCTGTCTCCATTGGCCCATTGCCCTGCGTACTGCAAACCCTGAGCCAGTAAAGCTATCTCCAGCCTTCCACATCCCTCCACCCTTAGTCTCTAGCTCCAGGACCCAGGGAACGCCATGAGCTAACTGTGCCTGGCCTGCTTGGCACCAGCTACATGAAGAGTCTGGACGTTCTTCTGCCAAAGAAAACCCAGTGGCTGGGCCAGCGACCTGGACTTCCTCCAACAGGCTGGCTCAGCCACACTACCTGCCTCAAGCCTGTGTCCCTCCCAGGGGTCTGCTACTCCCATCAGAGTTGATCCGAGGGACCCCGAATAGGGTCCACTATCACAGAAAAAGCGTCACGTTTCCCAGGGGCCATTACCTTCTCTCCAAGTTGCAGATAAGCCAGCAACAGTGCCAGGAGTGAAAGGGGGTCTGGCGGTTTCTAACCTACGGAACCTACTCATCCTTTGAGGTCCCGTCGGTTCGTCACCCACTCTGTGACTTCTCACCCAAAGCCCACCAAAAAAGCCAACAGCTTTTGTGTTAGCACATGTGTGCAGTGCTATCACAGCCTTTGTGGCCTGGGAAGCAAATACGTCCCATATTTTGCTCTTGGTACAGCTGACAGGTAGTGATTGCTCGGTTGCCGCACCGAGAAGGACACTGAGGCCATATTCGGACACAGCAGGAAGAAGCTTGCCGTCACCAGTTCGGAAAGGCAGTTGCAGTGGGTGATAGCCAGGCACCACGCAGCTGTGTCTGCCAACCCAGAGTGCCACACTGCTGCCTTCGTCACCTCGATAGCCCTCCATCACCATTCGAGCAATCTGCACTTCTTTCTATCTCCAGTACCTCTCACAGTGCCTGGCACTTAGTAGGTGCTCAAGAAATATTTTGGGGGGCTTCTACCTTACCTTACACTGGGCCTAGCCTGTTGGGTAGCCAAAGGCATTTAGTGATTCGTAGTTAAAGAAATGAACACATCGGGGTGCCTGGGTGGCTCAGTCGGTTAGGCGTCCGACTTCGGCTCAGGTTATGATCTCACGGTTTGTGGGTTCGGGCCCCACGTCGGGCTCTGTGCTGACCGCTCGGAGCCTGGAACCTGAGTTGGATTCTGTGTCTCTCCATCTCTCGGCCCCTCCCCTGCTCAGGCTCTGTGTCTCTCTGTCTCTCAATAATAAATAAACGTTAAAAAAAATTTTTTTTTAAAGAAATGAACATATCTTCTTCTGACTCTGTGTCGGTTGCCTACTCTTCTGTTTCGTAAACACCATTTGTTCAGTTTAATGCCTGACAGTAAGTAAATTTCCATAGATGGACTTAACTTCCTCTTATCAAGCAGTGACCATCTTAACTGAATTTATAAATATTACCGGAGTCACAGGATTTTCAGCTGGAGTGCACCCTACAGTTTAAAACACTCATTTCACAGGTAAAGAAACTGAGACCCCAATTATCAACAGATTGCTATCTCTTTTCTTCACTTCGCCTTTTTCATTCATTCACTCAACAATATTTTTTTCGTGTTCACATTCAATGAAAACAGGTATAAGTATAGGTAATTTTTAGAAGAACCCAGAGCAGGAGCACCTGGTGACTTAGTCTGTTGGGTGTCCAACTCTTGATTTCAGCTCAAGTCATGATCTCACAGTTCGTGAGTTTGAGCCCTGCATCAGGCTCTGGGCTGGCAGTGCAGAGCCTGCTTGGGATTTTCTCTCTCCCTCAGTCTCTGTCCCTCCCCCCACTCGTGCTCCTTCTCCATCTCAAAATAAATAAATAAATGTTTAAAAAAGTATCAGGGTGCCTGGGTGACTCAGTCAGTAAAGCAACCGACTACAGCTCAGGTCATGATTTCACGGTCCGTGAGTTCGAGCCCCACGTCGGGCTCTGTGCTGACAGCTCAGAGCCTGGAGCCTGCTTCAGATCCTGTGTCTCCCTTTGTCTCTGCCCCACCGCTTCTCCCTCTCTCTCTGTCTCTGTCTCGCAAATATAAATAAACATTTAAAAAAATTTAAGCGTCATTAATAAAAGCACAGAGCAAACCGTACTGTTTCTTAATGTTTTGATATCTCTTTTATATTTCTGTGAGCTTTTAGACAAAACCAACGTTAAATGGAGGTAGAATTAGCAAGGCCACCCACTAGGTTCATCTCCAGTCCCTCCCCAAGCCATCCACAGCCCTTCAACGCGAATTTACCAACGACCCAGTGTGTGTCTTAACCAAGTACTGCCGGTGACACACACACAAAAATAGAAGACACAGCGCATGCTCCCCAAGTACTTATCTCTGCAATTATCTAGAGCTTTAAATGTGCTCTACAGGCGGTCAGAGCTACAATAGCTTCCCATTTTTGTGGTATGCCACACAAGCAGATTTCTAGACATTTAAAGCTTAACCCTCCTGCCATCGGAACTTAAAATATATACGTATTATTATATACATTGGAAAGGAAACTTCCTAAAACATATTGCATACACGTGTGTAAAACAGAAAATGCTCAGTGTAACTCCAGCCCCGCTTAAGGGTGGCGCGGCGTCTTCCGGAGCACCTGCGGGCTCAGCGACAAAGCTGCGGTGGACTCAAGGTTCATGGAGGTGTGAGAGGCTCTTCCACCACTGCATGGCCCTGGAAAGCCATCGATGTTTAGTTCTTCTATACAATTTTGGGCGTTCTTCCGCCTCCATTCTTACTATAAGCTGTTGGCCATTTCTTCATTTTGCTGGCCCACCTTACTTCTTTTCGCTCATGTTCGTGGGGCTCAAGAAGGCTGTTTCTGTCCCTCCTTTCCTCTACTGGCTCCTCCTCTAGGACCCATGCAATTTCACAAGACCCCCTCCCCCCCCCCACCCAGAAGGTGAGAGAGGAGATACGCCCAGTGTGTGTGTGTGTCCCCACCCTTTGCCACACATGTAGTGCTGGCTGTGCCCTCTCTGTGGCTCCATGACAACCCCCCCGTCCTCCCTTTGGGTCTGGCTGAACTCCCAGGCATTGTGGGCCCACGCGAGTCCTGCGCTCCCATCCTGTGTCCCCACAGCTATGGCTGAGTGAGTGAGGTACTGATGGCTCAAAGGGCCTCTTTCTCCATTCAAACCAGAACTTGCTTCAAATACAGAAAGATGATAATGGCATTGCTAAGAAACAGAAATGACCAAGGAACCCTATCGTATCCTTTTCTTCCTTGTGTTACTTCTCTGTATTAGTCAACCGCTTACGATATAAATGGTGACATAAAAAGAAAGGGGCAGGGGGGAAACCTGGCAATTCAAGTTTCATTTTCCTTAAAGTCCTCTCTTCCATCCTCACCAACCGGTAAACTTGAAGGTAGAGGTAGGTGTCTCTTGCCAAAAGTGAAATAAACATTGTTGAGTTAGTTCTATCCAGCATTTCCCGTGTTGGTGGTAATAATGAAATATACATGTATGTACGGGCTATGAATTCTGTAAATTCGGTGATTCTGCATAGGAGTTTACATTTTTACATTTTCATTTAAACTTTCCTTGCTTGGGGTGCCTGGGTGACTGAGTTAAGTGTCTGACCCTTGATCTCAGCTCAGGTCTTGATCTCAGGGTTGTGAGTTCAAGCCCCATGTCGGGTGCTGCACTGGGTGTGAAGCCTATATAAAATAAAATAAAATAAAATAAAATAATAAAATAAAATAAAATAAATCATCCTTGCTTATTCACACCAGCCAAAATGATATAACCCAAATGCCCGTCGGCACATGAATGAGGCACCTAGACTTGTCAAACTCACAGAGACAGAAAATAGAACAGGGGTTGCAGGGAGGGCACAGTGGGGAGTCAGTGTTTAGTAGGGACAGAGTCTCAGCTTTGCAAGATGAAGAAAGTTTATGGTGGATGGTGGTGACAGTTGCACAACAGTGTGAAGGTCCTTACGGCCCCTGAACCGTGCTCTTAAAAATCGTTTAAATAGTTAAGTTTTATGTTGTGTACATTTTACCACAATTTAAAAATAGTAAATGAGTGAGTGGATGTATAACTGGCGCAATAGAAAGATGAATGGCGGAATGAATGCAAATAATTTAAATATTTTTTCTTTATTGACAATATTAAACTACAAATGAACAAATATTAAATAACACGATAAATGAATACATAAATAAATAACAATATTAAGTAACAAAGGGAAAAAGCTCTGTATTTTAGTCCCTTTAAACTGCATTTCCTTCTGCTTTTTCATTTTGCACTGGGCCCTGAAAATTATGTAGCAGGTGCTATGCACACGCCCCCACCTTCTCCCCATAGCCTTCCTTTTCTTAACCAAGAGCAAGAATGTTGCTTCCTTCCTGGACACATTTCCCTTTCCCTTCCTTCCTTCCGCTGAGAGCTGGGCCCCCGGTGAGTGTTCTTCCTCACTCTGTGCTCATTCCACCCAGCCATCTGCACCCAATTCCCTTCCCTCTTGCATTCTGAAGCCATGGCCCTTTGCCACGGTGCCCCCATGGTCTACTCTCTCTGTCCCTCTGCTTCTTCCTGGTTTCAGTCACTCCTGAGGTAGAAGGCTCCTGAGAGGTCCCTCTACTTGGGAATCTGATACTTGTTCTTCTCTCAACAACCTTAGATTCCACTGGGTTATCCAGAAACATAAAAAGAACAGGTGGGCAACCCAAACATCCATCTGTGGATGAAAGGATAAACCAAGTGTGGTCTCTACGTGCGATAGAAGATGATTCAGTCTTAGAAAGGAAGGACGTTCTGACACATGCTACAACATGACTGAACCTTGAAGACATTGTGCCGAGTGAAATCACGAAGACACAAAAGGACAAATGCTGAATGACTCCACTTCTGTAAGTTTCCTAGAGTAGGTACATTCACGCAGACAGAATGTAGAATGGTGGTTGCCAGGGGAGGGAAGAATGGGGAGTTAGTGTTTAATGGGTGTACAATTTCTTTTCAAGAGGATGAATAAGTTCTGGAAATACGTAGCGGTGATCGTTGTACAACATTGTGAGCGTGCTTAATGCTACTGAGTTACACATTTTTAAATGGTTAAAATGTTACAATTTATATTGCGTATCCTCTACCATAACAATAATTTATTTCAAACAGGTGAAAATGCTAATTTGTGCCCCGGTCTCCTTCCCATCTTCCTTCTCCTCCTAGAGGTGTGTGTCCTGGAGAAACCAAAGATGATTTACGTCTTCAGTTCAAGGCTGGACGGGGAAAAAAAAAGACAGAGGAAATGAAGGCGAGGATGTGGCATTATCCATCAAGGTTATGGCACCCGTTGAAAGGTTGTTTGCAGAGAAGCACTGGAGGGCTTTCTGATGGTGGCGGAATTTGGGGGATCGAACGTTAGAGCTGAAAGGCTCAGAGGTGAGAAATGACTTAGCAGGTCCCCCCTGCTCATGGGTGGCATGAACAGTACCGTAGCCAGGAAAGGGCCCTTGCTTCACCGATTCCACCTTTTCTGGCTGGTAAGGGCGTGAATCAGCACCCAACACTGCTGCCCCCAGCCTCGCCCACTGCACAGCCCTTCGCGGGCCTCCAGGCCCTCCAGTACCCACAGCGCTCCCCTTCCCAGTTCCACCGGGGCAGGGCCCGGTACGCAAGAGGCCCTCACCAAACGCTTGTGGAATGAATGGGTGACCCCTGGTGAGGTGTGCCAGCTCCCAGGAAAGCCCTGCCATCACGCACTGCAGAAGTTCGATCTCCTCCTCTGACCAGCTCACGGTTCTCAGGCTGGTCTTACCAGTTTCGATAAATGCACGTCCTGCCCCTTGACGTCACTCACGGCCTTCACTGTGAAGGCTCACTGCGTTCATTTTCGAGGCACCTTGGAGGCGGGAAGGCATCTGCATGGTGCCAGGTGTATCTGGAAAGTGCAGGAAGAAACTCAAAAGGTGACGGATCCATCCTGCCCAGGACGAGGAATCAAAAATGCCGGCTGTCCCCGCTGTGTGTCCTCGGGCAAGCTTACCATCTACCTGTGCCTCAGTTTCCCAACTGGGAAACGGAGACCCTGATCCCATCTGCCTCACGGTGTTGTTGTGAGGTCCTGAGTGGATGGGAAGGGCTCTGAAGAGCCACAGAGTACTCACATCTCCTGCTTCCCCACCTCCATCAGCACAATTCCTACGCCTTCTTCTTTACAAAATTCTTCTTCGTCTGTACTCACCCTTGAATATTCCACACGCACACCGCCACACACACCCAGGGTGGCTTCTTCCATTCAGTGTATGAACATATAGTCACCTTCCAGTCTTCTCCTCCGCACTCCACGCAGGGTGAGTTTCCCGAAGGGCCCCTCTGCACCTGCTGACCCCTCCCTCACCTCTCCACCATTCGGCCCTGCCCTGCAGCTCCCTAGAGAGGGTTGCCACTGGCAGCCCCCGGGAGGCCATCCTGCCAGGCCCCTGGTGCCTGTGGAACCCTGATGGCTCCCTCCTCCTCAAGCTGCTCCTTCGGTCCACTTCCAGGACTCCATGCACCACTCCCTGCCTCTCTGGTCCCTCCCTTCCTGCACACCCTGCCTCCACCTGCATGACCTCGAATGTGCTTCTCCGTGTTCCACCCTCCACAGAGGCTTCCTGACACTGCAGGCTGCTCTCCCCGGTGACTAGACCAGATCCCGTCCTGACACCCCCAAGTCTGCCTTTCCAGCCCCAACCGCCTTCTGATGCTGGGGACCCAGATGTCCAACGGCCCTCTGGACATTCTACATGGAGGACCCGCAAGCGTCTCAAACACAGCATATCCAGAAGCCAGCTCGGGGTCCCCCGACGTGTCCAAGTGGGTTCGTTTTCTAGGAACAAAAAAGGCATTAGGCATTTTAAAATTGACTTTCCCCCCACATCACAGCCTGAGAGAAGGATTCAACCACGAGTGGTTCAATTGGGAGGTCACATCTCCGTGAGGCCCGATCTGACCCCTCCTTGTTCCACCCACGACCCCACTCTAACCTGAGAGCATTTATCGGCTTTTTTTTTTTTTTCAGTTTATTTTATTTATTTTGAGAGAGGGAGAGAGGACGTGCAAGCAGGGGAGGGGCAGAGAGAGAGAAGGAGAGAGAGAATCCCAAGCAGGAGCCATGCTGTCAGTGAGGGGCCCAACGCAGGCCTCAGTCTCACAAACCACGAGATCACGGCCTCAGTGAGTGAGTTGACAGCGTGACCCAAATCTAGGGCGACACTTTCTGCCCATGCGTACTGTCTCACTGTGACATCTTTAAAGCTTTGAACACCACTGTGTGCAGCTGGAACAAGAGACTGCTACAGACACATGACTCTCTCTCCTCCCGGCGATGGTGTGCAGGGAAGGAGCTCAGCACGCAAAGACCGGGTGAAGCCCCAGTTTCTGGAGCCAGGTATGGGGACGTGAGGAATACCCTTCACCTCTCCTCTCTCATGTGCTCCCTCTCGTCACCATCACTCCGTGGCATTGCAGGCTGGGGCCCACAGGCGGACCACCTGGCTTTCAAATTATGATTCCTCGACTTCCTCGCTGTGTGATCGAGGGCAGATGGCGGACCATCTCTGTTCCCTCAATTGCAAAGTAAGGATAATAAAGTGCCTCCTCCAACGGGTTGCTGAGGCCGCAATGAGGTGACACGGGTGAGGTTTGCAGAACAGTGCTGTCACAGGGTAAGGGCTCCATGAACGCCGGTTATTGTCCCTCAGGTTGGGGAGTCCCAGGAAATACTGGGTGTGGAAGAACTTTGAGACACAGAGTCCGAGGCGGAGAGAGGCGGGCACATGGCTATCTTCCTAGCGCTCGCAACCCGTTATTTATGCCTCTCATTTCTTGGCCTTTTCAATTTCTTTCCTTAAGAAATACCAAAACCCAAGTGTGAGAGGAAGGAAGTACAGTTTTTGAAAAGACTGGCGTGGCATTGTGAGTCTGACCACCACTCAGGGTGGCGTCTGAACATTTTCTCCCTTCTGAGACATCGCAGCCCTCTATTTAGAACGAGAAGATCCGGGGGCACTTGGGTGGCTCAGTCCGTTGAGCAACCGATCCTTGATTTGGGCTCGGGTCAGGATCTCACGGCTCGTGGGTTTGGGCCCCCCATCCGTCTCTGCCATGACAGTGCGGAGCCTGCTTGGGATTCTCTCTCTCCCTCTCTCTGCCCCTCCCCTGCTTGCTCACTCCGTCTCTCTCTCAAAATAAATAAATAAACTTAAAAAAAAATAACTAGAAGATTCAAGGTTCTTAGCTGAGCCTCGTGCTTATAGCAACACGATGGTGGGTATATTGCTTGGTTCCCTCGCCTGTAAAATGGGATCTATAAAGCCCTCCCTGCTGCCCTCAGTGGGACATTGTGAGGTTCGAGAGGGAAGTGCTCTGCAACCTGGAAAGCACCTGACACCCATGAGCACCCGTGACTCCTAGAGCGGAAGAAAGGTCAGGAAAACTTTAAGGACAGTGACCAGATCTTGGTCATTCTTTTATCCAGCCCTGCTTCCCCAGTGCTCCTTTGCACACACTTCATGTTCAATGAGATGACTCGAGGCTGGGGAAGGAGAGGGGAGGGGATCCATAACCCTTGTGGGTTTCCAGCCCTAGGGGTTTGGACATCTTTCAGCAGTGCATGGGCTGCGCGGACCCTGCCAAACACGTCACCCATGAAATCACAGGGCCACCAGGAAGGCAGTGCGGGGTGGGGTCAGCCGGAATGTACTAATTTTGTAAATTGCACCGTGCCATCATGCACACACCCATGGGCAGGAGTAAGGGACAGAAAGAAGGGAAGGGAAAAGGAACAATTTCATGTGAGTGAAATTGTTGGTCCTGCCAGATGGCTCACAGGCCCCAGGCTGGCCCTGGGCACCACCGTGCAGCGGGAAAGCTTGTTTTCCCTGTTGTCACTCCCTCCCTGTCATCCTCCACTGCCCCCCACCCCCAGCACACGCCCACCCCACTTCTCACCCCTGCGTTCTGTCCTGTGGTATGCCCCACTCTTCCCTGCCTGCTTGCCCATGAGGGGAGCCATGACCTGAGCCTTCCTTTATGTCCCTGCCTCGTGACCCCATCTCCCACCACCACCCTTCTGCTCCACAAGCCACCTGTCCAAGAGCTGCTGATCTAATTGTCATCCCTCATGTCATTAACACGAATGAGTTCCCTCCGGCTAACATAGTTGAACTCCATGCTTGGAGCCCAGACTGGCCTCCCCGTGAGAGGGCCGGTATGTGCACCTGGGGACTATGTTGGAGCCTTTTTGCAGCCCGCTCAGAACCCAGCACCGTGGAAGGTGCTCAGTCATGTGCTGGGCTCCTTACCAGTGGCCTGCACCTTGTGCACAGGCAGCCACAGAGCCCAAGTCTCCATAAGGGTTGAGAGGGGTGAGGATCTAAAGACCCCAAGGAGGGGCGCCTGGGTGGCGCAGTCGGTTAAGCGTCCGACTTCAGCCAGGTCACGATCTCGCGGTCCGGGAGTTCGAGCCCCGCGTCGGGCTCTGGGCTGACGGCTCAGAGCCTGGAGCCTGTTTCAGATTCTGTGTCTCCCTCTCTCTCTGCCCCTCCCCCGTTCATGCTCTGTCTCTCTCTGTCGCAAAAATAAATAAACGTTGAAAAAAAAAATTAAAAAAAAAAAAAAAAGACCCCAAGGATGGAGGGAATGAGCTCCTTAAAGAACTTAGCTGGATCCTCATTCCCTCAGGCGATGTCATTGGAGGGACTGCAATGTTCCAAGAAAAAAAAAAAAAAAAAGTCTGGCTCAGCTTGGATGAAGAATATATCAGAACTCTGCCTTATTTTGCAATTTTTCCATTAGTCTAAAATGATTTCCAAATAAAAAGAAGAGGAGAAGGAGGAGGAGGACACAATGACAGACCTAGATAGTTTTCCACAAATTATATCAAAACTTGGAAGAACAAATAATTCTTGTTGTATATAAACTCTTTCAGAGCACAGAAAAAGAAAACCAACTAATTCACTTCATTACAAAAGCAAACAAGGACAGTACAAGCAATGAAAGATCAGCCTCGTGGATGAACTTGGTACAACCATCCTAAATTAATTAATAAGCTGAAATTATCAGTATATAAAGAAAACTATATCATAACAAGGTAGGATTTAATCCAGAAATGTAAGGATGGTTTAACATCAGAAAGTCTTTTTATGCATTCTATAAACTAATTATAGGAGAAAATTGATATTAAATATACATCAATGGCCATTCATGATAAAGAAATTGAAGTCTTGGCAAACTAGGAATTGTAGAAAACTTCATTAACAGGACAAGTAGACTCTATCAAATTATTAAAATAAGAAAGTTTGGGAAACTTGTTTCATATAAGAACAACATATAAAAAGGGGCACCTGGGTGGCTCAGTTGGTTGAGCGACTGACTGACTCTTGATTCGGCCCAGGTCATGATCCCAGAGAGGTGGGATTGAGCCCCCATCGAGCACCATGCTGAGTGTGGATCCTGCTTAAGATTCTCTCTCTCTCTCTCTCTCTCTCTCTCTCTCTCTCTTCCTCTATCCCTTCTCTCCTGCCTGCTCTCTCTCTAAAAAAAAAAAAAAAAAAACCAGTTTAATTGTTTTGAAAGAACAACATATAAAAACTGACACATTTCTATAAATCAGTTGTAGCCAAGTAGAAAATATAGTAGAGAAAGAGAACTCATTCATCAGTAATAAAATTTAGGAGGAACATAAGACTACATTTGACAGAAGAAAAATGGGTAAGATCTTCAGAAAGAAATGTACAACTCAGCAGTTATCCATCACTGTGGCACAAACCACCCTAAAATTGTGAGCCTAAAGTAACCACCATTTTCTTTGCTCGTGATTCTACAGGTGTGCAACCTGGTCTGGGCTTAGCTGGGCTCGTCCTTTTGTTGGTTTTACCTGGGGTCGTTCCTGCAGCTACAGTCAGCTGGTGTCCCCATGGGCTGCATACTGTAAGATAGCCTCCCTCAGGCACATGGTGGTTGGATCTGGTGTTGGCTGGGCCGCCGTTCAGCAGCCACCTGGCAGAAGAGTTCCAAGAGGGCAAAAGGTGGAGCTACAAGGCCTCTTGAGGGAGGCACAGGCATTGAAGACGGATGACAGCATTTTCATTGCAGTTGCCTGATCGAAGCAAACATTAAGTCCAGCCTAGACACAAGGGATGTGGGACTGGCAAAATCACATCGCAAAGCTTGTGCATCTTTGAATAAAAACAGGCCCTATGACCACCCTTACAAGCAAATCCCTATTTATTATTAGAGATGAAGTGAATAAATATAGAACTATTTCTTGTCTTGAGGGTATCTGTTCGTATCTATTCAAATAGATGTGAAGACATAAAATTATAAAATGTACCAATTCCCCCCAAGGTATTGTATACATTTTTCAAATTGCCATAAAAATCCCAAGGTTGTTTTTCAGTGTAATTTTTTTCATGTTTATTTATTCTTTGAGAGAGAGAGAGAGAGAGAGAGAGAGAGAGAGAGCATGAGCGGGGGAGGGGCAGAGAAAGAGACACAGAATTCAAAGCGGGATCCAGGCTCTGAGCTATCATCACAGAGCCCAATGCAGGGCTTGAACTCATGAACTGCAAGATCATGACCTGAGCTGAAGTCGGTCGCTTAACCTACTGAGCCACCCAGGCACCCCTGTTGTTCATTTTATTGTTGCCACTGGGTGTGGCTTAATGACCTGATCCTAAAATGCATAGGAAACAGTGAAGGAATAAGATAGATTATGAAGAAGTCACCTAAGGTTAGTATACAATGTAAGATGGAAAATGTATTACAGAGAAGTCAGAGGAGACAAAGAGGATTAAAGGTAAAGACAGTGGATTGATCTAATGCTTCCACTTTTACTGTCAATCCCAAGTGACAGTAAAGTAAAAAAAGAAAGAATGAGAGAATGGGACAGAATTCTAGCAACAAAATTTTGGAAGCTCAAAAAGCAGATGAGAGGGTGCCTGGGCTGCTCAGCAGGTTGAGCGTCTAACTCTTGATTTTGGCTCAGGTTATGATCTCACCATTCGTGAGTTTGAGCCCTGTGTTGGGCTCTATGCTCATAGCACAGAGCCCGCTTGGGATTCTCGCTCTCTCTCTCTCTCTGCCCCTCGCCACTCTCTCTGTCTCTCTCTCTCTCTCTCAAAAAAAAAAAAAAAAAAGCAGATGAAAGAGTAATAAATAACTTAGCAGCACAGTAGATCCAAGAAAACAGAGTACTAGATCAACCATGGGGAAAACCAAGAAGCAACGTGGTTAAATTTTAGAACTATCCAAAGGCCCCGGGAAAAGTTTGAACCAGTTATTGTTGGAAATCAAGGTGAAGACGGGGCTAAAATAAATAGTTGAAAGTCTATACAGGCACACATTCCCAGCCTCCCTCCCAGCTGTACATAGCCAAACACAGCCTGCCCATCCTGGCAGTAAGACCACAAGTTTATTCTCTGGGAAGGATCAAACAGGAGGTTCCTGATTGGGCAGAGTTGAGGAGGGGAGTCTCCTACTGAAAGCCAGAGCATTAGCAATTATGCACCTGAGGCTGAGACCACAGCCCTCCTGCACCTCTCCGGAAACCATGGAGGCCAGGCATTCACCTTCAAGACCAGAAACAATGTGGTGAGTCCAAAAAGAAAAACCTAAAGATACTGATATTGAAAATCTCCAAGAGATGATCTAGTCTGATAGTCTCAAGACAATCTGCACTCACATACTCAGAGCTTCCAAGAGGCCTTTTTGTCTCTGCAAGTACATAAAAATATCCAAATATGTGGGGAAAGCCAACAAACAGGAAAGAGAAAAGCCCAGAAGAACAAATGGAGAAAAGGAACTTAGAAGAAGCAGAGCTGATTTGGGGAGAAAAGGACTTACAGTGCTATGATTAATATCCTCAGAGACAGAAGACATTGAAACCACAGAACAAGGAGAGGGTCTTGGAAAAAGGAACATCCAGAAAACAAAACAAGTGATCTTGAGAGCTTAAGAGTAGACATGAAAAATTCCATAGAAGAATAGAAGGCAAAGTGGAAGAAAGAGGGCAAAAAGAAAGGGATGGAGAACAGAAAAGGGAAGAAAATTAGAGAATGAGTCCAGGAGTTGCAATATATAAAAAAAGGTGCTCCAGTGAAAAACAAGAGAGAGAATGGAGGAGAGAAATCATCAAAGAGAAGAGGAAGGAAGGAAGGAAGGAAGGAAGAATAGAAGGAAGGATGGAAGGAAGGAAGGAAGGAGGGGGAGGAAGGTATTGGAGTAGACAGGAGAGAAGATGTTGGAAGAAAGCAGGGAATCTCCCAGAATTGAAGGACTTAAGTTTATAGAGTTCAAGGACCTACCAAGTATCCAACACAATGGATGAAATATCATTGTGAAATTTTAGAACATTCTCTATTAATAAAAAAAAAAGCCTACAAGTTTACAAAGATCAAAATGGCTTTGGAGTTTTCCACAGCACTATTGGAAGTTTGAAGATAACAGTGAATGCCTTCAAAATTCTGAAGGTAAGTATTACAAATCTAGAATTGGGTAACCATCCAAAGTAGCAATCAATTGGGAAAAGAGAATACAGATATTTTCAGATGTGGAGAATCTCACAATATTTGCCTCCCATCTACCCCTCTCCAAGAAGCTGCTAGAAAACAGATGGCTGCCCCCACCCCAAAACCAGGAAATAAACCAGTAATTAAAGAAGAAATGGGACACAGGAGATGCACCGTGAAAGACAGATTCCCTGGTCAAGGAAGGGCCCAGCATGACGGTTGTTTACCAGACACAGAGGCTTCCAGGCTGCAATGGAGCACATCAAAAATCTCCAGGAAAGACTTCTCAAAAGACAAAATTGATTAAATATCTGATGTTTATGAAGGAAGATTGGACAATCATTGAAGACTATGCAATCACATTAATACATCTAAATAGAAAGCCATGCAAACAAAAAAGCAAGATCATTTTTACCTCCAGGAGAAACAAGAAGTTGTGTGGAATCGAAAAGTCATCGCGACTTACTACACGGTTTTCACATAGTCTGATTAATGTTAACCCCAAATACTGATCCAGCTAAAATTATGCCACAACCACCCCGAGGGGCTGGGAAAGGGAGGGAGCACAGAGATCCTCAGTAGATGAATGGTTAAAACATAATGATTAAATAGAAAAAAAAATTACGAGGTAGCAATACAAGATTAGACATTATTTAGAGACATGGAAATGAAAACCCAAATAATCAGAGCTGAAAATGATCGCCCCTGGGTGGGGGGCGGGGAGCAGGGGATGTGGAGGGGAAGGAGAGGGGCTGTTTCTCATAGCAAAGCTCGTAAAACAATTTGTGCCTGTGCATAACTTTGATTAGAATAAAATTTGAAAGATAAAATGGTAGAAACAATATCGGCCCTTACCATTCTATCAGGTTGAAAAATTGTAAAGTGCCATCTAACTAACAGGTATTTCCTAGCTAATGAGGCACAAGAACACCTTGTACAGGTCAGTATTTATAATCTGGTTGATATTTTGAAATGTCACAGCTCTGTCATATACGCTCAATCTTCTGAATTGTTTGTGCTTATTTAGCCTAACTTGTTCCAAAATCGAGGAAACATTCATGTGCGTGCACGCGCGCGCGCACTCGCACACACACACACACACACACACACACACACACACAGGAAGATCTAAGAATAGCCAAGGCAACTGAATAACACCCCGGCAGGGGACTTGCTTTGCCGGTTACTAAGATTTTACAGAAAACAATATTAATTAGGTACGGTATTGGCACAGAAGAAGTAAACCAAGAGAAACAAATAGAGGGCCCAGAAATATATCAGTATGCAAATGGAACCCTAACATGTGTTTGTCACATCTCCAATGCTTGTCACACACTGTAAATAAATGCAGTTGGGGTGATTGGTTATCTAAATCGAAAAACTGACATTAAGGGTAATGTTGATCTTTTTTTAAGGGAAAAGGCTAGGAAAATAGCAACACGTTAAAATTTAAGTTTTCTATAAGCCGAAGGAGAGCTAGGTAAGAACAGAAAAGCAAACAAATCCTCACTCTGGGTGCCGTGAGGTCGCCAGACTGGGGGAAATGGGGAGAATCCAGCCGAGGACACCAATTAGAGGCCAGGACACTGGTGAGGAGAAGAGATGATGTGCATTTGAATAAAAGGAGGAGGATGCTAGAGATTGGGCCTGTGTCCAGCAGACATCTCTAAGGGATACTTGTTAAGACCCAGCGACTGACTGATTTGGGGAACCATAGGAAAGAAGAGTCAACCGACTCCCAGGTACCTAGCCTGCAGGCTGGAAGGACGTGCCAATATCATAGCTAAGAAGTCATACTGGGTTAACAACAGCTCTAGGTAGGATATAATTATTTCCATGGTGGATATGTTTAAGTCAAAGTCTGCTACGGAACTTGTAGGTGGAGTTGGGTAGTAAGCCGTGGTAAGTGCAGGTCTGGAGTTCACGAGAAAAGTGGAGCTGGAACAGGCTGAAAAAGGCCTTGGTGGATGGCGTTCAGACCCCTGCTATGTGCTGCTGTTACCCTCTCGTCTGTTCCCGTCATGCTCTTGTCATCATCGACTGCAGCTACTTCCTGTTTCTTCACCCAACTGTAAATCCCGGGAAGGCAGAGACTGCATCTTGTATTCTGCAGTATCTCTAAGGTCTGGCCCATAGCAGGTCTTTTTTTGAGAACCTGGCAAGAGGAAGATGTTCAAGGACAGAACCTTGGGGAGCACCAAAACCTATAAGACCTGCAGTAAGAGAAATCCATCAAAGGAGCTGTCAAAACAACCACCAGAGAAAGAGAGCAACCACAGGATGTGCATTCCCAGGAGCCAAATGGAGAGATGATGTCTAGAGGCCAAGACATTCCTCTCCTAGATGGGTTTTCCGCCAGCCCCACACCAGTTCTTTCCAGAGGAGCTTTCCAGGCCCCATGGATGCCGATGAGACCAAAGATGGACGCCTGACCCACGGCTATGTCTGTCCATGGCGGGGAGGTTTCGAGGGAAAATGGAGGATGAAGTCAGTACCGTGATGAGCCAAAGCCCCATGACATTTATGAGGGAGCAGGGCCTCTGGGTAAGCAGAAGAAGCTTATGGTAGCAAGAGAGGATAAAATGAAGGGAGGTAGGCTGCATCCCGGGTAACTCTCTAGTGTCCAGCCCCAGCCTCTGTAAGACCTGCCCTGACCTTAGATTATATGGGATCCCATAAACCTCCTTTATTCTTGAGCTAGTTTGAGTGGATTTCTATCTACTCAGCTCCAAATAGAACTGTCTTTATATGTCTATTACACAGGTAACAGTTTTAAGGGAAATCAAATGCCTACAGACTTGAGAAAATCTTTCCCTTTACTGGAGATTGTTGACAACCCTCTGCTCATATTAAAAATATAATCTTCGTTTGCACTTGGAACACCTCTGTTTAGAATTTTGAACTTGAAAGGAAACTTAGAATCAGGCAGCCAGGGAAGGATTTGATCGCCTGGAGCCATGTGCTATTTAGTGGCCTGGAAGGGACTTCATTGCAGAACCCCCAACTCTCAGTCCAGGGACCTTGCCAAAACTGTACCCTGTTCGGCCACCTCTAGGCTCAGGGAAACAAGTGACAATCAGCCCCATCAGTCCTCCAAAGCCAACTCTGGGAGGCAGTGCCCAAACCTAAGGGCTGATTCCTCTATCAGGAAGGTGGCTTAAAGGAATTAAAACCTGCAAAGAATGGCCAATGACGACTCCATCAGAACCCAATGCTGCACAGGATTCTGTGTGTCGAAATCTTGTGTTCCTTTTGTGCGTTTTAAAAGTCACATCTGGTGCTAACCCGAAAGCTAGCACTTTCGTGCCGAATAAAAGCAGGACGGAATGGTGTGCTCGGGGTTCGGGACCCCTCTGAAAGGCACTCCCAGCCCTCCCAAACTGGTACAGGATGTCCGGCCCTGGTCGGCTTCCTCTTCTGCACCAGAGAGTGCCAATCGAAACACCGTCTCCTGCCAAGACTCCAAGACCCCGCTCAGATCCAGGCCCGGGGGCAAAAAGCCGATCTCATGCCAGCTTCTCCCAAGCCTGGCTCCTCCCAGGCTCTCGTCCCGGAAGTGCTCTGGCGTCTCCTTTGGAAAGGGGACATCAGCCTTCAGATGGTCCCTGACCCTCCTCCAGCCTGTCTTGCACTCTGCAGCCTGGAAAGGCTGGTTTGCAGTGTCTGGAAAAAGCATTTACTGGTTCGGTTGTGGTCTGCCCTAGCAGCCGGGCCAGCTCCTAGTGCCACATCTCCCAGTGCCACGTCATCCCCCAGCCACGCCACCGAACGTGCCCCCATTCAGGAAAGGGGGCCCGGAGGCCCACCTGTATGCTTGCCTGGTGCCGTCCTTCCCCCGGTCTTTGGACTCCAAATGTTCATTTTTGTGGAATGAATAAAAAAAAAAAAAAAAAAGCTTGTCTGAAATTCGTTTTCCAGCAATCCTGATGGCAATGCTTGACAGGCTAAGAGGAGTCAAATGAAGTTTTCCTACAGGATATTTCACCGGGCTTGTGTCAGATTGGTCTGGTTTCTTAGGCCATGTATCTTCCCAACCTTCTTAGAAAGGAGCAAGGGACTAAACCTCCCCTCTATTCTATATGTGGAGAAAAACGGAGGCCCAGAAAAGCTGCAGAGACTCACAAATGTAGGGAGAGAGCCGGGGAAGGCAGCAATGCAGGGCTAGTCTGAGAAAAGGCATGATGGTAGGTAGGGCAGACTGTTTCCGGACTTGAGGGAGTTGTGCAACTGTTAGGCATTGAGGCCACCATGGGTGGGGAATTTGCAAGGTAGAGGAACTGGTCCCTTTGCAAAATTAATTTGAGTGACCCCATTTTAACATGCACCCCAAACTCCAAGCCTGGTACTCTTATACTGAGGCTCCAAGACCTGGCACAAATGACCCCATTTTAGAAGGTTTCCCTAATTCCTCAGTCCCCATCATCCCTCCCATTTAAGACTTGCTCTCCCAACCCCAATCTGAGCCATAGCCTTGTTCTTTACTGTTCTCAAGTTCATGGTAGCCTTCTCTCAGCTAGATTACTAGCTACCTCTCAAAGGCAGGGATTATGCCCTAGACTTTGGAAACCCCAATCCCACTGGATTTCCTCATTTTTTTGCCAAATGACAGGGTCATGAGTACAGCCCCAGGGGCAGGATCAAAGAAAACAGTCATTTGGGACTTAGGGGTAAATGGTCTTGTTTTCTGTAAGAACTGATCAGTGGGGGAAAAAAATCAACCATCTGAAATGACTTGGTAAAGAAGTGTGGCTTCCTCTTCAAGTCATGGAAGGTGGCTGTGCTGTTAGCTTTACCCATAGAGGATGGATCTGGGGTGAGTCCCTGGGCCACTGACCCAGGCTGACGGAACCCATAGGGAGATTTCTCTTTTTTCTGCTTCATACTTAGATGCTGTGTTCATTAGCTAGATCACGTGTACATCATGCCTCACCTAGGCTACAAGCCCCCTATAGGCAGGGATAGTTCACAATTCTTTTGGACACCATAAGACAGTGTTAGACACCTAACTAATACGCTGCTAACACTGACTGATAAACCTGAATATCAAGCCAAGAGCCCATAACCCAAGCTGGGAAAATGAGAATGGACCATTTTCTAAGTGTAGAGGCTGAATAGATGGCCCATGGTAGTTCCTGCCAATCAACTGCAAGGTTACAACCATGAGTTAGGCTCTCTGTGACCAGTTCACTTCCCTAGGGATGCTACCAGGTCTTTCCGGGAGCTTCTACCTATCTCCACATCATGCACAGGGATTTCCCACCCGCTCCCCTTTGGGAAGCTTCCATCTGTACCTAGGCGCATTACCCCATGATCACCAAGAACAGAACAGGAGAAGCTCCTTTGCACCTCCATGCTACCAGTGAGACCCAGAGTCAGGGCACCTTGACTTTGGTGCCATCTGTGACCTGGAGCAAGTGATTTCCTCTCTGTGTTCGTACAACAAAGGAATCTACCAACTGATCTCTGAGGGACACTCTCGCCCCAAAAATCAAGGGTCTAGAATGGCAGGTGGCGTGTTGATGTGGTTATTGTCCGGTTGATTTTCTTGTCCGTGTCATTGGCCCCGCGTGGCCATCTTTACCTGGAGTGAACAACACAACTAGCCCCATCAAGTCCCTTCTGACTACATGTCCTGCTCCAGGGAGGCCTGGGGTGGGCTTAGGGCTGCCCAAAGGAGGTATGAAATGACTTTGAAGTCTCTTACTTCTCTAAGAAATCCATGTCCATTTGGGGGCACCTGTGTGGCTCTGTCGGCTAAGCATCCGACTCTTGATGTTGGCTCAGTTCATGATCTCATGGGTTGTAGGTTCGAACCCCACATCAGGCTCTGCCCTCACAGCCAGGAGCCTGGGTGGGATTCTCTCTCTCCCTGTCTGCCCCTCCCCTGCTCGCTCGCTCGCTCTCTCTCAAAATAAATAAAAAAACTTAAAAAAAGAAATTCATGTAAATGTTGCATTCTTTTCTATACTATCACAAAGTTCTTTACAATAGAAATTTTCACCTCCCAGTCTTAGAAGAAAGTGACCTTCCAGGAAAGTATTTCATGCTAAAGTTGTCTGAGCTGAAAACACCTATCTACGGGCGTTTTCACGGACACTGGAGCTTCCGGGGCTAAAAATTCATCTTTTGATCCGACCAGAACTCCCTCATCAGATATTCGTCCTTTTCTGTTAAAATGCCCATTCCCTTGGGAAGAGCCTGAAAGTTGGGCCAAACTGGGACAAGAATAAGATTCTATATTTGGGTCTGGGAAGCCAGTCACAGCAAGACTGGCTCAGGCTGTTCAGCTGAGCTGTAACTGGTGAGAACAGGGGAGGACTTTGATCAACCTAATCAGTATCATTCGACTGTGTCCTCCCAAAAAAAGACACCTTCCTGCGGGTCCCAGACCTGGGCAGGTCTCCTGGGAAGCTGCACTCGGAGCTGGAACCACGCCTCAGCGGGACTTGGTCTAGCTGGGCACAGTGTAGACAGAGGTCATGGAAGGGCATCTCATGCAGACTGGGTGCAGGGACCAGAGTAAGGAGTGGGATGGGGATGCTCCCAGTTGTCACGAGGATGATTTATTTTTCTTTGTGTAGCCCCAGAGAGCAGAACCCAGAGAAGTGCTCACCTGTTTTGGCTTAGGGCTCAGGAGAGGGAAACACAGAAACTTGTGAAACGGAGGTGGGCTGCCTCAGTAGGAAATGAGGACCATCTCTCTGGTCCTGGGAGAATAGAGGCAGGAGCCTGCTGGTCACTGGGCAATGGGATCCTGTGACAGGGTGAGATGCGCGTGGAAATGTGGCTCCTAGATCCTTTGAGGAAGGCGTCGCTGCCCAGCTGTGTGAAGTGTGGTCCTCAGACGGTCTTCAGGCTCAGCTCTTCCGGTCGCCTTAGCTTCAGGGAGCCTCCTCCCCTGGGGCTCACGTGTGGTGATGGGGAGAGGCAGTGGCATAAAAGCTGGGACCTCCGCACCACTGCAGGATACCCTGATGGGCGGTACTCACTCCAGGGCTAGATTGGCCAAGGCTTTGCTGGGTCCATTCAGTGTCTCCCTCCCTCCCTCCCTCTGCCCCTCAAACTCCATCTCAGCCTCTACTTCTAGAAAACCCTATGTGAGACAAAAGGATACAACACGGGATGGGTCACCCTGACATTCTAGGTGATCATACTGTCATCACTCACTTATACCTAAGTGTGATTGAATTCACTGAATTATTTACAGAGAACAAATTTATACAGGTGTAGCTTCAAAAAGTGGGGAGGGAAAAATTTGCAGGCCAAGGAAGTGAAGAGACAATGGATTGAATTGCACCCTTTAAACGGATGAATTGGGAGGTATGTGAATTATATCTCAGGAAAAACTGCTTACAATTTTTCTTTCTTTCTTCTTCTTCTTTTTTTTTTTTTTTTTTTTTTTTTTTAGAGAGACAACGGAGTTGCTCTAAGATGGCCAGTCCCTTCAGGGCTGTGCCAGGAGGTTCCAGCATTGTAGCCAGCCGCCAGGGACCAGGAACTGCAAGGACAAGGACAAGACCCTCTGCAAAGCTCTGTCCCCAGCAGGTTGGGCATGCCTGGGGCGTGGTTAGCAGCTCTGGGAGACTTCTGTAGCACCACCTTCTTCACTGTGCGTCACAGAGGGAGGAGCCCCACTGCCAACCAGATCCTAATGTGCCATTTTGTTCTCCTAGGACTGGAGTCAGCAGACTTTTCCTGTAAAGGGCCCAATAGTATATGTTTTAGGTTTGATGGGCAACTACTTAACCCTGCTGCAGTAGTACAAAAGCAGTCACAGACAATAACTAAATGAATGGGCATGGCTGTGTTCCAATAAAACTTTATTTACAAAAACGAGCAATGGCCCAGATCTACCTCAAGGACTATAGTGTGCTGACTTCTGTCCTAGACTCATGGACCAGCCCACTCGGAATCAATCCCAGGCCATGGAATAGAAAAGTCTTCTCTGTTTGAGATCCAACCACGCATCGTGGTGCTTGTGTCTTCCAGGCCTCACTGGAGAAGTGGACCCAATGGTCTATATATGTGACATAGGTTTTGGTTCAACTGGGAATAGAGACTCATAGAATATGCTTTCTGTTCACAAAGAGCCCTATTGAGTTCTGGAGACATGTGAATAAGCAAATAATTTCATTCAGTATGATAGGTGCAAGAAAACTGGGTAGATATAGAGAGAGAGAGAGAGAGAGAGAGAGGAGAGAGAGGGGGGAGAGAGAGAGAGAGAGAGAGATTGATTCATGTAAGTTTGGGCTAAAACTATCATTGGCCATTGTCACCAGGATTCGGATCATTAATTTGGGGGCTGGATCAGTTAGCCTTCGTGGTGGGTACCTGTAGTCCCTTCCAGCCATGATCTTTGCACATATGCAGAGGACTTGACTTTCTCACATTAATCTTGGAAGCAAGGACAAACATAATCCCAGCTTGTCACTGAGCCAGGTCCTACAGGTATTATTTTAGTGCACAAGCCACAGGGGTACCCTCCAGGAAGGGAGGGTGGTCACGGCCATTGTATGGAAAAGGCCAGGGGCTGGGTGTGGCTTTATTTCAGCTTGTGTGTGTGCTTTTCCCTCTGCTGTGCCGTGACACCAACCACGGTTGAGTGTCCTCTCTGGCTCTGTCTATGGGTGCCCTCTGGTGGCCTGTCTCTGGAAAGCCTTGGCACCTGTTAGGCAAGGAAAATAGGCAGGCAGGAAGGGGGAAGGTATGCGAGTCAGTGGCAGAGATTTCTGCCAGGTTCCTCCTTTGCCAACACAAACTCAAACCTCCCCATAGGGATTTTGGTATGCACCCAGAGCTTGCAGAAGGAATCATTTTCATCCCTAATCTGATACCCTTCATTCTTTTAATTTGGATAATTCATACCATCAAACTGCCCAGGAGACGTGGCATTCCAGACTGTTTATGGCAGAGAGGACATCCAAGATCTTCTAAAGGCACTTGGGGCCCAATGGATAAAAAAGGCAGCTGCAAATTTTCCTTGTGGGGAGCCATTTCTCCTTTGCATCTACCCCCCCTACCCCCACCCCTGTCCTGTTCCCTCAATGTGTCCCACAGCTGGGGCCTCAATGGGAAAAGACAGTAGTCATCCCTCTGCAGTGGGAAAGGACAATCTTCTTCTATGTGTGAAATGAGCTAAGGAGAGCCATTTCCGGTGGACACGCTCGTTTCAACTGCATAGGTGTTCTGGCTGGGGTTTGCACGTTTCCCACCCTCACCGAAAGATGTCCCCATGTTTTCTTTCTTGATCAGAGGGCAGGGTCTGTGACCCGTTCCTCCAAGCTATGCTGCTGCTGTCTGTGATTCTGGCAGTGTCCGTCTTCGGCCAGACTGTAATGTTGGTAAAACTCAGCTTTTGTTCCAGGCCCCCTGGGTTATTTTTTTTTTTTTAAGACTGTTCCCCTCCCTTGAGCCTACTTTTCTAGCCTCATAACTCACCTTCCACCATCCAAAAATCCACGGGCACTGATGTTCGAGTGCCTCTCCTAGGGTGACTTGCCTTTTCCAACTATGTTTCTTTTGGACAAAGTTGTTGTTCTAAGAGTCAAAGACCTGGATTTTCTTTCCCATTCTGCCACTGATGGCCACATGACTGTGGACAAGACAATTTCCCTATACACAATAAGGGGGATTGGTCTAGGCCAGTGGTTCTCAACTGAGCTGCACATTAGAATCAAGCTTTTTGTAACTTACCCTTTGAGGCCAACTCCAGAGACTCAGATCCATCTGGTGTGGGGTAGGACCTAGCCATTAGGACTTTCTATGAACTCTCTAGATAGTTCTCACGTACAGTTGGGTTGAGCTGTTTGAGGGGCCTCCATCCAGCAGAAAGGTCAGAGGTCTGGGTGGGCTAGGAAGGGGAAGTCTCTGAGAGCCCCGTCACACTATCCCTACTATTTCCCTACATGTACGGCCAGCCCTGGATTCAGGAAATACATGTGGAAGGGCCATCAGGAGCCAAGAGAAAAGCACAGGACAGCAAGGGTTGAAGTAATTAAGGAAATGTCTTTTTATAAAGCCTCTGAGCAGAGCCCTTTCCGGCCTCCGGAACAGTGGTGTGGCCCCCATCGGATCTAGGACGACTTAGCAACAGCCAATACCAAGTTTCGCAACTGCTTCCTCCGCTAACTATTGATGGGACTTAATGCGAAAGTGCGGGGCCTGAGTCCAAACAAGTCTGGGGCTGGCTCAGCCCTAGCAACAACATGTTAACTGGTCCTGGTTCCCACCACCCCATCTTCACATTCTCACGTTTCCAAAAGCTTTAGCAAGGCCCTGTAACACACTGACCAGCTGCCTGAACTCTGGATCCGGGCTACCTGGGTTCAAATCCCAGCTCTACTGCTTATTAGCTGGGCAACCTCAGACAAGTTACATAACCCCCCTGTGCCTCATTTTCTTGTCTGTAAGATGGGAATAATAATAGTGTCCACCTCTTAGGGTTGTTTTGAAAATTAAATGGCTTGGCACCTGAGCAGGGTGTGGCACTTAGAACATGCTCGATAAATGTTTCCTCTCCTTATTTAGGAAAAACCTCACACTTTAATGGAATTGACATCTGAAGAGTTGGCTTTTCACCTCAGTTCCATCTTTATCCAGCAGTACGTTCTGAGAAGGTGACCTCACTTCCCTGTGTCTAGCACCCTCTACTCCCAGATGAAGGGTGAAACTCCCTTACTCTAAAACCCTCCATGGATCCCTACTGACATCATGAGAAAGTCTCAGTTCCTTCATTGGCCTGCATTGCCCTTGGTGTCCCCAGCCCCTGCCGCCCTTGTCTCTAGCCTAGATTCATGGGACACCCAAGGTGGTCATGCTAATGAGTGTCTCGATGGCATCATTGCATGTCCCTCTTCTGCTCAGGGTCTTCCCATGGCTTCCTGTGCCGCACAGAGTACACCCAAAGGCCCTTTGCAGAGCCCGCTTGGCCCCACAATCTAGCCTCAGCCCCTACCCCTGCCCCTCTCCATCTCTGCACCCAGCCTTCTGGCCTCTTGGCTGTTCCCAAGATGCCAGCGTCCACTGCTGTGGGGGCTTAACACTTGCTATTTCTTCTGCCTGGAACCCTCACTCAGATGGGCAACCCTTACTCAGGGGCTCAGCTTCTCCAGGTCTCTGTTCCAGCGTCCAGAGACAAGACAATAAATAATAAAGTGAAAGGTCTTAGGACAGAAGGGGCGGGCAAGAGACACATACATGAAACAGGACACAGCAAGATGGAGACAAAGTACGCGATCACAGCAGAAACAATTGAGTTAACTTTTCGAGACAATCTGGAGTGCTTCTAAAGCCCCAGGCAGAGAGAGATCGGGGTGAGCCCCAGTTGTGCTGGAAGATTTGAACTGTGAGAGAGGCCTTCCCTTCCCACCCTACAGTAGCACGCTTCCCCATCACCCTGCTTTATGTTTCTCAACAACCCGACATCCCTAACTGACTGAATATGAGTTTTCGGTCTGTCTTCTCTTCCGAAACGTAAGCCCTGGGAAAGCAGGAAGGAACTTTGGCTCCTGCTATGTCCCCAGCGCTTATGCTCATGCTGGGCACATACTAAGTGTTCACTGAACAATGAAGGATGCTGGCTGCCCAGCCAGAGAAACTTGTGTCATTGCAAAGAACTTCCAGGAAGGACATGGCTTAACCTAAAGGAATGAACCTCTTTTATAGGTGATGTCAGGCATGGAGGCAGATAGGTGGGAAAATACTTTAGGAGCAGTAGGAACATTCCTTGTAGAGGTTCTCAGACCGGGACACTGGGCCAATGCCCACCCCTGAGAGTAGGCAGAGCAGGAGAGCTTAGAAAAGCCCCTTAGCTCAGCCCCCAGCTCCCCAGAGGACTGAAGCCTGAGTTTAGGCCTAATGGCTTGTCCTGTCCCAAAGGGCTCAACAAAGGAGGTGGCATTCAGGCTCACTGCACCCGGCCCTGCCCACCAGTATACCTCCCGGCACCTGGGAAGCCGCAGGAGGCTGGAGGCCACCTGGGCTCTCGCTATGTGGGCAGGACCTCTCTTTTACTTCTTACTTCTGCACTGCATTACTTGAACATGTGGTGGCTTCCAAAACGAAGTCACGTGGTTCTATGGCAGCTCTCAGGGGGGAAATGCCGCCCTTTAATTGTCCTCACGACTGTTCTGAAAATAGAGTCCTTTTTATTCAAAGCTTAATTCAGTTAATGTTCCCAATATACATGAATAATCTAAAGCGTAAGCGAATTCTCTCGCAGGCTGTGATGACAACGTTCCTCCGCTCTATTTAAAGACCCTTCCTGGGCAGAGCCTAGGCTCAGCTTTCCCTGAACCTACTTAAAAGTCCTCACCCCCAGGCACCGCACTGACTTCCCTCGGGCACTGTGTGTCCTGGGAAGGGCGTAAAGGGGCATCGAGAAACGGCTGCCCACATATCCAGGCTCCCACACGTGTGCCCTTTGTCCAGTCCCCAGCACCAAGCCGCTCTGGGGAGACCCAAGAAAAGACATGGGCCCCTGAGGCTTCCAGGGGTTTATGATGTTAAGGGGAGGGCAGAGGACACACGTGAAACACGACAAAGCAAGATGGAGAGTAATTGTGCAATCACAGCATTAAAAGTTGAGTTAACTTTAGGAGACAGCCTGGGAGTGCTTCTGGAGAAAGACCAGGGTGGGTTGGAGGCTTTAAGGCCCAACTCAAAGCTGAGCTCTCAAGATAGCCCTCTCCACATCTGGAGGACCTCTACTCCGAATCTGCACCTCTGTGGCAGGGGTGGGGGTGGGGGGGTCGGGTAGGGAATCAACCCATCAGTACCTCCCCTTGTGATTACTTAGGTACAAGGTGAGTCATCCCCTCCGCCTGGAGGTGGAAACCTACCTGTGTGCTCCATCGTTCCCCAAACTCCTCTCCACTGTGCCACTAAGCACAGTGCGGTGGGGTTAGCTGGTCTCATGTCTGTGTCCCTCACCAGGCTTAAGGCCTTGGAAGGGGAGGACTCAGATCAGTCTGGTTCATTGTGCTATGCCCCGAGTGCAATACGGTACCTAGACCCTGAAGGGCCCTCAGTCGATATTTGTTGAATGAAGGAATCTGCCCTACTAGAACGCCCTGCTATAATCTTTGTATTCCTACCTGTACTTACCACAGAGTTGGCACTCTCTGCTGGCTGAATGAAGGAATGAATGAATGGTAGACTTCACAGCAGGACTTGATAGGACTTGAACTGGGCCTTCAAGGATGAAGCAATCCAGAAAGTCCCAGGAAAAGTGGCTAATGGTTAAGGTCCCATCAGCCTCTTACTGTGGCCCAACTCCCCTGATGGGGTCTCTGGTTGGACCTGGTTAGCAATTGGATGTGGTTAACAATGAGAAAATCCACCTGGAAGTGTAACAGAGAAAGTATGCTTGCCATAGTAGACTCCTCATAAATACATATCGAATAGAATAAAATATCTCCAAGCCATCAAGTATCCCACAGCCCACAACACTGGGACATCCGAAAGTCTGAATTAGGGGAAATGTGTGCAGAAGTGGAAACCCAAGCAAAAATGTCCCCCATCTGCTGGGTGAGATTCTGTAAGCTAAGATTCTATAAAAGTAAAAGGATTCTAAATCTCAGGCACCGAGCCTTGTCGAGTACAAGCTATGACATTTGTTCTGAAGGCCTGTCATATACCAGATCTAGAGGCCAGAGCTGTCCCCATGCTCCTGAGCCACGAGGGGCCCAGCCCAGCTCCTCACGGCTGACACATGACCCAAGCAAGGATGAGTCAACAGAGGGGCATCTGGTGGGGGTGGCGGTGAGGGCGGGAACAGTGTCCAAAGGAAGGGAAGCACATAATTCAGAGCATGGGGGGAGGAGCCCACAGGCTCATCGATCTTGGTGAGCAGTGGGTCACCCTAGTTCCTAGAAGTGAAAAATCTCATTTCTCCCAGAGAATCCAGCCCGTGGATAGTTTGAGCCGGACTATTCCAAATGCAAGGCAGGGACTGCAAAGGGAGACATGATGTCACCCTTCCCTCCTGTCCACACGTCTTCCCCAGTAAAATGAGAAGGGAGGGAGAGAGAAGATGGTGATTAGATCCCTCCCTCCCCATCCTCCAGTCTGCACTGCAGCAAAGTTCCTTCTGGTTCAGCGGGTGATGTAGCTGCTGCTGCCATGAGACCCCTTCTGGAAACTGGCTGCCAGGTTCATGCAGCCTGGGGAGCAGCTGACAACTGTCCTGGAGAGGAGTCGAGTGAGCCACTCACCTCCTGTGCCCCGGCCCCCACCTAATTGCGGGGTTCCTGGGCAGGGTCTGGGGTGGGCAATCAGGCGGGGCCACCTTCATCCCAGTCCTACGACTCCGTCCCTTCCAGGAAGGCTCCAGCGCCTGCCAGGATTTGCTGCAGAGCCGTGCCCCTGCCGGCTCAGGGACAAGACACTGCTGGCGCTCAGCCCGGGGCAACCTTTCCCCAGCCGCAAGGCCCCTCTCTCTGATGGGTGCCCAGGCTGCATCCTTGCCTTTTTCCTTAACCAGTCTGAACCTCAGTTCCTTTGCACGTACCACGGGAACGATAATAGTGGCTTCCCTTCACAACCGGGGGTCTGCCAGTGTAACCCAGGGAGACATTGGGTGTGAGGTCCAGGATGAATTATCAAGGGCTCCAGGTTAATATTATTATTATTATTATTATTATTATTATTATTATTACCTCTGCTCAACTGACGAAGGAAGGGATAAGGACATCAGACAGGCCTGTGGTGACCAGGGTGAGGCCGGGCTGGGCTCTCTTTGCCCTCTTTCAGCACACAGGGTCTGCACGCAGGGCCGCAGGAAGCAGGCCTGGGTCCAGCACTAGGAGAGCAGAAGGGCCTCAACTAGGGATCACCACGGGGTTGGCGAGCGGCCTTTCAGGGGCCTAGGCAGGTGGCTGTGGGATCTCAAGGCCATTTGGAGCTTTCTACTTGCTCCCAGACTATGTCAGGATGGGAGCGGAGGCAGAGGACGCTTCCCGGTGTTGCCGGAACAGCATGAGCTCCCCCAGAAAAATGGCAGGTGCTCCGAGGCCCCTTGGGTCTGCTAGACTCCCCCTCGGCGAGCATTAGAGCCATCTGCAGTGGCTGAAGACACGCCGCCTGGAGCAGAAGGTTGGTGAGGCCCCTGGGGACTGGCAAGGATTCCGGCACTGCTGGGAATGCAGGCCGAGAATGGGAGGAGTCTTCAGCTCCCAAGGTGATTCCAGGACCCACCCCCCCCAACGGCCCCCGGGACAGCTGCCATCCAGGACGCGGTGGGAGGTGGGAGGAGAGCGGGCAATTGCTGGGAGCCCGAGAAATGGGACCTTCCCTCCAGCTGAGGGTCGGGAAGGCCTTTGCGGAGGAGTTGGCGCGTCCTAAGAGTTGGCACTGAGCAGAGGCTCGGTCCTCGGGCTGGATGCGCGGTCTTGACCCAGCCCCTCCTTGAAAATTACAAGCAAGTAATTTTGAACTTTTCACTCGTGCATTTTCTCATCTGTAAAATGGGGGGGGGGGGGTTACAGAGCGGGCCACGAAATGGCTGTGACAGTGGAATGTGATGGCGCACACAGCGCGGAGCGAAGTCAGCCGCCATTAGTTCTCTATGAATAGGACAGGTGGCCGGAGCCGTGCAGGTGGCGGGGAAGGGGACGCACCTTACTACTGCGCAGACCAACTTTGCCCACCGGTTAGGTCTGAGGAGCTCAAAATCTCCTTTTAAATAACCAAGTAAGTTTCTATTTAAAGTATGCTTTTATTTTTTTTAATATCTATTTATTTATTTTGAGAGAGACAGCAGGGGCGGGGCAGGGGCAGAGGGAGGGAGGGAGGGGGAGAGAGAGAGAGAGAGAGAGAGAGAGAGAGAGAGAGAGAATCCTAAGCAGGTTCCTTGCTGTCAGCACAGAGCCCCATATGGGGCTCGACCTCACAAACCCCTGAGATCATGACCTGAGTCAAAATCAAGAGTCCCATGTTTAACCTACGGAGCCACCCAGGAGCCCCTAAAGTACCCTTTAGAAAAATGTTTTGTAAAATGAAAATCCCTTTTTAATAAGTGAAGAATCTGTCTCCCCATCCCTGCTTCCCAGTCTGTGGTGAAGTTATTTCACCGTGTACTAAGCCTGTAGGAAGAGATCAGGTAGTTTCTGCCCTGGAGGAGTTTGCAACTAACAAGGGGAAGTGCCCAGTCCTGCAAGGGAGGGAGGAGGAGGTCAGGAAGTTCAGCCCCTCCCTCAAATACCTCCAGGGCACTGCCGAGGATGGCTTCCTCCCCCAACCACAGACCCCATGGTGTTAGGCAGACCCGCTTCTGCTATGATCAAGGGCAAATGGGCCACTACTAAGATGGGCAAGGTACCCCCAGCTGGGAATGAGCCTAAGAGGTCTCCGAGAAATTCCAAGACCCCAGAGCAGAACTGCCATAACCAGTGGAATTTAAAATTAACAGCCCAGCTGCAAAGAGACTATTAGTTCTGGGCTCCCAGGGAAATGGCCTGTGTAGATCTGACCTTGTCCGACTCTCACCCCTCTTGATGTGGACCAGAATCACAGAAAACATTAACCCTCAGTACACCAAACTCCTGTTCTTCAGCAGAAGGCATTGAGCTCCTTGTGTGGGGTCAGTAGAAGGGGGTGCAGTATGTCCTAGCAATCATTGATGGAGCTAAGCCCACTACGTGAGGTGGCTCATCGTGCTATGGGACAGATTCTTGCGTTATCCCCACTTGACAGATGAGGAAACCAGCTTAGCGAGGTTTAGTAACCTATCCAGTGATCACACAGCTAAAATGAAGCAAGCAGGCGATGTTTGTCAGAGCTGGGCACCAAAACCTGGGGTTTTTTAAATAGTTATTTTGAAAGAGAGAGAGACAGAGACAGAGACAGAGACAGAGACAGAGCTCGAGGTGGGGAGGGGCAGAGAGAGAGGGAGACCCAGAACCCGAAGCAGGCTCCAGGCTCTGAGCTGTCAGCCCAGAGCCCGACACGGGGCTCGAACTCACAAACTGTGAGATCATGACCTGAGCTGAAGTCGGTCGGTTAACCGACTGAGCCACCCAGGTACCCCCAAAACCCGTGTTTTTAACCACTGCCTCTGCCGATGCCCAACCCAGTGCTGTGTTTTAAGAAGCCCTCGTGGGGCTCGGACACATCTCTTTACAACTTCTAGGTCAGAATAGGAGAACTGTAGATTGTATACGAGAGGGCTGGAAACTCAGCCTGAGAGGTATATCTGATCAGGAAATACGTTTTGTTGGGCCCAAAAGGATTGTTTTTAAAATTAAAAAAAAAAATTAATTTAAATATCAGCGCGCCATGTATTCTATGCCTTCCGTCTGATTCTTATGCTATTTCATCGTCCGCCTGGCCCCAGCAAGCACTGGGTCTGTGACCCCTGGTAAAGCCCATCTCACCATGGGCCAGAGTAAGATGAGCTTTACCAGAGCCCGGCTATGACTTCACGCTGGTGCCTTAGGACCTTTCTTTTCTGAAGGCGTTTCACCGTCTTACTCTCAGAAGGTACTTTGGGACCGTCTCACCTGCCGTGAGAATTAGGACCAAGGAGCGCGCTGAACTTGTATGACTCTCATTCTTCCCCTGCTCCACCAACTTTGTCTCTCTGCCTACCCACCCTGCAAAGGACTCTACAGTCCTAGACAGGCCAGCCTGTGTCCTCAGGGCCAGAATCCCACTGAGCGTGGGCAGCTCCAAGGGGAGCCAGGCTGTCAGCACTAATCCCACACAGTCCTCACCGGACGCTGTAGGCCACAGGCCTGGCATTGACCGAGGCCTCTGGGCGCAAGGCTGGGTCACTGCCACTTGGCCCTAGGAGTGCTAACCCGAGGCAGCTCCCATCCCAGATCTGCCTTAAGACAGTGCCAGTTGTAGCAGAGGTGAGGCCTCCAGGTCCAAGAGAAGGGGTGGCGGGTCCCCTGGGTGTCCTAAGGGCTATGGGCACCTCTTTGTTTACATGTTGCTGGACTAAATCTTCATCAGCCTTGTTTCTGGACACCAGGAAACAACTTTCTGATGGGAAAACCACTGGGGAGAAAAAGGGTGTGTGTGTGTGTGTGTGTGTGTGTGTGTGTGTGTGTGTGTGTGTGTTGGGGTCGGGTGTAGAAGGAAGGGAAGAGGGAGGGAAGAAGAAAGGAAGAAAACAAAACAAGAGAAAACAGCCCAATTCAAAAGGCATGTGGTTTTCTTCTTGTGGTTAGATGCAAGGGCTTGGTGGTTTAAGTAAAGCTCTGAGCCCAGATTGTGGGACAGTTAAACGCTGGGTGGGGCTGGGGCAAGTCCTGAGAACAAAGAGTCTATTGAGGTCGCCCTGCCCGGGGAGGGTTGGGGGCAGAGGCAGGAAGTGGGAGGGGGCCACCTCCATTCACCTTCGGGAACCACCCCTGGGCACAGACTTCTGGTCTACCCAAAAAGCCACCGGGCAGGACTCACACAGGAGCGCTTCTTATTCTGAGAGGGGCAACTGCCAGATGCAATGCTGTACCGGGGAAGTTTCCGAAAGAATTTCACCCCATATGAGCTCCAGCCTTGGGTTTCAGAAAATGAAGTCTCCGTAGAGAAAGCCCTGGGTTGGGGATACGGGTTTTAATTCTGGTACAGTCACTAACTGACTCAGGGCTTGGACCAGGTCACTTACAGCTCCAACGTTACAAGATTCTAGACCCTTTTCTTCTTACTTCTGGGGCTTAGCAACATCAAGTTCATATGGCATGTATTCACCTGGCTCTCCTAAGGGTTCTCTATTCACTCACTTAATCCCTGCAAGTCTATGAAGTGGGTCCCATGACTACTACCCTTTAACAGATGAGGAAACTGAGGCGGAGGGATTGGGTGACTCCCCAAGGCACCAGACCCTGCAGCCCATCTCTCTCCTCCATCTACCAACCTCCTAGCCCCAGTATGCACACACACATGCAGCAAACAATATTTACAGGGCGCCTGGGTGGCTCAGTCAGTTAAGCTGTCAGCACTGAGTCCAATGTGGGGCTCGATCTCATGAACTGAGATGATGACCTGAGCTGAAATCAAGAGTCAGATGCTTAACGGACTGAGCCATCCAGGCACTCCTGGAAACTTCTTTGAAATGTCTATGTAAGGATAATCCCAGAGCTAGCATCAGCTCAACCAGGGTAGGGTCTACCCCCCACCGCTCCCTCATGCCTTCCCCCTTCACAGAGCCTGTTAAAACCAACAGGGTCCTCGGAGGGGATCTAAGACCCCACACAGCAGCACAGTTGGTGGAAAGAACTTTGGAGTCCCAAAGGCCAGTGATTTGGAGCCCATCACTTACGCTTTCTGAAATACCCGGGGAGTCCAAGCACGATGCTTGAGCCTTTTTTGCTTTGTGTTGTTTTTTTACAGTTGCTGAGGATCACTGAAGATGTGAAAATTCCAGATCATTTCTTTTCTTCTTGAATATTTTTTAGAGCATGGGGCGCCTGGGTGGTTTGGTCAGTTAAGCATCAGTTGTGGGAGACCGTTGTGCTGTCCCCACACGTGCATTGCCTCCCCCAAAAGCAACACCCCCCACCACGGGGGAACACTTGTCACAACTTTTGAACCTACACTGACATGTCACTATCGGCCAACGTCCCTAGTTTCCATTAGGGCTCACTCTCGGTGCTGTACGTTCTATGGGTTTTGATAAATGTATGTGGGTTTTGATAAATGTATAATGGCATGTATCATCATTATGGTGTCACACACAATAGATTTACTGCTCTGAAAATCCCTCATGCTCCAGCTCTCCCATCACCCTCGCCCCCCACCCCCTGGCAACTGATCTTTTTACTGTTTCCATCATCTGAGTTTCTTCAAAATGTCCAGCGATTAGACTCATACAGTATGTGGCCATTTCAGACTGGCCTCTTTCACTTAGTAATATGCGTTTAAGGTTCCTTCATGTCTTTTCATGGCTTGTCAGCTCATTTCTTTTTAGTGCTGAGTAATATTCCATTGTCTGGAGGTACCACAGTTTATTTATCTATCCGCCTACTGAAGAACATTTTGGTTTCTTCCAAGTTTTGGCAATGATACCTGCCTAAATGGCCATAGTATTTGCATTCCCACCAGGAAACAATGAGAGCGTTCCTTTGCTCCATATCCTGAACAACATTTAGTGTTGTCAGTGTTCTGGATTTTGGCCATTCTAACAGGTGTGTAGGGATATCTCGTTGTGGTTTTAATTTGAATTTCCCCAATGGCTTATGATGTGGAACATCTTTTCATATGCTTATTTGCCATCAGTATATCTTGTTTGGTGAAGTGTCTGTTCATGTCTTTTGTCTATTTCTTAGACAAAATTGGGCTTGGATTAATTAATTTGGGTTTCTTATTACTGCCTTTAAATTGCTTGATATGTTTGGATCCTTTGTCAGACATGCCTTTGCAAGTATTTTCTCCCAGTCTGTGACTTGTCTTCTCATTCTTTTGACAGTATCTTACACAGAGCTGAAGTAATCAACCGTAATGAAGTCCAGTTTATCAGTTGTTTCTTTTGTGGCTTGTGAAACATACCTGGGATAAGTCCCAGTTGGTCATGGTGTATATTTGTTTTTATAAATTGTTGGATTTCTGTGATATTTTTGAGAATTTTTGCATCTATGTTCATGAGAGATATTGGTCTATAGTTGTTGTTTGTTAGTTTGTTTCTTGTAACATCTTTGTCTGCTTTTGGTATTAAGATAATGTTGACCTCATAGAGTGAGTTAGGGAGTGTTCCTTTGCTTCTTTCTTCCGGAAGCGATTATAGAATGTTGGTATAATTCCTTCCTTGGGTTCGTGAAGAATTCACCAGTGAACCCATCTGGGCCTTGTGCATTCTTTTTTGGAAGCTTACTTATTAATGACTCAATTTTTTATCAATTAATTTTTGATTCTAATATATTGTCTTTTTCTTCTTGCATGTTTTAGAAGATTGTGTCTTTCAAGGAATTAGTCCATTTCATCTAGGTTATCAAATCTGTGAGCATGGAATTATTCATAGTATTCTTTAATATATTTTTCATACCCATGAGATCTGTAGTGATGTCCCCTCTTTTATTTTTGGTTTTAGTTTTTGTGTCTGTGTCTTCTATTTTTATCTTAGTCTAGCTAGCAGTTTATTGGTTTTATCGATCTTTTCAGAGAAACAGGCTAGTCTTGTCTTCATTGATTTTTCTCTATTGATACCCCATTTTCAATTTCATTGATGTCTGTTCCAATTCTTATTACTTCTTTTCTTCTCATTTCCTCTCTCTTCTATTTCTTCTTTTCTGCTTTGGATTTAATTTGCTCTTCTTTTTCTAGTTTCCTAAGTTAGAAGCTTAGCTTATTCATTTTAGATCTTTCTTCAATACTCTAAATACTATAGTATATTATTCATTACTACAAATTTCCCAATAAACATTGCTTTCACTCTATCCCACAAAATGTGTAAGTTGTCTTTGCATTTTTTAGTTCAAAATATTTTTTAAATTTCTCTTGAGATTTCTTCTTTGACCCATCTGTTGTTTAATCTCCATTATTTTGGAACTTTCCAGCTATCTTTCTGTTACTGATTTCTAGTTTAATCCCATCGTGGTCTGAGAGCAGATATATGAGTTCTTTTTTTTTTTTTTTAACTTTATTTATTTATTTAAAGTCAGCTCTACGCACAACATGGGGCTTGAACCCACGACCCTGATATCACATTCGGTTGGTTCAGTTGGTTCACGTGCTCCACCAACTGAACCAACCAGGTGCTCCCAGTCATAGGATTTCTACTATTTTAAATGTGTTGAGTTCTGTTTTCTGGCCCCGAATGGGATCTATCTTGGGGACTGTTTATGTGAGCTTGAGAGTATGTGTATTCTGCTGTTGTTGGATGAAATAGTCAATATATGTCAATTACACCTGGCTGGTTGGTGGTGCTATTGATTTCAACTATGTCCTTACTGATTTTCTGCCTACTGGCTATGTCCATCTCTGATAGAGAGGTGTTGAAGTCTCCAGTAATAATAGTGGATTCATCTTTTTTTGGCATTTATCCTGCTAGTGTTTTCTGAGCTTCCTGGATTTCTCCTTGCAGCTCTATCAGTTTTTCCTCATGTATTTTGACACTATTGTTAGGCTCATGCACATTATAGAGTATTATACCTTCTTGGGAAACTGAGTTGTTTATCATTATGAAATGCCAATGTTAGTATGGTGTATCTTTCTCCATCTCTTTACTTTTATGCATATTTATATTTGAAGTGGGTTTCATGTAGATGACATATAGTTGGGTCTTGTTTTTTAACCCACTCTGATAATCTCTGTCTTTTCACTGGTGCATTAAAACCACTGATGTTTAAAGTGATTATTTATATAGTTAGATTAGGGGCACTTGGGTGGCTGAGTCGGTTGAGCGTCCGACTTCGGCTCAGGTCATGATCTCACAGCTAGTGAGTTCAAGCCCCGTGTCAGGCTCTGTGCTGACAGCTCGGAGCCTGGAGCCTGCCTCGGATTCCGTGTCTCCCTCTCTCTCTGCCCCTAACCCACTCGCATTCCGTCTCTGTCTCTCTCAAAAATAAATAAACATTATATAGTTAGATTAATGTCTATTGTATTTTCTTTTTACTGTTTTCTTTTGGTTGTCTTTTGTTCCTATTTTTTCTTCCTCCCTTTTTCTGTCTTTGTGGTTTTAACTGAATAGTTTATATGATTCCATTATCTCTCCTTCATTAATATACAGGCTGTACTTCTTTTTTTTTAACTTGTTTAAGTGGTTGCCCTAAAGTATGCAGTATACATTTATAACCAAAGTCCATTTTTAAATAACATTAAACTGCTTCACAGGCAGTGCAAGTACCTTATAATAATATATATATTAATATATAATATAATATATATATTCAAATGCATTGCTATTATTATTTTGAATAGCTGTTAGCTGAGCCTCGTAGAGCAATTAAGGATAAGAAAAATAGGGGCACCTGGGTGGCTTGGTTGGTTAAGCGTCCGACTTCAGCTCAGGTCATGATCTCACGGTCCCTGAGTTCGAGCCCCGCGTCAGGCTCTGTGCTGACAGCTCAGAGCCTGGAGCCTGTTTCGGATTCTGTGTCTCCCTCTCTCTCTGCCCCTCCCCTGTTCATTCTCTGTCTCTCTCTGTCTCAAAAATAAATAAATGTTAAAAAAAATTTAAAGGGGCGCCTGGGTGGCGCAGTCGGTTAAGCATCTGACTTCAGCCAGGTCACGATCTCGCGGTCCGTGAGTTCGAGCCCCGCGTCGGGCTCTGGGCTGATGGCTCAGAGCCTGGAGCCTGTTTCCAATTCTGTGTCTCCCTCTCTCTCTGCCCCTCCCCTGTTCATGCTCTCTCTCTGTCCCAAAAATAAACGTTGAAAAAAAAATTAAAAAAAAAAAAGAATAAGAAAAATAAAAATGCTTACTTCACCTTCACTTATCCCTTCTCCTGTGCTTTTCCTTTCTTAATGTAGATCTGAGTTTCTGACCTATGATTTCTCTTCTTTCTGCAGAACTTCTTTTAACACTTCTTGCAAGGCAGGTCCACTAGCAACAGGTTCCCTCCTTTTTTGATTTTGTCCAAAGTCTTTATTTCCTCTTCACTTTTGAAGGCTAATTGTGCAGGGTACAGAATTCTAGATAGGTAGCTTTTTGTCTCCCAACACATTAAATATGTGATTCCACTCTCTTCTTACTTGCATGGTCTCTGAGGAGAAGTTGAATTAATTTTTATCTTTGCCCCCTACAGGTAGGGTGTTTCCCCCCATGCCCACACTGACTTCTTTCTTCCAGGATTGTTTCTCTGTTTTTGATTTTCAACGGTCTGAATATTATATTCAGACCTGGGTGTACGTTTGGTTTGTTTGGGTTTTGGCATGTTTACTGCTGGGGTTCTCTGAGCTTCCTGGGTGTGTAGTTTGGTGTCCCAACATGGACTTGGGGAAATCCTCTGTCATTATTGCTTTAAGCATTCCTTTCGTCTTTTCTCTTTCTTCTCTTTCTGGCAAATCCTATTATATTGTATGTTACACCTTTTATGGTTGTCACACAGCTCTTGGATATCCTGTTTTATTTCTTCAGTGTTTGTTCTGCTTGCTTTGCTGTTTTGGAAGTTGCTATTGACATAGCCTCAAGCTCATAGGTTCTTTCCTCCGCCATGGCTGGTCTACGAATCAGCCCATTAAAGGCATTCTTCATTTCTGTTACAGGATTTTTCATCTCTAGCATTTATCGCTTATTCTTTCTTAGAATGTCCATTTTTCTGCTTACACTGACCAGACCTAACTATGGCAAGGATATTGGAATTATCAGACCAGAAATTTAAAGCAACTATGATTAATATGCTAAGGGCTCTAACGGATGAAGTACACAGATGTAGAGCATCTCGTGTTTCTGTAGGGCCCTCTCCCACATCCTCCAAATCAGACTGCACCCTGTTCTCTACCCTCCATCCTCAATCACAAAGCCAGACCAATACCATGAAGCACAGCAGGGCTGCTCGGGTATTCATCATTCCAAACTTCTGCAGCTTTAAGGCAGAACATAACTTCCATAAAAGAGGAAAGGCTGTCCTTCTAGAATTAAATATATCCGATATACTTCTAGAATTAAATATATCTCCCTCACTTAAGGTTTCTACTCCCAATTTCCTTCTGTCAACACCTTCCATTCTAATGCCTCCCAAGTAGCCATCGTGACCCTACCCTGACTTTCAGACTTCAAGTTAGCAGATTAAAATTTATTGAATGCCCATGCCCATAAGCAAGGAGCCTTTGGAAGATACCCAGTACTTCTGTGTTGTTTGTATGCTGGAAGAGGTAGAGAACATGAGTTTGTAACTCTGTTTTCTTTCCATCTCAATAATAAAAATGTCAAGCATTTTCCACAATTCTACCACTACTTAAGACACAACCATGTGGAGCAATGTGGTCTCTACCTCCAAGGAACTCACAAACGAACAGAGACTTAGTAGCTGATACAAAGTCCCACAAGTTAAGGCTCACGTAACCCTCTGGGTTTCTACTAACAGTCATCCCTCTAGGAGGCACCAAAAATAAATAAATATTATTTCGGTAGATGGAAGGGTGGATAGATACATAAATACAGGGGCGCCTGGGTGGCTCAGTCAGGGGAGCATCCGACTCTTGATTTCGGCTCAGGTGATCATCCCGGGGTTGTGGGATCAAGCCCCACATCGGGCCTTGCGCTGAGCGTGGAGGGCGCCTAAGGTTCTCTCTCTCTCTCTCTCTCTCTCTCTCTCTCTCTCCCTTTGCCCCTCTCCCCTGCTTACAGCTGCGTGCTTTCACTCTCACTCTCTAAAAATAAAAAAATTAATAAAATAAAAAAATTTTAAAGATACATAAGTAGTTTTGTATGTATACGTACATACATAGCTGAACATTTGGATAAATGTTCCTGTCTCCATTAAACCCATGAGGACCCCACATTTACCAAGGAGGCATGTAGAAGTGGCCTCAAAAATTGAATCCAGAAAGTAACTGAAAAGGATCAGCATGGTAAAAATAGGCCATTACTAACCATTGCCTAATGATGGCACTGCAGCGTTAGAATTACATAAGGCGCTTTCAAAGTTACAGGGATGACCCTCAGACTCCATCCCTAGAGATTCTGATTCAGTGAGGCGATAAACCTAGGTATCTGTATTTTTTTAAGTTTCTGGGATTTTTTTGATTCACAGCTGAGTTCGAGAACCATGGGGACAGATCCCCAGATCTAGCAGGTAAGAGTCAGGCAGCCATAGATCCAGGCAAAGAGTCAACACAGGGAAGACAGAAAACCCGTTGAGAAGGCACAGCTAAGGCAGAAAACAGGGCTCTTTGCGTACCTTCAATTATAGGTGCAGTTGGCTTCAAGTCTGCAATAGACCTCAGTTTTCCAGCAGGTGCTAAGAGAGTTGTATATCACTCTTATTAAAGTAACACGGCTCTGAGAATATTTAAGGCTAACATCACACGGTTCACCCATGGTTATCAATCAGATCTCGCGGTGTAACTCCCTCTGTGAAGAAATGAAGCTATGGAAGAGAGAGAAAGCACCTCAATATTTGCGCGGTGAAAAGTATTATTTTTCTACTGTGGAAATGTGAGCTTGTCACTACAATGATTATCTTTTCCATTAAACCCTAAAAGGTTGGCACTGTTGAGCAAAATCAGCTTAATTCATCATTATCTTGTCACTGGCATGTCCCGAGGTCATCAAACATTGGTGAAAGCTTCCCTCTGGTTTTTCTTCACTGGCATTTTTCACTGTCCTAGCTCCATAAAACCCAGTCCACAAGAGCCAGCCAGGAACCGTCTCCTGAGAAACATGCATGCCCTTCAATTTCACCTGAGAACATCCAACATCTAGAAGCCACTGGCTTTATCTTCAGGGAGCCAAAATTCAGTCTGGCCAAGGTAAACAACAAATTAGATTTTTGAGTTCAAGACACAACAGGAGGCAATGTGAACCTTTAAGAAACGCTATTAGGCTGAAACTGAACTCTTCCCCCTGCTGATTAGAACACGATCGTTGCCATCGACAAAGGAACTCACGCCTTACAAAAGAGTTATCCGCCAGGCTCCTGGAAACGTGGAGCTTTTCCTTACTTCCTGGGAGCAGGGCTGTTGCACGAAATTAGGCACACCTGGATGCCTTCATGGACCATGTTCATACGCTGAAGTCTTCTACTGCGTTGAGCCCTTGAAAGTCACAAAATTGCATCTAGCTAAATAGTCTCCAAGGTAAGAATTATTGAGTGACGTGAACCCAATTTGTCCCTGTTTTCCCGAGGCATAGTGCATGTGACACAGACCTTGTGCCTCTTTGGATTACTGTTCCTGGCTTCCTTCCCCCAGGTTCTGCTTGTCTCCTGAACCATGTTGCTGCCACTGCTTTTAACAACCTCCCCAAGGTGGCAAGAACCCAAGAGAGTCCCCAGGCTGCATGGCCAGCATGGACCGTGTACCATACTGAGGTACGGAGGCATTTCTAGATTTGGGTAACGTGCTACACCCAGACCATGGCATCTGGCTCCCTGAGCAGCTGCCATGGAGGCAAATAATAACGCAGGGGGCTGAGCATCCATTAGGAAATGGAAGGTGGAAGGGAGCCGCCTGACAAATTTCTCCTCATGTCTCCCTTCTGTGGACTACCCTGAGGACTAGTTCCTCTTTGAAATCCTTTTGGAGAAAATCCAACGTGCAGCATTAATGTGCATGCCAACTGAGTTGTACGTCTTTTTTGTGGCTTGTTGTGAAGCAACAGCCAGTATGGTCACATATTGCAGAGTTTCATACGCTCCTTGGCTCACTTTCCATTTTCTTCACCCTCATCTCACTGGTCTTACACTTTGCAAATGTCACATCAGCATTTTAGCCCTCGGTGAAAGCTCTGCTTTCTACAAGATGCAGGTGAAACAATTGTCCGAGAGTAGTTCTAGGAAGCAATTTTCAAGATGGAATTAGGGGGTGGATGGGGCGCCTGTCTAAAGGTAAATGGTACTCCACCACTAGAGGTACACGGAATGGGAATAATCCATTGGCATTTGGTAGACTCATGAACTCTTCAACTTTCATTGCAGTTAGTAGGGACAGAACGCAGATGGAAGGAGGTCAAGGCATTGGGAGCACAAGGGGTCATGGCACTCAATCATCATAGGAACAACAATAATTACAAGGATTGTGGGTTAGGGTGGGTACCTACGGCATCATTAAAGATACTTAGATAAATAACAGCTCAGGGAAGTCAATTTAAGGCATGATTTAAAATCCAGATACCCTCTATGGTAGTATTAAAGGAAATCTTTATTTCCTGCAGCCTCAGGAAAGACTCTGCTAAAAACCAGGGCAAGGCTCTGATTGTAGGGGGTCCAGAGCTGCCATGAAGTTGAAATGCAGAACCTCGGTGAATATTCTACGTCAAGTCAGAGCCCTGATAGGGAAGTGGAGGACTCTGAGATCTGGGATAGACATTTGGGTGAAGGAACCTGAGCATCTCGAAACTCTGAGTTCCCTTATGCCGTCCTTCCCAAAGAGGCAGCACCTTCCCCCTCGCCAGAGAAGACTAGCCTCTACTTGCCTGGAGGATGTGCAGTGCTCTCGCCTGAAGCAGCTTCTCCACAAGATGATGCTTGTCCTCCTGAAGACAAGCTTGTCCTCCACTAACCGTCCTTGTCTCCAGGCTGACAACCAAAGTCAGGTCTCAGCGAGAGCAGACGGAGAAGCAGAAACCCTGTTTCAGGAAGGAATGGTCTAGATAGGTAAGAAATTACAAAGCCAGCGAGAACTTGGGAGCATAAATGGAAGCGAATGTTGGGGATGCTAGCCGAGGGTAGCAGCATACACAGCTGGACAGAGGGGAACTCACTGACACGGGATAATTCATTTATGATTCACACTTTACTTTGTGTCACGAAACACCTGCGTAACTTGCCGGGCTGGCTATTTGAAGCCTGGACTCCACAAGGGGACACAGTGACCAGAATGAGACGCCAGAATCACCTTGGCATCGTGTTAAAGAAGAGATCAGAAGACTTAGGGAAGTGGGAACATTAAACGTGGGTCTACCGTGTATGGTCCAAGAACCTATCACTCCGACGACATAGTCTTTTCTAAGTCAGTAAAAATCACACTGACGACGAAGAGATGAGCATTTTGGAGAAGTTCAGTGGGGGCTTTCAGAGGCCCAACAAACATAATTGCTTGATAGGCAGGAAGTTGAAGTGACAGTCAGGGTTTCTTGATCCAGAGGAATCCATGGCAGTAAATTAATTGATTATTGTGTCCTGGGGGTGAGACAGATGGGCAACCATTAGAATGTTGTATTTATACACACAGAAAAATATCTAGATTTCCTAAGCAGCAGGCTGAAATTAACCAGTGGGAGACAAATTGTGGCCTTCACCTCTTGACCAATTCACAGACACAGACCCCATGGTGAAGGGAATTCCGGGACCCTGAATCCTGACCAAAGTCAGCCTCACAGAGGACCCAGTGCATCTGCAAACCCACCCTGTGGTTATTTGCCCAGTTCCCAAGTATGTAGTTAGGACAGATCCACTTAGCATATGGTTAGCACTGAGACCCCCTCACAGTATTAGCCTGATGTGTGGAATAAGGGTCACTATGGTAGAAAGGGCCAGGTAGAAGCCCTGAAATTTCCCTAACCCCACAGCAGCCCCCAAGGTGAATGAGAAGCAATATGACATTTCTGGAGAAATCTCAGGGATTAACACCGTCATCAAAGATTTGAAAGATGAGGAAGGTGGTCCCCATTTAATTCTCATCTAATTCACCCTTGGCGGCGGACTATTGTAAGATTAACTCCATTTTCAGCCGCGGGCTGAATATGGATCTTTACTGGGGCAGATCAACACAGCGCCTGGCAATCTATCAGCAGGGAGAATCAAAGGAAGTTTATCTTTAATTAGCAGGAACAGCAATACACGCTCACTGTCTTGCCTCGGGGCTATGTTAACTCTCTTGCTTTCTGTCATGATATAGCAGAACATCATGCTGACCCACTGTATTGGTGACACTATGGTAATTAGAACCGGTGAGCAGGAATTGGCAAGTATCCCAAACGCACTGAGACACCTGCGTGGGAGAAAGTAGGAGATAAACTCCACAAAGAGGCAGAAGCACGCCACATTGGTGAGTTTTATAGCGTTCCACTTGTCTGGGATGTGTGGGGATATCCCCCGAAGGGAAAGAACAAGCTGCTGCACTCTGCATCTTATAGCACTAGGACAGAGGCAGAATGCCTGGGAGCGTCTCTGGATTTTGAAGGCAACGTAGTCTAAACTTCTGTTCCATTTCTCTGATGACTCAGAAAACCACCAGTTTTGAATGGGGAGCAAGTCCAAGTTGTGGTTCCAAGCTCTCTGTTGCCTGGGCCATGGGACCAACAGATCTAAAGATGCCTTGGGGTATCTGCGCTGGATAAAGATGTGCGGTCCTCAATAGAAGAGACATAGCACAGGGGCGCCTGGGTGGCGCAGTCGGTTAAGCGTCCGACTTCAGCCAGGTCACGATCTCGCGGTCCGTGAGTTCGAGCCCCGCGTCAGGCTCTGGGCTGATGGCTCGGAGCCTGGAGCCTGTTTCTGATTCTGTGTCTCCCTCTCTCTCTGCCCCTCCCCCGTTCATGTTCTGTCTCTCTCTGTCCCAAAAATAAATAAACGTTGGAAAAAAAAAAAAAAAAAAGAAGAGACATAGCACAGAGCCTACAGATTCTGGAACGAGGCCATGCATTACGGTAGAGATCTATACTGTTTGAGAAGCAGCTACTGGACCCTAACCGAGACTCGGTAGCCAACCACGAGACACCCCGTTACTATTCAGTCTGATTTCCCCTTGTGAACTGGGTTGTTATCTAATCTACAAAGACATAAGTTTGGACATACACGCCAGCAATCGATCATGCAATGGAAGTGGTATATTTGAGCGTAGGCTTTAGCACATTCCGAACGGTGAAGTGAATGATATAAACAGCCACCTGGGCTCTCATTTCACTTACCTCTGCCACACTGTTGACTCTCCCTCAGTCCCTACTTATAGGTACCTTGTAGGTACCCTCTTCCTTACTGAACTCAGTGTTGGTTCACAGAATAGGATTGCCCCTGTATTGTTGCCCAAATTAAGAGAAGCCCCTTAAAGGTGACAGTAAAAGGTAGTTCTTCTAGTGGAGCAAGCTGGAACCAGTGCACTTGGTCGCCCACTTTATGTGGGCAGAATGGTGGCCCGAGGCATAGATGTACTACCTTCTTTGCGGTATTAGATGGCCTGGCTAGCTGCCAGGGGCCTGGAAGGAACAGAGTGGAAAATCAGAGACAAGGAAATCTGGGGATGGACCAGTGGACACGCGTACCCAAGTGCATGCGTGACCCTTTGGGTCTCACGTTAGTGCCTGAGGGCATGTACCCACCGGGGGGGTGTTAATCAGCAGCTACAAAGGATGGCCCATCTCCAGCGTGTCACCCAACCTCTGTCCTCAGATATCTCAGTATTTGTTCAATGTGTCTGTGAACAGAGGGGTCAAAGTGACAAGGATGTAGGTTACACAAGGGTCCAAAAACAGGGGCTCCCTTTCCCAAGGTTGACTTACTTGTGATTGCTGATTGCCCAGTCTGCCAACACAAAGGCCAATGCTGAATCCTTGAAGTGGCATCGTTTATTGTATAGACCAGCGGGCCACATGGGGCAGGGCAGGTACAACAATTTGTGAAGAGTAAATGAGTGACTGAATGAATGAATGCAGGAACTAAATCTGTGAGTCAGAGAGTGAAAGACTCACATGAGTTCGGGAAGACCAGTACAGCCCCTCCAGTCTCCTTTCCCCTGTTCCTCAGTCCACACCCTAGGGCAGACCCTTAAATGGACCATCCCCGTCCCCGTTCACATACAACCTCATCTGCAATCTCACTCTTGCAGCGCCTTTCTTCCAGGTGTAAGGCATCTCCCTGTCCGGGTAAAACACCCTGACGGATATTATTTCATTTCATTCTTACCGCAATCTCTCTCGACAGGGAGATGTGACAGAAAACAGTGCTCACAACGTCCGTTTTCTCTTCTTCTTGGGCACAGGACTAAACCACATTCCCCAGCCCCCCCGCCAGTTAGATTAGGACCAACTGATCTCGTTCAGACAAATGGAAAACGGCGTGTGCTGCCTCCGGGTCTGGCACACACGAATACATTTCTTGGTGTGACCCTCCAATGTCTGTCTGGCCTGTGGAGACCTCTGAGGCCACATTCCGAAGATGACAGCCCCCAACTAATGTCAGCGCCCAGGGCAGAGCCCCACCTTCGGGAGCCTAGCCCTAAACAGTCCTGGTGCGCATCCCGTTTTCCCCAGCCCTGCTTTCTGCTGTGGCCAAATGGCCATCTTCCCATTATAAAGGAACCCCCATTAGAATTCACATTTCTGGAAGCCTTTCCCGAACATTCTTCACCTGCACACGTTTGAAGGGCTGGCATGAGGCCGAGGCGTAACCGGCACCGCGTGGCCCTGAATTCTGTTGCGACCGAATCTGACTGCACTTGGCATAAAGGTGATGAAGAGGTCTCGCCCGGTGACCAAAGCTACCAGATTTCCACTCTGCCCTACGTGGATTCAAGCTTTGCCTGTTTCCAAGACTGAAGCCAGCCGCAAAGAGGAGTCGTTTTGTCGGTTCTCCTTCCAACCGCCGTCATCGCTGCGCCCTCTGGTGGTTGCGAAAGTAATCGGGTCTGTCTACTCCTAGACGTTACGGGAAAGGTGGGGGAGAGATGAAAGGCACGGAACTGGATTCAGCCCCGGAACGGCCCCTGTGAAAGGTCTGGGTGGTCACACTCGCGCGCGCACGCACACTCTTTGAGGACAATAGCAGGCTGGCGTGTGTGCGGCCCAATGGCAGCGTCTGCATCGGTGGGGGGCGGGGGCTTTGCCCGGAAGCAGATGCCAGAGGTGAGGAGAGGGATCGGCAGGAATGGAGAGGAGCAAACACATCAACGGGGAAAACCACAGGATTTGGAAGTGGACTCAAATGAAAGAAAGGAGGCAAAATGATGAAAGAATAAGCTAGGAGGTATCTCCTAGTTCCGGACCGCTGGCCACGTGCTACCCGGCTACCTCGGCCTCCAGAAGGTACAAATAGTACAGAATTGCACGGGGCAATTCGAAGACTGCACCATCCACTCCGACTGCTTTCCCCTCTTCCGACCCCTTCATGCTCCGTCCCTGCACCGACCAGAGGGGCTGGCCAACTCCGTCCTTGGGGAAGGAAGCGGTACAGGTGATGACACCTGAAATCTTGCACCTACCGGGATAATGCCTGAGTCCTCGCCACCCCAGTCCTCATCTCCGGAAAGATTCATTCCTTGAGGGAAGCCTTTCCTGGGCTTCAAAGCAGAATACAAGCAGATCCAGGAAAAGTCGATTTTGTAAGAATTGGGAAAATCTGGAGTAAGCAAAGATAAGTAGTTTTCTCCACTGCGGGACTTCTCAGAGCCTTAAGTACACTAACGTGCTATGAGAGTCAGCTGTAGGGAATCAGAAGCTGGTGTTTCCAAAATTACTTGAGCACTGTAACCGACTTTTCAAAGAGCATCTTGAAAGCACTTGAGTGCTTCCTTAAACAACTGGTGAGCGCATTCCTGTTAAGGTCCAGAGGGCAGGTCCTTGTGATAGAAAGGGTGCTGTTCTAGGTGCCAAGACACCAGAGCTCCCCCTCAGATCTTCCACTCTGTATGTGTCTCCGTGTGTGTTCCTTTTTATTTTTTCTTGGGTTTTCTTTCCTCATCTGCAAAGTGAGGAGTTTAGAGAGATCCATGGTTTCCAAACTGTTCCAGGGAACTTGGGGCTTCAAGACGGTACTTCATCGATTCCACAACAGTCATGACATTTCCATAAATTAAGAAAATGTTGGTCTCAGCTCAGGTCTTGATCTCAGGGTCGTGAGTTCAAGCCCTGTGTTGGGCTCTGTGCTGGGGGTGAAGCCTACTTTAAAAAATGTACTAAAAAAAATGTGAAGTCCTGAGAGAATCCATTATTCTCCTTTTACCTATTTTACATTGAAAGACTTTCCAAAGATTTTATTTGAACAAGAGAGTTTGTTAAAACTGCTTGAAACCCTCTAGAATATTAGATCTCTCCGGACAATTCCGGGCATCTATAACTGTGCAAGCATATGAACCAGAATCCAGGTAGAATGGTCTGGAATTACAAGACTTACCAGTGTGGATGGTTGCTAGCTGAGTGATAGAGCCAAGTCACAAGATGGCAGGGGAATTTCTGTGCCACTCGTTCAACTATTGGGAATCAAGGAAGAGTAGCTGTGGCCACAATAGGAAACTGAACAGGACACACGTCAGAGGAAGCAGGGCTGTCCTAGATGGGCAGTGGGAGCCAAATCCAGGGCAAAGGTTCCTGTGGCTGGAGTCGCCTTTCCCTGGGTCACTACAACAGCCTCTTCCTTTCCTGTCTCCCTGGCTGCCCCTCCTGCTCAGCCCTCGGGTGTTATTAAATAATCCTCCTCGAATAGCCCCTTTCTTGCTCCCTGGTTGCCCATGAACCTGCAAGAACGCATTGCAACCTTTGCAGACACTCCCTGACTGGTTCCCAGTGATGTACCAGGAAGCTGCCATCTCCATAGCTCGCTAGCAGAGAAAATCATGAGTTAAAAAAGGAAACCAAAACTGAAATGACCCACTCCTTAAAAACAAATGACCCAAGGGGCACCTGGGTGGCTCAGTCGGTTGAGCATCCGACTTCAGCTCAGGTCATGATCTCACAGTTCGTGAGTTCGAGCCCCCACATCAGGCTCTCTGCTGTCTGCACGGAGCCCACTTCAGATCCTCTGTGTCCCTCTGCCCCTCCCCGGCTTGTGCTCAAAAATAAATTTTTTTTTTAAATTTTTTTTGTTAACGTTTTATTTATTTTTGAGACAGAGAGAGACAGAGCATGAATGGGGGAGGGGCAGAGAGAGAGGGAGACACAGAATTGGAAGCAGGCTCCAGGCTCTGAGCCATCAGCCCAGAGCCCGATGCAGGGCTCGAACTCACAGACCGCGAGATCGTGACCTGAGCTGAAGTCGGCCGCTCAACCGACTGAGCCACCCAGGCGCCCCAAAAATAAATATTTTTTAAAACATGACATGAGAACCTTATGTATCCAGTCTGTGGGCTTCAGCGGAAATGGAATTGAGAGGAAAAGGCAAAACTTTATTTTTTTAAGTTTATTTACCTACGTTGAGAGAGGGGGAGAGAGAAGGAAAGAAAGAAAGAAGGAAAGAACGAACACAAGTCCACACAGAGCTCGATGCAGAGCTCAAACTCACGAACTGTGAGATCATGAGCCAAAATCGAGAGTCAGACACTTAATCTAGTGAGCCACCCAGGCTCCCCGGAAAATGCGTAACTTTAAATTGATATTTTAGAAAATTAGAAAGAAAATCAATTAAGAATACGACTGAAGGGTGGCCACAGTGGTAGTTTAGTTTGTAATCTCCCTGTAAAGCCTCCTGACCACCGAGTGGACCGGAGAGGATAGCCCCCACCGAAAACAGAACCAAATAACAAGTCCGCATGTAACCTCTTCAACCAAACTAGGCGACAGGAAATCTACCAAACTCTGGGAAATGGACAAATGCCATCCACCCAGCCACAAGACGTGGCCGCAAGAATGAAAACCCTCCCCCACCTCAAAATGCTCACGCCCACAAGAGGAAGAAGGATTCTGAGCAGAACCCGGGCCGGCAGATTTGCGAGCATCCTGCGTGGGCAAGGAAGGTCCCACAGGCTGGCAGTTGACGGGGACAACAAAAATAACTGGGGACACGGGCCGAGCAAAGGAGGGGTGGGGCCGTTTAAGACCTTGGGAATCTCAGAAAAGGCCGGCAAACAATTCATTCCAGCAGGAAAGAGCCTCACGTTGAGGGGAAATTACTGGAAAGAGAAACCAAACTGAGCAGGCCAGGAACACCCTGAGTAAGTGAAAGAGAAAGCTTGGGGGAGGGGGGGAGCCAGTCTCAGAAAATGCCAAAAGGCCACGAACAGAGAGCATGCTGGGAAAGCTGGGCCTGCAGAGCACTACGGTTGGGAAGGGGGGCGGGGGAGCGCCTGGAACAGGAAATCTCCTGGAACCAGACTTGTAGCCCAATGAGACAAAGTAGCCACGGAGACAGGCCTTATTTTGAGTCATTTGTGATAGACAGGAGGTGACCCTGAGCCTTGAGCAGGGAAAATGCCCTAGGCCATCTCCTCCCAAACCCCCTGCTCACTCCCAACTGAACCTCTTCCTCCAGGCCTGGAAAAGCCAACTGCTTTAACCGTGAGGGAGAAGGCAAATCCAGCCCAGCTCCACACGGAGGTACCTTCAGGAAGATGAACGAGCAAGACTGGAGCCAGGCAGGCGCCCTTAGGGCCGGCTTCCCATGCCCTTGGCCACCTCTCGTTTCAGTCTCAGCTACGAGCACAGCCCCAGCCCAGCCTGCCCGGCCTCCTCCCCTGGGCTCCTTGCCTCTTCCCACTTTCTGCCTGGGGGCTTTTTCCAGTATGGCTCAGCTCACTGGTAAGAACAGCCTGGAAGCACAGGGAAGCTGATGCCCCCAGGGGCAGCCCTCGAGCAAAGGAAGATGCCAGCCTCCTGGACCTTCAGCCCTTTGTCTGTTTGCAGAGATCCTGGTGGATCAAGTCCCCATTGCCTACAACTTTTTTATTTTATTATTTTAAAAAATTTTTTTAATGTTTATTTATTTTTCAGAGAGAGAGACAGACCGAGGGTGAGTGGGGGAAGGACAGAAAGAGAGAGAGAGAGAGAGAGACCCAGAATCAGAAGCAGGCTCCAGGCTCGGAGCTGTCAGCACAGAGCTTGATTGGGGGCTCGAACTAGCAAATCGTGAGATCACGACCTGAGCTGAAGTGGGACATTTAACTGACTCAGCCACCCGGGCGCCCCTATTGTTTTACTTTTTTTTTATTTTTGAGAGAGAGAGAGAGAGAGAGCATGCGCACACAAGCAGGGGAAGGGCAGAGAGAGAGGAAGACAGAGGATCCAAAGCGGGTTCCACGCTGACAGCCGTGAGCCCGATGCCTGACCTGAGTTGGACACTTAACCAACTGAGCCACCCAGGCGCCCTGCCCCCCGGCCCCCGCCGTTGCCCACATCTCAATGGCACATCTTCACTTTGTCCTTTTTCCCTCCCTGTCTCACTGTCCCACATCACTCCTTCCCGCCTCCTGAGGTCAACCCCCCAAATAAGCCACCCCCCCCCCACCCAGTCTATTTCAGGCAAGCTAATATTGGACGGGGTCCTAGAAGACAGAACCTAACAAATTCTCAGGAAAACCCCCTAGAGCTGGTGAGGCCGTTGTTTTTAAAATCGAAGGACAAGACAGTCCAGTAGTTGACAGAGTTCAAAGTTCTTGCAAAGGATAACAGAGACAGCAAATTTCTAACTCAAGGAGATAACGATGAAGCCCTTGCAGAAGCTTGCACAAAGAGGGGCTAGAACGGGCTGGGAAGGAAGGAAGGTGGGAAGAGCCAGAGGGATTTGCTGTAGGTTGGTGCGGTCACCATCAAAATGAAGGACTGTCCAGAGTTCACGCGTGTCCTCTTTCGGCTATCATAAAGTGCACGTGTGTTACCGAAACGTGAATCCTAAGATGAGAAACGGTTCCTGGCACCAAATTGAAAGGAATTCTGTCGATAAAGAGAAAAACGAATATGTCTGAAGTGTTCTATTTTCCGTATACAAGGAAACAATGTGGGGTGTGTTTCTCTTGGCCAGAGAAATGGTTCATCAGTTAGAGAGAGAGAGAACACCTTGGGAGAGGAGGGTGGAGTTGAGCCCGCAGTGGCGGACGGTGGCTGAAACGAACAGCAAACTGCACGGCAGATATGAGAAGAGTATGGGGCACTGGTAAGTCCAAGGATTGTAGGGGCAACTAGCTTCTGTTACTGCTTTGTAAGCCTTGAAGAAACACAATGGCAAGTTCCGTGTGGCCTAGTTTTAACTCCGAGCACGCTGCGAAAGCAAGAAGCTTCCATGGCGGTGTTTAAAGAGACCCATAGACCCCGCAGGCAAAGGGTGGACCGCTCAAAGGTCCAGGATTTAGTGGTCATGGTGACTGAGCCGCAAAGGAGTCTGACAAGGGTCTTATTTGCTAAAATCGTGGCCCCGATAAGAAAGGCGTAAAATGCCAATCTCAGGATGGTGATGTTTGGGCAAATGACCCTGACAGCCTTGAGCCTCGATTCCCCGCACCTTCCGGGGTGGCATAAGGGGCCCTCTCTTCTTGCTGGAGGACAGCAGCCTTCCCCTGCCCAGACTCTATTCGGAGATAGAACCTGAAACAGGGGCCTCATGAGATGATGTGCATCATGCCCAAGCTGCTGCCCCTTGCCCACATCGCCCCCAGAACTAAGTAAACGTGCACACCCAAAACTTGGCGAGAGCTGGCTGATATGTACCAACAGAACTGGGGCCCCTGCATGACAGACCTTGATGAGGGGGTGCTGAGGGAGTACCTGGATGGAAGAACGTAAAGAGCGTGACGGTTAATGTTACATGGCACCTTGACTGAGCCACCACGTGTCCAGACGTCCCGTCAAACATTATTCTGGAGTATCTGTGAGGGTGTTCCTGGATGAGATTAGCATTCGAATCACCAGATTAAGTAAAGCAAATTGCCCTTCCGGCTGTAGGTGGGCCTCGTCCAATCCACTGAAGAATAGAACCGAAAGCCTGAGTTAGAGGGAACTCTGTGGGCCTGTCTGTTTGGATTGGGGCAGAATTCTTTCCCTGCCTTCAGATTCAAACTAAAACGGGGCGCCTGGGTGGCTCAGTCAGTTAAGCATCTGACTTCAGCTCAGGTCATGATCTCACAGTTCATTGTCCTCCATGCTGGAAGTGTGGAGCCTGCTTGGGACTCTCTCTCTCTCTCTCTCTCTCTCTCTCTCTCTCTCTCTCTCCCTCTCTCAAAATAAACTTAAACAAGGGGCGCCTGGGTGGCGCAGTCGGTTAAGCGTCCGACTTCAGCCAGGTCACGATCTCGCAGTCTGTGAGTTCGAGCCCCGCGTCAGGCTCTGGGCTGATGGCTCGGAGCCTGGAGCCTGTTTCCGATGCTGTGTCTCCCTCTCTCTCTACCCCTCCCCCGTTCATGCTCTGTTTCTCTCTGTCCCAAAAAAAATAAATAAAAAAACGTTGAAAAAAAATTAAAAAAAATAAAATAAAATAAAAAAATAAACTTAAACAAAACAAAACAAAACGTTGGGTGTTCTTGGGTCTTGTGGAGCCTGCTTGGGATTCCCTCTCCTTCTCCCTCTGCTGTCTGTGTGCTCATGCACGCTCTCTCTCTCTCTCTCAAAAAAAATAAACTAAAAAAAAATCGGCTCTTCTTGGGTCTTCAGCCACTTTTGACAGGCAAGAATTTTACCATTGAACCACCAATGCTCGCTTCGGCCACTTTTGGACCAGAGCTCACACCATCGGCGATCCTGCTTGTCAGGTCTTTGGACTTAGACTAGAACTATGTCATTTGCCCTTCTGGGTCTGCAGTTTGCTGATTTCACATCTTGAGACTTCTCAGCCCCCGTAATCTCATGAGCCAATTCCTTATAATAAATCTATCTATCTATCGCTATACTTTCTTTTCTGAGAAATACATTCCTTGGCCAGAACACCCTGACAACAGATCAGGCTTTCTGTGAGCCCACAGATAGTGAGGCAGACAGAAGCACTATAAACAGGAAAGGCAAATCCGGTTTCAGAACACGTATCTATTCCAGTGAAGACGGATCGCTGCCCCATCCCATAAGAAGAGGTCCAATACAGTCAGTTTGCCACTAAGTGGCTATCTGGTCTCCTCTGGGAACGGTATCATATTGGAGGTCGGTGTTGGTTCCTGCCGAGGGCAAAGCATTTGGTAGCAACCGTGACTAGGTCAGCCTCAGTAAGGAGAAATCCATATAGTTGGGCCCGTGCCTAGCCTCCATTCCTCCTAATCACTTTATTCATAAGTCCACTGTGCAAGCACTCAGTGGCTGGGGATAGAGGATGACTGATCTCTGGGTGGTCCACCTGCTTATTGAAAGCCTCCTGTGCAATGGGTGGTTTTCGATGAGCAATCGCCTGGGAGACAAACAAGTTCACAATCCACGTCCATTCTGAGAGGCCTATCCAATAACCTTCCCAGATTTTCTTGTCACCCGTCTTCCAAGCCCGTTCTTTCCAAGTCCCTGACCATCCAGCCAAGTCATTTGCAACCATAGATCCACATCTCTGGCCATATCTCGCTTCAAATGTACAATCAAATGAACTGCTCACAGTCTTGAGCACTGGGAGGATTTCTTCACTGCTGCCCTTCAGAGCCATCCATAAGTGGGGCCATAATGCCTGTAGACCCATTTGTAAGAGGTGCTCAAGTTTCTTCTTCTCCTTCCATTGACTATAAGGAACTCCCCATGAGGCCATCGTCATCTACTGAGGGAGCGGAAACAATACAGTAGAATTGAAAAAGACTGAGCTAGGGGTGCCTGGTGGCTCAGTCGGTTAAGCGTCCGACTTCGGCTCAGATCATGATCTCACGGTTCATGAGTTCGAGCCCCGTGTCAGGCTCTGTGCTGACAGCCTGGAGCCTGCTTCAGGTTTTGTGTCTTCCTCTCTCTCTGCCCCTCCTTTGCTCATACTTTGTCTCTCTCTGTCCCACAAATAAATAAAATATTTTTAAAAACTTTTTAAAAAAAGCTGAACTATGTGCTCACACAATTACTTGTATCTTCTGCCCCCATGTAAGCCTGAGATCTTGTATTCCACTTCTATATGATAAGAGATTGTTGCCTCCCAAACCTAATCTTACGGCTTAGTGAGTCAGATAACCCGCGGTTCATAATAGTAAGCCCAGGCTTTATGGTCACCTTATGTCTCATGGTTAAGCTTTCGGCCTCTACCAAGGCCAAACGGCAAACTAGAAGCCCTTTCTCAAAGCAAGAATCTGCAGAAATACATGGTCTTGCTCAAAAATCCAAGAGGTCTGTGCCGTGGTTCTCCTATTGCTATTTTCCAGAGATGCCAGAGAGTATCCCCGTTTGCCATAGACACTCTCTGAGTGTCATTTATCTGTTGGATCGTAAGGCCCCAGCGGATAAGCAGTTGTCCTACGGCCTGGACTTACCGAAGAACCTTTCCTCGAGCTAGTTCCCGCTTGAAACTACGAATGAGGTATTAACGCAGACTTCCTGTTTATAGCTAAACCCTTGATTTGATGAGTTGCCGTACTGTTGGCAAATAACAGTGCCGTGATTTCTTTCACTGACTTGCCATACAGCAGGCATTCGGGAGTCAGCTATGTAGAGCTTTATTAGCCTTTAATCTGCTGGGTATGTTTCTCTCTCCAATATCACAGGATAACTCACCCCGGAAGATGCCTCAGTGGCGTTTTTCAATTCTCATCTGAAAAGCTGTAACAAACAAGTGCTGGCCTTTCCAAACTTCATCATGTCTACATTTGAAATATTCCATTTCCTTTTTGTTAAACTCTGAAGGGTCTAACAGAAGATTGTGCTGTAAGTTACCCGATGCCAGAATAGTGTTCAAAAATGTTCGGTCGCGTGACACATAGTACATCATAAATATCTATAAAAGTGAAGGAAAGATAGTTTTCCTATTTTCGTTTTTTATTTACAACCTCCCCTAATTTTGGGGGGGGGGTATATTCCTCTTCCGTGAGTCAGGGTTCTTTGATGTCACAGTCTCATCTTTTTAAGCTTGTTTCGAGGTAGGCAGTACAGTTGTGGCTAAAAAAGGGAAGTCTTCGAATCTCTCTTTCTAAGCCAGTAGCCCATTCTCAAATATCCGAACGTGTATTGTAAGCACGTTGTCTTTCATTTTAGAAGAAAATATACAATTAAATTATAAGATAAAAGCTGTGTCACATAACATTTAAAAATTTAGAGAAATGGAAACATATGGCAAAACACAACAACAAAGTCTACATCCTTTTTGTGTTTCTGTGTAGATGCCAAGAAAGCTTTGCTATTTCAAAGTGATGATTTATTATACAATAATGAAATCACAGACAGGCACCTGGGTGGCTCAGTCGGCTAAACGTCTGACTCTTGGGTCATGATCTCACAGTTCTCGAGATCAAGCCCCGTGTTTGGCTTGGGGCTGACACCTCGAAGCCTCCTTGGGATTCTCTCTCTCACCCTCTCTCTGCCCCTCCCTTGCTCGCATGCTCTCTCTCTCTCTCTCTCAAAAATAAATAAACTTGAAAGAAAATCTCAGAATGTCTGTTCGATAAATTCAATGTCATTCCCTTCAAATTTCAATACAGTGTTTCATGGAACTCGACAAACTGAATTTCCTAAGGAATTCATTAAAAAGGCAACGAGGCAATAATAACAGGGACGGTTTTAAAGATGAATGAGAGACGATCTAGAAACTATCAAAATACAGTATAAAGTAATTAAAACACTTGCGATATTGATGCAATAACAGAAAACAAAAAATCAATGGGAAAGAATAGAAGGCCCAGAAAAGATCCTGACACGCACAGAACCTGTTTTTCAACCTAGGTGGCGCTGTAAACTAGTAAGAAGTATGGCCCAGCCTATATCGGGTGCTGGGTTTATTCCTTATTAAAAAAAAAAAAAAAAAAAAAAAAAAGTGAATTCCAACCTCACACCATTCATGAAATGTATTCTGGTTGAATTAAACACCTACATCTTTTAACTGTTTGAATAAAATATAGAAGACCTTTATGAATTTGGAGAAGGTCAAACATTTGAAAGCATAAATCATAAACAAAAATATGTGTCCATCCTACCACCTAAAAAAATGTTTTTCCAGTTGATTTGTTTTGAGAGAGAGAAAGAGCAAGCAGGGGAGAGAGGCAGAGAGAGGAGGAGACAGAGGATCTGAAGCAGGCTCTGTGCTGACAACAGAGAGCCCCACATGGGGCTTGAACTCACGAACCGTGAGATCAGGACCTGAGCCAAAGTCAGACACTGAACTGACTGAGCCACCCAGGTGCCCCTGAAAAAAATTTGTTTAATGCCTGTGTGTAAAAAGACACCAAACTAGGGGTGCCTGGGTGGCACAGTCGGTTAAGCGTCCGACTTCAGCCAGGTCACGATCTCGCGGTCCGTGAGTTCGAGCCCCGCGTCGGGCTCTGGGCTGATGGCTCGGAGCCTGGAGCCTGCTTCCGATTCTGTGTCTCCCTCTCTCTCTCTGCCCCTCCCCCGTTCATGCTCTGTCTCTCTCTGTCTCGAAAATAAATAAAAAACGTTGAAAAAAAAATTTTTTTTAATAAAAAAAAAATTTAAAAAAAAGACACCAAACTAAAACAAAGAAGACAAGCCATCTGTTTATGTCTAGATCTCAAATATGCATATTTTGTCTATAACAACAAGAAATTGGAAAGAGGAGAATGGACACACTGGAGTATAGTCATGCGATGAAATATTATGCAGCAGTGAAAGTAAGCTAGGTCTACGCATACCGGCAAGAACATCTCAAAAAGCTAACGTCACGTAGGAGAAAAAAACACAAGTTTCAGAAGGATACACACTCTATGATATATTTATACAAAGTTTTAAACTATGCGATTCTACCATATGTTGTTTAGGAATACATACGTATATAGTAATCATGTAAATGCATGCATGGGAAGGATAAACACCAAATTTAGGATAGTCATTCCCTTTGCGGGGTAGGGTGTGAAGGGAAATGCAGTTGGAAAGGGCCAGGAAGCTTCAACTATATTTGTTCTTTTATTTCCGAAGATGAATGTTGTTTTCTCAATCTTTTAGTATGTTTTATATCACCATCATTTTTTACAAAAAGAGACTGGTCCTTGGTGAAATCATCAAGCGGCTGGATCTTTCTGAGTTATTTGAGCCAATAAAGCCTCAGAACTGCTACAGCCGGTTGGAGTACGGTCTTGTTCCTACCACTCAAGGCTCCTAAGGGATTCTGTCTCCTCCGTGAAGCCTCCCTGACCACTGTGGCTCTCCGAAGAGCTTCTCTGGGCTGCTCAAAGTTATGGTGGCTTCCTCCTGCCCCACTGTTGCTTAGAGTTCTTCCTGAATTCCCTCCTGTACACTCATCTAACAGTAAAATGACAGCAATCACAACACTATCGTTTCTTGGTGCTTTCTGTGGTCAACACGGTGCTCAACTTTCTACAGCCATCATTGGAAACCATCCTTAGAGTGACCCTGTGAGTGTTGCTAACTCCATGTTGCAAACCAGGAAGGAACCTGGAGCTCAGGGATGCTACATGACCCGCTGAAGATGATACAGTGAAAAAGAGTGCTAAGCCCATCTGTCCTCTGCCAGCTCCTCAAAGGTCTTTCCTCCTGGCGTCCCTCACTGCCACCTGAGGCCAGGACCAACAGTGGGAGCAAACGCCATGGCAGACTGCCGGGACTGGTGTTCCCAGGGGCTGAGCCTCGGTGGCCAGGCCAGCGCAGGGCAGACGAGCAGGGCTCCCCACGGTGTAGGCCCTGCGCCCTGCGGTCCTGGGCGTGGGGCAGGGGCCACGGCTGTACCGCCCATCTGGTCGCCACCCGCGGTCAGCCACGGCCTCTCTGACCTGCTTGAGCATATGCCACCAGGTCCCACCAGGTGTCTCCGTCACTTTATTTTTCTGGTGCCTGACCGCGAAACAAGACCGCTGCAAACTATTCACAACTAGACAAGCGGGCTGCCTGCAATTCCAAGGTTCTCAGAGAAACCAGGCTCCTTTAGCCAAAGCTGTGGGCAGGACAGCAAGGAGAAGAGAGGATTCCCGTGCCCTGGACGCCTTCCCATGCCAGCCGGTTCACATGCCCCAGTATTAATACTAGCCAGCACGTGGGTAAATACTCGGTATCTCCAGAGCTCTGCTGTGTGAGCTGTACAAACGTTCACTCACTCAGCCTCACCGCAACCCAGGAGATAAGTACAGAAGTACAGAGAGGCCAGGGCGCCTGGGTGGCTCAGTCCGTCAACCGTCTGAGTTCGACTCAGGTCACGCTCTCGCGGTTCGTGAGTTCAAGCCCCGCGTCGGGCTCTGTGCTGACAGCTTGGACCCTGGAGCCTGCTGTGGATTCTGTTTTGTCCTGACTCAGGTCCCTGATGTCCCTCTCTCTCTGCCCCTCCTCTGCTCTCACACACTCTCTCTCTCTCTCAAAAATAAGTACACATGAAAACAAAATTTGTTTAAATAGTACATGGGGTGCCTGGGTGGCTCAGTTGGTTGGGCGTGACATCCGCTTAGGTCATGATCTCACAGTTCATGAGTTCGAGCTCCACATCAGGCTCTGCGGACAGCTGAGCCTGAAGCCTGCTTCCGATTCTGTGTCTTCCTCACTCTCTGCCCCTCCCCCACTAGCACTCTGTGTCTCTCTCTCTCTCTCTCTTAAAAATAAACATTAAAAATTTTTTTAAAAAAGTAGTACAGAGAGGTTAAGTAACTTACCCAAGGTAACACAGCTAATAAGTGGTGTGGTCATTGGATCGTTCCATCCTCGTGACAACCCTGTAAGGTAGGCATTGCCATCCCTATTTTATAGGTGGGGAAACCAGGCTCAGAAAAATTAAGCCAGCGTTACACAGCTAAACCGTGGCAGAAGCTGATTTCAAATCCAGGTCTATCTGAATCAGGACAAAACAGAAGACTTGGCCCCCTCCCTGAGAGGAAGAGAATACTAGCTCGCAGGGAGGGTCCCGTGTCCTTAGCCCCACATGGGTCCTTGACACAGGCCTGTGGGCACCACCAGGGACTAGACGGCCACCCTTCACTTAGGCAGGGCTGAGCTGCTCTGAGCCATTGCATGAATTGCTTCAAAGAAAACAGAGGGGTGACAGAGCCTGTCATCTTACATGCAAACAGGAACATTTGCCCACCCCAACTCAGGAGAATGAGGGAGCATTGCCTTTGAGGGAGTGGGTTCTTGGTGGGGGCAGCAGAGGTTGCTGGAAGGTAGGATCTGAGGCAGCCTACAGAGAGCCTCAAAACTGCTCCCCTTCCCCAACTATTAACAGCTGCCTGAAATTCCCCCTTTGGAGATGAATTTATTTGGTCAAAGGCATTGGCCTCTGTTAAAATACTGCCCATGGGAGTCTTAGTGCCATTTTCTATATAGTTCTACCCAGGCCTGTGATAGGATGATACACCCTGTTCCCATGGAGTTGTGACTCCACGTGACTCACTGTGGACAATGAAATGTGAGTGGGCGTGGTGTATGTCTATTCCAGAGGGAAGTCTGGCCAGCCCGGTGCACAGTCCTGGACATCTCTCCTTCCCCCCCCCCCCAGTGCTCCAGACGGGGTCAGGTCTAGCTACCTGGGTCCCCAGGGTAAAGATGTTGACCTCCATGGACACGTGGATGAGTGAGAAATACCTTTAAGGGGTTAGCCCCCCAAAATTTTGGTGTGGTTTGTAGTGATAGTATAATCTAGTCCATCTTGGCTGATGCACCAGCAGGGCACATTAATCTAGTCATCGGTCATTAACACCTTAGTGTAATTTGCACAGAACCGGGACTTGGGGAAAACTGGAGCTGTTATGCCCAGAATTCGTGGTCCCCAAAGACCACCAGGGAGCGGAGTCCGATGCAAAAGCAAAGAGCCTTTATTCGAGCTAGCTGGAGCTCAATCTCCTACCTGCACGGACGCAACAGTGAGACACCGGAGACAGAGAGTGAGGGTCAAAAGCACAAAAGGTTTTATAGGGATCATGGCCTTAGCCGATTGGCTGGGGAAGGGTCGTGGACTCAGCTGATTGGCTGCCAAAGTGTGGTCCCAGATCAGCAATTATCAGCGTCACCTGGAACTTGTTAAAAATGCAAATGTTGGGCCTGGTGGTCACAGACCTACTGAATCAGAAACTCCCGGGGTGGGGCTCAGCAATCTGTGTTTGAACGTCTTCCAGGAGATTCTGATGCACCTGAAGTTGAAGAACCACTGTGTCTGAGGATCTCTAACATGTTTGGCCTCAGTGTATACAGAACGTTTCTCACTGGTCACCTATGAACCATTGGCTGTCAGCCTTGCTGTGCTATATAAATACCTACCACCAAACACCATCCCCAGAGACTCTGATTAATTGGTTCGGGGAGGGGTAAAATGCTCCCAGGTCATTCTAAGCCTGGACAGGGTTGAGGGCTCCTGCCTCTGGCCCCTACCTGAGAGAAGCCCTCCCTCTTCTACTCACACTTTCCATGCCTCTCACACTCCCACCTCAGACTTCGGAAGAATGCGTCAATCGGTAAATTACTTAAGGGGAGGAGGCGTGTTCTGAGGTTTGAGCAGGAACTTCTTTCTGCGGCCATGTCGGGGACATAGTCACTAGTCAGCCGGCCTAGGTCTGCTCTTTCAGAGCTTTACTGGGGGAGTGGGGATAAAAGAAGAAAAAAAAATCTGTACTAGTGAATCTCCAAAGATGGGCCCAAATAATTCCACCCCTCTGATACATACATGTTATATCTCAGATCAAAAGTTGGAGTCTACCTTTCCTGAGCTTAAATCTGGGTGATGTTGGGAACCAGGTTGGCCAATAGAGTGAGGTGAGAATGATATTCTGGGACAGCCAAGGCTAGGTTCTAACAAGCCTGGGTCTCCTGGGACACTCACTTTTGGAACCTTCCCTCTCAGAAAGCAGCTGTCATGCCCGAGAAGCCCAAGCCAGAAGCAGCCATGCGGGTACTCTACTCACCAGCCCCAGCCAAGCTCAAAGCCAACTGGCAGCCATGTGAGTCGGTCATCTTGAACACCCAGCCCTGTTAAGCCTTCAGCCCCAGGCACCATTGGAATGTAACCACAGGAGAAATCCCAAGTGAGAAGGATCCAGTTGAGCCGGTCGGCCAGGGAAGTCAGGAGACAGAATAAGTCGCTTCAGTTACCACGTTTCGGAAGTGGTTTCTCATGCTGCAACAGTTAAATACGTAGACATTGGTGCGTGGAAGTGGGGTGCTGCTGTGTTCTTTTTTAAATCTAAAACTTAACCTAAAATTGGCATTGGCTGGGGTGCGGGGGTGGCACAGCTGGTTAAGCATCTGACTCTTGGTTTTGGCTCAGGTCATGATCTCACGGTTTGTGGGATCGAGCTCTACATCAGGCTCTGTGCTGACAGTGCAGAGCCTCCTTGGGATTCCCCCTCTCTCTCTCTGCCACTCATTCTCTCTCTCTCTCTCAATAAATAAATCAGGGAATAATCAATAAATACATTTAATTAAATATAGAAATATATATAAGCTATATGTATAAATTGATATAAATATAAATCAATCGATAAATTTTATTTAAATTGGCATTGGCTTTGGGACAAGGGAAGAGGCAGAAGCCAGAAAGGCTTGGAGAAAACCGTTGGTGAAGGCTTGATGGACAGGGAGGCAGAGCACAGAGAAGAGGCTCTTCTTCTTTTTTTTAAATATAATTTATTGTCAAATTGGCTTCCGTACAACACCCGCTGCTCATCCCAACAAGTGCAGAAGAGGCTCTTCGGCCTCACATGCAGTGGCAGGAAGGTGACAACACTGGGAACTTTAGTGACACTACACAGAAAATGTAGTAGGTGAACTGCTGGGTTTGACGAAGGAGTTTTCCTGGTTGTGGGTTGCAAGTGCCAGCTTTTGACAAGGTCTCGCAGAAGAAGAAAAGAGAAAAGTGAACTGAAAAGACACTTCAAAACAATTTTCTTTCTTTCTCTCTCTTAATCTCTCTTTGTGAAGACTTTATTTTTTAGAGCAGTGTTAGGTTCACAGGAAAATTGAGTGGAAGGTTGAGAGAGTTCCCGTGTACCCCCGCCCCCAATGTGCACAGCCTTCCCCACCATCAACACCCTCACCAGAGTGGGACCTTTGTTATAATGATGAACCCACACTGACACATCACTAGCACCAAAGTCCACAGTTTATATGAGGGTTCACTCTAGGTACATTCTATGAGGGTTATTTTTTTTATTTTTTAATTTAATTAATTAATTAATTTATTTATTTATTTATTTATTTTGGTGTTCGGTGACATTTTTTAAAAATTTACATCTAATTTAGTTAGCATATAGTGATCTCAGGGGTAGATTCCTCAGTGCCCCTTCCCCATTTAGCCCATCCCCCCTCCCACAACCCCTCCAGCAACCCTCTGTTTGTTCTCCATATTTAAGAGTCTCTTATGTTTTTGTCCCCCCTCGCTGTTTTTATATTATCTTTGCTTCCCTTCCCTCGTGTTCATCTGTTCTGTGTCTTAAAGTCCTCCTATGAGTGAAGTCATATGATATTTGTCTTTCTCTGACTAATTTCGCTTAGCATGATACCCTCTAGTTCCATCCACGTAGCTGCAAATGGCAAGATTTCATTCTTTTTGATGGCCGAGTAATACTCCATTGTATATATATACCACTTCTTTATCCATTCATCCATCAATGGACATTTGGACTCTTTCCATACTTCGGCTATTGTTGATAGTGATGCTATAAACATCGGGGTGCATGTGTCCCTTCGAGACAGCATACCTGTATCCCTTGGATAAATACCTAGTAGTGCAATTGCTGGGTCATAGGGTAGTTCTATTTTTAATTTTTTGAGGAATCTCCATACCATTTTCCAGAGTGGCTGCACCAGCTTGCATTCCTACCAGCAGTGCAAAAGAGATCCTCTCTCCACATCCTCGCCAACATCTGTCGTTGTCTGAGTTGTTCATATCAGCCATTCTGACAGGTGTGAGGTGATATCTCATTGTGGTTTTGATTTGTATTTCCCTGATGATGAGTGATGTTGAGCATTTTTCCATGTGTTGATTGCCATCTGGATGTCTTCTGTGGATAACTGTCTATTCATGTCTTTTGCCCATTTCTTCACTGGATTATTTGTTTTTGGGTGTTGAGTTTGATAAGTTCTCTAAAGGTTTGGGATACTAACCCTTTATCTGATATGTTATTTGCAAATATCTTCTTCCATTACGTTGGTTGCCTTTTAGTTTTGCTGATTGTTTCCTTCACTGTGCAGAAGGTTTTTATTTTGATGAGGTCCCAATAGTTTATTTTTGCTTTTGTTTCCCATTTTTGCCTCTGGAGACGTGTTGAGTGAGAAGTTGCTGCGGCCAAGATCAAAGAGGTTTTTGCCTGCTTTCTCCTTGAGGATTTTGATGGCTTCCTGTCTTACATTTGGGTCTTTCATCCATTTTGAGTTTATTTTTGTGCATGGTGTAAGAAAGTGGTCCAGGTTCATTCTTCTGCATGTCGCTGTCCAGTTTTCCCAGCACCACTTGCTGACGAGACTGTCTTTATTCCATTGGATATTCTTTCCTGCTTTGTCAAAGATGAGTTGGCCATACGTTTGTGGGTCCATTTCTGGGTTCTCTATTCTGTTCCATTGATCTGAGTGTCTGCTCTTGTGCCAGTACCATAGGGTCTTGATGATTACAGCTTTGTCATACAGCTTGAAGTTCGGGATCGTGATGCCTCCTGCTTTGGTTTTCTTTTTCAAGATTGCTTTGGCTATTCGGGGTCTTTTCTGGTTCCATACAAATTTTAGGATTGTTTGTTCTAGCACTGTGAAGAATGCTGGTCTTATTTTGATAAGGATTTCATTGAATATGTAGATTGCTTTGGGGAGTGTTGACATTTTAACAATATTTGTTCTTCCAAGCCAGGAGCATGGAATATTTTTCCATTTTTTTGTGTCTTCTTCAATTTCTTTTATAAGCTTTCTATAGTTCTCAGTGTATAGATCTTTCACCTCTTTGGGTTAGATTTATTCCTAGGTATTTTGTGGGTTTTGGTGCAATTGTAAATGGGATCGATTCCTTGATTTCTCTTTCTGTTGCTTCATTATTGGTGTATAGGAATGCAACCAATTTCCGTGCATTGATTTTATATCCTGGCACTTTGCTGAATTCATGAATCAGTTCTAGCAGTTTTTTGGTGGAATCTTTGGGTTTTCCATATAGAGTATCATGTCATCTGTGAAGATGGAGAGTTTCACCTCCTCCTGGCCAATTTGGATGCCTTTTATTTCTTTGTGTTTTCTGATTGCTGAGGCTAAGACTTCCAACATTGTGTTGAATAACAGTGGCGAGAGCGGACATCCCTGTCTTGTTCCTGACCTTAGGGGGAAAGCTCTCAGTTTTTCTCCATTGAGGAATTGAGGATGACATTAGCACTGGGTCTTTCATATATGGCTTTTATGATCTCGAGGTATAATCCTTCCATCCCTACTTTTTTGAATGTTTATCAAAAAAGGATGTTGTATTTTGTCAAATGCTTTCTCTGCAACTATCGAGAGGATCATGTGGTTCTTGTCCTTTCTTTTATTGATGTGATGAATCACATTGATTGTTTTGTGGATGTTGAACCAGCCCTGCATACAAGGTATTAATCCCACTTGGTTGTGGTGAATAATTTTTTTAACGTATTGTTGGATCCAGTTGGCTAATATCTTCTTGAGGATTTTTGCATCCATGTTCATCAGGGAAATTGGTCTATAATTCTCCTTTTTAGTGGGGTCTTTTCTGGTTTCGGAATCAAGGTAATGCTGGCTTCATAGAAAGAGTTTGGAAGTTTTCCTTCCATTTCTATTTTTTGGAACAGCTTCAAAGAGAATAGGTGTTAACTCTTCCTTAAATGTTTGGTAGAATTCCCCTGGAAAGCCATCTGGCCCTGGACTCTTGTTTTTTGGTTGATTTTTGATTACTAATTCAATTTATTTACTGGTTATGGGTCTGTTCAAATTTTCTATTTTTTCCTGTTTCAGTGTTGGTAGTGTATACGTTTCTAGGAATTTGTCCATTTCTTCCACATTGCCCATTTTATTGGCATATAATTGCTCATAATATTCTCTTATTATTGTTTTTATTTCTGCTGTGTCAGTTGTGATCTCTCCTCTTTCATTCTTGATTTTATTTATTTGGGTCCTTTCCTTTTTATTTTTGATCAAACTGTCTAGTGGTTTATCAATTTTGTTAATTCTTTCAAAGAACCAGCTCTGGTTTCATTGATCTGTTCTACTGGGGGGTTTTTTGGTTTCAATAGCATTGATTTCTGCTCTAATCTTTATTATTTCCTGTCTTCTGCTGGTTTGGGGTTTTATTTGCTGTTCTTTTTCCAGCTCTTTAAGGTGTAAGGTTAGGTTGTGTATCTGAGACCTTTCTTCCTTCTTTAGGAAGGCCTGAATTGCTATCTACTTTCCTCTTATGACTGCCTTTGCTGCCTCCCAGAGGTTGTGGGCTCTGGTGTTAACATTTTCATTGGCTTCCCTGTACTTTTTAATTTCTTCTTTAACTTCATGGTTAACCCGTTCATTCTTTAGTAGGATGTTCTTTAGCCTCCAAGTATTTGTTATCTTTCCAAATTTTTTCTTGTGGTTGATTTCAAGTTTCATAGCATTGTGGTCTGAAAATATGCACGGTATGATCTCGATCGTTTTGTACTTGTTGAGGGCTGACTTGTGTCCTATCATGTGGTCTATTCTGGAGAACGTTCCATGTGCACTGGAGAAGAATATATATTCTGCTGCTTTAGGATGAAATGTTCTGAATATATCTGTTAAGGCCATCTGGTCCAGTGTGTCATTCAAAGCCATTGTTTCCTTGTTGGTTTTCTGGTTAGATGATCTGTCCATTGTTGTAAGTGGGGTGTTTAAGTTTCCTACTATTATGGTATTATTATCAATGAGGTTCTTTATGTTTGTGATTAATTGATTTATATATTTGGGTTCCTCCACGTTTGGAGCATAAATGTTTACAATTGTCAGGTCTTCATGGTGGATAGACCCCTTAATTATGATATAATGCCCTTTTTCATCTCTTGTTACAGTCTTTATCTTAAAGTCTAGACTGTCTGGTATAAGTATGGCTACTTTGGCTTTCTTTTGCTGACCATTAGCATGATAGATGGTTCTCCATCCCTTTACTTTCAATCTGCAGGTGTCTTTAGGTCTAAAGTGGGTCTCTTGTAAACAGCATATAGATGGGTCTTGTTTTCTTCTCCATTCTGTTACCCTGTGTCTTTTGATTGGAGCATTCAGTCCACTGACGTTGAGTGAGTACTGAAAAATATAAATTTGTTGCCATTATGTTGTTTGTAGAGTTGGAGTTTCTGGTGGTGTTCTCTGGTCCTTTCTAGTTTTTGTTGCTTTTGGTATTTATATTTATCTATCTATCTATCTATCTATCTATCATCTATTTATCTATTTATTTAGTCTTTTCTCCCCTCAGAGAGTCCCCCTTAAAATTTCTTGCAGGCCTGGTTTAGTGGTCACAAACTCCTTTAATTTTTGTTTGGGAAACTTTTTATCTCTCCTTCTATTTTGAATGACAGCCTTGCTGGATAAAGAATTCATGCTGCATATCTTTCTCATTTAGCACATTGAATATATCCTGCCACTCCTTTCTGGCCTGCCAAGTTTCTGTGGATAGGTCTGCGGCAAACCTGATCTGTCTTCCCTATATATTAAGCACTTTTTTTCCCCTTGCTGCTTTCATGATTCTTTCCTGGCCTGAGTATTTTGTGAATTTGATTATGATATGCCTTGTTTATAGTTGGTTTTTGTTGAATCTAATGGGAGTCCTCTGTGCTTCCTGGATTTTAATGTCTGTGTCTTCCCCCAGGTTAGGAAAGTTTTCTGCTATGATTTGCTCATATAACCCTTCTACCCCTTTTTCTCTGTCCTCATCTTCTGAGACCCGTGTGATTCTGATGTTGTTCCTTTTTAATGAGTCACTGATTTCTCTAATTTTTAAATCATGCTCTTTTGCCTTCGTCTCCCTTTTTTCCTGCTTCATTATTCTCCAGAAGTTTGTCATCTATATCGCTGATTATCTGCTCTGCCTCATCCATCCTTCCACCGTGACATCCATTCGAGATTGCAGCTCAGTTACAGCATTTTTTCATTTCATTCTGACTAGCTTTTACTTCTTTTATCTCCACAGAAAGTGAGTCTAATCTATTTTTGACTCCAGCTAGTATTCTTATTATCGTGATTCTAAATTCAGGTTCAGACATCTTGCTCATATCTGTGTTAGTTAAGTTCCTGGCTGTCGTTTCTTCCTGCTTTTTCTTTTGGGGTGAATTCCTTTGTTTCATCATTTTGAAGGGAGAAAAGGAATTAATGAGGTAAAAAAAATTAAAAACAATTAAAATTTTTAAAAATTAAAATTGAAAAATTAAAAACTACAAACAAGAAAATAAAATAAATGATGCTAGATCCTAGGTGTGTTTTGGTCTGGGTATTGAAAGGGGCTTGATAGATTAGAGGAAAAAAGGGCAGAAAAAAAAAGGCAATAATTGGAAAATTTGAAAAAATGAATACACTGAAATAGAATAAAATTAAATTCTGGAAGTAAAATAGAATTTGAAAAAAATTACACAAAAGTAAAAAATATAGTAGAAAAAAATTAAAGAAAAATATTTTTAATAAAAATTTAAAATAAAAATAATTTTCTTCTCTTTTGTATTCAAGAAAAAGAAAAGAAATGAAAAAGAGAAAGAGAAAAAAAAAGAAAATTGAATAAAATAGATGGACCAGCAAACAGACTGAAATACGATTGAAATTATTTCGTTTTCCCCTAGAAGTCAAACTATGAAGCACTTTATAGTCCGTAGACTAAGCAGGCGGAGAGACTTGTATTCCTGAAGAGCAGGGTTGGCTCACTTGGACAGGGCTTAGTGTAATGACTCTGTTCTCCACTAGATGGTGCTGCTTTTGCTTACTGGGGTGTATTGTTGGGGTGCTTGTAGGTGTGTATGTGCATGCAGTGGGAGCAGTGAAAATGGCGTCACCCAGCTATCCAGTCTCCAGTATCGGAACTCTGTTCTCCCCGATCAGCAATCGTGCTCCTGTCCTTTGCCTTTGGCTTCCATCCACTCCCTGCTTTTACACTGTCCATGACCAAGCCCAGGCAGCACCTCCTTCCTGAGTTTTATCTCACATGCAGCTGTGTTTCCCGACCCCTCACTTCTGAGGGACCATGGCTTTGACCCATTCTGCCCCTCTGCTGGAGGGTCTTGCCCAGGGAAGTTTGCGGATCTGGGCTGCTGCCGATGCCCAGAGACTGTGGCTGGGTGCCAGCCCACCCTAGAAGAAGTTCATGCGATTGTGTAGAAGCATTTCAGGGATTGTGGAAAATCACAACACACATCTGGCACCAGGCTCACCCTTAGCGACCTTGTTCCAACACCAGCGAATGTAGTTGTTCTCTGGGGTCTGCTGGCACCTTTGCCTTTGGGAGGGCCACACAGCCTCTACCGGATGTCCTCCCAGCAGGGGAACCGCCTCTCTCATGTGGCCTGAAGCCCCCCAGATTCTACTCTGCTCCTGGGGATTCGCCCTTCCCACCAGAGCACCGCCAGGTATCAGCTGTGGAGTTTCAGACTCTGCGCTGCCCTTGTTTACAGTCTTAATGGAATTTAAACCCTCTCCTTTCTCCTTTCTCCCTCTTTAGTTCAGTCCCTGAGGCTGTTTCCACTTCTCTACTTTCTCTCCAGCTGCTTTTTGGCGGGGGGGGGATGCTTTTCCTGTATTCTCCGCCCCCCGCAGTCCACCCCCATCTACGTCCTCTCTCTGGATGCAAAAACAGCTCCCTGCCCTCCCTGTTTCTCTCTCCCTCAGTTCACCTCTCTGTGCCATGTACCTGCTGAGTTCTGTGGTTCAGGTTGTGCAGATTGTTGTGTTAATCCTCAGATCAGTTTTCTAGGTGTGCAGGATCGTTTAGTGTTGGTCTGGCTGCATCTCATGGATGTGACACACAAGAAAAACTTCCATGCTGTTCCACCATCTTGGCTCCTCCCCCAATTTCTTGTTTAACGTTTATTTATTTTTGAGAGAGAGAGAGAGAGACAGCACGAGCGGGGAAGGGGCAGAGAGAGAGGGAGACACAGAATCCGAAGCAGGCTGAAGGCTCTAAGCTGTCAGCACAGAGCCTACACAGGGCTCAAACCCACGAACTGTGAGCTCATGACCTGAGCCGAAGTCAGATGCTTAACCAACTGAGCCACCCAGGTGCCCCACATTCTCTGAGTTTTAACAGAAGTACTGTCACATGTATTTACTATTACAGTACGACACAGAATAGTTTCACTGCCCTAAAATTCCTCTGTCCTCCATCAATCCATCCCCTACCTCCAACTCTGGGCAACCACTGAGATTTTTAGTGTTTTAGTATCTATAATTTTGCCTTTTCCAGAATGTCATATAGTGGGCACCATACAGTCTGTAGCCTTTCAGATTGGCTTCTTTCACTTAGGAATGTGCATTTAAGATTTTTGCATGTCTTTCCATGGCTTGACAGCTCACTTCTCTTTAGCACTGAATAACGTCCCATTGTGTGGATGTACCAGAGCTTACTTATCCATTCACCTACTGAAGGATATCTTGGCTGCTTCCAAGTTTTGGCAATTATGAATAAAGCTGCTATGGTACAGGTTTTGGTGGACATGAGTTTTCAACTCCTTTGGGTAAATAGCAAGAAGCAAGATCACTGGATCACATGGTAGGGGTGTGTTTAGTTTTGTAAGAAACCACCAAACTGTCTTCCAAAAGTGACTGTGCCATTTTTCATGTTCACCAGCAATAAAGGAGAGTTTCCATTGCTGCACGTCCTTGCCAGCATTTGGTGTCATCAGCGTTCTGGACTTTGGCCATTCTAATCGGTATGTAGTGGTATCTCATCGTTTTAATTTGCAATTCCCTGATGCCATATGATGTGGAACATCTTCTCATGTGCTTATTTACCATCTGTGTATCTTTTTTGGTGAGGTATCTGTGCAGATCTTTGGCCCATCTTGAAATCGGGTTGTTGTTTTTATTGCAGAGTTTTAAGAGTTCTTTGTACATTTTGGATCCCAGTCCTTTATCAGATGTGCCTTTTGCAAATATTTTCTCCAGGTCTGTGGCTTATGTTCTCATTCTCTTGACACTGTCTTTTGCAGAGCAGAAGTTTTTTGTATTAATGAAGTGCAGTGTATCACTTCTTTTTGTAATGGATTGTGCTTTGGTGTTGTATCTAAAAAAATCATTGCCAAACTCAAGGTCATCCAGGTTTTCTCCTGTGTTCTGTTCTCCTCAAGAGATTTTATAGTTTGTTTGTTTTTTTTTAAGTAGGCTTCATGCCCAGTGTAGAGTCCCAACGTGGGGCCCGAAGTCAAAACCCTGAGACCAAAGCCCAAGCTGAGATCAAGAGTCAGACACCTAATCAACTGAGCCACCCAGGCACCAAGAGATTGTATAGTTTTGCATTTTATATTCCAGTCTCTGAATCATTTTGAGTTGATTTTTGTGACAGGTATAAGGTCTGTGTCTAAATTCATTCTTTCACATGTGAATTGAGCATTTATATGATTCCATTTTCTTTCATTTCTTGGCAGATAAATTATACTTTTGTGTTTACTTTTTTTAGTGATTGCCCTAGAGCTTGAAATATACATTTATGACTAATCCAAATCTACTTTCAAATAACATTATATCACTTCACATGTAGCATGAGGACCTTATTGTAACAAAATAATTCTAATTCCTCCCCCCATCCCTTTATCATTGCTGTCATTCATTTCACTTACAAATAAGCTTACAAAAGCATATATTTGTATATAGAATACATATAAAGCATACATAATCACATATATTACTACTGTTATTATTTTGAGCAAACCGTTCTGTGCTAGATCAATTAAGAATAAGAAAACTTAGGGGCGCCTGGGTGGCTCAGTCGGTTAAGCGTCCGGCTTCAGCTCAGGTCGCAATCTCGCGGTCCGTGAGTTCGAGCCCCGTGTCGGGCTCTGGGCTGATGGCTCAGAGCCTGGAGCCTGCTTCCGATTCTGTGTCTCCCTCTCTCTCTGACCCTCCCCCGTTCATGCTCTGTCTCTCTCTGTCTCAAAAATAAATAAACTTAAAAAAAATTTTTTTTTAAGAATAAGAAAAATTAAAGTTTTTATTTTGCCTTCACTATTCCTTCTTTGCTCTTCCTTTCTTTTGCAGATGCAAGTTTCTACCCTATATCACTTCCCTTCTCTCTAAAGAACTTCTTTTATCATTTCTTGCAAGAAGGGTCTACTGACAACAAATCCCCTCAACTTTTGTTTTTACGTGGAAGTCTGTTTCTCCTTCACTTTTGAGGGACAATTTTGCAGGGTACATAATTGTAGGTCAGGGTTTTCTCTCTTACCACTTTCGATATTTCATTCCACTCTCTTCTCGCTTGCCTTGTTTCTGAGAAGTCAGATGTAATTGTCATTAAGGTGGTTTTTTTTCCCTTTGACTTCTTTCAGGGTTTATTCTTTAAAAAAAAATTTTTTTTTTAATGTTTACTTTTGACAGAGAGAGAGACAGAGCATGAGCAGGGAGGGGGCAGAGAGAGATGGAGACAGACTTGGAAGCAGGCTCCAGGCTCTGAGCCGTCAGCACAGAGCCCAATGTGGGGCTCAAACTCACAGACCATGAGATCATGACCTGAGCCAAAGTCGGACGCTCAACCGACTAAGCCACCCAGGCGCCCCTCAGGATTTATTCTTTATCTTTGACTTTCTGTAGTTTGACAATGATATGCCTAGTAGTTTGACAATGATATGCCTAGATGTAGTTTCATGGCATTCACTCTGCTTGTTGTCTCCTGGTTTCCTGGTTTGGTATCTGACATTAACCTGGGGAATTTCCCAATTGTTATTGTTTCAAATATTTCTGTTCCTTTCTCTCTTTCTTCTCCTTCTGTTATTTCCATTATACTTAGGCTACATCTTTTATAGCTGCCCCACAGTCCTTGGATGTTGGTGTGTGGGGGTTTTTGTTTTTGTTGTTTTTGTCTTTGTTCTCTTTACTTTTCAGTTTGGGGAGATTCTACAGACATATCCTCATGCTCAAAGATTCTTTCCTCAGTCATGCCCAGTCTATTAAAAAGCCCATCAAGCATTCTTTTGTGTATGTGAACTCTATGCCAAATGTGGGGCCTCCCATCAAACATTATTGATTTATATTACAGTGTGGACTTTTTTAAAAAGTGATTTATTGGGGCGCCTGGGTGGCTTGGTCGGTTAAGCGTCCGACTTTGGCTCAGGTCACGATCTCGCGGTATGTGGGTTCGAGCCCCGCGTCGGGCTCTGTGCTGACTGCTCAGAGCCTGGAGCCTGTTTCAGATTCTGTGTCTCCCTCTCTCTCTGACCCTCTCCCGTTCATGCTCTGTCTCTCTCTGTCTCAAAAATAAATAAACGTTTAAAAAATGTTATTTTAAAGTGTATTTATTTATTTAAGTAATCTCTACACCCAGCATGGGGCTCAAACTCACAACACTGAGATCAAGAGTCGAATGCTCTTCTGACTGAGCCAGCCAGGTGCCTCATCTATTACAGTGGTTTTAATCTCTAGTGTTTCTTCTAGTTCTTTCAAAGTATTTCCATCTCTCTGCCTACATTGTTCTTCTGGTCTTGCATGCTATCTACTTCATCCATTAGAGACCTCAGTATATTCATCATAGCTATTTTGCATTCCTGGTGTGATAATTCCAACATCTCTGCTATGTGTTGTTCTGATATTTGCTCTGTCTCTTCAAATATCTCTTCTGATATTTGCTCTTGTGTTTTTGCCTTTTAGTATGCCTTGTAATTTTTTCTTAATAGCCAGATGTGTATCATGTACCAAGTAAAAGAAACTTTTGTAAATAGGACTATAGTGACATTGTGGTGAGGAGGGGGATGAGGAAGCATTCTATAGTCCTATAATTAGGTTTCAGTCTTTTAGTGAGTCTGTGCCTATGGACAATGAACTTCACAAGCATCTCTCAGTATTTCTTCTCCCCCTTTAGGTGAGACACGGTGGCCAGGGCAGGCTGGAGTTTGGTATCTCCCTTTCTCCAGGTCAGTTAGGCTCTGATAACAGTTGAGGAACTTCATTTACACCTGGACTTGATTTAGATAAGAACTGGAGCTAATGCTGAATGGGGTCAAACTTTTGGGAGTCATCGGAGGGAGTAGTATGCATAGGGCAAGGACATGAGTCGTTGGGGCCTAAAGGCAAACTGTGCTCGTTAGTCTTCAATGATGGCCTGAAACAATTCTGCCCTCACTGTACAATCATACTGTGCCTCACATGAAGAGGCACAGTCTAGTTCCCCTCCTCTTGAAAATGGGCTCTCTTTAGGGATCCTTGACAACAATACAGCAGAACTGATATTCTGGGACTTCTGAGCTAAGTCATAAGAAGATTGAAGCTTCTTCCTGGGATTCTTTTAACTCTTGCTCTTGGGATGCTTCCCCTGGAGAGCCTGCCACCACTAGACTGTAAGAAGCCTAAGTCACAAACAAAGGTCACACATGTAGACTCTATAGTCAACAGCCTCATGTGAGCTCCCAGCCCACAACATCTACTGCCAACCATGTAAGTGAGCCATCTTGGTGGTAGCTCATTCAAGCCTTCAAATGACTCCAAGCCCAGCTGCCATTTGACTACAAATTCATAAGAAACTGTACATGAGAATGACCCAGCTGAGCACTGTCAAATCACAAAATTAGGAGTGATAACAATAAATATTTATTTTAAGTCACTAAGTTTCAGGATAGCTTGTTATACCAAGAGATAACCAGACAACTTCTAATGTATGAGTCCAGAGAGCCAGAAAAGAATGGGTGCTACCAGCTTTGGGATGATAAAAGAAAGCATCAAGACACCATGAGCTAAAGAGGGCAGACAAGTACATATCACATAATAGATGTTCTGTAGCACTTGTTAAATGAACAAGCCAATGAATAAATAAAAGTGGGCATGGCAAGAACAGATTTCTCCTTCTTCCAAGTCTAACAAAGGCCTGGCTCTCTTCAGCCACCAGGAAACAATTTTCTCCAAGACTGTATCCCCAGCCAGCCCTGGCCATGATGGAAGGGTGTGCCTGAAGACCTTCCCTATCCTCCCACTCTGGGAAATAAAAGAGGCTTCCTCCTCGGGGCTATGGCAGCCTCCCTCCTCCTCCTCCTCCTGCTCTGCTCCTCCTTTCCATAGTTCCCCAGTACTTTTCAGTTAATAAGCATTTCCTTTCAGCCTACCACGTTTTTACACCATTATAATGGACACCTCTGAAAGCCAGCCCCTCTCTAAGAGGTTGACTCTTTATTTTTTTTTATTCTCCAGCAGTTCTCTAGACCCCCACATTGACTCCAGGAATACCAAAACAAATGTCATGGGAACACAGGTCTGTTTTCTACAGGAATCCATACAGAAGAGGCTCTGAATAGGAAAAACTCTTTAACTTTCACTGAGGTTGGGGGAAGACTTATTCATTCCCCAATCACTTAGTGTGAAAGCTTAAGTGAAGAAAGTACTTAGATTAGAGTCTCAATTTTTCCATCTATGAAAAGGGAATCATTGTCCCCACATCACAAGGTTACTGTTAAAAGTAAGGCAAATGCACTGAGAAAATGTTTATTTAACCTAGCACAGAGTGTGGGCCCATTGGACCCCCACTGAATGTCCATTTGATGATCCCCACCCCCATCACCATAGGAGAAAAAGGTGCAATATTCCATTCTGCGAACTTCAGACTTTGAGGTTTCTCTCTCAGCCTAGTTCAGAAGTACCACCCAAAACAGTCTCCTAAAAGAGTGCTAAGACCATGTCATGCTAAGACATCATTAGTAAAGGAATTATTTATATGGAGTTACCACTAGAATTTCTTTCTCCTCCCTTCCCTTGTCTTTCTCCTTCTTGAAGAAAACTGTGCACCAGCTGAATCAGAGATTACAGGGGGTTTTCACTCGGAACCTGAGTTCCAATCTTCCCTCTACTCCTCCTGAGCTTTTCCAACCTCTTGCTCTCTCCTTAGCAACTCAGTGTTCCTGAAAAGAACTGAGCAGCAGCCTGAAAGAATGGGTAGAGTACTAGAAAGAGATCCAGGATGTGGTGGTTAAATTTTGCATTCACTTGACTGGGCCAAGGGATGCCCAGATCGCTGGTGAAACATTATTTCTGTGTATGCCTGTGAGGGTGTTTCCGGAAGAGATTTACATTTGAATTGGTGAACTGAGTAAAACAGATGGCCCTCCTCCATATGAGTATCATCCAATACACTGAGGGTCAGAATAGAACAAAAAAGGCAGCGGAAGGGTCAATTCTTTTTCTCTGTTTAAGCTGAGACATCCGTCCCCTCCTGCCCTCAGACATTGGTGCTCCTGGTTTTTGGCCTTTGGACTTAGACTGAATTATACCACTGACTTTCCTGGTTCTCTGGCTTACGGAAGCAGACCATAGGACTTCTTGGCCTCCCTACTGCATGACTAGTGCCTTTCAGAAATCTCCTATCTATGTATCTATGTATCTATCTATCATCTGTCTATCTATCTATCCATCTACTCTATCTACCTATCAATCAATTATCTACCTATCATCTATCTATCCATCCATCTACTTATCTATCTACCTATTTATTGGTTCCATTTCTCTGTAGAACCCTAACACACAGGAGTTCTAGTGTCCAGTCTTGGCTCTTTCTTTCATCCACAAAATCGCCTAAATACGTGACAAGTTCATAGCAAGATCCTTGTCACTAGAGATATTCAAGTACAGTTAATAAAACATCCTGGGGAGGCCTTCAATTCAGTGAATAATTGAATGACATAATAAACTTTATCCTGATGGCACTAAAGAGCCATGGAGAAGGCTAAAGTATTTTACACTTGTTCTAAGGCTTGTTTCAGACTTGGACATGACACAAGCAAACTTTCTGTTCATAAAGATTACAGCAGCAGTAAGGTGAAGAATGGATGAGGTAGGAGAGGGTGAGAGATTGGAACGCCATTAGGAAAATATTTTTTTTTTCTAATGGGACACATTAAGAAGGCCTGAACTGGGGTACTGCCCTTTCCGGCATTTAGCACATTACTTCATTCATTCAACAAAAATTTATCAAGCCCCTAACATAAGTCAGGCAGCATTTTAAACATTGATAATTATTAGTGAGGGTGAGAGGGCTATAGACTACATTGTTTTGTTATTTAATTGTTCTAATTAACTTACTCCTTGGACAAATTAGAGTTTTCGTTTACATTTTGCCCAATAAACAAGAATTGGATTGAATTGAAATAATACAGCATTGCAATAATCCTCACAGCTCTCCAGGTAGACGACTAGGCCTTGGATCAAAGAGATGGATGTGAGAAGTCACTAAGGGCAATAAGGAAGGTTCCCATATCCCAGTTCCTAAAGTACCCACAAGTACCAGCACATGGTCAACCAGAAGAAACACGGCATGTCGATCTGTGCGTTTTCTTTAGAAAGTTCTCAGGCACATATCCAGTTTGCAGAAGCCAGAGTGAACTGAATGCTCTGGCCCCACATTGTCAGAACACCACTCCCTGCTGAGGCTCCCAAAAATATTTAGGTGGAGATTGAAACTAACCCTTAACAAAGAAAGTAGAGGAGGGAGGAAGGCTGGTTCAACAACAAAGATGGTGAAAGGAAAGAACATTCTTCGTAGTGTTTCTAAAAATAGCTCAAGTCAACAAACCTCATCCAAAGTTGCCCAAATATGAAAAATTAAATAGAAATCTGGTGTTGTCATTATTCCGAGAGTTTACTGGAAGGCAAAACGCATCACCTTGACTTGTATGACAGCGCAGACAGAAGACAATCTCTTCTTAAGTCTTGTACAAAAAAACCATGTGCGACAACAGGGCTTGCCTTCGGTTTGTGAGCAAGTTAGTTTGGGGGTTGGTGTTTGCCTGCAGGAGAAGGATCAGGACAAAAATGACCAACAAAATCAAAATGGCAGTACGTTTGTCAACTGCTTTTGTTTTCACCTTCACTTTCCACCTATATGCTCTGCTTTTTCATCTCCACTTTAGGAGAACATGGAAATTAGTCAGCTTTCCACTAACAGATTCTAGAATCTTCTTCATCTGTCGTGTGGGAACAACATTGCAGTCCTGAGTACCTCCTGAGTGGTTGTGAGCATCCCATAATGTTACCATCCACAGGATGATTTGAAAAGTCAAAGGTGCTTTGAAAGCACAGATATTGTTGACTTTCCACCCATCATCCACTCCTCCCTGAAACTGTGACTCCCACCCTGATACACACACCTAATTCATTCATTCATTCACTCATGCAACAAATATTTTTTTAGCACCCACCCCGTGTTAGGCATTGTTCCAGGCACTGGGGCTATATCAGGAATAAAACATCCCTCTTGGAGCTTATATAATAGTGCAAGAAGATAGATATTAAACAAATAAATACATAGAAAATTTCAGGCAGTGATAAATAATAAAGAAAAAATAAAATACACTATGAAAACCCTAAGTCTAAATATTACTGTGATAGAAGACAGTGCCTGTGTGCATGTGTGTGTGTGCACATGTGTGTGTGCACGTGTGTGTGTGCACGTGTTGAGATGGAACATGCAGAGAGAGGAGGAGGAGGGAAGGGGAAACTGAAGACAGCAGGCAGAAGGACCATATAAGTACATGAGTGTAAGAATAATTTTGGCGGTAAGAATTGGGATGGAATCACTCTGACTTTTGGAAGAACATCGAGTCCAAGACCTATTTATTCTGTGATTCATTGTTCTGGCTTTGTCTGGACCATGGCAGGGAGAGAGTCTAGACAAGGTGCCCCATGGGGCTCAGCAGCAAATGACCCAGTTGTGGGAAGCAGAATGTGAAAGTGGGGAATTGCACCTGTCAGGGCCCCTTCCCTGTCAGTACTCGCTAAAAGCTGATGTGAGGATGAAGTGGCACCTCCCTGGAATCTTCTAGACCTTCTCCTGCTCTCCAGCTCTCGGGCTTAGCTCCTCCTCCCCGAGGGAACACTGGTCTGGAAGCTCTGAAGGCCCAATCATCATGCCCTCTCCAGGAGGTGAGAGGCCGGGCTCTTGCCCCCACCCTGACCCCCACCAGACCCTCTGCTCACCCGGGCTCACCTGGGTTATGCTGCACCTACAGATCCTGTGGTTCCAATTTTGGAAGAAGTAGCTTATGAACATTTCAGGCCCTAGTGGACCCTCCATATTTAGTCTCTATTATTATCATCAAATCAGCCTTCTGAGCTTCTGTCTCCTCATCTGTAAAATGAATATCACACCAGCTAGCTCATAAGATAGATCGTGAGTACCAGAAATTATCGTGTGCCACAGGCACTGTGCTACGTACGTCACAAGCCTCATCCCGTTTATTTTAACAAAATTCCGTAGCCACGATTATACCCATTTTACAGATGAGAAATCCGAACAGAGACAGTTAAGAAAAAAAAAAAAAAACTTGCCCAAGGTCACACAGCTGGGAGGCTATAGAGCCATGACTCAAAATCAGCTTTGTCTGTCTCCAAAGCTAGTGTGCTTGATTAATGCTTCTAGAGTACCTCGTCATAATAAGAGTACCAGTTAGCTAACTGCTAGGAAACAGGTGACCCCAAAAGTTAGTGGCTTCAGACAACCGCCATAGATTTAGCCCACAATTCTGCAGGCCAGTAATTTAGGCAAGGCTCAGTTGGCTGGTTCTTCCGGCCTTCGTCAGACTCCCTCGTGCATCCGTGGTCAGAGGCTTGGTGGCTCATACCCACGTGAGTCGACTGGCTGCGGTCGGGGTGCCACAGCCCTCTTCTACGTGGTCTCTCATCATCCAATAGGCCAGCCTGGGCTTTTTCCCCACGGCAGTGACCTCGACTTGAAACTGGCACACTGTCCCTTGTGCCCCATACTCGTGTACAAAAGTAAGTCAGAAGCCAGCCGAGATTCAAGAAGTGGAGAAATCGACTCCACCCGTTGCCAGGAGCTGTGGCAAAAGGCACATTCAGAGGGGAGGACGCAGGGAGGTTATGACCAGAGCAGTCTATCTCGACAGGCGTTCGATAAACAGCAAGGTAGTGTCACTATCGGATATATTTCGACAATGCCCATCAGACAAACCTAGGAAACTACTTGACTGTCACTAAGTTCCCCAGAGAATTCCTTGTAGTAATCTGGACTCTTTCAGCTACAAAGGGGCAGGCCGTAACTCATCAGGAGTCTCTTTCCATCTCTGGTTCTCATTTCCTCCATGATGGCATCCGTCTCCCAAACCCCCGTGAAGTGGAAAAGACGTCACCGGAGGCTCTAAGCTTCCACTCTCCCCCCATTTAACCCCTATGCCTGAAAGGGAATGTCTCTACCCCAGCACCTTAAGGAAAGCCCTGGAATGACTCCACCTGCCTTTTCTTACTCCCGAAGAGGAACCCTTGCCTAGCTCCCTGGAGCCCCTACACTGATCTGAAGTTTCTAGGCTAAAACGCACTAACCAGATCCTAACTGTTTTCTTTTTAATGTTCTAAAGTTCAAGGGAGCTTCTCTGGACTGAGACAAAATTGCCTTTAAATGCCAGTTGCGAAATCCTAAGTGAGAGTATTGCAAAGGGATTGAAGTAAGGACTATGCAGATTAGAAAGTGCAAGGAACAAAAACAAAACAAAACAAAACAACACAGGCTAGGACAGGAAGTTGATAAGGAGAGAGGGAGGCCTTCTGCATACAGAGTATACTGGATGCTTTATTCCTGGTCTGGGGAACATCCTGGAATGGAGCCTGTGCAGAAGACTGGAGAAAAAAAAGAATTCCTGGCTTCTGCCCTAGCGAGTTTTCTTGCTTTTAACCTTGTGGTTCCCAAAATTCTGACTCAGAGAGACCTGTGCTCAAATCCCAACTACTTGAACTCACTAGCTATGGGATCTTGGGAGGGTGATATATAATTTATTGTCCAAACCAGGACGCTTAGGAAATGGGGTGTTATTAATGATTTCACAAAGGGCAGGACACCTGAGTGGCTCAGTCAGTCAAGCGTCCGATTTCGGCTCAGGTCATCATCTCGTGGTTTGTGAGTTCAAGCCCCGCATCAGGCTCTGTACTGACAGCTCAGAGCCTGGAGCCTGCTTTGGATGCTGTGTCTCCCTCTCTCTCTGCCCCTCCCCTGCTCTCTCTCTCTCTCTCAGTCTCTTTCTCTCTCTCTCAAAAATGAACAAACATTAAAAAAAAGTGATTTCACAAAGGGCAATATAATGTATGGTCATTCTCTCTTAAGTAATAAATATGTATTTTTAGCATCACATAACAATAAATGTAATATTTGCATCACACTTTTTTTTAATTTTTTTTTCAACATTTATTTATTTTTGGGACAGAGAGAGACAGAGCATGAATGGGGGAGGGGCAGAGAGAGAGGGAGACACAGAATCGGAAACAGGCTCCAGGCTCCGAGCCATCAGCCCAGAGCCTGACGCGGGGCTCGAACTCCGGGACCGCGAGATCGTGACCTGGCTGAAGTCGGACGCTTAACCGACTGCGCCACCCAGGCGCCCCAGCATCACACTTTTTTAAAAAAGTTTATTTATTTTGAAAGTCAGGGAGAGGCAGAGACAGAGCGCAAGAGAGAGAATCCCAAGCAGGCTTCACATTGTCAGTGCAGAGTCCAATTCAGGGCTCGAACCCGTAAACCATGAGATCATGACCTGAGCCAGAGTGGGGCACTTAACCCATTGGGCAACCCAGGCACCCCACTCAGCACTCCTTGTTGGACTGTGCTCAGTTCTTTACATGCTCACCACAGTCCTCTGATCTGCAAACTATTATTAGCCTGCTTTTTACAGATGAGGAAACTGAGGTTCAGAGAAGTTCATCTTACTGAGATCGAGGAGACAATATGTCTCAGGTTTCCTGTATCCATGCAGTAATGAGACCATAAGGACCCATTCAGACCGGAATATTCGGGGCACCTGGATGGCTCGCTCGAAGAGAGGGCGACTCTTGATCTCCAGGTCATGAGTTCGAGCCCCACGTTGGGCGTAGAGATGACTTAAGTGAATCAATAAAAACTTAAAAAAAAGAGCTGGAACACTGAAGTCAGCGTCCCTGCTGGGAGTACTCATCTTGAGAAACCGTGCAGTTATGACACAGTGCTCATCCATGAACACGTGTTTGGGGTTGTGCTCTGGGAACGTCCCACAGGTCTTGAGGCATGGATTCTTGAGAATCATTTTGATGGTAATGAGTTTTCATCCATAGAGGATAAATACAGTATTTGAAAAGAACCCAAAGTGATTCAGGATAAAAGCAAATCATCTAAAAATATATTTTGACTTTTGGCTTCCACCTAGAAAATAAAAAACTAAAAAAAAAAAAAAAAAAAAAAAAAAAAAAAATGTCACTCCTGCCTTAACAACAAGGAAAAAAAAAACCCCAAATCTACAAAATCATGACTTTTCTGGAACTCATCGAAAAAAACTGAGGCCACAGGACCACATGATGAACATGAAATCTAGGGAAAGACAGACTCCCCCCCCGAGGAGAGACAGGACATGAGCACTGGCCCACCTGTAACAGAACAAAGGAGGAAGACAAGGCCACTGTAGAAGCCAAGAAGAAGCATCTGGCGAAGATGCTTGGAGACTTACCAAGTGTGACCGGCACGAGCCCGCAGATCCCCTGGGAGTTGCAGACGTAAGGGAGCTGCCACGACTCAGAAGCTCCTCTCCATAAAGCTCCACTAGGCCTTCATGGATGATTTGGGGCAAGGTGGGAGACCAGAGAAAACCTTCCTCCGTGGTTCAGGGCTGGAAGAGGGGAGCGGACATGGCTGGAGGAAAGGTGTGAGACCACACCCATATCTCTCTCGAAATAAGAGACATGAAGCCACTGGGGAAGGACAGCAGCCCTATGTTCTCTAGAGCACACAGGGGAAGACACGTTGAAACGGGAGGAAAGGAAAAGACCAAAGTCTCTCCTCCCAGAGGATGCAGTCCTGGGCCTAACCATCAAGTCTCCTATTAGTGGAGGAAGGTCAGGCTTACTAGGGAAGCCCCAATTCCAAGACAGAGAAAGCAGTGCCTGCCTAAGGCTGGGGCTGAGCCCGGATGACAGAGAACCTCATTCCACACCCTCCACACCCACCACCAGGCAGGCAAGAACCAAAGAACAAGTGACACTGGTCTGGACTGGGGGAGAGGCAAGAGAATGATGATGAGGAGGCTCCCTCTGTGCAGCAGGCATGAGGTAAAGCTGACAGTAGAGAAGAGACACAGAAAAATCTTTCTGGCACCCCAGCCCCATCCCTTAGCACACGGTGATGCTAATCAACAGAACAAATAAAAAGAAAACCGGTAAAGATTTAGCAGACCTGTGCAACACTATCGACCATCTTGACCCCACTGAGTTACTAGAACATTCCAAATGATGACATCAGAATGCACATTCTTTACAAGTGCACATGGAATATTGACTAAGATACTCCATAAAACACACCTCAACTAATTTAAAAGATGTGAAATCATAGAAAGTATGATCTCAGACCATACGGGATTGTACCAGAAATAGACAACAGAAAGGTGTCTGGACCATTCCCCAATATCTATATATTGTGCACACCACGTTCAAGCAACCAAGGAGTCAAAGAAGTCACGTGAGAATTAGGAAAGAATTGGAATGGAATGGAAATGAAAACAAAACCCATCCATTTGTGGAATGCACAGAAAGCACTTAGAGGGAAATTATAGCATGAGCTGGTCACATTAAAGGATGAAGAAAGGTCTCAATTTGAAGGAAATGGATATCTTAATAATGAGCATCTCAGTGCATTTATTTAGGTTTTCTTTATTTATTTTTTTTTACATTTATTTATTTTTTGAGAGAGCACAAGTGAGGGAGGGGCAGAGAGAGAAGGAGACACAGAATCCAAAGCAGGGTCCAGGCTCTGAGCTGTCAGCACAGAGCCCTACACGGGGCTCAAACTCACAAACCGTGAGATCATGACCTGATCCGAAGTCGGACACTTAACCGACTGAGCCACCCAGGCGTCCCTAAAATTTCTAAAATAGAGGTCTTCATGTCTTACCATTAAGTTTTGAGTTTAAAAACAACAACAACAACAACAACACAAATGACCTTTAAGCATAAAATAGAGCTTTTGTTTTAATATGGAGTGTATTCCGATTCAAATAAAAAATACAGATTCACCTATTTGTTTTATCAAAAAATATTCAAATAGCCACTAGAAGTGAGGCATTGTCAGTTGCTACTTATCCAAGAGGCAGAGCAGATTACCAGCCCCTTGAAGGCAGGAGAGTGTCTCTTTGACCTGATTTGAACAACCCTGGGTAGATTTTCCTACCTGGATGGGGCTCCCACGGAAGCATTTTAAAAGACTGATTATACCTCTTAGCTAAGCTTTCTTGTCCTTCAAGACTCTGCTCAAGTGACACCTTGTCTAAGAAATTGTCTCCAATGACAGCCTGTCATCCATGCTCAGCTAGAGCCTTACGTGTCTCCCATGACACCCTGTGTTTACCTTTATCTTAACCAGTGATTGGGGTTGGGGGGGGGGGTTGTGAGTAACAGACTTGAGACATAGTAACTTAAACCCTCACTCACAGAAAAAACTGCCTGAAGGCAGGCAGTCTGGTGCTGGCATGGCGGCTCCACAAAGTGATCCATTCGTTCCCTCCTCTTGCTTGCTTTCTTTTTTTCCCCCCTAACGTCTATTTATTTATTTAGAGAGAGAGCGCGCGCGCATGCGCACGTGAGCAGGGGAGGGACAGAGGGAGAATCCCAAGCAGGCTCCGCACAGTGTGGAGCCCCCAGCAGGACTCCATCTCACAAACCGTGAAGTCACGACCTGAGCCAAAATCAAGAGTCGGAAGCTTACCCATCTGAGCCATCCAGGCGCCCAGTTCCCTCCTCTTTCTGCTCCAACATCCTCCCTGCATGATTTTCACCCTCAAGGTCACCACCTGATCCAAAATGGCAGCTGGAAATGCAGCCTTCTGGTCCACCTTGCAGACACCAGGAGGGGCCAAGGTACCAAAAATCCGTCGCACCCTTTGTGCAGTCTTCCCCGGGCACCCCACACAGCGTGTCCACGTGTATCTCTTTGGTCAGAAGCTAATCTGGGGCCCACACATGGGTAAAGAAGGCTGGGAGGTATAACCTCTGCCCTGGGTAGCAGTGTTCCCAGCTAAGTGTCAGGATTCTGTTACTCCCCGAAGGAGAAAATGGACACAGATAGGCATCGGGAAGTTCCTGCCAGCCGCCCTTAGTACACCATGTTATAACTGCCTGGTTGTCCGCCTGTGTCACAGAAACGCGTATCCTGAGTGCCTAGAGCAGTACCTGGCATACAGAAGGCACTGGAAAAAATTTTTCACTTTTGTATTGAGGTTTATCACACATACACAAGTGCACTAACCTTAAGTGTATGTGTATCTCAAAGAATTTTCCGCGTGTGTAACCACCACCCCAGTCAAGATGCAGTCCATTTCCATGACTGCAGACAGTTCCTTCCCACCCCTCCCAGTTAACTCCTCCCACAGGTGACCATTTCTGACTTTTCCCGCCCCACTTACCTGTTTTACCTGTTCTTGAACTGCATGTAAATGGAATCACGTGACGTTTTAACCAACTCTCTAGGAGTTCCTAGAGTTGCACGCAATCCAGATTTTCTGTGTTAGTCTTTATTTCAAGTAGCCTGTGGTTATAAAAACATTCTTACCTTTTAGAATATTAGGTTCCTATCTGACATACTCAAATGCTGTCAGTAGGCAGGATATAGTTTAATTCCCTTTGGCCTGCGATGCTTCCCACAATGAAGTTGTCTCATTTGATCTCCTTTTTACGTGACATATTTCTTAAAATGTCACCGCCAACCGGAAGCCCTCTGGTGCATTTTCAGGAGTGCCCGGGTGCTCAACACGCAGTCGATGGGGCTGGTATCGACAGTGGGACATAAACAAAACCTGGCGACGGAGACAAACAGATTCCAGGCTGGCCATCTGGGACACCGGCAGCTGGCCCAGCGTGATGCTGCGTGCCCGTCCAAACTGCCCAGCTGGAGGCTTCTCTGCCTCTGCCACTCCCACCATTGACAAGAAGGCATCACCCTCCTCGCTGGCAATCAAGCTCATTCTCTATTGGTCAGAAACAGTGACGTGGGCCCAGATTTGTTCATCGGGCCCGGCAGGACATGGCCAAAGCTTGGCAGAAGTGTAAGCGGCGGACGAAAGGTTGTCAGAGCCGGGCCTGACGGGAAGGCAGTGCCTCTTTATAGCAGAAGCGGAACATCTCCCCCGTGGATGAACATGTCCCCATTCTTCCCGAAACTACCTCAGAAAGTTTGTCCTGTCACCCGTCAGGCTTTGGGCTACAACCAGGAAGTTGACTGGAACAAGGGGCGGGAGGAGGGGACAGGAGGGAGAGAGGGCACAGGCGGCCGTGAGGGTGCAATCATTCCTGTTAAGGTGGGGCAATGTGGACCTGTGGCAATGATGCCATTGTAGCCAGGGTGCTGGCTTCCCTCTTCCCTTCAGCCCTAGCATGCCCTCCAGCATGCCCCAGCATGCCTCCAGCGTCCCTCCAGCATGCCCCAGCAGATCCCTGGAGGACAGAGCCCAAGCCCTAGCCTCCAGCTCCAGGGCTCCCAGGTGATTATTGAGAGGCAGCCCAGCTCACCACCCAGGGCACAGTGGTAAATGGCAGGCTGGATCTTCTATTCCAGATACTTCTCCTGGCCTGGTCCCGAGGCTCCCCACCCCCCACCCCATCATTCTTTCTTCCTTTTACATGTTCTAGGGTCACAACTCAATTCAGCCTTATAGAGTGAGGTTGGGAAGAACTCGCCCTGGAGTCATCCCCCCCCAAAGGGCACTCACTGGACTGGGCTCACGGGGCCATGCCACTCAACGGGTAGCTTCCCCTCTGGATTCGTACGCAGAGAAGTACGGTTTATCCACACTTGAGCAACAGTGTGTGAATGCCTCAGAAGGGGTCCAGATGGGCCACAACACAAAGATCTTAAGGGAGATAGAGGGTACTTGGCTTGTCTCACAAGTGACTCACTCTCCTAAGTTCAACCCGGGTAATTCTCTGCACTTCTCTCACCAAAGATGAAAGAAAAAAGTTGTGTTGTTTTTTTTTTAATGTTTATGTATGTATTTTTGAGAGACAGAGAAAGAGAGTGTGCATAAGCAGGGGAGGGGCAGAGAGAGCGGGGGGTGGGGACAGAGAATCCGAAGCGGGCTCCAGGCTCTGAGCTGTGAGCGCAGAACTTGATGCGGGGCTCGAACCCACGAACCGTGAGATGGTGACCTGAGCTGAAGCTGGATGTTCAACTGACTGAGCCACCCAGGCGCCCCAGGAAAAGAAGTCTGTATCTCCTCAAGGGTATTTGAAAACAGCACAGTGCAGCTCACCTTTCAAGACTCCTCAAACCCTGTTATGGGCTGAAGTGTGTCCCCCCACCTCAACACCCCCTTCCCATTCATATTCTGAAGTCCTAACCACCCCCACCCAGTACCTTGGAATGTGACTGTATTCGGAGAAAGGGCCCTTAAGGAGGTAATTAAGCTAAAATGAGGCCATTAGGGTGGGCCTTACCCAACCTGACTGATGTCCTTATAAGAAGAGACAGGGATAGGGACACACTCAGAGGAAAGACATAGGAAGAAGATGATAAGCCAAGGGGAGAGGCCTCAGAAGAAACCAACCCTGCTGGCGCCTTGACCTTGGACTTTCAGCTTCCAGACCGCAAGGAAATAAATTTCTGGTGTTCAATAAATCACTTAGTCTGTGATACTTTGCTATGGCAGCCCTAGTGAGCTGATATAAACCCTATCTCCTGTACAAACCTTTTTTTTTTTTTTTTATGTCCCAATGTTCGGTTATAATTATGACAAATCTCTACTTTTTCTAAAACCCTGTATCACATAGCAGTCTCCCCTAAACTTTTTCCTGGCACATTTCCATACAAACATCTCCCCCGCATGAGAAAACGCCCCCATTCCACTGGAGACCCGCCCCAGAAAGTTTTGTCCCGTGCGTCTGCGTACAAACAGCAGCTCCCTTTCCTGGTAATTCCAACTATGAGGCCTGTATCATTCTGGGGGAAGGATGAGTGTGCTTCACCACAGCGCCCTGGATGAGTTTGGTTTACTGCCTCCAAGTTGCAAATCATCGTTATACAGTTTAAAACAAACAGTTAGGGGCACCTGGGTGGCTCAGTCGGTTAAGTGTCCGACTTTGGCTCAGGTCATGCTCTCACGGTTCACAGGTTCGAGCTCCCCGTCGGGCTCTGTGCTGACAGCTCGGAGCCTGGAGCCTGCTTCTGATTCTGGGAGTCCCTCTCTCTCTGCCCGTCCCCTGCTCACGCTCTGTCTGTCTCAAAAATAAAATAAACATTAAAAATAATTTTAAAAGAAACAACAGTTAAACACTTGTTATATTCTTCTTTGTCTTCTGTACTATTTGTTTAGGTGCATAAAGTTCATCTTCCTGCCTCTGGATTCCCAAAAAGCAGAGCCTGAGACAAGGGTTGTATTCAGGTATCTTAGAACAGGGCCCCAGGAAGTAAAAGCGAGGGACCGGGGAGAAAAGCTGAGCTAAGAGAGAGTCAACATAAAGTGGCATTATGGACTTGCTGACTTTTATGGGTGATTACCCACCAGTTCATTTGGGAAGCCGTACGAGACATGTCTGGGACCATACCTCTGGGTAAAGTAGGAGGAAAGCATTTATTTACTGGCTCCCAGCCACCACCGGTCATTTCTGTTCCATGGGGAGGGTGCTAACTTGCCTGGCTTCCCCATTGTGTATACACCACAGGCACAGGCACTGAGTGGGTTCCCATGAGCCCCAAGTGGCTACATCCGAGCAGTCCTAGAACAAGAAGTGAGATGAATGAACAGGGCTGTCCAAAGGGTAAACAGTGCCTTGGAACAGATAGTTGTTGTAGGGCTCCAACTACAAAAACAATCTGATTTCAAAGTCTATTACAAATTTCATAGGCCTCCAGGAAATACAGTGATTTGCGGATGACAATTTAGAGTAATGGGCAGAAAATAGGTACTTACATGTTTGTTTATTGTCCTATCAATAAGTGTGAAGTGTTTTGCGGTGTCCAGGCACCGCCTCTTCCTGTTCAGGACCATGAACTCTCTCTTCCTGTTCGTTCCTGACTAACCATAATTGTGAGAAAAAGGTAGCAACCCTGTTATTACTTGTGATGCCACTGACTCCGTGGAACCTGTTTGCATCGAGACAATATAGACCTTCTTGCCTGTGCAGTTCCTTAATTCCATGTATTTAATGCTGGTTCCATCATTATTCATGATGGTGCATCAGCGTGGAGCCACCTGTGAATACCGGCTCACAGGGACTCTCTGCAGGGTTGTTAAAAGGCTTCATTGAGGTGACCATAAATGCACAGCTCACTCAGAGTATGCACGGAAATGTCCATGTAAACTCATTTCCTGGACACGCATGTTCAATTTGTCCTTCTAACTTAAAAAAAATTTTTTTTTTTCATTTACGTTTATTTATTTCTGAGAGACAATGAGACAGAGCATGAGCGGAGGCGGGGCAGAGAGAGGAGACACAGAATCCAAAGCGGGCTCCAGGCTCTGGGGCTGTCAGCACAGAGCCAGATGCGGGGCTCGAACTCCTGAAAATGCGAGATCATGACCTGAGCCGAAGCCGGACGCTCAACCAACTGAGCCACCCAGGCACCCCTGTCCTTCTAACTTTTATAAGTAAATAGGACAGCACGTCTTCCAACCGTGTCCTCCCTGAACTCATAGGGCCCTGATCTCTGCATCCCAGAAGGTAACCTCTTTGTTGCGTCCCCTGTTCCCTACCTTCCGTTGCTTGCCATCGAACGGAGAAAACTGGGAAGACTGTGGAGGAAAACTGAGGAGAGTGGGACAGTTCCCACAAGGAGCGCCTGTCTCTCACTCAGCAAGGCCTCAGAGTCACCTGGGAGGGCGTGATGTCACTACATCGATCAGAAGGGCTCATTGGCAATGAGGGCAGGGGTCTGGAAGTCGGAAGGGCCATCCCAGAGGACTGCCTTGTTGGAACCAAAGCGGAGATGGGCCCTGACGTAACCCCGCAGGCTTAAGTCCTGGAGCCTTGGGATAGCTAGCTGACCCCCTTGCGTGGTGCACGTGTACGTTACCATCTGTGAGTATGTGTATGTGAGTGAGTGTGAGTGTTGTGTGTGCAGATGTGAGTGTGCACGTGTGTATGGTGTATTTACATGTGTGAGTGTGTGGATGTGTGGACATGTGTGTCTGTGTGTGTGTGTGTGTGTGTGTATACACCATGGGAGACAGCAGGCCCCAGGCCCATGCGGGCTGTAACCCAGTTTGGGGAGCACTACGAAAGCTTCCTGGACGGAGAGAGCCCGGTGGGCACACCCTGAGGCCTGGACCAGAGGCACAGGTCCCGCGTGCCTGGACCCAGGGGTGGTACCGGGTGTTGGCGGGGACTGAGGTGGCACACTGCTGGCTTGGTGCCACAGGAAGCTGGTCAGAGCCCTTTGGAAGCGGTCGCGCCGGCAATGGCTCCAGAAAGAGGCAGCGAGGCTTAGGCGACCTGCTCCTGTGCACGGGAGGGCCTGAAAACCGCCACGAGGGGTCATACTCCCTAAGGATAAGGGCCTTGTCTACTCATTTTCCTATCTGCCTCACGGCCTGCAGCGCAAGACTGAGGATTTAACAATAAGCCTCTCAGTAAACATTTCAATTTATTCCACCAGTCATCGAGAAATGTTTGCGGAGGGCCTGCCTCGTATATGCAAAGCAACACGAGGCTTCGTGAGGAGTAAAAGGAAACACACGACACGGTCCCGGGCTACGGGGACACTGGGTTAGCTGATTGCTCTGTTGAAGGACGCAGCCAGGAGTCCATCCCCTTCCCTAAGGGGCTTGGGAAGTGGCTTCTCAGTGGCTTCTCAGTCAGCTCGGGCTGCCGTACCAAAACACCACAGACCAGGGGTCACAAACACTCAGCCCATAGCAAGTGCCCAATATATATTAGGGACTCAATAAATATTTGCAGAAAGAACAAATGTTCATATTTGGAGCTTCAGACTACCCTGTTCAGAGAGAGTATGGACTTCTGGGGCATCCGGGTGGCTCAGTCAGTTGAGCATCTGACTTCAGCTGAGCATCTGACTTCAGCTGATCTCGCAGTTCACGAGTTCGAGTCCCACGTCAGGCTCTGTGCTGACAGCTCAGAGCCTGGAGCCTGCTTCGGATTCTGTCTCCCTCTCTCTCTGCCCTTCGTCCACTCATGCTGTCTCTCCCTCTCTCAAAAATAAATTAAAAAAAAAAAACATTAAAAAAAAAAAAAAAGAATATGGACTCCCGTTTGGGAACCATAGTGAAGTCAACCAAATAAACATGTAGGAAACATCACTGTGTGCCCACTCCTGGACTTGACACTGATTAGTACATGCAAAGCAATAGACAAGATTCATGGTCTCACGGAGCTGACAATCCCTCTGGGGAAAGAGAGAAATCCACAGAAGACAATCAAATACCGGGTAAGATGTGAGTCTGAGAGCGTGATTTAGACCCTCAGGGTTACATGTCTGCGTGCCCCTCATAGCCCATCGGGCAGGCTGGTGTGCAAGTTCCCGGGTGTCTATTTAATTAGGAAACAACAAGAAAAAAAAATCGGAGGTTACTTTATAGGAGCCTACACCCGGAGCCAGACCTTACAGACACAAATAAACAGAAGGTCTCTTTGGTGCCATCGGAATACCCCTTCCAGGACCTTGTGGATTTTGCAGGTGTGAGGTATAAGGACCTTCTTTCCAGCCGCTCAGGGTTGCTATACCAGCCCATGCCATGGCCAGCTCACCCTGGGCAATAAATCACAGCCTGAACCTATGTCCCAGTGCCCCACGTTCACTATCAAAATCTACCTGCTCTCTTTCTTGTCAAATGGAATGAGAATCACCTGTTAATTAATACCAGGTGACTGAAGGGCGCCCGGGGTGGCTCGGCCGGTTGGGCGTCCGACTTTGGCCCAGGTCATGATCTCACAGTTTGTGAGTTCGAGCCCCACGTCAGGCTCTGTGCTGACAGCTCAGAGCCTGGAGCCTGCTTCAGATTCTGTGTCTCCCTCTCTCTCTGCCCCATCCCCACTCATGCTCTGTCTCTCTCTGTCTTAAAAATAAATAAAACATTAAAAAAAATTTAGAAAAAAATACCAGGTGACTGAAGACGTCTGTCTGAAGGCACCCTCTGCCCACGGCTAGGCTTTGCCCTTCTCTGCCTGGAGAACCCCGGTTCTTGGGGAACACACTGAATGCCTTTCTCCTCACCCGCCCCCCCTCAAGACTGACTGGGAGTTTTGAGGAGGAGGTAGTCAGAGCCACTCTGAAAGGGCCACTCTAGAAAGCTCTGTCGAAAAATGATACTACCTTTCTTATTGCTTACAAAAGAAATCGATATTTTGATTCCGCCATTAGAAATAAGACGTAAAATGCCAATGTTACTGATTAGGCTAATCTAAGGATCTATACGAATCATTTATAATCACAATCTTAGAAGTCTGAGGTTCTCCAGCCTGGCCTTACTTTAGAAGTCCCTGGGAGCTTTCAAAACATACAGATGCCTTGGCTGTGCCCTCAAATACTCTGATATGCGGTGGCTCCTTGGACATCGATATTTTAAAAAAGCAATCCTAGATGGCTCCGGTGTATAACCAAGGTCGAGAACCACAGTTCTCAACCCTCCCTGCCCTCACCCCGTGGCCTTATTCATGAGGAGGCAGAACCAGAGAAAGGGCATGTGACTTGTCCAAGGTCACAAAGCCAGATGGTAGCCAAGCCAGCCCTAGAATCTCAGCCCCTTGATTCCTTTTCAGAACTCTTTCCTCTCTCCACGGCTATAAATGCTGGTGACAGTGCTCTCTCCCCAGCATAGTTTTTGAAAAAGGAAGGATGGGTGAAAGGCCAAGGGAGTTGGCTATCTGGAGGAAGGAGGAGAAGAGCCAGGTAGCCAGCAGGAAGAAGCCACCGTCAAGTTTGCCCCCCTTCACAAAGGAGAAGGCAGTGTTGACGGACAGCCACAGTAGCTTTTTGCATAGCCTCCACCAAAGGAAGAAGAAAGTAGTTTAGTGCTAAGATTACACTTTGTGGTCATTGTCACAGCCTCCACTGTTACCAGCTTTGCATCCCTGTGAATGTTACTACAGTCCCCAAACCCAGGCACAATTCCCAGCTCTGAAAAGGCAGCGCTGGGCCTGACCTGCTCCTTTCACCTGCCCGGGGAAAATTGCCGTCGACACAAATACAGCCACTCCCAGGGGACAATCATGCTGAAAGGGCCCTGTGTCTTAGAGGCTGCACATAATACCCAATTATCCCCTGGCGTCCCCAGGGAGAGAATGGAGAGGTGAGGGTTTTCAAAAGCCAGCAGCCCTCAAGGCTCCATTATGGGGACACTCACATAGCCTCCTTTCTCCAAACACCACAGAAGGTCGTGGGGACACCGGGCAACAGAAGTACCTCTTTGGGACTTGGAGAACAGCCTCTCTTCCTGCCCTGGCCCAGCCAGAGAACCCCAACTTCCATTCCTAGCTCTAGAAACAAAGATGGAGGGCGTTGATGTGGAAATTCAGTATCACATGGGAGGTGCCTTCCGGGCCATCTCTGGGGGGGCTTTGGACAAGACCCATAGAAAAGTCCAAGCGAGGAGGGTCTGCTCTCGTCCAAAACTGCTCTGTGTTCCATGGACTTTCTGATTGCCACCTGCCCCGGGACCTCTAGGGCTTTCTCTCAACATCCCCAACTGCCTGTTCTGCTCCCCAGGCTCTGCCTGTCTTAGGCTATTCTCTCTGCTGCGTCGCTGTCTTTCTGCTGACACACCAGCAAGTCCCTGAGAGCCGGAAACACACTAGCTTTGCTTCCCCACAGCTACGAACACAGTGCTGAGATCACAATCAATCCAGTGCGATGGATATTTCTGGATTGAAAAAGGAGACGGTTCCTTGTTTCCAAGTTTGAACCTCTGGCCTTCATTTCACTCCCTTTTTTGCCACCACCAGAAAATGTTGAATTTTTGAAAATGCACGTACAGCTCATGCAAAGCATTTATTCTTCCATCCCGCAAGTATTTGGAGCAGGGAGTACGCTGTAGTGTTTCAGACTATGGAGTCCTAAGGCCCGGAGGTTGAGTCCAAATTCTACAGCTTACTCTCTGGCTTACGTCGGGCAAACAATTTCACCTTCTCAAGCCTCAATTTCTTCATCTGTAAAATGGAATTAATATTAGTGCCTTGGTCCTTGAATTTGGGGGAAGATTCAATGACATAATGCAGGCAGTGCTCTTAGCATGCCGCCTGGCTCCTGGTAAATGCTAGAGAAAAGTGAAATACTATTATTTATTGAGCACCTACATATCTTTTGGGCAGCGTGATGCGAGGTGCTGGGCATACGAAGGAGAATAAAGCAAGTATATGGCCTTAAGACTTGCAACCTGGGGGAAGGAGGACCCACAGAGGATCATCAGAAGGCAGTGTTGTCCCTGCCACATACGGATCTGCACGGGGTATTTTAGGGAGCCCAGTGCAAGGAACCCAAGCAGACTTGTAAAGGATGAAGAGGAACCCACGGGCTCACCTGCCTTTGGTCCGCGACCAGGCACGTGGCAATGTCAGTCCCCGGGGGGGGGGGGGGTGGCCTGCACCAAGGCAGACCTTGCATGAATGAATGGCACCGCCACGGGACAAGAGGGAGGCTCTGTGCTCGCCTCTGGAGGCAGACAGCCCTGAGCTCCGTCCCAGCCTCCACCTCGTGGAAACCTCACAAGCTAATAGCAACTCTCCAAGCCTTTCTTTCCTCCTTTATAAAATGCGACTAGCAGGCCCACCTCGTAAAGGTCCTGTGAACAATCAGGCATGTAGTAAGTTTCTCACATACTCAATGTTCGAGAAAAGTTCCTTGCTACGATTGGCTGTATTGTTGCCATTACCAGGATGGCCACTGTGACCCAGTTCGCGAGTTTTCTGTACCGTGTACCAGACATTTCGATGGCTGTTGGAGGCCCTAAGGCAAAGAAGACATAGCACGTGTCCTATGGGTACCTTGTAGTTTAATGGTGGAAGGGCACAAAAAAGATTTTTTAGAAATGTTTATTTGTTTTGAGAAAGAGAGAGAGAGGCAGAGAGAGAGGGAGAGAGAGAATCCCAAGCAGGCTCCGCACTGTCAGCACAGGGCCCGATGTGGGGCTTGATCTCATGAACCGTGAGATCCTGACCTGAGCCCAAATCAAGAATTGGACGCTTAACCGACTGACCCACAGGCACCCTAGGGGACAAATAAGATTTTAGGTCACAATTCAGGGGCTGGGTCCTACGGTAGTGGTAAGCACAAGAGATGTGTGGGAACCCAGAAGGGCATTTAATCCACGTTGGGGGGCATTTAATCCACTTTTAATCCAGTTTGGAGGCAAGCGGTTAATGGCTTCTTCAGGACGAGGCTCATGAGTTGAGTCCTAGGGGATGCAAGGCAGAAACGCCATGGGGTGGAGGGAAAGAAAAAAAATAATGGCTGAGGGAAGAACATTCCAGGTGGTAAGAACGAGGACATGATTAAGACTACTGGCGAGTCTAACCCACAGGCTATCCTGGCAATAACAGGGGGGAAGTGTGGCTTGGTGACCAGGGTGCCATCTGATTTGAAGGCTATGCCAGCACAGCAGCATTCAATAACTAGCTATTAGTGGATGTGGCAGAACATGCTGGTCGCCTACCAAGTGCCCATGCTTCCCTTCTTCCTCAACAGCAGGACTCGTGTGTGGAGTGGGACCAACGCCCAGGTAAAAATCCACTTCCCCGACTCTTGTGCAAATAGCGGTGGCCAATGAAGTGTATGCAGAAATATATACTTTTCTTACTTTTTATAATAACAAATATAAACGTACACAAAAGCAGAGAAAATAGTATCAGAACCGCCGTGCACCCTGCGCATAGTTTATAGTTATCAACATTTTGCTGTTCTTGTTTCATTTATCCTTCCAATCCTCATGTCTTTTTTTCTTACTCTAGATTATTATTTTTTATTTATTATTATTCTCTGCAAGACATCAGAGATCCCAATGTGGGGCTTGAACCCACAAACCAAACCATGAGATCGTGACCTGAACTGAAGGCAGACCCTTAACGGACTGAGCCACCCAGGCACCCTTTTTCTAGACTATTGTAAAACAAAGGCCAGAGGTTATATTATTTCCACCTATAAATACTTCAGTATATCTCTCCAAGAAATGCTTTCTGTCTCAACATAACCACAACACCAGCATCGGACCTCACAAAATTAACAATAATTCCCTAATATCATCTAATATGCAATCTGTACTTCTTTGGGAAATAGTGTTAAGGGACTGACTTGGCAGAGAAGCAGGTGTCTGTCCCTTTGCCTTTTTTCCTCCCATGCCCCTGCTGTTAGGTGACATTCAGGTGGCTAGAGCCCAAGTGACCACTTTGTGACCACGAGCCAACTTTGAGATGCACTTGGAGAAGCCATGCACTCTGGGAGGTGGAGCGTAAAGAGGGGCAGAGCTGGGGCTCTGATCGACGTGGAGCTACTACTCCAGCATGAGACTGCCCGATTCTGGACGTTTCTTGTTTCTCAATCTTGCTTCTTAAAAATGAATAGACTTTACTTTTTGAGCCGTTTGGGGTTTACAGAAGAATCAAGCAGGAAGTAGAGTTCCCATATCTGCCCTCCCCCACAGTTTCCCCTGTTAGTAACATCTTGCATTTGTTATCATTGATGAACTGATATCACTCTATTGTTACTAACTCAAACTCACCGTTTACATTAGAGTTCACTCTTGAAGGGGGACATTCTATAGGTTTTGACATATATATAATGACTTGCATGTGCTATTATAGCATCATATGGAGAAATTTCGCTGCCCTAAAAGCTCCCCCCACCCCTTTTTAGGGATGAGTAGATGCTCCGAAACCATTGATCTTTTTATTGTTTTCCTGTAGTTTTGCCTTTTCCAGAATGTCATATAGCTGGAATCATCTGGCCTTATCCGATCGGCTTCCTTCACTGAACAATATATATTTAAGGTTTCTTCATATCTTTCTCGATAGCTCATTTCTTTTTGGCGCTGAACGATCATCCATTGCCTGGATGTACCACAGTTTATTTATCCATTCACCTCCTGAAGGACATCTTGGTGGCTTCCAAGTTTTCCCAATTATGAATAAAGCTGCTATAAACATCCATGTGCGGGTTTTTGTGTGGACATAAGTTTTCAGTTCTTTTGGGTAAATACCAAGGAACATGATTGCTCGATCACATGGGAAGGGTATGTTTAGTTCTGTAAGAAGCTGCCAAACTGTCTTCCAAAGTGGCTGTACCAACTTTTTCTTTTAATGTGAGAGAAACATCCCTATCATTTCTGAGACCGCTGTAATTTGGGTCGCTGTTATTTGCAGCTGAATGCAATTCCTCACTGATACACCGGGAAGGTGCCTGCTGAGTGCTGATTACCTGGACAGAAAGCTTCTACCAGCACACAAGGTGCAATGTCAGCCAAAAAAAGCCAGTAGTAACTGCTCATCTAGCCATGTGTTATTTTCCACTGACATTTCTCCTTCTTTTTCATGAGAAGGTCAGGAGAGACTGCCAAGTGCATAACAAATCCGTGGTTCTCTCCTCTTCTAGCTCTCTCCAGGCATTAGCAATACAAGAAAAGATTCCAGCTTGTCTTGGCTTGTTATTTCTGTCTTGTTAAGGAGTTTTCAAGTGATTCCTTCTTCTGGTGGGTGCTTACAAACCATTTGCTTAATAAGCCATTCCACATGTCTTTTGGCATTTCTCTGGTCCTTCACAATGTCACCAAGATTAAGGATAGTGGTTTAATAGTTGAGTCTACAAATCTTTTTGTAGTTGGAATCCTCAAATGCTGAAGTGAGCAAATACTCCCCACTATGATTACCCAGTAATCAAAATCATTTTAGCAACTTGATTTGGCTTCGTGCTGTGCAATAGTTGTGTTCTGGGGGAGCTATATATACATCACATTGTTATAAATTAATTCCTGTTTTAAGTGAATGGGGAAAACTTGTCACAGAAGAGGATAATTCAGTGAATCTTTCTATAAAGCAAATAATTCCACTATATGAATAATCCCCCTCTAATTTAGCTCTCTATGAATATGAGATGTTCAAATATTGAGGGTTTTTTTTTTTACATATGGAGATTATAGCTGAACATTTGGTTGTATTCAATTCCTTTTATCTCTTTCACATTTATTTTCATTATTGTCTTCATTGTTGTTTGTTGGCGTCGCCAGGAAAGGCACTAAATTTTAGAAATATATGAAAAGAACTGCATTACTGGAGGTTGTCTTGTCCCTCCAGAAGCAGATCTTGTTTGGTGTTGAGAATTCTTATAACCTCCTTCAATGTCCACCTTCAGTGGTATATAATAATGACTTGCTTATATGGCCTTGGGCAAATCATCAATTATAGAACCTCTCTGGGTCTCAGTTTCTTTGTCTGTAAAATGGGAATGATAGAGCTAGGTTAAGAATCAAATGAGGTAAGTAACATAGACTGCTGCGATGGTTAATTTCATGTGTCGACTCCACTTGGCTAAGGGACGCTCAGAGAGCTGGTGAAACATTACTTCCAGGTGTGCCTGTAAGGATGTCCCCAGAAAATAGTAGCATTTGATTTAGTAGACTGAGTAGAAAGTGATCCTCACCAATGTGGGAGGGCATGATCCAATCTTCTAAGGGCTTGAAGAGAATAAAAAGGCAGAGGAAAGGAGAGTTCTGTCTCTGCTTGAGCTTGGACATCCATCTTTCCCTGCCCTTGAACATCAGTGTTCCTGCCTCTCGGGCCTTCAGACTTGGACTGAATTATACCACTGGGTTTCCTGGGTCTCCAGCTTGTAGAGGACAGATCCTGGGACTTCTCAGTCTCTATAATTGTGTGAGCCAATTCCTATAATAAATCTCTTTGTCTCTCTCCCACTGTATGTGTATGTGTATATCATATATATATAGTACATATATGTACATATACGTATGTGTCTTTACCTATGTATATTCTCTCTGTGTATGTATTTATATGTGTGTCCATATGTATGTGTATATATATGTGTGTATACACACAAACACACACACACGCACGCACGCACACACACACAATCGGTTCTCTTTCTCTGGAGAGCCCTAATACCAAATATGAGTACTGACCACATACAGTGTGTTCAGTCACTGTCAGCTATTATAATTGCTGTTAGTAGAAGTGTTGTTAAATGGTGGGATTAGATAGGCCCTCTCCTTCAAAGATAACTATGATCACCTCACACCCATTAGGATGGCCACTATCAAAGAGAAAAAAAACAGCAAACGTTAAAAAAAATTTTTTTAACGTTTATTCAGTTTTTAGAGAAAGCATGCGAGAGTCAGGGTGAGTCAGAGAGGGGAGTCAGAGAAAGGGTGGGCAGAGAGAGTGGGGGGCAGAAGATCTGATGCAAGCCCATCCCAGGGCTTGAACTCCCAGAGTTCATCCCAGGGATTGAACTCACAAACCATGAGATCATGACCTGAGCCAAAATCAGATGCTTAACTGACTGAGCCACACAGGTACCCCAAACGGCAAATGTTTTTTAATAAATGTTGGCAAGAATGTGGAGAAATTGGAATCCTTACTCATTGTTGGTGGGAAAGTCAAATGGTGCAGCGACCATAAAAAATGGTATGGTCGGTCCTCAAAAAACTAAAAATAGAATCACCATAGGATCCAGCAATCCCACTTCTGGGTGTATGCCCCAATGAATTGAAAGCAAGGACTCAAAGAGATTATTTGTACATCCGTGCTCATCACAGAGCTATTCACAAGAGCCAAAAGGTGGAAGCAATCCAACTGTCCATCACTGTATGAATGGATAAGCAAAATGTAGTATATACACACAATGGAATATTATTCACCTTTAAAAAGGAAGAAAATTCTGCATAGGTTGCAACATGAATGAACCTTGAATGAATGAACGTCACGTCAAGTGAAATAAGCCAGTCGTAGAAGGACGAACACTGTAGGTTTCCACTTATGTGAGTCCTATGGAGTAGTTAAATTCATGGAGATAGCGGAATGGTGATTACCAGAGGTTGGGGGGGGGGGGGAAGGGATGAGGAGTTCTTATTTCATGGGTATAGAGTTTCCATTTGGCAAAATGAAGAGTTCTGAGGATGGATAGTGGCCACGCAACAACGTGAATGTACTTAGCGTCACTGACTTTTACATATAAAAACAGTTAAGATGGTACATTTTATGTTGTATGTATTTTACTATCATTTTTAAAAGCTAAAAAAAATGGGGGTGCCTGGGTGGCTCAGCTGGTTGAGCGTCCGACTTCAACCCAGGTCATGATCGTGCTGTTCGTGGGCTCGAATCCTGCATCAGATGCTATGCTAACAGCTCAGAGCCTGGACCCTGCTTCGGATTTTCTGTCTCCCTCTCTCTGCCCCTCCCCTGCTCATTCTCTGTCTCTCTCTCTCAAAAATAAATAAACATTAAAACAATTTTTTTTTTTAATTTAAAAAGTGGAGGAGAAAACCCCTGTAATTCCATACTTGGGGGTTTTCTATAGCTAGGAAACGGGGATATATCGGATGGAAGGAGAAAGTAGGGAATGGAGAAGCGGACCACGAGGACAACCTGGAATGTTCTTTCGGGGAAATGAACGCCTGCCATAGCTGACCTGCTTGCATTTTGCAAGCATCCTTGAAGCTAATTCCACGGCCCAGTGGCTTCATGAAGCACAGCATAGGTTAAGACCTGTATCTGGGTAACTATAGCTTCCAGAGCTAGGCCCTGCCCAAGAGGCTGGGATTCAAAAATTACAACTCAATCGAGAGCCAAAGAAGGGTTCACTAGTGCTGGCTGAGTAATTAAATTACAAGGTGATTATTAGTCTGCTCAGGCAAAAATATTACATCTGAGTACTTTAAGTAGCCTAAAACTAAAACTCCTCCCAGGAAAAAAAAAAAAAAAAAAAAACCTCACTAAATTAATGCCATTTTCTACCAATTACAGATGCCCTCCAGTGACTACAAGGTTGCCATGGCAACATGCCCGCTGAAAGGGTATGTTTGATAAGGCCTGAAATAAAGTATTGCAGAAAAGGAACATTTCACCTCTTATCTCTGTGTCAGACCAAAATTGTTTTCCAGGATGGGGGACAGGCCAACTGTCCCCAGTCTGCTCCTCTTTCATCTGTGGCCCATCTGAGGTTCCAGACTGGCCAACCCTGCAGGGAGAAGGGCATCCCCAACATTTCCCCATGTAGCTCCCTTCCCCTGGGATGGCCTCCAATTCAACGTCAGCCAAATGGCACCTTTCCCTGTTTTTCTGAAAGCTTCCTCTGCTACCTCCTCCAAGCAGGCTTCCCTGATGAACTGGCAGTCCAGTGATCTCTAGACCAGATTCAATTCCATTGCTTAGCTCTGTCCATTTTAGATTTTACAGAAGTTCTTTTAAAACTTCGGCAGAGTCCCTATTTGGGCTTAAGATGGAACAAAATAAATTGAAGGGTGTCTTACGCTCTTTATTCAAGTATCGAACTTGATCAAAATCAGCCAACGCCTGGGAAGGTGGTCATAGCCAATAACGCTGCGAACCACACTAATAACCATAGATGCATTCCAGAAAAGTTGCTGGCAAAGCACAATTTGTCAATGAGATCTGATGTCGGATGCACCAGATGAGCTCTATTTAAAGAAACTATGGTTACTCCTTTTGTAAGAGGGATAATCATCTCATAAAGTGTCTTTTGTGTAAACTCCTATTTTCGTGTATTAGGTATATTTTAGAATTTAAAAAGCTGTCTCAAATCCTTTCTGGAAAGAGTGGAGTATAAACAAATTTGATCATCAATTTTTTCAAAACAGAAAAAGAGGTGGGGCGTGGGCACTTGTGTCTCCACATGGGTGAGAGAGGAACAGAATGTCTGCTTCTAGGGCATTCAGAAGACTACTCCTTATTCCCCGGCTCTACCGACAGTGAAGTGAGGATTACTGGGTTCGTGGCTCAAGCCAGAAGGAAACCCAGGGTCTGGGGCACCCTCCACTTAAAAACAAAATCTGACATGGGATGCCTGGGTAGCTCAGTCGATTAAGCGTCCGACTTTGGCTCAAGTCATGATCTCACCGGTTCCTGAGTTCCGACCCCCACCCCCCACCCCATCCGGCTCTGTGCTGACAGCTCAGAGCCTGGAGCCTGCTTCGGATTCTGTGTCTCCCTCTCTCTCTGCCCCTCCCCCACTTGCACTCTGTCTCTCTCTCTTTCTCAAAAATAAATAAACATTAAAAAACCCAAAATCTAACTGCACTCCTGAGGGTCATAGAACAAAGTCCAAATTGATCCCATTTTCATCCCACATCCCACACAGCCTATCCCAGTATAACAACAAAAACACCAATAATAAGCAAAAAATAAAACCTATATTTCATTGAGCCCTTACGATGTGCAAAGTGCTTTGTATACATGATCTCACTTAATCCTCATAACAAGGTACCAAGGTAGGCACTATTATTTCCCCGTTTTGTAAATTTTTTAAAACTGTTTACTTGTTTTTGAGAGAGAGAGAGAGGGGGGGGGGGAGAGGGAGAGCATGCGCACAATGGAGGAGGGGCAGAGAGAGAGGGAGATACAGAATCCAAAGCAGGCTCCAGGTTCCGAGCGGTCAGCACAGAGCCTGACGCAGGGCTGGAACTCACAAACGGTGAGATCATGACTTGAGCTGAAGTCGGACGCTTAACTGATTGAGCCACCCAGGCGCCCCTATTTCCCCATTTTGTAGAGGACACAGAAGTTCAGAGCCCTGGAGTTGTCCAAGGCTGTCACCTGACTATAAAAGGTGGCAGCAACATTCCCACTCTGGTCTGTCTGCCTCCCGGGTCCAGGCTCAAAGCAGCTCCACATTACTAACCTCCTGGACCTTCTCCCTCCTCCTTCCCTTTGCTCACTTCTGCCCTCCTCTTGCTCATTTCCATGTATGAACCCTATGCTGTCTGCCCTTCCCACACGCTTCTCATGCAAATCACACTCAGGCCTCAAAGGCAGACTCAGGTCCCACAGCTGGGAAACCTCCCCTGACACTCTGGCTGTGAAGACATCCCTTTCCATGAACGATCATTCCATCTGTATCGTATACCTGGCGTGTCTCAAGTTTTAAAATTATACTACCATTTCTGTCTAAAGTGTGTCTTTCCTTCTGAACTAGACTGTGGGATCCCGTAAGCCTAGTTTAATGCACATTATTGTCTGTGCTTGCCATCCACGATCCCTAACTTAGAGGAAACACTTTATAGGCACTAAATAAACACTTGGGTTAAAAAAAAAAGGCCATTTAAGTTATTTTTCAAGCGGTGCCTATAAAGACTTTTTAATAACACAGAAAATGTGTGTTTTAAATGTTATTAAGTGGCTAAAGCTGGATGTGAACATGCATAAGCAGTGCTGTCTCAACTATTATAATTATACATAGCAAATCAACTGTTTAAAAGACGAAATATAAAAACTACTGGGGTAATAAATAAGTCAAGGAAGGAATTCAGATTTAACTGGCTGTATCTTCATTGTTTGCTGCAATCATTTTATTACTAACAAATTGGGAAACGTGACAAACATTTAAAATCCAAGATACGATATGTGTCCCGAAATGAGCCACTGGGGTGTCAGAAGAAAGTATTGTGAAATTTATTGATATTGACTTTTATATTAAATATAGGCAAAAAATATATAATCTTCCCTAAGAGCAAAAAGACTTTTGAACCATTAACTCATAAAAAATTTATTACTTAAAATATCTATTTCATCTTTATGGGGAAGTGGGTGGGGGGGATTAAGAGCCCACTTATACATTACACTGAGTAACGTGTACAATTGTTGAATCACTATATTGAACACCTGAAACTAATATAACACTGCATGTTAACTATACTGGAATTAAAATTAAAAACTTAAGGGGCGCCTGGGTGGCTCAGTCAGTTAAGCATCCAACTCTTGGTTTTGGCTCGGGTCATGATCTTGAGGTTCGTGGAATCGAGCCCTGCATCAGGTTCCATGCTGACGGCACAGAACCTGCTTGGGATTTTCTCTCTCTCTCTCTCTCTCAATAAATAAACAAACAAACAAACAAACACTTTAATTTTATGTTAAATTACTTATTTAAATTTCAAGAGTCTATTTTATTTTATTTTTTTTTTCAACGTTTATTTATTTTTGGGACAGAGAGAGACAGAGCATGAACGGGGGAGGGGCAGAAAAGAGAGGGAGACACAGAATCGGAAACAGGCTCCAGGCTCTGAGCCATCAGCCCAGAGCCTGATGCGGGGCTCGAACTCACGGACCGCGAGATCGTGACCTGGCTGAAGTCGGACGCTTAACCGACTGCGCCACCCAGGCGCCCCTTCAAGAGTCTATTTTAGTAAATATAATAGTTAGCTAGATAACTGACAAACATATATTACAGACGAAAAAATATCTTTTGACTGAGGAGGTGTATGAACAGAGACCATTCTTCTATGGCATAGAATCATTTGGGGCATCAGATGTACACGAACAAATGCACACACATGTCCAAGTCAGTTTAAAAGAAAAAATACCACTCATTATAAATGCAGCGGTGAGGAAGGATGACGTTTCCTACAACTGGAGAAGAGGTGTTCGCTGGAAACTTAGAGAAGGTGGATCCAGGTGTTCCGGATGAGGGGCTGTGACTAATCTCCTTGGCTCTGAGGTCCACAGCCCTGCCTGGACCATCCACCTGCTGGCTGTATGCCCCCCCCCACACCCCCCGCAAATTATGTCACTCGTTCTCCGTTCCTTCCACTGTAAAAGTCGCCTTGTCGAAGAAATGAGGTAAAATGCTTCTTGTTGCCTGGCCAATAGTAATTACTCCATGAATACATTGGCTATCGCTTGAAAAGGGGGAGTCAGGGACCATGGAAGGTCAGGGCCGAACTATCTTCAGACATTTCAGAATAGATTTAGGAGACTGGAATTATAAAGTAGTTGAAGAGGGAGACATCTAGGCTAGAAAAGGGAAGGGCATCTTCAGGAGGGGCATTCCCAATGAGTGACAGGGATCACATTGGCCAAAACTCAGATCCGCGCTCTCGGACTGTTCTAGATGTGGGTCTTTGGATTAAGAAGATCAGAAACCCACTCAACCTAGCACAAATGAAAGGGAATTACTAGAAGGATACAGAGGCATCAGGAATCTGACAGAGGTATAATAGACTGTGAATCAGAAAACCAGGAACTGAGGTAATGCTAGACATCTGTCTCTCTCTTCCCCGCTCCACCAACCCCTGCTTACTCATTTTGCACCTGACCCCACCAAGGCTATACGTGGGAAAAGAAGGGGAACCCAATGAACAAAGGTCTCTCAGCCTCTTCCTGCAGACTCTTGCAAGACGGAATCTGATTGTCTCAGTTCATCCCCTGGAGCCTGGGCCACTTAAATCCAGGCCTGCGGTCCCTTGGACCCAGTGTGTCCCTTTGATCCAAGAAGCCTGGCTGACCCTCCCAGGGTAAGTATGGCATGGTTTTTCCAGAGGGTAGCCTGACAATGAAACTTATTTCTTGCAGAGATGCAGGGGTGTATCTCTGCCCAGGTCGTCATCATGCACGAGGCCACCATGTGGGTAAGGAACTCATGCCTGTGAGGTCTGACCTTGAACCCTGAGGGGCTTGAGGAATGCGGACTACTCTTGGGCTTCTGTACTGTCCCTGAATCTTGTAAAACAAGATCTACTTGTCTTACGCTCCCTCACGGGGTTCAGGGCTTTGTGTATGGATGCGACAAACGCCTCCTGTCCTGCTGAATTAAACAGCTGGAAATGCATCGTTTTTTACTTTACAGCTGCTTTTACAAGCTGGACCTGCAAACTTCTTGAAGATATCACTTTCAGGTGTGGAATAACCTGGGAGATGGTGAGTCCAGCCTTCCCAATGTTACAGGGGTGGCAGGTAGGCTCAGGGAGAGGAACGTCACCCAGCCGGATAGGGTCACACTGTGCTGCTTGCCATGCCTTACACATGGCATGCCTCCCCATAAGTAACCCTCGATTTTAGTTCTTATTTAGCATTCTGCTTTTATGAGCTCAGTTGTTCCCCTACTGATACTCTCCCACCGCTAACTCCAGCCCTAGGGAGGATCACTTTCCATCTGCCTTTCAGACGTTGGTCCTTGGGGTTGTGTCGTGGAAGCTGAGGTGAGAGGCGTGGGTGAAACATAACCTGGTTCCATCAAGTCATTATCTCAGCAGGCCAACACCACAGTAACAGAGCACAGGCACTAGGCGGGTAACTTCCTTCCTTCTGCGGGGCCAGTGGCCGTCACCCTGACACATGATGAACCTAGTCTAGTTTCCACCTAAAGACATATCTTCTGCAGCATCTCCCAGGCCGATGCTCCGCAACAGGGATTTGGGCCACTGCTGACCTCCTCCCTGCCAGGCCCGCTTTCCTCCCGGACGCCTCCTCTGACCATGCCAGCCCACGGAAGCCTTGCTCACTTAAAATCACCCTCGTGCAGCGTAGCACGTTGTCATTTTCCCCGATATCACGTGGGTGCCAGGCTGGGCTCCTCAGCTTCTGAAGGCAGGTAACCTCTCGCCCCCACCCTGCACTCTGGTGGGCACCCACTGGGTCTTCCAGTCAATGTATTGACCGATAGAGGAAAGGCGGGTAGGCAAGGAGTAGGAATGAGAAGAAAGGAGGCTATTGCTTTTTGCTAGCACCTTAAGCATATGTGAATTAGGAAAGGCAACTGCTTAAAACAGTATCATTCTGACTCGTAAGGTGTAGGCTATGTGGTGACAAGTCAAACAAAGGCAACTTCTTGGCAACTCAGATCTGCTGCAATAAAACCCATTCCAGCGCCCATTCGTGAACTCTGCCCCCAGCAGCAGCTCTGACCTAAGCCTGCAGGCTGGGCATAGGATCAGCTACAGAGCAGAGAAGGAAGGACGCCGGGTGAGGACCACGTAAGCCCTAGGCCTCCCATTCTGGGAAACGTGGGCCTGAGGGTCCCACAGTATCTTCCTCGCAGAGACCCCCATTCGGGCCCGGAATCTCCATCATCAGAGGCCCTTTCAGAGAGCTCTCCATAAGAAGACAAACCCGTAGCTGCTGCAGGAGCAAATAAAAGGCTATCTATCCTACATGAAGGAATGTTAATCAGACTGGAGGTAAACAGAGACCCAGGCTCAGGGGACCCGGGGAAACAGGGGGCAAGCGTGGATAGGCAGGGGAGAAGCGGTGCGGGGAGCCCAGCACGCTGCCCACAGAAGGCACCTTGGGTGGGGTGACACATTACAGGGGTCCTTGGGCAGCAGGGTGGGGGGTGGGTGAGGGTTAAGAGAGCTGGGCCAGTGGGGGGTGAGGACTAGAACCCAGGGGGAAGGTTCCTGAAGACAAACTAACTTATTCACATATGAGGATGAGTCACCCCCCCCCCCCCCCCCCGAATCTTTCCTGCAGCACCAGCTCTGCTGGCCTCACTCCACAGAAAGAAAAATTCAGGGATCCTTCTACCGGTGCAGAAAGCACCTGGGATGAGGAAAGGAATCAGCTGTCACAGAGCACTCGCTAAGATGGCAGCCTCAACTTAAAACACATGATCACCATTGGTTCTCCGAAGGCCAAGAATGGTTGCTGAATCAACTGTCCAAGGTCACCATTTGGAGGCTAGGGAAGCTGTCCAAGGTCACAGATCCAGGAAGTGCCATGCCTGCAATTCAAACCCAGGGGCCAAGTTGACTCTTGAGTCTGTGTTGTCCTAGACTGGCCCTACTGGGGCCAGGCACACCCAGGCAAACGGAGGCGTGTACTCTCCTCGGATGTTTTGCGTTCTGCACCATTGCTCGGCCTCTCCTCACCTCCGGGGTTGGATCCTGTTCTCACCTCTGGGGGTGTGATTTAAAGCAAAGGCAAGGCCAAGACCCGACCATTCCATTCTTGTTTCTTGCAGGTGGCATGCATATCACGCAAGGAGCAAAGCAGCATTGACAACAAAAGGTAGGCAAATGGGAAAGTGCTGAGTGGGTAGACTCCTGTACTATTTCATGTTTTGTAAACCTAGGAAATCAGTCGGATGCTGAAGCATAAAAATAACACACTGCTTGAACCAATTGAGGCGTAGATGCCAAGAGGGACAAACCAAGGGGAAGAGTCAGGTGTGCCTAAACATGTTCCTTTGGTAGGGGGGTACTGGACTGGTGCCCAGATGCTAACCAGACTGCGGCTGTGCACCTGCTGTCTTCTCCTAGAAGGAGAGGAGGACACGCCCCCATACCCTTGGTACAGGATCAGATGAGCCGCTCTGCAGGGCCTCACTGTGGATGTGCTTTGCTTTCCTTCCATAGCTTGACTCATGCTGAGCCTGAAGCTCGGAAGACATGCTCTCTACTCAAAACGAAATCTCACTCATCCTTTCAAGGCCTGCTTCAAGCCTCACCTCCAGTGAGAAGCCATCCCAGGCTCCTTCTGCCCTCTAGACTTACCCGCCTTCCGGCCCCCTCCTCCTCCCATCAATCTGTCCTCTCTGCCTTGCCAAACTGCTGGGACTTTCAGAATTTGCTTTTTTCTCTCTCATCTGGGACCTTTGTACCCGTGTAGCTTTTCTCAGATGCCTACCCCTGCCTCTGCCTTTGTTTAAAACCTCCAGGAAGTCTTCTCCTACCCCCCATCCACCCTTGATCCTGGTTGTGGGCTCCTGCTGAGGGTTCCCTAGCACTTTATGCTCATCCCTATGCTGAGTATCGTCTTATTCCCTATACTTTCATTGACTGTGGTCCTTACACTAGACTTTGAGCTCCTTGAGGGCAGGGACTAAGGGTCTTACTTGCCTTGGCATTCCCAGACATGTCCCATCTGTGGAAAGTGCTCACCAAATGTTATATGAATTAATAAATGGATTTCCACTGCATTATACTGTGTCACAGTTCCACAGATGAGTTTATAAGCTCCTTGCCTGGAGGAGTGTACAGCATCGTGTATTTCTCATGAAGGCCTCTCTGTCCCAATCTCGGTGCCTGGCACATAGTAGGTTCTTAGAAAGCACTGGTGATTTGGTTAAGTGATTACTGAATTACCCACTGCACTGAATTCCCCCAGCCACCAGGTTCCCCATCGCAACCCTTAGCACGGCCAATGGAAAATTACTCGGTTGCAAAGTGCATATCTAATTACAACATCCCGCCCCTGCCACAGAGATGTTCAAATGTTATTATAACATATGCATCTCATAACAGACGTTAGCACTGAACGCAGCATTAATAACGCCGCTTGGACCGCCCATGTATACACAAAGCTTCCTTTTATCTGCCATTAGGACAGACTTTGCACTTTTAGTGCGGAAGTCCTCTTCTTTAAAGCGTTTCCTGCCCCCGAAACCAAACGTCTCCCTGTAAGCTGGGACCGCGCCTAAGCCCCCCGTTCCCCCAACAACAGAGGTCCCCCACTCAGGGCCGCGCCGCCGTCGCGGGGTGAGAGCGTTGGCCGGCGGGTTTCGGCGAAGCCAGGCTGGACTGTCTCGGCTGTCTCGGCGGCATCCCCGGGGTCCCGGCGGCGCCCCGCTCTCCAGGGCCCGCCATCCCGGGAAAGAAAGGCGAACTACATTACCCAGCAGGCCTCCCGCCGCCCTCTTTCCTTTCAAGTCTTTGCACGTGGCCGGAGGGGAGGGAGGGGCCGGGACGTCACTCTCCTACATTCTCTTTCCCTGTGTCAGAGCAGGGATCGTTTTTTTTTTTTTTTTTTCCTTCCTCTACTCCCTCCCCCCCACCCGCCCCTCCCTCCCTCTTTCCCTTCCCTCCCTCCCTCCCCTCTCGGTTGGGTTTGTGCGCTGGGGCGCCGGATCCCCTCCGCTGCCGGGACGCGCGGAACTCGAGGCAGGAGTAGGCTCTCTCGAGCCTCCTCCCTCCTTCCCCTTCCCTGTCCCCTTCCCCCACCCCCGACACGGGCTCGGAGCGGCGGCCGGAGGAACCCCGAGGTGACCACCCCCCCGCCCGCCCCCCCTCTTTTAGTCAGTACAGCCTGCGGATCGATTCGGGGACCCGCCAGGAGGGCTGCGTGACGTGCGCGTGCTGATAGATAATCCGGAGGAAAACCGCCCCAAACAATTAACCCCCTTCCCCCTCCCTGCGCCCCGGCCGCCGGGCGTCTGCGCCCATGCTCAGACCCCTTCTCTGTCGCGGACCGCACTCCACGGTCTCGCCCCCTCCCCAGGTTCGCCCCTTCCCCTCAGGGCTCCCGGCCCGAGTGGGGAGTCGTAGCCCTGGGGCTCCCGGGAGGAGGGGGCTCTCGGGGGCGCATGGCTGGAGCCCGGCTGGCGCTCGAGCCGCGCGGTGTAGCCGCTGTCATGTGCCGGGTTCCGAGCCGGGGGGAGGAAGAAAGCGAGCGTGATTGCTCTCCCTTTTGTTTTGAAGCCCGCATTTGCTGCATCAAGCAGTTGCTTTAGTACCAGCCAAACTTGCAGCTGTTCTGACCGCGCTCCGGCGAGGTAGGGAGCGCGGGCCCTGCGTGGCGACTCCCGGCCGGAGGCTGCTGCGCTGGCCGACTGCCGGAGGGACCCGAGAGAGTGTCTCCACGCAGCCCCTCCCTCCCGCGGTGACTGATTGTGTCTGTGCAGCGGCCGTGCGAGGGTGTGTGCGCGCCCGTCACCGCGAGCGCGGGGATGTCTGTCGTCTAGACAGGCGGCACCCTCCCTCCGTCCCCGGTGAGCCCGCGGGCCGCGGGGGCGCGGGGGATGGGAGCAGATGAGGAACCCGAATCGGTGGAGCCATTGCGGTTGCAGCTTTGGACATTCCCTACGGTGGTGATTCTGTTGGCTTTTTGTTATTATTCCTGTCGCCACGGTGTGATGGGCCTGGGGAATAGATCCTTCAGGCGGAGCGGGGGTTAAGTTGACAGGCTCTGAAAGCCAGCTCGCGGTGGCGAGTGACCCGAACGGCCCGCGGCGTGGGCTTCGGCTCGGGCTCTTCAGGACGAGGAGCAGGTGACTGTCCTGGACGCGTCGCGGGTCGTGGGGGCAGGGAGGACAGGGGGCGGCGGTTCGGTCTGCGGCGACCGAGGTCTGCCCTCCGCCCCCCCCCACCCTAAGGGCCGCGGGGCCCCAGCCTAGGTGCATCTGGAGGAGGCGGCCCGGGGACGGCGGGTTTGTGACTTGGGTTATGTCGTTCCACTGACGTTAAAAGACAATTGGGGGTCGGCGTTGGCTCTTGGGTTTCGTAGAGTTTTCGGGGGTTGAGGCTGGGGGGGCAGGTGTGAGCCGGGAGGGGGTGCGGCGTGTAAAGGGGAGGGATGGCTGGCGGCGGGCCTGTGTGTCCCTACCGGAGGAGCGAGGCGTCGCCTCCCCCGCCCAGCTGTTTGTGTGTGTACACACCGCTCTGGCATGTATGGGGGGGCGGGGCGTGGGGGGGGGCAGACCGCGGTGTAGTGGGGACACGCGTGGGCCCGACTACCCGGTGAATCGTCCCGCCAGCCCCCTCGTGGTCCCAGTTGGGCTCCTGGTCGTGTGTGTCCGCGCACGCGCGCGCCGTGTTACTTGGACAGGGGGTCCTGCGGCTGTACGAACCGGGAGCCACTGCAGTTGCGTGTGTGCGGGGTTGGCGAGGGAGTTCCGGGCGCGCGGTGGCGCGGGAGACAAGCCTTGCGTCCCTCCGCGTCCCCGACGCCCCCTGACCCGCCGGGCTGGCAGCCTGCTCGGCCGGTGGGGTGCAGGGCTGGGAGGGGCCGCGGGCGCGCGCGTGTCGCCGCCCCCGACCCTCCCAACACGCTCGGGTTGACCCTTGCTCCGGGGCGCTCCGTGGGTGCGCGTGCGCGCGCGCCCGCCTCTGCCTCGCGGGCCCCGGACAGAACGAGCGCGCTCTGCGCACCCCCTTCCAGTTTTTCGTCCTGGAGGGCCGTGGGGGCCGGAGGCTGCCCTGCCCGCCCGGCCCCGGCCCCGGCCCAGCCGGGCGCTGCTGCCTGCTGCGCTGCTACCCGGCTGCCCTGCTTGCCCGCCCGCCTCCGCCGCCGTCGCTTTCCGGGTCCCTGAGGCCGGGGGGATTATCTCCTGGGCTAGGGGCGGGCGCGCACTGGGAAGAAGCCGGTGGAGCTGCGGGCCCCGCGGCGGCTGGAGTCTCGGGAGGGCGAAAGTGACACAGCACGAGCGCCGCCGCCGAAGCTGGAGGAGAGAGGAAGGAGCCGCCCAGAGCACGGGGAGGGGCCGCGGGCTGTCCGGGCCCGGTTCCTCCTGCCCGGCCCGGGGTCTGAGCCGAAAACCTCAGGAATCCCGGCTTCGAGCATGCTCAGCCAGCGCGAGGAAATTGCCAGGCTTTCAAGAAAACCCAATTGTACAGGAACAGAATGCACCGAACGAATGTTAGCGGTGCAGTCCCCCCCACAGGACGCACTCGGGTTGCCTGAGGAAACTCCCTTTGAGTATTTGAAACAGGATTCGATTTACACACAGATCATCTCCTCTGCTGTGTCAAGTGACTGTCCTAGATAATGTACGCTGGTAGGCAGTAATTTTGTAGCGCATTCTGGGGTAAGGTGTCATCGGTGATTAACAGATTGCTGTAAATAGCGTGTTTGTTTGACTTTACAGAGCGTTTCCCCCTACCCTTGAATCATCACAATTTCTTAGCAGGGTCCTGTGATGTAGGCGGGTAGTAACCCATTTTACAGGTGAGCACACTGAGGCTCAAAAAGTGCCGTGAGTCCCCCCCCCAGGGCCCCTCAGTGCGGAAGGGCTACTTTCCCCCCCTCTCTGTGATCCTGTAATTTCTCTTCGCAGCCTATGGCTTTTAATTTAAATAATGGTCATTTTTTTGGTATCTGAGGTTTTTTTGAGAGTAGGTCTTGGCTCCCCCAGGAAGTCCTGAGCCTCAGAAAGGGGGTAAATTATAGTGGTATTTATTCTTTGTCAAAACACTTTTTATTTGCCACCAGACCTCATGAGAATAGTCATTAAAGACAGAAGTCTGCATTGCTGGTTATTACGCATCTGATAATTTGCTAATGGCGAAAGGTTATCAGCTTTGATACATCCATTATACCAGAATCACACCTGCATATAATAAATACATACGGCATACATGTTATGCAACGCGTGTCTGTATTCGTATGGGTGTGTTTGGGTGTGTAGTTCATGGATCCCGTGTCCTTGTTGAGTCCAACGTTTATTCTTTAGGTACTGATTTCAAAACCATTGGTTTAACGTGTAGATCCCTGAGAAGCCTGGGTTCATCCCAGGTGATACTGTTCCCTGCCCCCTGCATCCCCAGGGATAGGGAAGCCCTGAAAAGAGCAAAGAGCTCCCACATGCCTGTAGGTACTTTGAAGAGTTCGTGTACAGGAAGGTTCTCAGACCAGCCTGGAGAGTTACCAGGTTTGGCCAACTAATCAACCACTCATTCACAAATAGAGACTGAGCACCTCCATGTTTCTGTATCTTCAAGTGCATGCAAAGGAAGTTGAACATACAGTCCCTGCCTGCCAAAAACATATTCTATCTGTGGAGATAAATGTAGGATTTTAAGTCCAGCATATGTTTATTGAGCACCTACCTTGGGCTAGATACTGTACTCTGGGGCACACAAAGATAGTATAGTAGAAACAGCTAAGTTGTAATGCAATAAAACGAGTGATTCACAGCCTACGGGAGAGAACAAATCATAAATACTTTAGAGCACTCACCCTGGGACTTAGTCAACTTCACATATGTTGGTTGGAAGTGACTCCTGATGCCAGTTCCAATTCTAGAGCAAAAGCAGGAGGGAGCAACAGAGGAAGAAGGGCTTTCTGTCCCTTGTTACCCTGGACTTCGGGCTTTTTGTAACCTCCCAGGTGGGCCTGGAGGTATGTCCTGAGGTGGACGTTAGGCAGCTAGTGGGAAATGACCCTAAAGTCAACCAACAGATTACTCTGCTGGGCAGTGAGGAGCTGACAAGTTCTTCTCCCTGGTCCTGCCCCAGCTCTGCCGGGCTGTGATGGGCCGGGGTAGGCTATCTTCAGTGATGCGCTGTGGCTTTGGTCAAGGTCTCACTCAGGCCCTTCCTGGGTTTAGTAGTTTCTGTCTTGCAGGTCTGTGTAGATGTTTTAACGTGAGTCTGCTTCGTATCTGTTCGTTCCCCACCTCGCTTCTGGGGTCCCTGACACCATCCTCCAGTTTCATCTCGGTTTTGGGGTTCACTGCCCTTGTTTAAGGTTCTGTTGTTTGCAGTTCAGATGATGCAGGAGGAAGCAGGAGGTGGTAGGCAGGATGGAGAGAGAATCCTGAGCCCAGAGAGAGAACAGGAGGCTCAAACAGACGGGCAAATCGCAGTTTTTGGGCATTTTCCAAATGTGGTGGCATTTCTGCATAGCTTACCCGATAAACGTGGCGACTTTCTTTCGATGCTCTTTTGGGGGGGATCCTCTACCTCTCAGCCTCACGGCCGACTCACGGTCACCTGAGCTCAGTTGTTCACATTCAGGCCTTACTCTCCTGCCCTCCTGCCTCATCCTGCACACAATTTAGAACAGCGCTGTGATGGGGGCCTTCTCCCTGAATTATCACCATGCTGGCTATGACCTCTGCCTCTAATTTCTGAATTAAACCCAGGCCAAAGCTGTGATTCAGAACAGGGGGGAAACAGATAGGTCTTCGGATCCTAGGCACCCAGAGCTGGGACGGGCCTTCCTTCAACGTTTATTTATTTTTTTTTGGGACAGAGAGAGACAGAGCATGAACGGGGGAGGGGCAGAGAGAGAGGGAGACACAGAATCGGAAACAGGCTCCAGGCTCTGAGCCATCAGCCAGAGCCTGACGTGGGGCTCGAACTCACGGACCGCGAGATCGTGACCTGGCTGAAGTCGGATGCTCAACCGACTGCGCCACCCAGGCGCCCCTGGGACGGGCCTTCCTAATAAGCTGATCTCTGTGTGAAGGCCCTGAAACCTAGCGAGGTGAAATGACGTGCCCAAAGTCACCAGGAGCCCTTGGCAGAGTTGGACAAGAAATTCCAGATTTTGATACCCTCGTTCAATCTTCTTTTTCTGTGCCTTCTGAAAAAAAGCGGGGTTCTTACTTGCCAGAGAGAATGCTACATCTTCTCTATCTCCTCTGGTTCTGGGGAAAGGCTCTGGAAGCCCTCTCTTAGTCTTGAACTTCCTTTCCTTTGAGACTGCCCTTCCCTGCCCTATCTTTCATCTTCGGCATCCAGGAATCTGGATGAGGGCATATATTTGTGAGAAGTGGCAGGCCTGGGGGCTTTCCAGTGCACTTCAGTTTAGTCCCTTCCCTTGGCCGGGTCTTAGGTCCCGAAAGTGTTTGCAAAGCTGGCATACATGAGCATTTTCTAGGAAGGGGACTCACAGATTTCATTTGACCTCCCACCTGACTCAGGTACGGACAGGAACTCCTGGTGGGGGCGGTGGGGGTGGATAGGGGGTTGCTGGGCAGTGGACGCTGCACTTGATTTGGGTTTATAGTTCGCAAAGTATTTCCCACCAGGGATAGCATCTGCCTTTTATCTTAGCCCCGCGGAGCTGTTAGCGTTATTCCCATTTTGCATACGAGGCCTCTGAGCCTCCATGGTTAGTGACACGCCAAGTCACGGGGAAGTTGTAAGTTGTAGAACAGGGATCTGAACCCAGATCTTCAGACTTCAAATCCAGCGCCTAGGGCTAGGATGTCACATCGTGTCACATCATCATTACAGTTTTGTGAGTGGAGTGCTTCCAGGTTTCTAGAGCTTTTTATGTCCACTGTCGGCTCATATCCAGTATGGAGTCAGCCCCAAGTGCTGACTAACTTACTCAGGGATGGGATGGATAAAGTATGGGAGGCGGTCTTCATGGCACTAACATGTGGACTGGGGCAGCTGAGATGATTTTTGTGGAAGAGGTGAATTGGGAGTAGGTTCTGAGGTCGTGGCGGACCTAGAATAGGTTTTCAGTTGGGGCGATGGCTCAAAAATGGTAAAGGAGAAATATGTGTGGTGAGCACAGTGGTTGAGAAAGTTCTGAGTAGCACGGTCAAGGGGTGCCTGTTCAAGCCTCAGATCAGGGAGGGCTTCCTAAGGGAGACGACACAGGCACCGAAAAGCGAATGGATGAAAAGAAATTAGCCTGGAGAGGAGCTAGAAGGGGTAAGGAACAGCGTGTGCTTTGGAGAGGAGGTCTGAGGCTGTCTGGGCAAAGGAAGGGATTGCAGCAGCAAGGTCAAGTTCAAAGGTGGAGAGGCAGACAGGAGTTTCGTGAGCCCGGCCCAGGACCTTGGCTTCTAGACTACAGGAGGAGCGTGGTGGACGGGGCCCGAGGCCGAACGGAGGCGTGCTGCTGTGGTTCAGAAGGGAATGCAATCTGGAGCCAGGAGGCCACTGGGCCAGTGAGGCAATGACAGGTTCCATCCAGTATCAAGTCGCAGGGGATAAGGCCTGGAGCCAGGGCCTCGTGTAGGGGGCTGGAGGGAAGGTTATACATTACAACATTTGGGGACTAAAGTCTGCAGTGGTTGCTTAGCTTTGAGGAATAAAGGAGAAGTCCCCCGCGACTCCCTCCCGGCTCTCTGGCCTCACTGACAGAGGCCTCACAGCCTCTCCCCGGGTGCGAACTTGTGGCCCGGAGCACAGCACGTCTGCTGAGGTTGGGGTGAGGGGGAGGATCGCGTGAGCTCGCTGTCGGACGTGTTGAATTTGAATGGCTGGTAGGTGAGGCCAGTGGAGCCGGGCTTGACCGCACCGGGCGCAGGGGAGCAGCCCAAGGGAGGGGTGGGGGCGGGGAGCTACAGTTCGGGGAGTGAGGAAGCTCCGCTGCGGAGTGTGACCCCGGTAGACAATGAAAGACCTCTTCCTCCCATTGTCAGAGAATCCTTTGTCACGCCGGGCCCAGCCGCTGCAGCCCGGGGCGGGCGGGGATGCTGTGTCATGCGGAGGCCCAGCTGGCAGAATCCCGCGGCAGCTGAGAGCAGGCTTCAGCTGGGAGCCTTTGGAGTTGGGGGAGAAGCGTTTTCATATTTCACAGCCGTGGTGAGCGGAGCCTGTCCCAGGCTCTCAGGCCGTGAGCCAAGGGCAGGGAGGGCCGGGCAGCCTAGCTGCTCCCAGATGTGGATGCATGAAGCCACGAAGAAGCTTTCGAGACCCTGCGCAAATAGTAGAGTACGATTTCAATAGGAGAGCATCGCAGAGACTTCTCTTCCTGCCGCAGCGCATTTTTAGAGGGCCGATGCGTTTTAGGCAGAGCTCAGTGCTTGCAGCTTTGAATCTTTAGGGCCTGAGATCCTGCCTGGCACTTGGTAGGTGTCCCACCGACATGGGTGCATCTGCAGGGATGCGGCCAGACTTCGGTGTCTGGGGTGGGAGGTCAGCAGGGACGGTTCCCGCGAGCAAGTCCAAAGAGGGTATCCCAGCACTGAGTGAGAACGTGTTTAGCACCATAGTGGAGTGAACATCTTGAAAATCATCCAGTTACCAGCACCTAGAAACGCTGTATGAAATATAACTAGCACCCTTTCAAAGAAGAGCTGAGCTCATAGAATGTAAGGGAAATCCCCAGGGAACTCCAAAGTGAGTGGGGACAGTCAGCTTGCACTTAGGCTAGGCCGGTCCCGGGGGGGGGGGGTGAGGGTGGTTTGTGGGGGGGAGAGGGGCAGTTACTGGTCTCAGAACCAAGGGGGTTGAGCTCTGACAAGAGGAGACGAGACGGGAGTTGGGACAGAAGGCCCTCCCCAACAGAGGCCCTCTGCCCCTGCAGAGGTTTGCAGGCTTGGAGAAAAGGACGGACTAGATGTCAGCCAGTTGGCATGGAAGTGGGGGAGGGGGAGCTTGGCGGTCTTGGCCTGGATTTGGCGTGGGGAAAAATCGACCCTGGGAACTAGAATACCTCAGGCTTGTCAGGGCTTTGGATGTCCACGACAAATGTGGTCTAGAGTCCCCAAGAGGAGGGGTTAGCATATAAAGCCTGTATGCTTTATATATAAAGCATATATATATATATATATATATACATATACATATATATGCCCCCTCCAGGGGCCAGGGGCCCCCATCCCATGGCTCTAAACTCCCAGGGGCACCAGGAAGGTTCTGGGAACTCCTCACCCTTCCACTGGACTTGAGTCTCCTCCACTTTGGAGAGGTGCTGAAGGACCAGGTGGCCTGAGTGAGTGAGTGAAAAGGAGGAGGAGAGGAGGCCCCAATGGGAACCTTTCTGAGATGACTACATACTTTGGGAGGTGGGTGCAGGGCTGTGAAGGGCTCTTCCTGCCCCACGGCCTTATCTCTTAGCAGAAGCCTGCAGACAAGCCCGTCCAGGAAGCCAGAATGTTTCCCTGCCATTTAGTCAGGACAAGTCCTTAACAAAGGCTTCGGTCTGGGTTCCCCCTAAGCGTGCCCTCCGCAGATTCTAACTGCTACTGGTCCCCCGACCATGCACCGCATCGTCTCCCCCACGCCCAGGTTTCCTGGTGTTCCTGTAAACTTGGAGACGCCTTCGAGTTACCCAGTCCATCTCCTAGCTGGTGTGGGAATCTGGGAACCCTGACTATCTCGGCACTTTTTCCAGTGCTTTCTTCGACCAGGAGCATACTGCTCTGTGAGGCAGCCCCTTCCCTCATTCGAAGGCTTTTGCTGCTGGAAAGGCCTTATATAAGTGTCAAGGAGCACCCTGCCCATTCCCCCCCCCCCCCCCCCCATCACCCCTTTGGCTGTTATGAGAGATGTTTTCCAGGCCTCTCACCATCCCGTTGGCTTCCACTGGAAAGGGCCTTAATTGTCAAGCTCTGATTCTGTGAGAAACCATCCAGCCAATTCGCCTTCTAACTTACTGAGCAGAGAGGGAGTTTTTGCAGATGGCTGTGATATTAGCTGAGCCGGCTGCATAGGCACAGTCTGTGATGTAGAAGTTCTGAGAAGCTTGGCTCAGTGCTTATGGGAGAAGCACACACTGCGAGTTCCTTCCTCCAGCACCCAGGATCCATTTCAGCGTCTAAGTGACTCCGGAATCGGATGCAGGGAGCTGATGTTTATCAAGTGTCTATTATGTGCTGGGCACACAGTGCTAGGCGTTCTCTGTGCGCCTCGCTAAGTACAAGTAACTTCTGTGAGGGAGAGACAGAGAGGCAGAGACGTGGACATGCCTAAGGGTCGTTGTGACAGTTGAGCCCCAAAGTTATTCCGAAAGAATGTGTGTGGTTCCATCCGGAGTGGGTGGGGCTGACATTCCCAATGCCATTCCCTTTTAGGGCCTGCCTCCAGGGTAGGCAATGTCATGATCTCACCACTAGCTGAGAAGCCACAGGCCTTTGCCATATTCGTGGGTCCTTAGCTGAGACGCTTAGGAGTTTGAACCGTGACACGAAGAAAGTGTCGGCTGGAGAAGCCACATCTTGGAGTGTTACCAAATAGGATGGTATTCACAATCGGAGTGTTTCTTGGAGCTGGAGCGTATCTGCCTTGGGGTCTGTCTGCACGGCCCTGGGCTTCTCTGGTAGAACAAGGCCTTCTGCCCCTTCGCCTGTGCAGGATGGTTGGGGTCTCTGGGTTCTGCGTTGAGTTATGAGGAGCACGAGTTGCCTGAGCAGCGAGGTTGTGCCAGCCGGCCGGGTGTCCACGTAAGCACTGCCGGTTTCACACAGCACCCTCCGTGGACAGGCCCAGTGGTGAGGGTGAGGGACTCTGGGAAAGCACCCAGTTTTCCTCTTCCTCCTCCAGAAGTTGTTCTTTATGCTCACATTCTCCCGGTTTGCCTCGAACCCTCTCAGCTTAAGACTCTTACCTCCGTTAACATTTGGTTTGGTTTAGCAGATGTGCATCAGGCACCTGCCGTGGGACAGATGATTTCAGGGAACGTGGCAGGGTCTCCGCTTCCGTCTTCGTCCTGGTGGAGAAGACGGAATGGCCTCCTATTCACGTAATGCGGGGAGTACTGGGTAAGGAGAAAGAAAAGTGGGCTGAAGCAGCCCGCACAGGGCGACGATAATCTTTGGTCCACATGCAGACACTTTTGAGAGTGAAAGTCGTGCTAATAATAATCCTGTTGGGATGTAGACACAAACGAGGCCATCCCTGTGCCAGTGGGGGCTTATGGCCACACGGACCGGGGATGTATGCGTGGGTCACACCTGGCTCTGTGATGGGTCATTTATACTGTAGGATGATGGAGGTATAGATGATGGAGGGCAGTGCCTGCAGAGAAACTGGCAGCTGTTGTCCCAGTTTGCTTAGGGGCTAGAGAGGATAGCATCTTCCGTGGGGACTGGGGACTCGACATGTGCTGGGCCTCCGTTAACAGCTGCAAGGTTCTGTGATCCATTTCACCGTGATCTCGGTTTTGGGGTTGGGGGTGCAAGTTTGGACAGATGAAAACCACCTGGCTTGTAGGATGTTTTTTGGCTACAGGCAAAAGAACACCTGACTGACAGGGCTTCAAAAAACAAGGTGTTTAGGGGCGCCCGGGTGGCTCAGTTGTCCGACTATTTGATTTCGGCTCAGGTCATGATCTCACGGTTCGTGAGGTTGAGCCACGCTGTCAGCACAGAGCCTACTTATTCTCTCCCTCTCCCTCTGCCCCTCCTCCTGCTCTCTCTCAAAAATGAGTAATATGTAAAAAAAAAAAAAAAAAAGCACCATTTAAAAATCAAGTGTGTATAGACTGACAGCCGGAAGTCTGAAGGTAGGGGTTCTAGAGTTGGTTAATTCAGTGGGTCAGTAATCATTTCAAGGACTCCTTCTAACCTTACAGGCCACCACTGTCAGCATTTTGGCCTTTGTCCTCAGGCTTGTCCCCTCATGGTCACAGTACGGCTGCCCCTGCTCCATACATCACGTTCTCATGTAACTGTATCTGAGGGGCGGGCAGGAAAGTGAGTTTCTCCTTGTGTTTGAATTTATCAAGCATGGCAACCTTCCTCAGAACCCCCGTGCTAGAATTTCTAGCAAGTCCCATTGAAGGGAAATGTGTTAATGCTCCTGCCTCAGCTCCACGGAGGCTGAGAGCAAGTCTTGGTGCCTTCTGCCTCATCTACAGGAAGAGGTGAGGCTGCTTGCTAGGGGAGGAGAGTGATGGTCGGTGTGAGCCGCTGATTAATGTTTTGCCCTAACAAATTAAAAATATGATTTTATTTTCCTTATTTGGGGGGTTGTCAGCCCTTATTGAGAAATAATATTTTATACCTCAATATGATTGGAGTCATAAAAAAATGCACCCCCTGGCTCTGGCAACTGATCTGCCTTCCTTTCACTATCGTTTTGCCTTTCCTAGTAATTATGATCTCTTAACCCATGGGGGACTGTTGGGGCTTAGGACCCCAGATGTCCTGCGATGCCTTCTGCGTGGCCTCAGTAGCTGCGTTCTGTGCCCCCTCCCCCCGAATAGCCCCTCTCCTTTCCCACCACTAGGGCCAGGCAGAGAACCCCTGGCGGACAGAATTGTCTAGAGGCGGGGAACCTCTGTTGCTGGTGGCCACAGACAGCAGGGCTAGAGATGCCTGAGGGGCTGAGGCTCCGGCGGGTCCATGGTAGACAGCGGTCACCTTTGAGAGTAGCTGTGAGGCTGAAGAGGAAATGCTCCTTAGTGTGGCGTGGATACCTTTGGTCCTGCAGAGTCAGTTTCTTGCCGTGGCTGGTTCGGAACTCCGACCCTAGTGGAGGACATGGTCTTCCTCCTCCAGACCGCTGTCCCCTTCATACAGATGAATAGCCCGGGCATGGACGCCTGCCCGGTCCCCTGGGGCAAATCCATCCCTGCAGAGCTCTTTTCACACTCCACTCATCTGGTCAGTTTTGTCCTCCCCTCCACCCCAGCGCTTGGTTTGTGAATCTTTAGGGCACTTAGCCCTTGCCATCACTCCCATCATCCCTTGGCGGCCTCATCTGATCTGTTCTCTGAGATCATAAGCACCTCAATACTGTCCTAGTCTGAGTCATCTGCGGATAGCTCTACGGCCTGCCACAGGGTCCATGCTCCATGAAAAAAAAATTTTTTTCAAGCAAAGTACATATTTGCAGAGTGAGGAGAGGCAGCTTGCTCATTTTGGCCATCTCTCCAGATTAAGACCAGTGCATCGTGGCACGGCATGGTGCCCGGATGAGCATTTATGGCTCTCTGCATAATCCTTCCTGAAGAGGAAGAAAGGTAATCCACCCTGCTGTTAGGGGTTGAGTTGTCACCCCCCCCAGTACCTTGAGTGTGACTGTATTTGGAGAAAAGGACCCTTAAAGGATAATTAAGGTAAAAGGAGGTCCTGGTGGCGAGCCCTAAACCAACACGACTGGTACCCTTAAAAGAAGAGGCGATAAGGACACAGGGGAGACGGGACACCTGGGAGGTGAGGACCCAGGGAGGAGGCGGCCATCTGCAAGCCAAGGAGAGAGGACTCAGAAGAAACCAGCGTGCTGATCTGAGCTCAGACTTCTAGCCTCTCGAACTGTGAGAAAATAAGTGTTTCTCGTCCAGGCTACAACGCCAGGCGTGTGGCTCCAAAACCCGGACTTTTCTCTGTGAGCGGCTGTGTTTTGGGCAGCAGGGGAGACTGTCTGTCAACCCAGGGATGGGACAGGTGTATTTCTCCCGAACCCTTCGGGCAATTTAACAATAACTTTAAAACCTGACATTTGTGAGGTGCTCCACTGATAATTGCTTAGGGAGCACTTTACTTGGGTTATCTTAATTAGCCTTCACACCCTCTCTTTTATCATTGAGAAAATGAGGGCACAGAGAGGTTAAGTAATTTACCCCTCAGTCACACAGCTAATAGGTGGTTTAGTCAATTTTGCTCTCATGGTGCCTCTGAAGTATCACACGCGGAGGATTGACAGGCTCGGCTGAGGTTTCCTGGCAGTGATCTGACATGGTCACTGGTCTCGGGTCTGCCGCTAGTGACCTGGGTGACCTTGGGCATATCACCTCTGGATGTTTTCTATCAGTAACCTCAGGGATTGATGAGAAAGTATCTAACACCCCTGATCGTCTCACTCTGAGGGTTCTCAGTGCCAGGCCCAGTGCCAGAGGTAGGGATTATATGCTCAGCATGGCCTGGCACAGGAAAGGAAAATCCCTCTGATGTCATCCTTGGCATCTGCCCACACCTAAGGTGGCAGCCCTGGGTCAGCCCGACTTGGCCATTTGGACCCTCTGGCGTGGCAGTTTGCTCTTTCCCTACAAAATTAATTTTTTCTTTAAAAAAAATTTTTTTTTAATGTTTATATTGAGAGACAGAGCATGAGCAGGGGAAGAGCAGAGAGAGAGGGAGACACAGAATCCGAAGCAGGCTCCAGGCTCTGAGCGTCAGCACAGAGCCCGACGTGGGGTTTTGAACCACAGACCGCGAGATCATGACCTGAGCCGAAGTCGGACACTCAACTGACTGAGCCACCCAGGTGCCCCCAGAGTTAATTTTTCAATAAGGTGGAAATTATCTCCTCCCCGTGCCAGGGCCATTCTCGATCTCTAAGGAGGTGGGCTTTGAGTTAGATCCCTTGAACCGTTGGGGTACGTGTTGCTGGGGAGTGATTTAATGTGTTTCCTTCCTCTGGGTGAACAAACGTGGCCTACTGCAGCTTTATTCATGCCAGAGAGAAACCAGCCACGGCGGCAGAACCTGGGGAGCCCAGGTTGAGCCAAAGACTGCTGCATCCTTAGCCTGCTCTTGTTTCCACATCCCGTTTGACCCAGGTAGATGGCAGGTGAGGATAAAGGCGAGGACAGCGGGATGGCATTGTTCCGGGGTTCTGCAGGCTGAAGATGGGGCATAAGAACAGGAAGGAGGTTGGCTGGGCTGCCTGTGGTCACTCAGGGACCTGGTTTTAACCTCTGATAGCTCAGCTCTTGGTTTGTCCTCATAGGGCTTTAGTGATTTTAGTGACCTCATTAGAGGCAAGTTTACTTAACGTATCTGTAATGGATTTCAGAACCAGAAAAGTACTAAGTGTCAAGTTTCCAGTTCCCCCACGGCCTGCTTATGACCTCCATAGTTCCAGAATCCCAAGCTCTGACTCTAGCATTCAGGGCCGAGAAGAGGCCCTCAGATCCCAGTGGGTGAATGGACACAGAGCAGGCCTGATTGCTGTGGACGCGACTGTCCTTTATCACCTGGTCTGTGCTGTTGTCGGCCGCATCAAGGGTTATTATTCTCTTTATTTGTTATTCATTTATTTATTTTTTTGAGAAAGAGAGAGAGAGAAAGGGAGAGAGAGAGAATCCCAAGCAGGCTCCACCCCGTTGGCTCAGAGCCTGATGCGAGGCTCTGACCCATGAACCGCAAGATGTTGACCTGAGCTGAAACCAAGAGTCAGATGCTCAATAGACTGAGCCACCCAGTTATTATTCTTGGTGTTCTTGGGAACTGGCTGGGGAATTGGCAGGGCTAATGTGCTTTTTCCAATGGGGACATTGAGGCAAGAGAGACCAAAGTGACTTGGCCAAGGTCACATAGCACACTGTCCAGTGAGAAAACAAATTAAGGGCTGGTTCTCCATTCAGTAACCACCGACCCCCCCACCCCCCGCCGACCTTCAATACCTTAATGTAAGGCATTCAAACTACTGATGGAGTATAGGCGGATTTTCAGTGAATATCTATGACTTATAAAAAAAGAATTAAAACTTGTACAAAATTTTAAAACATTTAAATGTGCACCAAAGGAAAAAAAAAAGCTAGTACATGGAAACTTGTGATTTCCATTATTACTTAAACAGGACTCTAAGTTTAATAAAAAGTCAGGACAGGGTTCAATAATAATAGTACAACTGGCAGGACCGAGTACGAACAGACAACTCCAAGGTGGTGAATTGTGGAAAGACTGCATAAGCAAGTTTGGGGTTGGATTTATGGTCACCTGGCATTAGGACAGTTTTGAATAATACATGTCCCATTTCAGCCCAAGGCTAACCTCTTCTCATGTAACAAATGTGGGTTCCTAAATATTTATTCATATGAAACATTTAGATATATGATTGTGATTTGTATCACAAAAGATGGTCATTAACTAAAGACAATCTTAGTAAATATTTTTTTAAAGCAAAGAGCCTTTTATATAGTCTCCAGTTTCTTTCAAAGCAAATTTAGACTTTTTTTTGCAAATTTAGACCTTTAAAAAAATTTTTTTTATGTTTATTATTTTTGAGACAGAGGAGACAGAGCACGAGTGGGGGAGGGGCAGAGAGAGAGGGAGACACAGAATCTGAAACAGGCTCCAGGCTCTGAGCTGTCAGCACAGAGCCTGACACAGGGCCTTGAACCCACGAACCGTGAGATCATGACCTGAGCCGAAGTCGGTCGCTTAACCGACTGAGCCCCCAGGCGCTTCAACAAATTTAGACTTTTAAACCATGACTTCTGTTATCCAGCATTTGGATAAACCAGAGACTGCTCTTTTTTAAAGTTTATTTATTTTGAGAGAGAGGAGCATGGACGTGTGTGCTAGTGGGAGAGGGGCAGAAGAGAGAGAGAGAGAGAGAGAGAGAGAGAGAGAGAGAGAGAGAATCCCAAGCAGGTTTCTCGACAGCACAGAGCCCGATGCAGGGCTTGATCCCACAAACTACAAGATCATGACCTGAGCCAAAACCAAGAGTCCTGATGCTGAACCAACGGAGCCACCCAGGCACCCAGATAACCAGAAACTTCTTAATTGGCACCTGAATAACTTTAACACAATGGCAGTTAATACATTTAATTGTTGGAAAGATCTTAGCACCTAATGTGCTATAATAAAGAGTGTTCTATTTGACATCCATTTCCCACCAATAATAAATACTCTTGTCTAGAGGTAACTAGGGGTACATTTTAGATCTAACTCGTTCCAATAAACCTGTCATAGTTTTGTTTTATTTCATCTATCTATCTATCTATCTATCTATCTATCTGTCTATCTATCTATCTATCTATCTATCTATCTATCTTGAAGTGGAGATCACCACTTGTAACACAGGACTCAACATTTTTAGGCCAGAATAGTCTCTTCTGCCTTGTGAGCAACGGTGACCATATTTTCTGAACCAAAAATCAGGATATGCATTTGAATATTTGAAATCAGGATTTCTCTCGATTGTCATCTTATATCTGAATTGGGACTCTAGGGTCTCATTCTCAAATTTGTTGATGTGCTTATACAAATCAAAAAGATTTTTGTGATAAAATATATTGGCCCTACTTTCTGAGACGTATTTTCTCTTTTTAGTTTCCTCCCAAATCTCTTAGCTCCTATGTTCCCAATACGATGTGTGTATGGGGTTTCCCCACCACCAAACGATTCTCTGACACCAGCTGGGTATTCTGCAGTTCAGCTCAATACTGACACTGTCTATGTGGAGATAAGATCAGATCCCACAGGAGAAGGGCTCAGTCCTACAAGACACCCCCTTGCCTCAGAGATAAGGTCAGATCCCACAGGAGAAGGGCTCAGTCCTGCAAGATATACACACCCCCTTCCCTGCCCCAGAGATCCCACAGGTTAAGGGTTTAGTCATTTAAGACACCTTCCCCCAACGCACACACCAAATTCAGACGCCTCTGACTGGCTACAGATTGGAGGTTCCAGTGACCCCACTCCTTAGGTTTGATTAATCTGTTACAGCGGCTCACAGAACTAAAAGGATGTAACTCAGGAACAACCAAACGGAAGAGACGTGTAGGACAAGGCATGTAGAAAGAGCAAAGAGCTCCCATGCCCCCTAGGAGCATGCTACTCTCCCCAAATCTTCATGTGCCCACCAACTGGAAGCACTCTGAACCCCATCCTGTAGGTTTTTAGGGATGCTTCCTCACATAGGCACCGTTGATCAAATCATTGGCTATGGTCACTGATCAACCTCAGCCCTTGTTCCCTTCCCGGAGGTCAGCGGGGTAGGACTGAAAGTTCCCACTTTCTAATCCCGTGGTTATTTCCCTGGCAAACTGCCCCATCCTTAGGTGCTTTCAAGAGTTCCCTCATTAACATAAACCCTCTTTGGGCAGAAAGGGGCTTATGAATAACAAGACGCCTTTTTCTCTCTTAAATTCCAAGAGATTTAGGAACTCTGGGCTAGGAACGGTAGGTGACCGAATCTATATTTCTTATCCATAATCGCAATATCATACTCCTTTATTAATATAACGGTGTTAAATCAGGGCCCCTTTCCATCCCATTCCCCCCAAATTCCTAACAAACAACAGAATAGTTGCCTGTGTTACCTGTGGAAGCAAGTAGCTTTGTGACCTGAGCAAATGGTGGATGTTTACTGCCTGTTCTAGTCTCTATTGCCGTGTAACAAAGCACCCTAAATTGAGTGACGTAAACGGTAACAGCCCTCCTTCTGCTCAAGAGTCTGCAATTTGGGCAGTGCCCGACAGGTGCAGCTGGCCTCTGCCTCCACCCGGTGGTCAGCTGGGACGGCTCAACCTGGACCCTGGCGCAGAGCCACTTCCAAGATGGCTCCTTCCGTGGCTGGCGAGTTAGGCCGGCTGTTTCTCCGTCCGTGGGGCTGCTCGGGCTTCCTCAGAGCGCGGTGGCTGGGTTCCAAAGTGAACGTCCCAAAGAAACAGGAAGGAGCAGCTGCCAGTTTCTTACAGGCCAGACTGGACCGCTGGCTCAGTTGTGAAGTTGTCGCCATTGGTCAAGCAGTCACCGAGTCTGCGTTTGGGAGTAAGGGACAAAGATCCCACTTCTTGAAGCGAGCAATGTCAGACGTTCTGGGGGCCATGTTGAACCACCAGCACTGGTCTCACAGAAAGGGAGCATCTTTCCTTCTCACAGACCTTCTCCCTTCACGCATCTTCACTGAAGATTTCACAGTCTTTTGTGGCGGGATGAAGAAGGAAATGTTTATAAAACCCTGTTTGTTTCGTTTGAACTCAGTTATAGTGAGTGAGTGTTTTGTGTAAAGTCCCTTTTATAGTGTAGCTCTTCAACAAGTGGCTTCCCCTTGTCACGGGTATGGGGGGGCTTCTTCACTTAATAACCACTCCCAGAATTCACTGAGATGAGGGCGCACAGGCCCTTGGCTCTCCTGGCTGGGGCCTTCCCCGCATGGCATCCATGCTTACCGGCCTTCTCAGAGCCTGCCATGACAAGGGGTGCTATGGAGATGAATCAGGAGACACCCCACCCCTGTGCCCACCCTCAGGAGCCCAGTTGTGTGTGTCGTAGCTGAAAGCAACGACCTCAGTGTCACCTTTTCTCACAGTGCCCTCTTCAGCTGGCGGAATACAACAGGCCATGCCCTGCAGGCGACATTGGCTACTTCTCTCTACCTTTCTGGGCTCTTGAGTTTAGAATGGGCCTGGCCTGGGAAGGCAGACGTGAGGTCCGGCTCCCCATTCTGTCTTCCTCATCCGTAAAGCAGGGAACTTGTTCTAGTCCTGGGGTTAGCAAGGCTGTGGCCCACAGACCCAAGCTGGCCCAACGCCTGCTTTTCAAGTGACGTTTTACGGGAACAACGGTCACACCTGTTGCTTTAAGTGTCTGTGACTGCTTCTGGCTAGTGGCAGCGGAGACCCTATGGCCTAAAATAGTTACTCTCTGGCACGTTACAGAAAGTTTATGGACCCCTGGTCCAGAATAATGGTTTTCAAACTTCGTTCTAGGCACAAAGTTCTTTCTTCAAATAGCTTTGAAGTTTTTTTTTAGGCAATTCGTTTAATAGTTATCACATGCCAAGCACTGTACCAAGTGCTTTAACGTTATTGACTAGTTTAATCCTGATAAAAATCCAAGAAATGAGTGTTATTAAAAAAAAATTTTTTTTTAATGTTTATTTTTGAGAGAGACAGAGGGACAGAGCACGAGCGGGGGAGGGGCAGAGAGAGAGGGAGACACAGAAATCCGAAGCAGGTTCCAGGCTCTGAGCTGTGAGCACAGGGCCCGACACGGGGCTCGAACCCACAAGCCCTGAGATCATGACCTGAGCCAGAGTCGGATGCTTAACCGACTGAGCCACCCAGGCGCCCCTGAGATGAGTATTATTATCAGCCCCATTGTTCAGAAGAGAAAATTGACACAGAGTTCACAGAGAGGTTAAGTAACTTGCGTAAGGTCACACAGCTGGAAAATGGCAACAGCAAGACTCAAAGTCAGCAGTCTGGCTCCAGAGTCGATGTGCTTACCCACTGTTCCGTGTTGCTGCTCACTGGTGGCTTCCTGTGGAAACTGGGTAGAGCAGGGGCAGTTGGTAGAACTGATGTGGGGGTGATCAGCATCTTTCCCTTATTCCTCGGCTCCTCTCTCTGCAGCCTACAGGGCCCTCGGACCGTATCTGATGACCTCAGGAGGCCGACAGGTTAGCAGATTAGTAGGGTCCTGTGCTCGTAGAGGGGACTTTAGCTTCTTTCGTTTTCAGTAGGATGAATTGGCCCGGGTTGTTGGGAACTCAGGCCGGCCAGGACTTGGAGAGAACGTTATTCCCTGGGAACGAGGACTCCAGGCAAACACCGTTTCTAGACGGTCGTAATTATGCCCAATAAAAATGAGTGCTCCGAGACCCAGGTCCCCATCTCAGAACAGTAACTGGAAGAAGGCATCTTTCAATTAATTGCAATGCCCCCAAACAAGTATTAAAACCAGTAAATCTATTTGGAGCCAGTTCCCAGGGCCAGAGTGATTTACCTCTGAATGGAGCCATAAAATTCAGCAAGGGCGCACTTCCCATGCAGAATGTCACCTTCCCAGCTCCCTCCCGCCAGCAGCTGGTAACTCCTCCTGCTGGGGGGGGGAGAGGGGAGCCTGGGGCTGGGGGTGGGGTGGGGCAGGGGGCCCTTGGGGGCCTTCCATGTATGCAGAGTAGCTGTCTGGGTTGAGCCCCCCTTTCCCACAAGTGGGGAGTCTTCAGGGATGAACTACAGCCTTCCCTGCCCTTTGGGGCCCAAGGACTCCTCAGAGCAGGGGAGGTGAGGGTGACTCACTTTTACTGCCAGTGGAAAGCTGACCTTGATCTTGGTGGTGGTTTGAAGGTGACTGGAGTCTTGAGGGAGTTTATTCTTTAGTGTTTTCCTGGTCTCAACAATGGTATCTATTCAGTTTGGTGATGTAAGAGGATTCCTGATTCTTAGTGGACCCCCGCCCACATCCCTGGCCCGTAGCTCCTCTGCCCTGTACAGAAGGGTCTGTCCTATTCTGAGGTTCCTGCTGCCACTGCCTTCTCTCCTAGATTTGTGTCCCTGCCTGCCTCACCCGAGGGTGTATGGGGTGGGCTGTTTCCAGGTGCTCCCCTCCTGCCCCGGGGTCCCTAACACTACCTTCTCCCCGAACCAGCAGCACACTGCTCCCCTTGACCCCCCCAAAATGACGAAAGAAGCTTCCTAACAACCAGGAACCCCAGTCCCTTCTCTGCTGGAGATTCTTGATTTGGGGGAAAGGCGTTTAAAAAATCTTCAGATTTTTTGGAGGGGCACCTTTCAGGCCACTCTTTGCTCTCCCTCGGTTTATGCAAACTGGGATTTTTCCTTGTTCTCATGAGCCACCTCTTGAGAAATGCTCCCTCCCTGTGCTCCTGCTGTCTCAGGCATGACCAGTTTGGTCCTTGGGAGTCCCACAGGCCCAGAAGGTCCCAGAGCGAAAGGGGATTTGGTGGGAGGCAAATGCTTTGCCTACTGCATGGAAGGCAAGCCGGGACCTTGCAGGCCTGCGGGGTGATACTGCCCATGTGGGGATGACCACAGGTCAGTGCCACAGTCCTAGGGCAGCTCCATGTGCTACAGATGGCGCCCTCCGAGGCCTTGATGAGGGTCCCCAAAGCCTGGCTCTCCTCTAGCATACTTCCTCAGCTTAGGTTTTTCATTTGTTTCAAGTCCTGTTTATGGCCGATGTCCCCACTGTTTTCCATAGATCCCAAGCTCGAGCTCCGCAGCTCTGCTGTGTCACCACGGAGTGTCTCTTTTTAGTTTGTCCTTCCCGGCTGTCGAGGGCTTTCCGTCCCTTCCCCTACAGGAAACCAGCTGAGAAATCACCAGGATTGTCACACCCTTAAATAACACCAGCTGCCACTCATCTGTGTCGTATTTTATGAATTTGCCAAGTGCTCTCCTGCCTCCTGTGTGGAGTGGGCAGGTATTATTATTGTCACTCTACATAGATGCTCGAAGAGATTAAGTCTCACATAGGACTTTGCAGCTGACAGCAGAAACAGAGGCCACATCCTCTCACTTTCAATCTTGGGCTCCTTCTACCTCATCACGGAGCCAGCCACAGACACCAGGGACAGATGGGTCTTGAGCTTTACTTCTGTAAAATGGGGTCATCGTACTGCCTATTTCGTGTGCTTAGGACAGTGCCTGCTGACAGTGCTTATCAGCTCCTAGGAGGGGTAGTAGGATCCCCATTGTGTGCTTTGGGGGACAGGCAGATCGCGTGGCTTGGGCACAGCACCCAGAAATGCAGATAAAACCCTTGCCCGGAGAACTGTCGTGCAAGGTGGGAACATTGGGCCCGCGTGTGTGGCTGTCCTGCACCGGTGTCTCTTGGTCCAGCCTCCTGAGGTCACTCCCTTTCCTCTGCCAGGGCAGGTCAGCCAGCAGCCCAAGGGCTGTCATGAGGCAGCTTATAGAGCTGAACTAACAATTCTTTGTGGGAACACGGTGCCCTTGAGCCAGGGATCTTGGTGTGCTCTGTGCGCCTTTTAACCTCAGCAGGGCTGCCAGCCCATTTTACAGACCGAAGCTGTGGCCACCGGGCATTCTGGCCCCCAGCCTTGCCCGGTGCGCTACCCTCCCTGTATCACTAAGCGCGCGCGCGCGCACACACACACACACACACACACACACACACACACAGGTTCAACCCACCAACAGGCAAGTGTGTGGTGTGTAAAGGAAGGGGAGTTCACTCATTTATTGAGCCAGTATGCACTGCACTATCCCAGGCCCCATTCTAGCTGGGGGGGGGGGGTGAAGCTGTGGGCAGGACTGACCCCCTCCTGGAGCTCTCTGACCACAGATGAGGGCATGCTATGGAGGGGAATAATGCAAGGCCAAGGGCCAGGCGTCTGCGAGAGGAGTGGTGACCGGAGGGTGGTAAGGGCAGATCCCGGAGGAAGTGGGGAGTATCTGGGAGGGCCCGGGAGCATTGTCTGCCTGAGGAGCTCAAGGCCACTGGGGCTGGAGGGCAATGAGCAAGGGGGAGAAGGTGGCCAACTGGCAGCGAGGTCCTAGGGGCCAGATCGTGGGTGGACTTGGAGGAACTTGGACTCAATAGTAATGTAGGAAGCCTCTGGAAGCTTTGGAGGATGTGATCTGAAACCGGGGGGCTCGGATTGTTACCTGGGGTGGGAGCTCTCCCTTCCAACCTGGCCCAAGGCTGTGATTTGAGAACCTCCTGCATTTCCTGCATTTCTGGCTTATCCCAGAGCCTCCTGCCTGGAACCCTTGAGGAAGCCTGTCCCCATTCTGGACACTGCAGTGGTCTCGCAGGGGCTGATGTAACCCTCCCCACAGTGCTGAGCCCCAGCCACCGTGGCTGCGTGCTTTTGCAGAATTTCCTCTCCTGACTGTGAGCTCCGGGGACCCCAGTCCATCTTTGTACCCCTCTCACTGAGCGGCACATAGTAGGCCTCCCCAAAGTTGGTAGGAGGAGAGGAGGTAAAACCCCAAACTAGGTCTTGTGACTGGGCACCCCCTCAGGGGAGGCACTTAGAAGAGAAAGAGTTATTTTTCCGGGCCTGGAAGGGTTTGTGTGTGGGGATTGCCCTCTCGAGGGTCAGGAGGGGAGAGGCTGGTTCAGCCGTGACGCAGCAGGGACATTAGGGATGGCCTTCCCAAACTGTGGGCCGTCACCCCATTCCACTGCTCCATTTTGACGGTGATAGTTGGGATGTCAGCTGCCTCCTCGGGGCCAGCCTCTTCCTCTCCCACGCCCCTTTGAGAGGTGTTTCCCTGGGGCGCCTGGGTGGCGCAGTCGGTTAAGCGTCCGACTTCAGCCAGGTCACGATCTCGCGGTCCGTGAGTTCGAGCCCCACGTCAGGCTCTGGGCTGATGGCTCAGAGCCTGGAGCCTGTTTCCGATTCTGTGTCTCCCTCTCTCTCTGCCCCTCCCCCGTTCATGCTCTGTCTCTCTCTGTCCCAAAAATAAATAAACGTTGAGAGGTGTTCCCTTTGTGTCATCCAGAAGGAAATGACAGCTTTGGGGAAAGCTGCAGAATCCCCTCGAGGATTGCCGTGGCTGGATGAAAGACAGGGACTTTTGGGAAGGGATAAAGAACACTGGATCCCAAAAGGACAGGGCTTCCTGGCACTCCTCTTTGGCGAGCAATACTTCACCGCCAGGAACCCACGTAGGTCAGGGCCTGGCTGAGAGACTGCGGATTTGGATTTGGATTCAATCATTACATTTTTTTAAAAGTCTAAGAAACAGATAGAGTTAATAGTCTCATTTATTCAACAGACGTACTCAATAAGTAATATTGAGCAGCATCTATGTACCAGAGTTTTGTTTCGTGTTGTTTTTTTCTAGGAGCAAGAAATACAGCCAGTGAACAAAAGAGACAAAAATTCTTGCCTTCATTGTCTAGTCTTATAACAGGGGGTCATCTTTAAAGAAAGACCCGTGGAATCTTTCAATAGTAACACCTGGAGTTCATGTAGGCATTGGTTTGAGAATCATTAGCTTTGGGGGCGCCTGAGTGGCTTAGTCAGTTAAGTGTCCAACTTCAGTTCAGGTCATGATCTTGCGGTTCGTGGGTTCGAGCCCCGCATCCCCGTTTCGGGCTCCGTGCTGACAACTCAGAGCCTGGAGCCTGCTTCAGATTCTGTGACTCCCTCTCTGTGCCTCTACCCTGCTCGCACTCTGTCTCTCATTCTCTCTCTCTCAAAAATAAATAAACATTAAAAAAAATAAAAAGAATCATTAGCTTTGTGATACAGAGGCAAGGATGGTTGGGGCAGTCAGGGTGTCCAGGGAAACAGGAACAGTGCCATTTGGAGGCCAGTCGGACAGGGTGGACATCCAGTACTCCTGCGATATGGTGGTGTTGGGGGTAAGAGTGTTTACAAAGTCGAACTCGTAAATAGCTATTTCTGAACATGTTGATGTTGCGGAGGTAACTTCTCCACCACTGGTGTTCTGTTGGATTGGGATATTGAGTCTTTTCTTTTTGCCCTGGTACATCGGGCTGGTGGGAAGATGTGTTCCTGCTCTAGGGACTAATACGGTTAAGCAATTTACAGACGAAGCACAGGCAGGTCTGTTCGGAGTCACCTCATGTGGCCGGGCGTGAGAGCTCTGGAAAGAACTCAATGAAAGCAGTCAGGGAAGGCTTCCTGGAAGAGGCAGCGCCTGTTCAGAAAGAAATGGGCAAGATGTTCTCGGAGGTGGTGACATGTGAGCGTGGCTTGTGTTCTTTGGGCAGTCTGACTGGTCTGTGACAGCGGAGTTGGTGATGGTGGGACTGGAGGTTTGAGGGAAGGGGATAGTGCAGACCAGCGGGGGCTTGGCTGGTCCACAGAAGGTTTTGCAGCAGCGAGTGACCAGATAATGGGGATGGTTTGAGTACTTAGGGTGTCAGTGAATGATGGGAGGGAGCAGAGGAATGTGAGTCCCGGGAGCCAGGGTCCTATCGAACAAGTCGCGGGGACACAGATAAATCCGTCACTCCTTCTGTGCCTCAGTTTACCTCATCTGTAAAATGAAAATAAGATTTTTTTTACCCCTGGCTACTTCACAGATTCATTGTGAGTCTCAGCTTTAAGAATATATGTAACAATGCTTAAACAACAACAAAAAAAAGTGAAGTGTTAATTCAAGACAGAAATCCAGGCTATGGTGTCAGGATCCCCTTCTCACTTCGGTTTTCTGTACCTGGGAGACCGTGAGAAGCGACAGAGAAATCTCCCTTGCTGCGGGTAAGTGACATCGGCCACGCAGCAGCGGGCCAAGGTGAGGGCGAAGCGAACTCGCCAGCACTCTGCCCGACCTTTGCCATGTGATCCTCACTCAACCCCCTGAGGGAGGGAGACGTAGAGGACCCTCAGCCCGGGGTGCGGTCGCCAGCCGGGGTCACCCAGCTCAGCAGCGGCAGAGTGGGACAGATGAGACAGGGCGCGGACAGGCTCTCCTGTGTCAGTCTGCAAGGGCTCTGCGGCCGCAGAGAGCCACAGGCCGGGGGGCTTACACAGCCTATTCACGTGCTCACAATTTCTGGAGCCTGGAAGTCCAAGATGACGGGGTCAGCAGGGGCAATTTCTCCTGAGGCCTCTCTCCTTGGCTTATGGATGGGCACTTCTTGCTGTGTCCTCACAGGGCCTTCCCTCTGTATGTGTCTATGTTCTGATCTCCCCTTCTTAGAAGGAGACCAGTCCCAATGGATTAAGGCCCACCCTAGTGACCTCATTTGTACCTTAACTCCCTCTTGAGAGGCACCCTCTCCAAATGCAATCCTGTTCTGAGGTGGCGGGAGTTAGGGCTTCGACATACGAATGGGCAGGAGGGGGACACAATTTGGCCTACAACGCTTGCGTTCGGAATTTCTAGAGTGTGCCCTTTTGAGGGGAAAGGCACACTCCTGGGGGCCCAGGGAGGGAGGGCCCGGCTCCTGGCGACTGCCATAGACTCAATGTGGGAGGGGGGCACCCTTGAGAGATGACAAGGAGAACAGACACCGATGAGTGAGGGGTTTAGGTGCCCGGCAAACTTGAATTAGATTCACACAAGTAAACTGCATAAACAAAAAACTCCCTGAATATCAAAAAGGTTCAATGAACTTGCTTTATAAAAGATTTCTTAACAGGTTTCCTTTACATACTGAACCTCACTAGTGTACCTCAAACGTGATTTGAGGGGCGCCTGGGTGGTTCTGTCGGTTAAGCATCTGACTCTTGATCTCAGCTCAGGTCTTGATCTCAGGGTCATGAATTCAAGCCCCACATTGGGTTCCACGCTGGACGGGAAGCCTACTTAAAAAAAAAAGTGATTTGATTTAACGCCATGTGATTAAGGTACTACGTTTTCAGTGCCTCGCCATTAAAAGCAGGAGGGACGGCCTATAATTAAGAATTTGCTGAACCTTCTTCTCCAAAGACCAGTTGAGCTCACAAGAGCTGACTACGAAAGCGGCGAGGCACTCATGGGCCTCTGGGCCTGTCTGCTCTAGCTGAGTGTGTGCAGGGATCTGACTGGGCTTGGTGGGGGGGGCACCCCCGACCACCTGGCCCCTGCCTGGGGCTGCGTCCTGCCTCCTGCTGTCCTAGGAGCCCGCCTCAGATCCGTGCCAGCAGCAACTCAACCTAGTCCTTCTAGACCTGTCGCTTGGGGGCAGGGATACTGACCCCCTATCACTTTAGAAGGCAGGGAGACAAACCAGGGAATCTGGAGTGTTGTCCAAACCTCATGTTAGCAATTTCAACCTGTAAACATTGGACTCCCCTCACCAGAAGCTGTAAACGCGGCCAAGGTGATTGACTAACTCCCAGTCCTTCCTGTAAGCGGAGCACATTGCCCCACACGGGATAGAGAGGGGAGGAAGCAGAGATCAGAACGAGGCCCCTTTCCCCGGAGGGGGGGACACTGTGGGGCTCAGAGGGGAGAGTGTGTGTGCCCAGGAAATAAGGTGGGTGACGGATCCATTTGCAGGGAAGCACATCATGATTCTCAGAGCGTAAAAGCCAGCAATTTCTGGAAAAGGAGAACACTTTTGCAATCTGAGGCAGAGGAGACTGGGGTTTAACAAAGCCGTTTGCCGGCTGGGTGTTAGATTCTGAGTCTGTCAAGGACAGACCTCATCAATATTAAGAACCTACCACCTACCGGGCATTGTGCTACGTCCTGAGCAGGCAGTCCTCCGGCCAGAGAGCCTTCACATGGGGTTGTAGAAGGTCCAGTACTTCGTCCCTGCCCTGAAGGGGTAGATGGACCGGGGGAGGAGACGGACATTGGCACACTGAGAAAGGAGGAGCCTGGGGCCTGCGGGTTTCTGGAGGGGTCCTGGTCCAGCTTGGGGAAGTCAGGGAAGGCTGTTTATGGAATGACTGAGTATCTTTTTTTATTAAGGTTTTTTTTTTTAATGTTTGTTTATTTTTGAGAGAGGGAGAGAGAGAGAGAGAGAGAATGAACGTGAGTGGGGGAAGGGCAGAAAAAGACAGGGACACAGAATGCAAAGCAGGCTCCAGCCTCTGAGCTGTCAGTTCAGAGCCCGACACAGGGCTCAAACCCACAGACCATGAGATCATGACCTGAGCCAAAGTCAACCGACTGAGCCACCCAGGCACCCCAAGGACTGAGTATCTTGAGAGTTCAATCAAAGGGTGCAGGGAGAGGGGTCAGTCTGGCCAAGAGGTGGGGAGAGGAGTGCTTAAGGCAGACGGCACATGATGTGCCAAGGGCTGGTGGTGAGAACGTGCATGTGGCTGGGTGTGAGTCAGGTATTTCTTGGGACACAGACTTCGGGGGCGGGGGGGGGGGTGCGGCGGGAGGTGAGGAACAGGGCTGGAGAGATGAGCACGGGCCAGAGTGAAGGCCACACGGGTGGAGGTGAGTCAGCTGGACCTGTCCCAGGATCTTTGCAGATCCCCTGGGCCGGGGACCCCAGTTCTGGGCGGTCTGGAAGATTCATTCTTTGATTCTGCTGTGACGTTTAGATGGCCTCCTTGTCCTTTTCACCAGGATGCCTGGTTATTTTCTGAGCGGTGGCTGCCTCTACCCCTTCAGGCCAACGCAGAGCCTGGCAGCCTTCGTTGTTTAGGGTATATAAGCCAACTCAGGGGAACCGACCCACGTATATGGGTTCATGCCAGAGACCAGAAATAACCAGGGCTGTTTAAGATGGAGATTGCTCGTCTCTTGCATAAAAAGTAGGCTGGAGGGAGGCTGACCTGAGCTGGTATGCTGATTCCGTGGGATCTTGTCCGCTTCCACTCTCCTTTGCAGGCGGCCACTTTACTCAAGGTCACCTCATGGTCCAACGGGGTGGCTGGAGGACCAGCCACGTGGGCAGGAAGGAGGAGGAACTGGGATCAGTTTTCATTGGTCCACCCGTACCTGCAAGAGAGTCTGGGAAATGTGGTTTTGCAGCTGAGCCATTACCCAAGGTTCTGTCTGGAAGGAAGACCGGGCGAATGGATACGGAGTAGGCCACCAGCAGCCTCTGCCGTGGCCTCTTGTAAGAGTGAGTCGAGGGGGACCAGCAGCACCCTGAGAGCCTGGTTCCATATACCACCTCTTTCTCCGCAGCACTCAGCACCGCGCGGCCCATAAGAGATGCTGTTGAAGGAGAGATGAATTGAGGCAGTGACACAGGGGGATCCTCAATTCTGCATAGCCACCAGCAAGCCCAGGTGACCAAGCATGTTGTGTTTGGATGCATCTCAGAATATAAGCAGGACTGCATGGGCCAGGGGTCTAGTCCCACTTCTTATCTTTCTTACCTTCTTTGAGCCTCAGTTTCTCCCTCTTCAAAAAGGGAATAATCCTACCCATGGAGATTTGGGACAGGGGTGAAATGAGACTCTAGACTGTACAGAACTATATTCTTGTGAGTTCGTGGTGGAGATAGGTAGTTTGGGTAGCTTCTCAGACTCTCTTCTTCCCCTAGATAAAGTCTGGAAGATTAGATTACTATTCTGAGCTCAATTGTTTATACTGGCTTCTCTCATAGTCTCTGCTACAGGCCACAGGAATCATAATATCCCCTTGTGTTTCCAGGCATCTTTCTGCCGAGGAACTCAAAGCCTTAATTATCTCTGAACCATCTAATATTCCAAGGTACAGCAGGAGCAAGAATTATTATTTCCATCTGGAAAATGGGCACGTAACTCATCCAAGTTCAGAGCTGCAACTAAAAACTGGTCTTTTTGGGGCGCCTGGGTGGCGCAGTCGGTTAAGCGTCCGACTTCAGCCAGGTCACGATCTCGCGGTCCGTGAGTTCGAGCCCCGCGTCGGGCTCTGGGCTGATGGCTCAGAGCCTGGAGCCTGTTTCCCATTCTGTGTCTCCCTCTCTCTCTGCCCCTCCCCCGTTCATGCTCTGTCTCTCTCTGTCCCAAAAATAAATAAACATTGAAAAAAAAATTTAAAAAAAAAAAAAAAAAAAAAAAAAAACTGGTCTTTTGACTCCCAAGCCCAGAATTATTTCTCCCGTAAGAGTCTCTACAGACCTTTTGTTTTAAAGCAACAGATGCAACTCTACAAAATAATTCTTAGAGGCCCAGTGCACAAAACAGGGAACAGAATGCCACTGGCTGTCCTGTCCACAGGATACCTCCTTGGAAATTGCCCCCTACTGCCTCTGGAGGGGGAAGTAGGAGCCCCAGCCGTCCTCTTAGTTGGAGAGACAAGGAACTTGGTCAGCGTGTGACAGTGATACATGTCACCACACCCTGGCTTGGCCCCAGCCTGGGGTGGAGACCCTCATAGTCCAGCCCCGTCTCCCAACCCAGCCGAGACTCCCAGTCTGTATCCCAAACGGGTTCTCAAGTGCTTTCATGCTTGAAAAAATTATAAATTGTTACAACCGCATAACTCCAGCACAAGTAACTACAATTTGTTGTCCCTTTTCCTTTTATTTTTGAATGCTTTCTATTTTCTGCCACACTTTCCAACTTTTTAATGAATCCACCCCTGTGTCCCCATCTGCCTTCTCTGTGGTCTACATTGTCTAATAGCAGTGTAATTTTTGATATTTCTCTTGAAGAGGCAGTACATTTACAGAGTTCACGAATAAAGTCAAAACAGAAAGATACGCTCTAGAAGCAATCCGAATGTTTGCCGACCTATGAATGGGTAAATAAGATGTGGTATATCCATACAAGAGAATATTATTTGCCATAAAAGGTATGAAGTCCTGATACATGATACCGTGTGGATGAACTTGAGAAACATCATGCTAAGCGAAAGAAGCCAGACAAGTTACGTGTTGTATGATTCCGTTTGTATGAACTATCTAGAATAGGTAAATCCCTAGAGACAGAATGAAGGTAGGCGGTTAGCAAGGGCAAGAGATGGGGGGGAAGAGGAAATCAGTGCCTCAGTGGGTAAGGGGTTTTGATGTGATAAAAATTCTTTGGAACAAGTAGAGGCGGTTACACAACATTGTGAAGGTACTATGTGAATTTTACCTCAATAGTTAAAAAAAGATACGCTCTGAAGTACGGAAGTATCGTTCGCGCTCTGTCCCCATCCACCACACCCCCCCTTCCTTCTTGTCCTACTCTCTCCTAGAAATAACAATTTTTTAAAAAACTCACTACTGAAGATTTCAAACAGTTGTGAAAGTAGACAGACTATTCTAATGAGCCCCTGGAGACCCATCACCCAGCTTTCCCAGTTATCCTCTCGTGGCCAGGCTTGATTCTTTTCTGCTGTTTGCTTGTCTACGTGTGGACTTTTTGACATGAATCCCAGACGCCGTATTATTTCGCTTATAAATAAAGCAGAAAAATAAAAGATAAGAACGCTTCTTAAAAAACATAATCACAGTAGGTGGCGCCTTTAATAATTTGTTTCTTCTTTCCTATTTCTTCATGTACTGCAAGGAATAAATTCTTATTTTGCCCTCTCTTACCTCAAAGGGGACATACTGAAAATGCGATCCTGTATTTTGGTCTTTCACCTATCAGAATATTCTGTAGATCTCGCCTACACCAGCACATAGTGGCCCTCTTCGCGTTTTTCCCAAGTGTGTGATATTCTCTCATTTGGCTGCATTATAGTGTATTTGCCCATCCGCTATTTCTGGATGTGTGAGTGGTCTCCTGATAGTCTGAGCTGTATGCTGTGGACTGAGGGGTCAAAGGCAAATCATACTTGGCTCCTGGCCTCAAGGAGCCTGGCCTAGGCAGATTCTCCAGAGAAGCAGAACCAGTAAAGAAAGGGTCCTCCTGGGGCCCTCTGTTCTTTTGGTGACATCTCTTTGTGGTATTTCTAGATGGTACCTTTGTGTGGATCTCTGTGCGGTTAGTTTGACTTCCTTCTAACATGGTGGTCTGAGCGCAGCTGGCCTCTTTCAAGATGGCTGGCTCCTCTCGGAACACAAAAACAAGCTGCCAGACCTCCTTCAGGCTCAAGTCTGGAACAGATAGAATGTCACGTTTGCTGCATTTCTGAACATCCAGTCGCACACTGGGAAGCGTGGATGATGTTCCATCCGCCTAGGGAATGTAGTGGGATGTTGGATGCTCAGTATCATCAGACAGAGTGCTGGACTGTCTGAGGCCCAGCTCTGGGGGGTAACTTCCCATGAGACCTAGCCCAAGGCTCACTCCCCTCTCTGCATCTAAGATGGGGATGATAGAAATACCAGCCAGTCTCCTGCCTGCCTCACAGGGCTGCTGACAGGTCCAAATGAGATGAGACAGTAATAGCCAGGAAAGGTGTTGGGTTCGGCCGGGTTTTGGGGATCCTCCCTCCCTGGAGCTGCCACCTTGAGATACAGCAAGTCCTGCGTCCACTGCCAGGATTCCTGGGGGCAAGGATCTGGGAGCACAGGCACCCGTCGGGGTCGGTGGGTCGGGCTCGAGCCAATGGGGCGTGAGGGGCTGACTTTCGCATTGGGTGGGGGGCTTTATAGCTTTTAACTCTCGTATGCTCGTAGCAGTTTTGAAAGGTAAATGTCACTCTTGGAGCACCTGGGTGGCTCAGTCGGTCACAAGTCGAAGCATCTGACTTCGGCTCAGGTCATGATCTTGCGGTTCGGGAGTTCGAGCCCCGCATCGGGCTCTGTGCTGACAGCTCAGAGCCTGGAACCTGCTTCCGATTCTGTGTCCCCCCCTCTCTCTCTGCCCCTCACCCCGCTCATGCTCTGTCTCTGTCTCTCTCTCTCTCTCTCTCAAAAATAAACAAACATTAAACAAATTTAAAAAAAAAAGGTAAGTGTCACTCTTGCCTCTTTGACAGATGTCCCCATGGTGACACAGCTGATGGCAGAGCCAGAACTCCAGCTCGGGCCTGTCAGGCTCCCAACCTCGTGCCCTTTACCCACAGAGCTGGCGCTGGCTGGGGAGAGAGACTCTTGGCAAAATACCAGAATTTTCCTTACTGTGAACACTGTCGACTTTAATTAGATTAATTTTCACTTTTTTTTTTTTTTTTTTTTTTTTTTTTGCCTTAAGGGGGTTTAAAGACGATGCCGTGGGATTTTAGCAATGCACGGTGAGGAGAGCTGAGGCCTGGTGTGAGAACCTCCGAACTTGAGAATGAGTCAGAGGTGCATTTATGTATCTATGCGCCCCCCTGAGCAGCCCCCCTTGCCCCACGAGGTGGGAGGGGTGGTCAGTGGAGACCCCGCCTCTCGGTCTAGCACTCTTCTCCTGGGATGCTCTCCACTGCCCAGCCCAGGCACATCACAACTGCTGCCTGCTTGGCGTGCATTTTCATGAAAGCTGCTTTGTGCATGCATCCGCCCCGGGTTCTGGCCCCGGCTCCAAGCCCTGGTTATCTGGAATAAATAAACCGCAGCAACTACTCCTGCGGTCCTCTCCTTCTAAGGGAGACTGCCCAAGTAAGGGCGCTTGTCTGGGCCAAGGCCTTCGTAAATGAGAGCGCTTTCCCAATTTCATCCCGAGAAGCCAACAGCAAACATTTGTGGAGGACCCAGGGCCTGCCAGGCGGGCCCTGAGCTGGAGAAACGTGCCTCGTAGAACAATTGGCCTCAGAGAGAGCTTGCCGGAGAACAATTGGGGCTTGTGGATGGTCTCTCGCTGACCTTGGGCAGCAGTGCCTGCATTATGCAAGACACCCAGGTGTGCCCGCTGGCCCTGGCTCGGGAGCAGGTGCGCCTGCCTTTGGGGAGCTGTGGCTGTGCGGTCACTTGCACCCTAGCTGCCCGGGGCAGCACTGACCTTCGGAAGGGCAGACATGTGGCCGTTGGGGCTTTGCCAGGTCAGCCGCCAGCCCAGGAGAGAGGCACTTAGCAGAGCATAGTGCTGTCTCTGCTCCTCCAGCCTGGCCATTTTTTTTTAGTGTTTATTTATTTTATTTATTTATTTATTTATTTATTTATTTATTTATTTATTTATTTATTTTGAGCAAGAGCAAACAGGAGAGGGGCAGGCAGAGAGAAGGGGGGAGAGAGAACCCCAAGCAGGCTCTGTGCGGTTGGTGCAGAGCTGGACGCAGGGCTCCGTCCCACGAACCGTGAGATCATGAGCTGAAATCAAGAGTCAGACGCTTAACCGGCTGAGCCACCCAGGGACGCTGAGGCCTGGCTGTTTTTATTGGAAAAGCAAAAACACATAAATGTTTTGCAATAATTGTGGGAGGCCAGGCTCATTGGTAACTTACAGCCTTTCTCTGAGATGAGGCTTTGTTCATCTGAGGACCTTTGCCCGATTGCCCCACCTCTCGCTGGTATCCTCATCCGGGGCCTCGCTCACTGCTGTTTGCGCTTTCCCGGTCCCTTTTCTCTGTAGGTCTCTACTTCAGCCAACACACACTCCGGAATAAGTAGGCGAAAAGCCGCCTCTGCACGGAGACTCCTGGTTTCCAGATTCACTGTGCCAGCTGAGGCCTCGCTGTTGAATCGCCAACACCAAGTTTGTAAAGTAAAACCAAATAAAACATGGTCCCGTGGAGACCCAAGTACAGGATATGTGTATGACACAAACAAAACAGAGGAAAATGACATAGGTAGGATTTGGTCTGCTCGACTGTACCTCTTATTTATTTATTTTATATATATATACTTTTTAAAAATATTTATTTGAATCTTAAACAAATTTCTTTAAATGTTTATTTATTTTTGAGAGAGAGAGAGAGAGAGAGAGAAAGAGACAGAGCACAAACAGGGGCAGAGAGAGAAAGAGACACAGAATCCAAAGCAGGCTCCAAGGTTTCGAGCTGTCAGCACAGAGCCCGACGTGGGGCTTGAACTCACCAGTCGTAAGATCATGACTGAGCCAAAGTCAGACGCTTAACAAACTGAGCCGCTTGGGCGCCCCAAATGTTTATTTTGGAGAGAGAGAGGGAGAGCGTGCAGGGGAGGGGCAGAGAGAGAGTGAGACAGAGGATCCAAAGCAGGCTCTGTGCTGTAGCACAGAACCTGAGGTGGGGCTCAGACTCACGAACCACGAGATCATGACCTCGTTAGACGCTCAACTGACTGAGCCACCCGGATGCCCCTCAACTGTACCTTTTACTAATTTAGACTATAATCCTTTCTCTGCTTCATAAGCTTGGCGTTTGGTGATTTCAGGGCTTGTCTTTTGTCTGGTTTTGTTTTTTGGCTTTCTTCATCGAGGGAATAGTATTCTAAAAGGTTGAAATTGCTAATTATTCTTAAAACTCTGAGAGCCGCTTATGTGGGATGTGTGATATTAGAGCCCTTCATGTTGTCAGCCACGATAGCAAATGTGCATCCAGAGCCTCTAAGAGAGTGTTATGAGAGGAATTACTAAAGAGAAATCATCGTACCTGCTTAGGAAAAGCCACTGACGAGTGAATCTGATCAGAGCGTCATCTGGAAGGCGTCAGGTGGGAGGTCTGACTCAGGCATAGCGTCAGGCATGAGTCACAGCCTCTCTTCCCCTTTAATGACCTGGGCAGAGAGGGGTCTGCCCAGGGTCCCTGTGTCATGGTCCGATACCGAGCATAGCAAACTGGCCTGGGGACTCGGACTGACTCTCGGAGTGAACTTGAGGTTTGAGACATGAGGGGAAAACCACAAGCAACTGTGGCTCCAGAAGAATCCTGCCTCATCCATCCTAGACAGGGTGTTCGGGTAAAACGGAATCTGACATGTGTCCCTGCCTCAGGACCAGAGGGTGGTGACAGAGTTCGGGTTTTTGAGGCAGGTGGTGTCAAAAGCCAAATCCAGAAGGAAATGGTCTTGTTTTGGGGATCTATTACTCTTTTTGCCCTCAGAGATGTTAATCCATTCAGAATGTGAGGGCTTGGTTCCTGAGATGTGCCCTTCTGCCTGGTTTCTCTCACACTTCCTTTTGGTCTTTCTTCATTTGTCTTCAGTCAGGTCACCCAAACATATGCCATGGCCCTGCGTGGCCCTCATCTCTGGTTCTTTCTCTGCTATTTCTTTAAAATAAAAGCTTTATTGAGATACAATTCATATACCATAAAAATTCACCCTTTTAAGGCAGGTGGCTTTTTCTGATTTCACTCATACGTGGAATTTAAGAAACAAAAGAATAAAGGAATAAGAAACAAAAGAGTAAAGTAAGAAACAGACTCTCAACCATATAGAACAAACTGATGGTTGGGGAGGTGGGGTGGGGGGACGGGTGAAATAGGTGATGGGGATTAAAGAGCGTACTTGTCATGATGAGCACTGAGTAATGTATAGAATTGTTGAATCACGACATTGTACGCCTGAAACTAACATGACACTGTATGTTAAGTATGCTGGAATTAAAATTAAAAACATAATAGGAAAATAAAAATAAAAAAGTAGGTGGCTTGAATATGTTCACCATGTTGTGCAACAATGTCTTCTATCCAGAACATTTTCTGGATGCATCATTTTTTGTTTTCTGGAAGAGTGCCATCCAGTGCATTTCCATGACCTCCTTCCTTATTCTCCCCAACTCCCTGAGCCCTAGGCAACAACTCATCTACTCTCTTTCTCTGTGGATTTGCCTATCCTGCACCTCTCACGTAAATGGAGTTCTAGAAAATGCGGTCTTCTGTGTCTGGCTTCTTTCACCTAATATAGTGCCTTCAAGGTTCATGTTGTAGCATGGATCAGTGCTTTATTCCTTTTTATGGCCAAATGATATTCCAATATGTGGTTATACCGCATTTTAATGTATCCATTAGCCAATGAGAGATCATCTGAGGGTTGTTACCATATTTCAGTTATTATGATGAATATATAACACTACCCTGAGCGTTCATGTACACGTTTTTGTGTGGACCTGTTTTTAATTTTCTTGAATAGGTACCTTGGAGTAGAATTATTGGGTTTATGTGGTAATAACCTTTAGAGGAATTGCCAGACTGTTTTCCAAAGTGGCAGGACCACTTTACAGTCCCGCGAGCCATGGACGAGGGGTCTAGTTTCTTCACATCCTCACCCCCACTTGGGTATTGTGTGTCTTTTTGAGCCTTGCCATCCCAGTGGCTGTGAAGTACTGTCTCACTGTGGTTTCGGTCTGCATTTCCTCAATGACTAAGGATGTTGAGCATCTTTTCAAGTGCTTTGTAGTATTAAACGCTCAGGTTTACCTGTTCATCCAAGGGCTGTAGGCCACTTGTGTATCTTCTTTGGAGAGATGTCTCTTCAAAGTTTTGCCTGTTTCCTAATTTGGTCCTTTGTCCTTTTATTGTTGATTCGTAACAGTCCTTTATATACTCTAGATACTATGCCCTTATCAGATCTGTGGTTTGCAGTATTTTCCCCCAAGGGTTGTCATGTCACTTTCTTCGTCGTGTTCTTTGAGGCCCAATGTTTTTAATTTTGATGGAGTCCAATGGATCCTTATTTATTTGTTATTTCATTGCTTGTGGTTTTGTGTCATAGCTGAGAAACGATGGCTTCATCCAAGGTCACGAGGATTTATTCCTATGTTTTCTAAGAGTTTTGTAATGCTCTTACATTTAGGGCTGTGATCTTTTGGGGTGAATTTTGGTGTCGGATGTGAAATGTAAGTCGAGCTTATTCCTTTACATATGGATATTCAGTTGTCTCAGTGCTGCTGGTTGAGAAAACTATTCTTTCCCCTTGAAATGTTTGTGTTTTTTTTTTTATCATGACTTTTTCCTACTCAGAAATAACTATTGGCTCTTTCTCGCCCAGCTTTCTCTTGCATTCTCGCTCTCTCTCTCTCTCACTCATGTGCATACGTACACACACACCGCACACGCGCGCACACACACACACACACACACACACACACCCCTGTCATCCTTTCCTGAAGTAATGGGCATTTCTGCTGCTTGAGGGAGGCCTCTATGCAGCCCAGGGCCTTGTCCCTAATTCCCAGGATTCTTTCCCAGATGGAGCTCTGCTTTCTCAGCTCTTTTCATGTGCTCATTTGTCTGCCTAGTGGGAGTATTTGACTCTTTCAGGGGGAGGGCATGGAGGAGGAGCTGCGTGTGACCGCAGAGACCCACACTAATTATTATCTTTTCATACCTGTATTTCCGGCTCTGAAGCCAGATGTAAGCTTTCTTGAGGCCCCTCATTCTTCTGATTGGATAATTAAATGGAAGCTTCTCTAAAGCCTCTGGCTGACAAATGGCTCATGAAAGTATTAGTCTGTCCATCCATCCATCCATCCACCCATCCATCTGTCCATCCAACTGTCCATCTGTCTATCTGTCCATCCATCCATCCATCCACCCAGCCACCCATCCATCCACCAATCCATCTGTCCATTCATCCATCTATTCATCTGTCCCTCTGTCCATCCATCCATCCATCCATCCACCAACCACCCATCCATCCATCTGTCCATCCATCCATCTCTCTGTCCATTCATCCATCTGTCTGTTCACCTATCCACCTGTCCATTTGTCCATCCACTCATTCACCTATTCGTCTGTTTGTCCATCCATCCATCCATTGATCTGTCCATCTGTCTATCCGTCCACCTATCCATCTGTCTATCCGTCCACCCATCCATCTGTCCATTGTCTCTGTATCTATCTAGTAAAAAAGGGATGGTTGCTTGCCCCCTGTCTGCCAGCTAGGTCAGAGTTGTGCTACAGGTTTGTATTTATTATAAGCTCAGATTTATCTGATCATCCCAAGGGGTAGCCAGTTTACCAGAGAGCCAGTCTGAAGTTACCCTGCTTTTTTTCCCTGGCAGAATGCTTGGTGAGGGTCATTGGCATAGGGGTTCTTTTGGTGTGTGAGGAGGTTTGCTCAGGAGGCCAAACACACATCTCTGACCTGGTAAGCAAGAGTTAGAGCAGAGGGACAGGGTGGTCTCAGGCTGCTTCCTCCACTCCAAGTATATTCCTGTCTGAATTGTGATTCCTGCTCATTAGAATTTAGTGTCACAGGATGGAGGCGGAGGCTGCTGAAAAGTTCTCACTCTCGCGTGACCTATGCCGACCAGCCTTCAGCAGTAACACCCTGGGGACCTCCAGTTCCACCTCCCCTTATATCAGTTATGTTGTCTATGTCCTAAGATTGGGCCCAAACCGAACAACTTGGGACCCCCTGACTCCTTGGTGAAGCATGTCACTGCTAGCTGGAAAATTGGGGTTTTCCCCTTGTCCCACCTTCTGGGAATACTCTCTGCTGGGGGCTTTTTTTCCCTGGCCACAGTTTGCTGGGACCAGCCCTCTTCCTGGAAGCACAGGTCGTGTCCGTCCTGTGTGCCAGGCTGCTTTTCCTGTCGTGGAGCATTCTTTCTTAGGGTTCCCATTCTTCTGTCCCAGAGGCCGGCCTCTATTTCTGCTTTTTCCTGATTCCCCAAGAATCAGGGTGTGGCCTGAACCTCAGTGGAGAACAGGCTCCCTGGGAGCCCTTGGCAGTGTGTAGAGTCCCCGGTGTGTGGGGGGGGAGGGGGATTAGAAAGCAGCTAACCCCCCTCGCCAGGAGCGTCAGGGCCTCGATTATCCCAGACCCCCGTCTGTTGCTCCAGAAACGAGACGCTTCTGCAGGCCTGCCTTACAGCCGACTTCTTCCCCTTTACCCGTGACTTGCCCTGACTTTGCCATGCCATTCATTACACGTCCCTCTTCAACATCGCGCCAGCCCCAGCTCTGCGACATCTGTTTCTGTCCACTTTCCACTTTCCACTGCGCAGTGAGGGAAGACTCCGTTTTCACAAATACCACAGCTGACCACTGATTTTTTTTGTTGTTGTTTATTTATTTTTGACAGATAGAGAGAGACAGAGCACGAGCGGGGGAGGGGCAGAGAGAGAGGGAGACACAGAATCCGAAGCAGGCTCCAGGCTCCGAGCTGTCAGCACAGAGCCCGACGCGGGGCTCGAACTCACAGACCGCGAGATCATGACCTGAGCCGAAGTCAGACATTCAACCGACTGAGCCACCCAGGTGCCCCCTGACCACTGATTTTTGACATTCGTGGGGGAATATCCTGACATCTACCAAATCCCAGTACGAATTACATAACACACCAGTCAGTCCTGTGTCCAGAATTACACTTTAGTCCTTGTATTTTCAGGAATAATTCTTGCTACTACCTTAGGTTTGGGGGCTTTAGTCTGTCCTGTCCACCCCCCCGCCCCCATCTCCCTGTTCCAAGGCTTTTCCTTCTCATTTTTTTCTTTTCTACTGCCTGTGTCTGGGTTGCATGTAAATGTTCCCCTCTCCTCAATGGTTCCTGCAGCTTTTCTGGCATTTTCCTGACTATCAGCACTTCCTCTGAGGAGCTTAGACAAGGGGAAAGAAGAGTGACTGGTTGGGGAGGGAAGGGGACGCTTTCTCTCTTGGCAAAAACGGAGCGCAGCTAGCGGCTGGTTCGCTCTCTGGGGTCAGGGAGCCCGTAACCCCCTTTACCTCATTTCTTTCTTTCTGGGGCTTGTGTGGTACTTGAAGTCTAGAGTGTGTGTCCTTCCTGCAAGTGTTCACTGAGCTCTGAATACATTCCTGGCACCCAGGAGGGTGTTGTCCCGTGGCAGGAGGGAAGGCGGTGGGCAGGAAGATGTTAAGCATCCCCCCCCCCCCCGCCAATGCCACCCAGGAAAAGCCATCGTTAAGTGGCAGAGAGCTCAATTTAGAAGTAAGTGCTGGGGATGTTATGGGACAAAGCAGGGAGGACCTTGTGTCTGAGGTGGGCGCAGTGGCCCTCCAGGTTGGTGCGGGGGCTGGAGTTGGGTGGAGAGGGTATCTCCCCCCCACCCAGGAGGACAGCCTGTGTACCGAGGAGAGAGGCACGAGAAAGACGTATATGTCCCAGAAATCAGGTGGGGCTGGGGCCTGTAGGGTGGGGTCCCCTGAGTGTCAGGTGTACCCTCTACCCAAACTGTACATAGACGAGCTGACAGCTTCAGGGGGATGTTTGGGGACAAACCGTGGGGCCCAAGGGTAGAGGCTTGGTGAGGCAGCCAGGGACAGGGACGCCCATCAGGAACCGGCCTCTCGGCCCAGGTGACTGGGACAGGGAGGTGATGGCAGTGGGGACGAAGTGAAGGCATAGGTCAGAACAAAAAGGAGGGGGATTGAGAACCGTTTCTGTGCAAGACCCTCAGGCCTAAGGCCTGCCTTCCGGGGACGGAGGAGGCATGGAGCGATGGTGTCGACTCCGTGTGGGCCTCTGTGGGCCTCCGGCAGATAAGGCCTCCCCGCCTCTCCCTGCCTCCCTCCCATTGTGCCCTCTGGCCTCAGGGTTCCCTCTGTGCCTTGAATGGGCTTCTGTGGCACTCAGGGTCACGTAGGGCTGCCTGCTGGGGCCAGTGTGCTTCTCCACACAGGGCCGATCTGTGTACCTTCATGGCTTCCCAGCTCGCAGGGTAGTCCCAGCTATCACAGGGACTGTGATAGTGGAGGCAGAGGACCGGTACTGGTGGTGGTAATAATATGATCATTTGAGCCATCACTAAGCGTTAGGCATTTTACAGATTCTAGTTCACGCAGTCCTTACAACAACCCCACGGGATTGCCCCACTTTACAGGTGGGAAACCGAGGCAGAGAATTAAGCAGTTTACCTGAAGCGATACTTCCGGTAAGGGGCAGAGTCGGGACTCCAACCCCGGTCTCATGACTCCAGACCCCATGCCTGGTCACACTGCCCCACCCTCTCTCAGAAGAGCAAGCCGCCAGTCCGTATCTGTTGAATGGCATTGATTGGGCCATTTGAGGACTGGGCGACTGTGGGTCAGCACCTCCAGTACGCCTAGGGTCACTCCTCACTCCTCTCACCATGCCTTGTCTGTGATGGTGGCCGACCTCCAGGGAGCCCCTGGGCAGTGGGACTGGACGGAGCCCGAGCACAGCCCCGGTTGCACCTGCTGTGTGACTGATCCCTCATCCCATCTGGCCCTGGGGGCGGTCCTACCTGGGGGTTGGGGGCGGTGGTGGCCTGACGGCAGTGCCCTAAGCATTGGTCCTGGCGGGTTCTTAGGCCTCCCAAAGAGCAAAGAGGGACAGAGAAATGGATCTGGAAAAAGGGAGTTCTGTCCAATTGGTAGTCTGTGGAGTTAGGTGCTGCAGAAAATTTTAATGAATGCCGTGTTGCCCTAATTTTCTTAAGAGTGTGAAGTGTGTCATAGGAATGTGTGATGTGCATCATAGTGCATCATAGGAATGAGAGCGATACCAACCCAAGAGAGCTTTGAACTCAGGTTTCATTACTCTTGGATTTATAGATTGGCAGGGGAGGAAGCTGGACTATTTTTAGGTGGTACTGTATGAGTTTTATAATTAACAGACAGCATGCCCCCTGCTGCACATGCTCCTTGCTCATGCCGTATTGTAATTAGCGTTATAATCATCTTCCAACAAGATCATACGGCTTTGCGGGACCTGGAACACGCCTGCCTCCTCCCTGCTCCGTCCTCTGTGCTTGGGCACCTGAGCGGGGCGGGAGCGCCGATCCCGTTGCGAAAGGCGCCAATGACTGGGTAGGTGACCGGTGAGAAGTTTGATAGGCGGTGGGAGCAGCTTAACCCGACCGTGGAAGGGCAGAAAGCAGGTAATATCTGGGGAAGGACAAGGGACAAGGAGCGCTAGGATGGAGTTGGGGACTGATGGAAAGAGGCAGGACAGGTGGTGCCGTGAATATCAAATCACTTCTCTTGTTCTCAGGGAGCCAGGACTGAAAACACGTGCTTTGTTGAAAGAACATGAGCGTTTCCTGACCCTGCTCGGTCTGCAGACTAAGCTCTGTTACCCTATGCAGCACCTTTGTCAGGGTTAGGAAAAGGCACCCCTTATCTTGGTGGATGAATTTGGAGGAAAGCAGGTCTTTCCGCTTCTCCTCTGCAGGTGGCTGCAGCCTTGCATTAGGGCACATGGTTTGACACATGGGATATGAGCTGGTTCTCTGCCCTTATTCAGTGTCTTCAACGGATGTCTTTGAGCAGTACACAAACCTCACAACGGAGTAGGGTCACCCTTTTGAGGTTTAATGTCAGGGTTTAGGCTTTTGACTGGAGAGAGTGTAAGATGGGAAGCCTTCCTGTGTCGCCCAGCTCTGATCACCCCATTTTATTTCCACCCTTCTCTTGGCCGTATACTGCTTTCTGCAAAGAACCAGGCACTGTGACCCCTAAAGGTCAGAACCTTTATAAGCACATTGGCCACAGTTTCTAGATGTTGGTCCTGGACCCCAGGGAACATTACTATCACCCAAGGAGCTTATCAAAATGCAGATTTCTGTTCCCCAAACTCATTCTATGTGTGATTCAGAAAGTAGGATAGAGCCCAAGAATATGTGTTTTTCATAGATTCCCAGCCGGAAACCACAGATCTGGTTCATCCCTCCACGCTGCCCCCCAGGGTCTTTCCTGCCCCTCTGTTGCTCACAGCCCCCAAGGCCAGGAACCTGGCTCTGTACCATTTGGTTTACTGATCATGCTTCCTGTAGCCATCAATGCTTTTTTCCTCTTAAAACAGTACTTACTGAAGTATAACTTACATACAAGAGAAACGCATGAATCTTTAGCGCATGGCCTGAGGGATTTTGACAGATGTTTGTATTCCTGTAACCATTGCTCAGACCAAACTAAAGATCATTTCCATCACCCGGGAAGGTCTTCACTGGCTCTAAAAGCACATTAGAAAGGCTAGTGAAGAGAGAGGGCATCTGCCTGGGGGACAGGGACAATCTCTTCCATTTGTTTCCTGTGTGTCTTCCATTCTCTGCAGTTTCCCTTGGAAGGGTGGGGGGCCAGGGTATGGGTGTTGCTGGAGCCCATCAGAGGACCCCATGGTCTTCTGTGAGGTTGGCGTGGGGCCTGGGAACACAGCCTTGACGCCAACATCACCTTCACCCCTGGGGCAACCTGCTGGAAGGACGCCAGCACTGGCTCCAGTGCAGACTTGGCGGATGGCCCATCCTCAAAGGCTCGCTTTGAAGAGCCCATACTTGTAAGACGCAAAGCTGTGAACAGGGGGCCTGTGGGATTTTTGTTCTGCCCCTTGGAGGGCTGGAGCTCGCAAGAGATACAGTCCCCGCCAGTCTCGTGAGGCTGCTGGGACTTTGCTAAGGGGCACTGACGGTCATTCCTCCGCTCCAGGGACAGGATCTGCTCAGAGCCTTTGAGCTCGTGACCCGGCGGCCGAGGACTACTATAGGGCTCAGTGACACACCCTTTCTGTGTCACGTGCTCTTGTCTCACCCTTTCTTTTCCTGCCTCAGCTTCATGACTCTTGGTACCTGAGTTAGAACGAAGAACAGGCTCCTGCAAATGTTCTCCTCTTTGGGCGAATGCTCTGTGAGCGTTGTGGCGCTGCTAATGCGGACTCCGAAGAGCTGAGGTTTGAAGTTGGCTGTCTTGCGGGTTGTGACCTCTGTGTTTATTTTTCCTGTGGACGTACTTGTAGTGAATTGCTGAAGACACCTTTGGTTATTTTCTTGATTCCCAGGTTATGCGTACGTCTCGGGATTTTTAAAAAACACTTGCAGCGAGTATTTTCGCCCCCGCTAGCTGCATGTGAGAACACCCGTTTCCCCAACCCTGGGTGTTAGCATTCCTTTCCCCTCTTCCCAATTTGATGCGTGTAAAATTGGCTCTCATTTAGCTTTGCATTTCTTTGATTACTAGTGAGCCTGAAGATTTTTCAGGAATTGATAGGCTATGTATATTTCTTCCTGTGGAAATTTACTTGGCATGCTCTTTGCTGATTTTTCTAGTGATCTATTTTATTTTGGGAAGAGGTCTGAATTTATAGGTGAAGGCCTTGATTTCCAGTTATATATGTATATTTTTAAATTTACATTATGTTCATATATTTCTTTTTTGAGAGAGAGGGAGAGAGAGCGAGCTGGGGAGAGGCAGAGAGAGAGGAAGAGAAAATCCTAAGCAGGCTCCGTGGGGCTCTAACCCATGAACCGTGAGATCATGACCTGAGCCAAAACCAAGAGTCAGACGCTTAACTGATTGAGCCACCTAGGCACCCCATTTTGATTTCCAGTTAAAAAAAAAAAATTTATCTCTATCTAGATAGACTCAGACTTGGAACAACTTAAATTAACTCCAAGGTGGTACCCAGCCACCAGTCACTGGCCGATCTCCAAAGTAGTCTTTGGGAGAGCCAGGAAAGATGCACCTTCCAGGCAGGTACAGCTCTGTTCCTAAGTGCAGGGCCTGGTGAACAATACGTTGGTGGGTCTTGGCCGATTCTGGGTCCCCTGTTCAGAGCACAGCTACGCAGCCCACATAATCCACACAGCGTATATCACCATAGGCAGCCATTCTGAGTGTTATAAAAACTGAGTCAAGCCAGTTTTTTTTTTTTTAATTTTTTAATGTTTATTTTTTTATTATTTATTTTTATTTTTATTTTTTTTTTTACATTTATTTATCTTTGAGAGAGAGAGAGACAGACAGAGACAGAGAGTGAGAGGGGTAGAGGCAGAGAGAGAGGGAGACACAGAATCCGAAGCAGGCTCCAGGCTCTGAGCTGTCAGCACAGAGCCCGACATGGGGCTGGAACTGATGGACCACGAGATCATGACCTGAGCCGAAGGCGGACGCTTTACTGACTAAGCCACCCAGGCGCCCCAAGCCAGTTTTGAAAATAATACCCAAACTCCAAGGCATTGGGTGTACAATTTTTACTATAATTGAAACTCCCAACCTGTTGACATGGGCATCACGGTTTTGAGTGGAATCTGAACTAGGGTAGCCTTGATTTGGTTTGACTGGCGGTCCCGGAGCCTGGAGGGGAGTTAGGCAATGGGACCAGTCCTGCCTTTGTTACTAATTAATGAGGTGACTCTGGCACACCAGCTGGCTTCCTGGGGCCACAGTGTTCTCACCAGTAAAAGGAGAGGTGCAACTAGGTAAACTTCCAGGTCATTCTCAGCTCTAAATATCCACGAGTCCCAAGTTCTAGCTGTGTTTTTATCCCCCACAAAAAGATTGTGATATATTTAAGACAACTTAGCTTTATTTTTTCTTTAGCATCTGAGTTATATAAAAGCAAAAACATTTCAAGATCTGGTACGTATGTTTTTGCATTTCACCAGATTTCAGTCTGACTTAGTTATGTTCTCAGTGTGTCCAAATAAAGGAATACTTCAACATAACTGACTCCCTCTTCTAGGTTTTACCCTAGGGGCATCGCCAGGGTCTATGAAGTCGCTGGCAAGAAGGCAGGTGCATTCGATAATGGGAAACGGGTGAAAACAGTATCTTGGGACATTCCATCTCTCTTTCTTTCCCTCCTTGGTAACCATCTGTGGAGTTGGCCAAGCTTGGAAGGGGGCAAGGCTTTAAGGACCTCATTGCCTTTTGGGGAGCAGTGGCTCAAGCCTGGCCTTACCGGGACACTCCTGTGTGCCAACTCCGTGGCCATTCTGCCTTTGCTCCGTTGCTGTGCTGGCTCTCCTGGTGGCCGGAGCCCCCCCTGAGAGCCCCTCCCACCTCAACTCTCACTGCCTTTGGCCCCCACACCACTTTTCTCCCCACCCCCCATGCCTTCCTTGCTACACACATCTTCCCTGTTCTCAGTGGCCTGTCAAAGGGGGACTTCCTGGGGTCCTAGTCCCAGCACCTTCCCCCACTTGCTCTCCTCCTGTGTCCTCTCACCCCCTTGGGTGGCCCTGGTTGTCACCTGAGTGCCATTTTCAGTCACATCCGCTCTGTACCCCAGGCCTGTCCTCTGATCCCACTCACCTGCCTCCTGGACACTTGACCTCAGGCACCCCCTAAGTCCAGCACATGGTCCCTGTCCATGACCCTCCTGGGGTTTGCCTTCCTATCATCTAGCTAGCCCCCCAGGCCCGCAGCCCCGGACTCGCAAACTTCCTCCCCTTCATCCTCCTTGCCCTCACTGCGCACCCCTGCAGACACACTCACTGGCTCATCCCCTGGTGCCCACACACCCCTCACCGTGTTGTTCCCTGCTGCCCTGGTGGAGCCGGTGACTCCTCTGTCCTGGCCTCTTGCTATTCTCTCCCTTGCTCCTTCTGTCCCCTCCCAGTCTGCCTTTATTATCTTGGTGAATATTTAAAACAAGGAAAACCCCTGTCCCGCAAATGAATCTCCCCCAAGAATCTCTGCTCGGTCTCTTTACCGCACCCCCTTCCTGCATCGGCGGGGGGGGGGGGGGGCGGGGGGGGATGCAAGCTTGCAAAGATGAACTTGACCTATCCTTTATTAAGGTGGCTTTCCCCCCCTGTTTCCATCGCCCCTCAGCACAATGTGGGAAGGGCGAGGTCAGCCATGTGCTCATCTCCACCCTTCCCTGAGTTAACCCCCTCTCCCCACCCCGCACCCATTCTCTTCCAGGGGCTTAGTAGATCCAAGAACCTAGAGTTGGATGTCAGAGCCTTTTTACATTTTACAGAAAAGGAAACCAAGGCCCAGGGAAGGCGCATGTGGTGGGTCCTCTTGTGAGTGTGCATACCAGCTTTTTGGGGGTCGCTGTAACACATCAGCACAGCCTGAGTGGCTTAGAATAACACGGTTTATTCTTACACAGTTCTGTTGGCCGGAAGCCTGAAATGAAGGTGTTGGCGAGGCCGTGCTTCCTCTGAAGTCTCTACCTTGCCCTTCCCTAGCTCCTGGTGGCCGTCGCTCCTTGCATTCCTTGCGTTGTAGATCCACGGCTCCGATCTCTGCCTCCGTCGTGGCCTTCTCCCTGTGCGTGTCCCTGTGTCTGAATTTCCCTCTTTTTACAAAGACACCAGTTACTGCCTTTGGCGCCTATCCAGCACCAGAAAGACCTCAACTTTCCTTGATTACATCCTCAAAGACCCTACTTCCAGATAGGGCCACGTACACAGGGTGGGGTGGTGGTGAAGGCTTCAGCGTGCCTTTCTGCGAGACAGAATCCAACCCACGACGCACCGCAACCCCTGTGGTGCTACAGAAGGGAGTGTGAGCGGGGGTTCACCCCGCGTCATCGTGGGGAGGATTCCGCCTGGTGTTTTAGGTTGGAAACCCTTAGGGCTCTGCTTGTTGGACCTGGGCTTCTCCTAAACAGTTCGTGAGAGGTGGGCCTCTTTGTGTGTGTTTGTGAAGGGTGGCAGACGAAAGTCACACGGGCCCGTTTCAGCGGAGAGGAGGGGAGAAACGCCTCATGAGGTCAGCAGTCTTAGATTTTTAACCTTGTGTCACTGTTCCGGTCTGGAAAATCAACTTGTACCTGCTCTAGGACTTAACTGCTGTGCATTCTTCCCCGTTGCCTGAAGCTAACGGGCTTGCTCCTGTTTTCCTTTATAGGCAAGTGCCTTCTGTTGCTGGTTTTTTGATTGCTCGGGAAGTTCATTGTTGCTCTGGCCCTCCTGACCTTTGTCTGGCCTTTGCCGTGTGCAGAGTTTCTGAGTCAGCGTTTTGGGTGGGCCAGAGGGGGCGCAGCATGATTTTCCATAACTGCAGAGGTTGGGACCCTAGGCTTGCAGGTGGGGAGAAGCCTGGGGCTGGGGCTCCATATTTAGTCTGGAATCCAGTTCCAGCTGCTGCTCTGAGGCCACGGTGAATGCCAGAAAGGGCGGAGCACCCGCTCTGAGCCAGGCCAGCGGCAGCCTGCTGTGCAGTGCAGCTGGGGACGAAGGTGGCGGTCTATTGGTGCCAGGCCTGCTCCTTTTCCTGCCTGTACATTGACCAGGAGGCCTGGGGAAAGGGACAGGGAGGCAAGCAAACAAATAGAAGTACTGGAAAGGGCATCCGAGGTGAGATAGTTCAGTACCTCTTTTCTGCAGATACAGAGACCGGGCTGGCCCAGAGAGGTGACTTTCCCGAGGTCACATGGTTAGTTAGTTAATAGCAGAAGTGTTAGATTTGGGTTTCTGGATTCCAAGGCCTTTGCCCTTCTCTGGAACTGTGCCGCCCAGGAGGCTGTGTGGCCATCAGGATTGGGGTGGGGGGTCCCTTCAAGCAGCAGCTTAACCAGAGATGAGGAAGAGAATGACCAACACCCCCAGTGGCACCCAGGTTGGGAGAAGACGGGTGTCCATTTTGTGTATCTTTTTTTTTTTTTTTTTAATGTTTATTTATTTTTGAGAGAGACAGAGACAGAATGCGAGTGGGTTAGGGGCAGAGAGAGAGGGAGGCACAGAATCCGAAGCAGGCTCCAGGCTCTGAGCTGTCAGCACAGAGCCCGACACGGGGCTCGAACTCACGAGCTGTGAGATCATGACCTGAGCCAAAGTCGGACGCTCAACCGACTGAGCCACCCAGGCACCCCCATTTTGTATATCTTCTTGCCTCCCTTTCTGTGCCGCTCTCTGGTTCCCACTCCACCCCCCACCCTCCATGCAACCTGTTTGTGTTAGTCATTCACACTGTAGTGTGAATATCAGTCTTCTCCCAGAGGGACTTAGACAGTCATCACTTGGAGTCAGACAGATGCAGCATTCTGGCGCGTGTCGTAAGGTGCACGTTGATGGAAACAGGCACACTTCAGAAAGGCAGACGCTCCAGGACCAGCTCTCTCCTCATGCTCTCAGAGCATCCCAGCTCCCCTCTGTTGCCTGCCCTGTCTTCCTTGTCCACAGTCTGATGACCCATCCCATGCTCTACTGTCCAGACCTGCTCAGGAACTGGTCTCATGGCCTTGCTAATGACCCTCATTTTCCAGCGTGGAGTCCTCCCACCAGCCCACCTCGTGGGTCCCAGCAGGCTGACGGTGGGGGCAGCCATTTTAGGAAGTGGCCATCTTCAGGCCCAGAGCAGCCTGGCCTGAACCTCAGGGTAGGACGTGTGGGAGGGCATAACTTCAGCATCAGGAAGAGCTGGGCACCACGACAGTGCTCCCCTGGCCCCACGGCCCTCTGTGCCCACCTGATGTGCCCTTACCTGCTGTGTGGTCATCATGTCTAGGCCTTTCTGATCCTCTGTTTCCTCATCTCTAAGATGGGATCCATCTCACAGACTAGAGGGAGGGTTGGAGACGGTGGGTGTAAAGGCTTAGCTCCCTGTAATCACTCACATGGTTCTTACGAAGTTTGTTGCCTCGAGTAATGCTCACAGCAACCCTGGGAGGGAGGCTGGGCCAGTACTGGATCGATGCGGGAAATGATAGAGCAGGAAAGGGACCCACCGGCCCTTGGGATTCCGACGGCTGGTTCTCTGCCCCGTCCCGCTGCACACAGATACCAGTGGGGAAGCCAGCAGGGAGCTCTCCACCTGCGAGAGACACCTTACTTCCCGCCAGGGATGGTTCTGAAGTCACGCTCCCTGGCGTTCCCCTGAATGGGGCAAGGAGAGGAGGCCGTGGCTGAGACTCAGCAGAGACGCCCGTGTATCTTAACCGCTCGGTGGATGGATCAATACTGGCCCAGGCCTGCCCCGAGCCCTGGGCGCTGCGATGCCCAAGACGTGCAACTTTTGTCCCTGCAACAGGCGGAGGCTGTGTGCCAGCAGAGGGCTCTGGGAGGAGTGCAGGGAGGGCCTGGCGCTGCCGAGGACAGCAATTAGCAGGAGTGGCTCATACTAATCGCTCTGATCAGCCAAGCAGAAGCCAAGCCTGCCGTTCGCAGGCCGAGGTTGGCTCCTGGGGCCCCAGGGAGAGAGGAACAAAGGGAGTCGCTGTAAAAATTACAGAGGCCTGTCCTCATTCTGCAGGGGCTGGCTGCTGCGGGAGCCTGGTGGGCAGCGGGAGCTGGGAAGCCCAGAGACAGGTGGGGCCCAGCCAGGCCGGCTGACTCCCCTGCTCCCAGAGCTCATATCCTGCCTCCAGCAGATGAGCCAGCGCATTTTTTTCTAATGAGCCCTATAAAGTTTTCTCCCGGCCCTCCCACCCTGGAAATCCTCAGTGGCCAGAAAGGCTGTGGCACTGTGTGTGTGTGGTGGCAGCGTGGCACCAATCAGGGTTCAAGAAGAGGCCACAGGAGGGAGGCCCTCAGGTCAATATGCAAGTGGCAGAAATACACAGGAAACCCCTGCAATGGGCTGCTCCTGGGGAGGGCAGGGACTCCAGCCCTGGCCCCCCCCCCCCCCCCACCCCGCCCCGGGCTCCGGAGATTCTGCCGAAAAGGACACGTTTGTAGCATGTGGCGTTTGTCCACCCAGATGGATCAAAGCAAAATTACCTTTCTTCTTGTTATCATTACTGGTATTAATAATCTGTGTTTAGCATTCTTTTATATTTTAGACCTGGTATTTATGTTCTGACAACCGTGGGAGGTTAAAGAAATGAAGGGTATGAGGCGCCCGGGTGGCTCAGTCGGTTGAGCGGCCGACTTCGGCTCGGGTCATGATCTCGCAGTTTGTGACTTCAAGCCCCGCGTCGGGCTCTCTGCTGTTGGCTCGGAGCCTGGAGCCTGCTTCAGATTCCCTGTCTCCCTCTCTCTCTGCCCCTCCCCCACTTGTGCTTTGTCTCTTGCTCTCTCTCAAAAATAAACATTAAAAAAGTTTTTTTTGTTTTTTTTTTTTTAACGAAGGGGATAAAAAAGGTATCGCCCTCATCTATAGGTGTAGAAAATGAGGCCTAACCACTCGGGTGACTAGCACAGAGGACGAACCAAGGTGAGAACATAGCTTTGCCTCCTATGGGGCCAAGGTCAGGCCCCTTAGCACTGGGAGCTCATTCAGATCGTTTTCATCTGCGTAATAAACTATATGGGGGCTCCGCTAACCCCCAGATGACAGAGCAAAGAGGTGAATATTTACCTCCCCCCTGCCACAGGGGTCTCCTAACATGAACCTTTCCTCTACTCCCGCCCAGCCCGCCTCCCCAGTTTCTGAAATGTGCCGTGGAGAAGGAGAGGGTTCATTGGGCAGGTCTGTGGTGTCACGGACAGTGTGGCCCGCCCTCTTCCGTGGGCAGGCCGGCTTCGCAGGCGTGCGGTCTTGCGCCTGCTCAGGGCCCCACGCTCAGAGGGGTTAACGCTTGGTCAGTGCTCAGCTGTCACTGTTTGAAATTCTTATTTTGAACTCAAGGCCCCACGTTTTCATTCTGCACCGGGCCCCACAGAGTAGGTAGCTGGTCCCGCTGGCTGTGGGTGCCCCAGCTGTTAGGGATGGGAGGCCTGTGCTCCTCGCCACCATGCCTGGGGTCTTTGGGGTCTGTCAGCTGGCCTAGCTGCTGGGGAGGGGCTGGCAGAGGGTGTTCCTGGGGCTGGCATTCACGGCAGCTGCACGCGGAAGCTGAGCAGGGCCAGGCGGAGATTTCTGGAATGACCGCACGCACATTCTCTGGCGGCCCATCAACCCTCCCTCCCTCCCAGGCTGCCCCTCCCCCTCTCACCTGGAAACACCAAGTGCACTCCCATGACCTTGCTAGCTGAGAGCAAGGGGCCAGAAATCTTCGTATCCACAGAAGGCAGGTGTCCTGCTGCCCCACCCTGAAGTGGGCTCTATCCTTGCTCCCCATGGGGTTTACTTCTGATGAATGGAGAGCATGAGAATGATCCAAGGAATGAGGGCTGTGCTCCTCAGGGTCTCCTCCTCACCCGGTGTGCCCTGTCAGGCCACAGCAGGTTCTGCGCGAGCTTGCGTGTCTGGGCAGGGCCAGGCTGGCAGGGATGCGGGACCACTCCATCCCCCCATCCCCCGCCAGAGCACAGCCCTTGCCAGGGGGCATCAGGTTCAGCAGGGAAGCATCAGGGAGCTGAAGAGGGAGAGCAGAGTGAGGGGTTCCAGACTGCAAGCGCTGTGGGCTCCAGAGAGGGGAAATCGGAGGTTAGTGCCCACCCTGCCACCCGGGGCTGGTGGTGTCCAAAGTCGGGTGCGTAAGCGCCCATCCGAAAAGAACGTTACAACTCTTAGGTGTATTTCTTTTTTTATCTTTTAATTTCTATTTTAGGGTTTTTTTTTTTTAATGTTTCTTTATTTTTGAGAGAGAGAGAGAGAGAGAGAGAGACAGAGCACAAGCACAGGAGGGGCAGAGAGAGAGAGAGGGAGACACAGCCTCCGAAGCGGGCTCCAGGCTCCGAGCTGTCAGCACAGAGCCCGACGTGGGGCTCGAACCCGCGAACCGTGAGATCATGACCTGAGCCGAAGTCAGACACTTAACTGACTGAGCCACCCAGGCACCCCAGTGTATGTTTTTGTAATACACAAAATGTATTACCGGGGTGAGTGTATATACATGTGTGTGTTGCATATAGTGTGCGTGTGTGTGTGTGTGTGTGTATATGCAGGTGCATTGTTTGCAGATGGTGTCTTAGTTTGCTAAGACTGCTGTAACAAAGTATTGCAAACTGAGTGGCTTAAACAACAGAAATTTATTCTCTCACACTTCCATAAGCTGGAAGTCCAAAGTCAAGGCCTCAGCAGGGCTCGTTCCTTCTGGGGGCGGTGAGGGAAGATCCGTTCTATGTTGCCCCCTAGTTTGGGGTGGTTTTCTGGCAATCTTTGACATTTCTTGGCTTGGAGAAGCGACACCCCGATCTCTGCCCTCATCTTAACTTGGTTTTCTCTGTGCGCGCGTGCGTGTGCGTGTACGTGCGCGTGCGTGTGCGTGTGTGTGCGCGCGCGTAAACTCCAATTTCTCCTTTACATAAGGAGACCAGTCATATTGGATTGAGGGCGCGCCCTCCTCCTGTACAACCTCATCTTCACTAATTCCACCTGCAATGACTTTATTTCCAAATCAGGTCACATTCTGCGATACTGGGGGTTAGGACTTGAACGTATAAAATTTGGGGAGACACAATTCAACCCATAAGAGATGGCGAAAGCAATGTAGAAAGCCCCCTGGCTTAGCTGAGCTGTTTGCCTGGTGGCCAGCCAGCCTGACTGTGTGTTGGTACAGCTGTCTCGATTTCTCAGGAGGGGGCCCTGGTTGAGGACTAGTCCCGCTGGACAGCAAGAGTTGCTGGCAGGATTTACCGGGCCCTGTGGCCTCCAGTCTGCAAGAGGACAAGAAGCCTGCCGCGAGAGGTGTGGGGCGCTGAGTGCCAAGCACAGAAAGAGACACTGTGTCCTGTCTCTGTCCCTGGCCGCAAGCATCAAGGCACAGTGAGCAAAGGAAGGGGCCCTAAGCAGCCATGAGCAAACAGACCCCTGAGCCTGGCCACTCCAGGGATGGAGGTCCGGAGGCCTGGGTCTCCTGTGGCATGACCTTTAGTAGGTCATAGGATTCTAGGATTTAAAGCTGGAAGGTGCCTTTGAGATCCACCAGTCCAAACTCTCATTTTTGCCGATGGGGACTGAAGTCAAAGGAAGGGAGAATCTTGCTCAGAGATTCAGTTAGGGTGACGATTGTTGGCTGTATTAGTTACCTATTGCTGCATAACAAAATATCCCCAGACAACTCAGACTTCTCTCCTGCTTCGTGCTGGTCAGGAGCCTGGGTTCAGCCTAGCTGGGCCCTCTACCTACTTCTGGGTTTTCTTTTGAGGCTGCAGAAAAGGGATCACCTGGGGCTGGTGTCGGCCGTGGGAGGGTCCCTTCTGAACTCACTTGTGTGGTTGTTGATGGAATTCGGTTCCTTCTGGTTATCGGGCTGAGCCTTAGCACTTTGCTGGCTGTTGGCCAGAGGCCACTTGGAGTTCCTTGCCACGTGGTCCTCTCCAGCATGGCAGCTTGCTTCATCAGAGTGTGCAAGCTGAGAAGACAATGGAAAGTCAGCAAGATGGAAATCACGGTCTTTTGTAACCAGATCACAGAAGTGACATCCTGTCACTTGCTGTAGTCTCTAAGTTAGAAGCAAATCATTAGGTACAGCCTACACTCAAGGGAGGGGATTATACATGGATAGTGGGAGGTAGGGGTCATTGAGGACCATCTTAGAAAAATGCTTACTGCAGCTGCATATAACCAGAAACTCAAATAAAATGGTTTAAAGAACCCAGAGATTTATTTTTCTCCCATGTAAAAGAAATATGGGGGCAGGCTGCCCAGGGCTGATGAGGGAGTTCTGTGGTCATCAGGGGCCCAGGCTCTTTCTGTCTTTATGCTTTGCCATGCTTAACGAGTATCTACTAGCCTCAAAGTTGCCTCATAGTATAGGAAAGCTGCTGGAGCTCCAGGCATCGTGTCCATATTCCAGCCTACCATTCATTGAACATCCATTTGCTAGTCATCTACCCTCCATGAAACAGCAGGAAAGGAGGAAGTAAACAATTTGAAAGGCCCCCAACATCCAAGATGAAACAGATGTGTGAGTGGATAGGTGACCATTCAACAGATAACTTTCAAGAAAACCAGTCCTGGTGGGAGGGGGCATGCAGGTTGGGTTTTGAAGGATGGATAGGAGTTGTCTGGACAAGAATGGGTCAAGGAAGCAGCCTGTGTGCTGGCGTGCAGATCCATCCCCCTGATCTAAAGGAAGGCCTTGCTAGCCTGAGGATTTGGGTTGTTTTAAGCAAGGAGACCCAGCAGCCAGTGCAGGGGACAGACCTATATACCACCAGCAGGATCCATGATGTGGGGCTCTGGCCCCCCTTCTCTACTTCATTGCTTCTTCAGCTCTTCCAGTCCATCCTCTGGTTCCCGGACCATGCAGCCAAATTCTTTACGTACTGGGGACATTCTCGGGGGTCTTACCAGGGTTCCAGATTTCTCCTGCTTGGCAACCTAAGGAACATCGCAAGCATCCCTCATTTCTTGGTTGCCTTATATGTCACGAGACACAATCAAAACCACACAGCTTAGCCTGTGAACTTCTGCTCCTTCACATTTAAGGTTTTCCAGACTTCCGTGTGAAGGAAGTTAGAAGTGTGGTGTCATTAGCAAGGAGGGAAGGTGTGGCAGCACATCTCAGCTCTGGGGCTAGGGTGGCACCAGCCGAGGGCGCTCAGATGTGCCCGCAGCCTGCCTGCCCTCCGGCGCCGTGCGCAAGATTAGACAAGAGAGCCCACAGGGCAGCAGGGCGTGCTGCGGGTGGGGACGACTGGCAGTAAGCTCATGGCATCTGCCATCTCTGTGCAGTGACACTTTAAGATCAGAACTTGGGAACGTACTTCCCTTCGGTATTTTGCCCACAGGAGAATCCACTGCTGGGAGGTATGTGGTGAGGCGGCACTGGGGCTTCCCGTGCTTACCATCATGGGAAAGGGAGAGAGAATTCTGTAGCAATGCCCAGCACAAGCACGGGGATGATAGGGCCGATAGCGACAACAATGGCATTTGCTGAATATACTGAAGCATGCGACGTGAGTTGAAAGTGCTTTGTGGGGACGGTCTTCCCTCCAACTCCCAGCCTTCTTCCCAGGAAGGGGGACGACCCCCTTTCCCACCTGTGGCCCTACACGAGGTTAGCAGATTCCAGATCAAGCAGTGACACGCAGGATGAACAGTGGACAGGATGCTGCCCACCTCTGAGCCTTTTTTTTTTCAGGTTTATTTTTGAGAGACAGAGGCAGAGCACAAGTGGGGGAGGGGCAGAGAGAGAGGGAGACACAGAATCCAAAGCAGGCTCCAGGCTCTGAGCCGTCAGCCCAGAGCCTGACGCGGGGCTCGAACTCACGGACCGCGAGATCGTGACCTGGCTGAAGTCGGACGCTTAACCGACTGCGCCACCCAGGCGCCCCAAAGTTTTCCTTTTCTTATAAAAATGCTCGAGCTCAGTTTTTGAAAAAAAGAGAGAGAGAGAGAGAGAGAGAGGAAAAATAGAAGATAGCTTTAATTCCATCTCTGAGGGATGTTTTAAGAGATTTTTTGGTTTTAATCACTTTTCTATGCATTTTTCATATAATCGAGATACTCGTGTACATAAAAGCTTTTTCCCATAACACAAATGTTGCCGGGTTATTATAGTTCTTCATAAATAATTCCTGAGGGCTAAACAGTCAGTCCATCAAGGAGATAGAGTCCGCTTTCTGTTGCCGAGTGTGAGGTATCTTGGCCCCCACCATTGCCCTCCCTGCCCACCTGCCCAGCTGGGCGTCTGCCTCACCCAGGTCAGCGAAGCGTCTGGCTCCCTTCCTAAGATCCAGTGAAGTTTCAGGAGACCCTCCTCCTTCCAGGGTCAGGGTAGCGCCCGTGTCTTGGGTAGATAGACAAGACCCCCAGATGTGATGCGTGATGAGCTTTCCAAGGGCCCTTTCCAAGGGTGTCTTAGCCCCTCCTCTCTCAGCCTGTTGGGGGGTGGGGTGGGGGGTTCCCGAGCCAGCCCCACATTCCAGCGCTTTCTGGCCTGAGACACCTGCAAAGTAACCAGTCTTACTTTTATGTGATGCGAGAAGAGGGCGGCTCGCTAAGTTGCCAACTAAAGTGTCTGATAACCCTCTGTGCCTCAGTTTCCTCACTGTTCAGTGGAGGCAGAAACAGCATCCATGGCGTTCTGAGCACTAAAGGCATAAAACGTGAAGCGTGCTTAGAAGGTGTCTGACCCCACAGGCGCACACAGATGGGCTGTCGCTCTTAGCTGCTTCCAGGGAAGTTCGCAGGCAGTGGGGAGCAGGGAGCTAGGACTGGTCTGGAAGTAACACGGATACTGTGGGTGAGTGTGCGATCCCAGGGCCGAGGGAAGGGCTGCTACACTCCTCCACCGCGCAGATTCGGGTTCGCCAGCTGCTGGATGGTGTCTCCTCGGTGACGGATCCACAGTCTGCCCCTTTCGGATGGATAATCACATGCAACCCCCACACTCTTCTCCTTAGCTTAGCTCCGATAATGAGGTTGAAGGAAAGAGATTCTTGTCTTCATTAGGGCCCATGGTGTCCCTGGCTGCTGCTGTCCGGGGTTGGAGGTCCTGAACCGATTCCCACAGCCAGACGGGGGAAGGCAGGAAGGGCCACCAGCTATGGGAGGCTGGGGCCCAGCAAACACTGGATGTCCCTGTGCACCTGGGAGGGTCACCTTGTTGAGTCAATTTGGGCAGGCAGAGGTGTCCTGTGGCCTGAGGGCCCAGGAAGAAGAGCTGTGTCCATCCCTGTCCCTGTACACAGGAGCCAAGTCCACCCCACACCCTTCAACCCCTCCTGCCGAGCTGGCTAGGATGAGGATTTGGGGACTGTTTTATCTAGCAAGCCTCGTGTGCCCCAGCCGCCTGGGCTTATGGTCGTCGGGAGAGGAGGCAGTGTCAGGGCCTCAAGGGACAGCACATGGGCGCAGTGGGACCTCCGTGATGCAGGCCCCTCCCCTCCCCGACCTGGCTGGACCTGGCTGACCTCCCGATCCTCCTGCAAGGTCACTCGAGGAATGTGCTTTCTGACCCTCTTCCCCACGGCACGTTGTTATTATTTGCCATTATTTACCGAGCCTCTAATACATTGTGGATTCTAAAATAAACGTATCAAATACATGCATCATAGATTGCCTACTGTTTGCCTGGGACAGTGCTCATTTTGCATACTTTTAGGTCATCCTCTCGACTGCCCTGTGAGAGGGGACTTTCATCTGCTTTGGGGCTGGGGAGACAGAGGCTCAGAGAATTCGCTAACTTAGAGGAGGCCATGCCGCAGAGCCCGCAGGACTCTGAAAGCTGTGTTTTATCCACTCCCATCCCTCTGTGCTGACTCCCACACGTGCCCTTGAACCTGTGTCTTTGTGGCTCTGGACAGGAATGCCTACAAGGCACCACCTTCTCTTCGCCACCCTGGGCGGCGGGGTGTTGGGGGGGTCCTCAGAGCAGAGGCCACAGCTCAGTCGCCTGGTATCCCTGGGTCTAGCGCGGTGCCTGGCACTCACTGAGGGAATGACTGCACCTGTTGCGCTCTGGGCCAAGGGTAGTAGAGCCAGAACGAAGGGAAATTTCTTTTGTGCTGCGGTAGCTCGATGTCCCCAGCTCCATTCCTGGCTTGTCACTACAAATCAAACCATAATGTTGGGTGCTTTTGTTTTCCTCCCTTGGATAGGGCTGGACCTAACCAGTTCTTTCCTTCTCCCCCCGCCCCCCACCCCTGATATCCCTGACCAGTGCTCAGTGGTTACTTGTCCCATCCATCCCAGGGTGGCTTGTGTCATATTAGTTACATGTCACACTGGTGTCTCCCTGGCAAGACGTGCTCCTCGCTGAAATCGGAGATGTGTCCTCGCCTGGTCAGCCACACAGACAGGGTGTTGCTACAGGCCTCTGTGTTCATGTTTGTTGGGCAGGCCTGTTTCTGTTTTGGCCTTTAGGCTTTGACCTTGCATTCGGGGAAGTGTATCTCTGTTCATTTTAACTGGATCTACCCTCACCTTGAAGGCTATATACCCACTCTTTATTCAGCTACAGGGAAAGAAAAAAAAAATTTTTTTTTACCAATTTATATATATTTTTTCATTTTTACTTAGTTTATTTTTTAAATTTACATGCAAGTTAGTTAGCATATAGTGCAACAATGATTTCGGTAGATTCCTTAATGCCCCTTCCCCATTTAGCCCATCCCCCCTCCCACAACCCCTCTAGTAACCCTCTGTTTGTTCTCCATATTTAAGAGTCTCTTCTGTTTTTGTCCCCCTCCCTGTTTTTTTTTATTATTTTTTCTTTCCTTCCCTTATGTTCCTCTGTTTTTGTCTTGAAGTCCTCATATAAGTGAAGTCATATGATATTTGTCTTTCTCTGACTAACTTCGTGTAGTTGCAAATGGCAAGATTTCATTCTTTTTGATGGCCGAGTAGTACTCCATTGTATATATATACCACATCTTCTTTATTCATCCATCAATAGACATTTGGGGCTCTTCCCATACTTAGGCTATTGATGATAGTGCTACTATAAACAAGTTTTGGGGGTGCATGTGTCCCTTGGAAACAGCACACCTGTATCCCTTGGATAAATACCTAGTAGTGCAGTTGCTGGGTCGTAGGGTAGTTCTGTTTTTAATTTTTTGAGGAACCTCCAGACTGTTTTCCAGAGTGGCTGCACCAGTTTGCATTCCCACCAACAGTGCAAAACGTTCCTCTTTCTCTGCATCCTCAGCAACATCTGTTGCCTGAGTTGTTCATGTTAGCCATTCTGACAGGTGTGAGGTGGTATCTCATTGTGGTTTTGATTTGTATTATCCGGATGATGGGTGATGTTGAGCATTTTTTCATGTGTCGGTTGGCCATCTGGATGTCTTCTTTGGAGAAGTGTCTATTCATGTCTTTTGCCCATTTCTTCACTGGATTATTTGTTTTTTGGGTGTTGAGTTTGGTAAGTTCTTTATAGATTTTGGATACTAACCCTTTATCTGATATGTCGTTTGCAAATATCTTCTCCCATTCTGTCGGTTGCCTGTTAGTTTTGCTGACTGTTTCCTTTGCTGTGCAGAAGCTTTTTATTTTTTGATGAGGTCCCAGTAGTTCATTTTTGCTTTTATTTCCCTTGCCTCTGGAGACACGTTGAGTAAGAAGTTGCTGCGGCCAAGATCAAAGAGGTTTTTACCTGTTTTCTCCTCGGGGATTTTGATGGCTTCCTATCTTATATTTAGGTCTTTCATCCATTTTGAGTTTATTTTTGTGTATGGTGTAAGAAAGTGGCCCAGGTTCATGTTTCTGCATGTCTCTGTCCATTTTTCCCAGCACCCCTTGCTGAAGAAATGTCTTTATTCCATTGGATATTCTTTTCTGCTTTGTCAAAGATTAGTTAGCTATATGTTTGTGGGTCCATTTCTGGGTTCTCTATTCTGTTCCATTGATCTGAGTGTCTGCTCATGTGCCAGTGCCACACTGTCCTGATGATTACAGCTTTGTCATACTGCTTGAAGTCTGCCCACTGGTCCCTTAGATGCCACTGGAACAGGGTTTCTCATTACCTGTCTTCACAGGGCTTGTAGGACGAAGACTGTAGATACTGATACATTAATCTTTTTTAAATTTTTTTTTCAATATTTTTTTATTTATTTTTGGGACAGAGAGAGACAGAGCATGAACGGGGGAGGGGCAGAGAGAGAGGGAGACACAGAATCGGAAACAGGCTCCAGGCTCCGAGCCATCAGCCCAGAGCCTGACGCGGGGCTCGAACTCACGGACCGCGAGATCGTGACCTGGCTGAAGTCGGACGCTTAACCGACTGCGCCACCCAGGTGCCCCTGATACATTAATCTTACTGTCACGTATGCTCTAAGAGACTGTTTTTGGGTTTTTTTGTTTGTTTGTTTTTGTTTTTGTTTTTAGCAAGAAAATGTAAGAGAAGCTTCAAGATGGCGGTCTCATGGAGGTAGCCTGAGGGAGTAGAAAATAACACAGGGGTACAAATCTCAGCTAACAACTATTTCAGTCCTTGTTTTCTGATTTGGGATGTGTCCTGTCACAGCCCCATGCTTGTGTTTCCTCACCTGTAATATAAGGGATTGGTTTGCCCATTTTATTGCTTCTAGGAAGCATGGGTTTGTTTTTGTTTTTGTTTTTTGTTTTGTTTTGTTTTGTTTTTTCATGTGTTAATATCTGAAATCACAGTGCATCTTTCTACCATTGGCCATCAGCCACATGGCAGGGATGACAGCTGTCATTGCCCGAGCGGGTGTGAACGTGGTCATGCTGTTCAGACTGTCATGACTTCAGTTGAATTAGGTACACTGTTGGCTCTCCACATGTTAAGTGTAATTGTCATTCAAAATTGTCTTCAGAAAGATCTTACCATGATTACTTAATGATACCAAGGTTACTGTGTGTGCAGAAGGGCGCAGAAACAGCAGTAGGGCATTGATTTGTTTTAGAAAAGCAAATGTTCATTGTTGGGGAAAGAATTGCAGTCTCTTACTTTCTTATAAGACAACAAGAATTGGCATTCTTATACAGGCGAAGCAATGCCACCAAAAGTAGGAGAAATCTCCAAATGCCTCAGTAGAGAGGAAATGATCTCAAAGCCACATGGGGCTCGTATGACCGTCATTAAGACATTATGTCAGTTTAATTGGCAGCCCTTTTCTTTGTGGCTCGTGAAGTAATGGTGGGTCTCACAATTGATGACTTTGCTTTCTAAGGTTTCTCCTTGGTTGAGTAAGTAGTAGTTATATTTGCATTTTTTTTTTTTTTTTTTTTTGTCAACTAGAGCAAGCTAATAACATTTTCAGTATTTGCTTTGAGTGTTGGTACTGCTCCTCTGGGCCCCACAGAAATAATGTCAATTGCCTGATTACTTTCCTACCTTTCCTGTTGTATCGCTAGCACCTAACACGAAGCTTGACTAGGTGCTTTTGAAATAAATGAATGGATGGATGCATGCATGGATGGATGGACAGATGGATGGATGGATGGATGGATGGATGGATGGATGGATGGATGGATGGATGGACAGATGGATGGATGGACAGATGGATGGATGGATGGACGGATGGATGGATGGATGGATGGGTGGATGGGTGGATGGACGGGTGGGTGGATGGATGGATGATAAATGGGTAGATGGGTAGATGGGTAGATGGATGGATGGATGTAAGGATGGATGGGTGGATGAATGGATGATACATGGATGGATGGAGCCACACCCACAGATGGATTTCCATCTTTGGGGAGGCAGTAGAATCCTTTCTGCGGAAGCTATAGACATATCTCCCAGATTCAGTAGGAACTTAGACTCTGTTTTTCAGGGTTTTGTTGATTCATTTATAGTCTGAGTTGATTCTCATAGTTATAGTTTTCTCTGGAGAGATCTCCAAGCTAATCAGCCAGAGATCCAACCCAAGGCAATTATCCTGGTGCCAGCTTGTATAGATACACTACATTTTTTAAAGAGCTTTGTTGAGATATAATTCATACAGCATACAGTTCACCTACTTTGCACTGTATAATTAAGTGGTTTTCAATATAATCACAGATATGGGCAACCAAAATTTTAGAATACCTACAGCGCCTCAGAAACAAACAAACAAACAAACCTATTTCTCACCTATCCCACTGTCCCCCGCAGCCCTAAGCAACCACCAGTGAAATTTTTGTCTCTTTATTCTATCCCATATTCTGGACATTTCCCATTAATGGAATCATACGCCATGTGCTCTTTTGTGATTTTCACGTAGCGCAATGTTTTTAAGGTTCGTTCATGTTTTCGGACATATCAGCATTTCATTCCTTTTTACAGCCAAATAACAGTCTGCTGCATGGAGAGACAGAGACGGAGAGTTGGAAATCACGTTTTGTTGATGCATCATCATTTGGTGAACGTGTTATGTAGTTTCCATATTCTGGCTGTTATTAACAATGCTCCCCAAAACATTCACACACAAGTTTTTATGTGGACGTCTATTTTCATTTCCTTTGTGCCTATACCTAAAACATTGAATCATTTGAGGAACTGCCAGACCCTTTTCCAAAGCAGCAGCACCGTTTTCAATTCCCACCATCAGTGCATGAAGATTCTGCTTTTTCCACATCCTCGCCAACACTTGGCTCCATGATTTGTAAGGTCTTTTCTACTTCTAAGCTCCTAGGATTCTGGGGTGAAACCCAGTGACTGTCGAGACAGTGGGAGGCCCCTTTCTGACTATTCTCCCTTCTGTCTCAGAGGAGTGTGCAGTGGGCTGTGGGGAATTTCTCAGTTAATTATCTGCCAGTTAACTACTCGGGCTGCTCCCTGCGGTTGTAACTGGCTACAGACTGCTCCTGCTGTCTGCATGTAAAGAGGTTATCTGCTGCTCACTGGTGCTCTAGTGGGTGAAATTAACTGCAAGGATGATGGGAAGTAGAGCCCGAGCACTGTGACGGGCTACTAAGAACAGCCACCCAGGCTCTGCCACCAGGCGGGCTCTCTGCAAGGCATCTGGCTACATCTGGGAGATTCTATGGCAGCTACCCCAGCCTAGCCCAGGGGAGAGAGCTCCAAGGCACAGGTGTCCAGGGTGGGCAATTCCACAGGCCTCCTGAGGGCAGCCCAGGGTCCTTCTCCCCATCTTCTATGGAATCCCACTTTGTGCCAGGCCTTGGAAATAGAATGATGGGAAAGACAAAGTGATCCGTGTCCTCAGGAATTCGTACCCTAGCGGATTCCCAGCCAAAGTGATCTGAAGCTCAGATTTTTCTGGCTGCCTATTTCCCCGGGTACTTGACCCCCACAAGGTCTCAGGGAGAAACCTTTGGGGAAATCAGCCTCAGGAGAACTGCCAATACCTGAGTCCTCAACATGGCCTTGGCCAAATGCTCTCCTCCCTGGCTCAGCCACCCATTGCCACAGACCTCTGTCATCGGGGCACTGTGTTCTCCCAGGTGAAAATAGCCAGCAAATGTTTGTGGTCTGCAGCGTGTAGCTTTCCCACGACCTATCTCCAAAAGTCTTGGCAGCACATAGGACCTTTAGATTTTCTATCCTGTCCGTTTTCCACTTCATCCCTCGGACCTTCATCTCATCACGGCAGGACATGGTGGGTGCCTTCAGGGATTCATTGGCTTGTGTTACAAGGAGAGGGACTCTGCAATGGTGCTGGTCCTAGGGGAACACTGAGGGCTAGAGTCAGGACTGTCACTAGGCCAGAGGCACGTTGCTCCAAGGTCCCCATCTGTCAAAGAGAGGTGGGAACACAGGCCCTGCCTTACTCACGCCCGGGGTTATTGAGAGACAATGGGGTTATTGAGAGATGGGAGTAGGCTGCTCAGACCCTAGGGGCATGAAGCCAGAACCCCTTCTAGGCCTCTCCAGATAGCTTCTGACCCCCTGGGTAGTTCACATCTGATGGCAGCTCGCCCTGGTCCCCTGCAAAGGCATAAAGCCATGATCTGGAGCTGGTTCCAGGGCCCACTTCAGGAACGACCACAAGTGTGGCACTTTGGGGGACATGTTGAGCAAGGAATAGGAATGTTGAGTGAGTGGGGCCCTGGGCATCTCCCTGCTATTTAATCAGAGCAGCCATATCTCAGAGCCACTCTGGGGTCAAATCTTGACTCACCCTCTGCCTAGCCAGGTGACCTTGAGCCATTTCTCTCTGCCTCAGTTTCCCAGTTTGTACAACAGGGACAAAAACAGCGCCTGCATTGTAGGATTACCTTAAGCCTTAGCGCAGGGCTTGGCACATAGTAAAATGCTCAGTAAGTGTCCGCTATTACTGTCATTTATCTATCGGGGGAGCCATTTAGAATATTATTTGAGAAATAAGTATGGTATCAGAGGAAAACACTTTGGAAAACAGCGGTCTGTGGGGAATACAGTGTTGATGGTTTTCTTTCCGGCTTCAGGCAAAGTCCTGAGCAGGATAGCCCTCCCCGGGGTTCTCCAAGCAAAGGCAGAAATAGCCATGGCTGTGCGGTCTCTGGACCTGGAGACGACCTGGAACAAGGGTCTGGCCTTCTGTTTCTATGGGTTTTACACTCCTGGGCTCTTGCTGTGCAGGGTTTTTTTGTTTTGTTTTGTTTTGTTTTGTTTTGTTTTGCTTTGTTTTGTTTTGTTTTGTTTTTTCATCTCCCTGTGGTTCATGGAGAATTCGGAGAGAACCATAGGAGCCCGGGCCGTTGGATCAAGTTCAAGATTGCCGTGGTTGCTGTCCAGCAGGCCTCAGGCATCGTGTGTGATACATGCAGGCTACTCAGCCAAAGAGGGGCCTGTGCCCAGACCAGCTCTTTCTGCTGGTTCCACTGTTTGTGTGCCACTCGTCTCTGTGCCCCTCAGCAGCTGGCGGCTGTCTGTCTGCTTATACCAAGGGGACAGAGCATCAGTTACCTGCTAACCGTTCTCTCATTTGTGGGAATGCATCATCAAACACTCTGTGGTCAACTGAATGTTGACAGTGCGCTCAGGTCTGGCTCTAGGGGGCAAGGGAAAGAGCAGACACGTTCTCGGCCTCTGAGAGCTCATAGTTGAGCTGAGGAAGGAGGAAGCCACATCAGGGCCAAGCTGGACTGTGAGGGGTCGGGGGGGTGGTATTAAGGGGAGCAGTGGGATAACCCTGCATTTACTTTGGCCTTCCTTCAAGACACCCAGGAGGGGGGTCCCCATTCCTTGGACAGAGTTTGGGGGTGCACTGCCTTCTGTGATTGGCTATTTTCTTTGCTTCCAGTGCACCCCCCAGGACCTTCAGAGTGACACAGCCTCCCTGCAATGGCTCTGTGGTGATCTTCGGCCAGGTTATGGTTGAGTCCTACTGGTCTGGAGCCATATTTTTCCCTCCCTTTCTGTGATGACTTTGCATATTTTTGGTTCGGACTGCCGTGTGTTGATTTCACGTTGTAACTCCCAGGGTACAATCCTTGAGCCTGACCTGCAAGTTCTTAGGGACACTCCTCATTTTTGTAGTCACAGACCACCTGCGGTTACTTCCTTGCTGGGGGGTCTCGAGCTCAGATGCCTGTAAGGGCCAGGCAGGCGACATGTGGGAGTGAGCGGAGCCACATGAGAGTGTGGTTGTGGGCAGTGGGGAGACCTTACGGAGAGGGGGCATCTGTGGAGGACTGGAGATTGCATGCTCTGCCCAAAGGGGTCAGCCCTGCTTGGCTCTAGCCGATGGTTGCAACCTAGAAAGGTGGGTTAGCGTTGCTAGGTTTCCTAATCGCTCAAGAAAATCAGAAATGTGGAATTTTACATGAAATCTTTTGATTTATAAGTGGTGGCTCAGGTATCTTAAAAATACCGAACAGGCCAAATAAAATACCCGTGGTCCAGACGTGGCCCAAATGGACATTTGCAGTCTCTGCCTTGTGGCTGTGCTTCCTCGCAGAAGGAGTTAGTCATCTAAGGGGGCAGGGACAGGGGCAGGGCAGGGGCTGAAGACCCAGTGGGTGGCCGCTGCAGGCGTTCTAAGGGACAGGGTCACTGCGAGCTGGCTGGTCAGCGCGGCATCTGGGAGGCGGGCTCGAGCTGTCCCTGGAGATGAGGACAGCAGAGGGGAAGGGATGCTGTTCTCACCGTGAGCCAGCTCGGCCTTCCCAGCTCCGGGGCACGTCCACAAGCCAGGCTCTGTGGACCCTGTTCCAGGCCTCCCATTCCACCAGGCTCTCAGAAACAGCACGGTGTCGCCCCTGCTCCAGCTGGCCTCTGGTTCAGGAAGCGGTTGCCAGGAGGGAGCGAGCTGACTAGGGACCCTGGCTACCCCGAGAGAGATACTGGAGAGCCTGTCACTTGAGAAGCAGGGCATGGGGTGCCGGGGCCACCAGACTTGGAAGAACTTCCTGGCCTTAATCCCGGGTGCTCTCGTGGGTGCATTACTGGGTTCAGAGCGGGACGCTGTTGCTCTCCCTTCCTGGCATGCTCTGACTTCGTTTTCACTCTTTGTCCATCAACCCTGAAGTTTTTGAAGGTCGGTGGTGAGGCCCACCCTGTCTACCCCCAGGGCCCATGGAGGAGGAAGAATGGGTCTCAGGCAGTCCATGCAGGTTGGCAGAGCTGAGGGAAACCCAGGAACCTGGAGTACCCAGTGTAAGGAGGGCCACACTGAGGCCCAAGTAAGACACAGGCAGTTCAGAGTAGGGGAGACATTAGGGAGTGGTGGGGTCTATGGAGAACCGGAGTTCAGAAGCAGCAGGACCAATGATAGTCAGAGTGACCAAGGAGGGCTTCATAGAGGAGATATATCCGGAGCCAGGTCCCAAGAGAGGGTTCAGTTTGGAGAGGCAGAGGGGGAGAGTTTGCAGAAGACAGAGTGGGGCATAGCTGGGTGGGGGGGGGGGCGTTGTGATGTCAAATGGTAATCACAAGCAGTAATTGAGTGCCTGCTGTATGTGTGGGTGTGTCGAACACTTTCTCTTGAGTTCCCACGTAATCCTCACAATGCTTTTTGAGATGGTGCTTTCGTCCTCTAGACTGAGGACGAGGAAGCAGGCTGCCCAGGGTCCCAGAGCTAGGAAGTAGTTTCACCAGCACTGAAGTTACAACCATTCTATTACCCTGCCTGAGGATCCGGGGCAGTGAGGAAGTCGCCTGACTTCCTACCACCAGGGATTTGGCAGGAATCAGGTGGCTTCCTCACTGCCCTCTAGTTCCTGTTATTTGGAGTGAAATGGCTTTAGGAGGCACTTGAATGTGGTGGGAAGAGATTGGAGTCCTGTTCTAGGACCAGGTAGCCTTGGTGGCCGGCAGAAGGGGGGATTGGACAGGGCCACCCCCAATACCCTTGGCTTTAAGGTTCTAAAGGCTGGGAGGGGCTGGAGGAGAGCCTGGGCCAGCGGCGGTGGGCGGGAGAGCCGAGGAGGCCTGCTCTCAGGGAAGGTGTGAGCTGGATGCACCAGCACGGAGGGCTGGAGGACCCACAGACAGGTCTGCCATCCTGGCCTCGGGTGTGACAGGTATAGGCTGGAGCGGGCCTTGAGGATCACACAGTCTTGTCAAGACAAGATTAAAGCCCATACAAAATCCAAGAGCAGGACAAGAGTTGGGTAACAGCAGAGGGGAGGGGAGGGGAGGGGGTGTCAAGAGGTAGCCTGTGCTTAGCACTGAGGGAACATGTGGGGGGCAAGTGCTGGAGCAGGTAGGGGGCAGTGCCTGGAACAGGTGGGGCTCTCAGTGCCAGGAGCTAGTGGGGGGTCAGTGCCACCAGCAGGTTGGGGTTCAGTGCCAGTTAGAAATGCAGAATCCCTGGGGTGCCCGGGTGGCTCAGTCAGTTAAGCGTCTGACTTCGGCTCAGGTCATGATCTCACAGTTCGTGGGTTCGAGCCCCGTGTCGGGCTCTGTGCTGACAGCTCAGAGCCTGGAGCCTGCTTCAGATTCTGTGTCTCCCTCTCTATCTGCCCCTCCCCTGCTTGCTCTCTCTCTCTCTCTCTCTCTCTCACTCAAAAATAAATAAACATTAAAAAAATAAAAAAGAAATAAAAAAGAAATGCAGAATCCCAGGCTCCACCTGTGATTCAGGAGCACATTGAAGTCTGGAAAGCCCACTGCCCCTTGCCACTTTACTTTAAACTCTTGGCCACGCCTTGTGGAAGAAATACATTTTCCGTGGATAGGTGAGGCACAAATTCCACAGAACGACACTTACACTTATGACGAATGTCACTCACTGATACTTTCAATTGAGTTACATATGTTTAAATGCTGAAATCATGGGTGTATTTTACAGCCCAGCAAACGGCTGAGACCCACAGTTTGGAGAACAGTATGCTAGCTAACACCCTGTCTGATGTTTCAACGACGAAGGTTATACTGGGGACTCTGCTGCTGGATATGCAGAGGGTACCAGGTATCCCCCATGCTGACAGTCAGTGTTGCTGATTTCTGAGGTCGCCTTCAGCTCTGAGCGTATGTGAACTTTCCTACTTCCGGTGGTTGGGGACCTGAGGCTCCTGTATGCGGAGGTGTCCCCGAATCCCCCTGCTTTTTTTTTTTTTTTTTTTTTTTTTTGGCAAACACCATTGTGGCCCAGAGTCCCCAGAGCCAGCACTGCCTGGAGTGGCAGAGTGAGAGAGCAGCAGGTGGCCCGGGAAAAGCCTTCTCTCCGAGGCTTGTTTACGCAGGAGGCAGGAGGTGGAGCGTGGGCTGGCAGCAGGAGTTAGGAAGGGGGTTCCCACGGCTTCCTTGGGAGAGCCGTGGGCGTCCTGTGTCCCTAAGCAGTGGCCTATCTCCTCCCACAGTCTCCGCTGGCGGCTGTGGCCTGGCTTGGCCCTGGGGGCTGCCCGACAGCCCGCAGAGGAGAGAGCTGTCCTTGCAGGCTCTGGGTGAAGGTCTCAGTTACCAGCACAGAGGGGAACTAAGAAGGGAAGAGGGGGTGGGCCTTGTGTCACCAGGAAGCTACTACTGTGGGAAGGGGGCCTTGAGGGAGGGAGGCTGTGGGGCACCGTGGCCATGGCAAAAGCGGGGTGGAGACAGTGGTGGCCTCATTCCACACGAGGTGAGTGGCAGTGCCGTGCTGGGCCCCCCTGCCCGCCCACAGCTCACACGCGCCTACCTCTGTCTGCGGACCTGGGACAGGTGGACGGACCCATGAGCTCAGGAGCCCGGAGCAGGCCCCCCACAGCACCGCACGGCTACCCTGCAGCTGGCCTCGGGTCCAAGAGGCTAGGCCCCTCGCAGCAGCCAAAAGCCCCCCAGAGCCGCACCAGGAAAACACAAACAAATCAGGAAAGCAGAAATCGAGCCCTTCCCAGGCTGTGAGCTCCCAGAAAGGGACCCAGGGCGAGTTGAGTGCCGAGGGCCTGAGGAAAAGGGTCCGATGAAGGGTGAGGGGTGCGGTGCCGCCTCCTTTTGGGGTGTGGAATGATGGATGCCCTAGAGAAGAGCTGGTGGCAGAGGAGAGAATCGTCTCCTCTGGTTCGCAGGTCACCTAGTCGTCCCGGGCTTTGGAGGAGGAGGTAATGCTTCTAATGCCTGGCTGTTCTTAAAGGGATTGGCTAAATTTACAGCTACTAATGCCATTTGTCACTGGGCAAGCACAAAGGCACGCTGAGCCGGCTGGGACGGTTCCAGCTTCTTGTCTCCGGGCTCGCGGGGCGCCCGGTGATGTCAGGCCGCGGTTTGCCTCCAGACCTCTAGCCCCTGACTGTAGCACCGCGAGCTCTCACAGGCTCACAGGCAGGCGCGGCCAGAGGGTCGGGAGAGAGAGATCTCCAGCTGAGAGCCGAGAGCCCTGTCCGCAGAAGCACCTCGTTGAGTGCTCATTTCCGAAGGAAGCCGCACTGCTCTGGGCAGAGGACAGCCAGGGGAAGATATTTTTGCCTGGGTCTGGGTGGAGAGACACAGGTTGGGAGAGGGGTGGGTGCCTTTTCATCAAAGAACATGAGCGTCCTTGTTTCTGGCCTTAAAAATAGCCAGGCTCACCGGTAAGCCTAGAAGGCTGCCGCCGGGGGGGGGGGGGGGTCTGCCTGGGCCCCCAGCGCTGGGATGAGGTCCCTTATCAACCCCAGGAGAACATGGGTCTCCCCTTTCACCAGACAGCTGTGGGTGGGCAGAAGTCCTATCTGGGAAGTGCAGGCGAAGGAGCCCCCCACCCCTCCTGTCCTTGTGCAGGCTCGGCCCGCTGCACCCCTGCTCAAGCTGTGCCCACCGGGCCCACCCCTCCTGCCTGCAGGCTCTGGGCTGCCTGCCCTTTAGAGCAAAACGCAGCCTCAGCGCTTTTCTCTCTCCTGCTGCCTGCCTTTTTGTTCTTCGGCATCCATCACCTGGCAGTGGGGGCGGGGTGGGGCGACGTGGCTGGCTGGCCGCATTGGCCTCGGCAGGCTGTGCATTCTGGACCACTGCCGCTGGAGGTATCTCTCCTCTTCCACCCTCTCCTTTCTTCTTCCTCTGGTCCCTTCCCCCCATCACTTTCCCCAGGATCATTAAAACATAAGCTCTTCTTGCTGGCTCGCTCAGCTTAGCCCGGCTGTGTGGGCAATTTCCCATCCTGATTTTGCTGTGAATGGGAAACTGAGTCAGGAGGAGACCCCCCCCCCACCACCACCACCAAACGCAGGCAGGACAAGAGGAGGACAAGCCCTTGAGAAAGCATCCCTGTATTTCCCTGGCTTCCCACTAGCCTGTGAGTTCACTCTGTGTCTCCCCATTCTTTTTACCTTAAAAGTGGGGCAGGGGCGCCTGGGTGGCGCAGTCGGTTAAGCGTCCGACTTCAGCCAGGTCACGATCTCGCGGTCCGTGAGTTCGAGACCCGCGTCGGGCTCTGGGCTGATGGCTCGGAGCCTGGAGCCTGTTTCCGATTCTGTGTCTCCCTCTCTCTCTGCCCCTCGCCCGTTCATGCTCTGTCTCTCTCTGTCCCAAAAATAAATAAACGTTGAAAAAAAAAATTAAAAAAAAAAAAAAAGTGGGGCAGACCTTATAGGGGTGTACCCCAAAGAACTGAAAACAGGGACTCAGATATTTTACACCCCGGTGCGTAGCAGCCCTACTCACACTAGCCAAAGGTGGAAACAAAATGTCCATGGGTGGGTGATGGATAAACAAAATGTGGTCTCTACGGGCAACGTATCATTGTAACACAATGTGTTATTCAGCCATAAAAAGATGTGAAATTCTGACACGTGCTACAACATGAATGGATCTTGAAAACATTATCCTAAATGAAATACACAAAAGAAAATTTAAAAAATTAAAAAAGCAGGGGGCGACTGGGTGGCTCAGTCGGTTAAGCGTCCGACTTTGGCTCAGCCCGTGATCTCGCGGTTGGTGAGTTTGAGCCCCGCTCGGGCTCTCTGCTGTCAGTACAGAGCCCACTTCGGATCCTGTCTCCCTCTCTCTCTCTGCCCCTCCCCTGCTCACTCCCTCTCTCTCTCTCTCTCTCTCAAATAAATAAATAGTTAAAAAAAAAAAAAAAAGGAAAAAGAACAAATGTTGAGTGATTCCACTTACATGAGGTACCCTGAGCAGACAGATTCATAGAGACAGGAGGCAGAGCAGCGGTTGCTAGGGGCTGAGAGGCAGAGAATGGGAATTAGTGTTTAAAAGGCACAGAGTTTCTGTTTGGGATGATGAAAAATTCTGGAAATATGGTGAGGATACTTACACAACACTGTGGATATACCTAATGCCAACTGAGCTGTACATTTAAAAGTGGTTACAATGGTATGTTTTATGTTATGTATATTTTACTGCAATTTTAAAAACTGGGGCTGTGAGTGGGGCACCGGGGTGGCTCAGGCGGCTAAGCGTCCGACCTCGGCTCAGGTCACGATCTCGTGGTTCATAGGCTCGAGCTCTGCGTCGGGCTCTGTGCGGACAGCTCGGAGCTTGGAGCCTGCTTCGGATTCTGTGTCTCCCTTTTTCTCTGCCCTTCCTCTGCTCATACTTGGTCTTTCTCTCTCTCTCTCTCAAAAATAAATAAAACATAAAAAAAAAAGAAAAACTGGGGGTGCGAGTTCCTGCCTGAACTTCCAGCCTGATAGCTGAGCAGACAGATGATGTGGACAGCACCCCCTCCCTCTCCCTCTGCCCTCTTCTCTGGTAAACAGGTAAAGTGCTGGGCCTTTCTGCTGCAAGAGGGGCCTCTTGGCTCCCTGGCTGGGACTCATTCTGGAATGTACAAACGAACCCAGGTGATACATTAGCCTGGTTCCCTCAGGGAAAGCAGAGTTCCTGGATGTACCCCAAGAACATCCCTGGGCATCCCTGGGGAGAGTGACATAGGAGCAGGGAGGGCCGGGCAGAGGGATACTATGGATCTGGTCACCACCGTAGGCAGCTGGGCTCAGTCCACTGGCACCTGCTGAGGACTATGAAGAACCCGTTTCGGTTGTTATCTGAGAGACCAAGGAGGGAGTGTTTGTGGAGGGCTGCCCCTGGAGCTGTTAGCTCCTCCCACGGCCAGGGTGCAGGATTCCAGGCCCCCGGTGGGTTCCTGCAGGCATCTGCTGGCGTGTGTCTGAGAAGCCCTGGGCAGAAGGTGCTCGGGAGCTGAGGGGAGGTGCAGTCAGGCTCACTGTATGACTCTGACTGGTGTTGGGGGGGAGGCACCGAGCGGAGATGAGAACACACAAGGCATCCAAGACAAGTGACCTGTGTACAGAGTCCTCTCTTTCCCTCTGGGCACCAGACTAATGCAGGCTGGGAATGGGTGTCAATGCCTGTCCCTTTCCTCGGTGATCACTGACCCCAGGCTCCCCCACGGGACTGTGCTGTGGTCCTGTGAGGGGCCTGCGAGAGCCTAGGGGAGAGTCCAGCAGGGCAGGCCAGTGCTTCTGCTGCGGGCGGGGCCGGGCACCTGATCCCCCTGGAAACTCTCCTGCAAAGCCCAGTCCTCCGCCTGTACCTGGGAAGTGTGCCAGGAGGCCCTTGATAAGATCTTAAGTCTTCAAGGAATAATGGGCATGGCTTTAGACACCAGCTTTTCCTGCAGGCAGCTCCCTTTCAGCCCTCTCTGGACATCAGCCTTATCATTGCAGTCCCCTGAGGCCGGCAATCTGCCCAGGGCTGGGCACTGAGCTAGGCACAGAGCCGGGGCCCTCTAGAGCCTGCGGCCCAGTGGGGAGTAAGAAGCTCACACGGCCCTTGAAGAATCCCCTGGGCTCTGGAAGGGTAGCGGAGAATGAGAAGTGAGAGGTGTCCTGAGAGCCCGAACAGGCTGCTAGGAGGTGGGATGAAGAGGTGGGGAGGTGTAGGCCTACCTGGAGCTGTGCTGTGCGCACTTGAGCAAGTAACCTAACCTCTCTGAACCTCCGTTTTCTCTTCTAAGTAGTGTAATTATACCGATTTCATGGGGTTATTGTGAGGGGCAAGTGGGTGAAGGCATATCAAGTGCTGGAAGGTGTGTCTGTCACATGATACGGGCACAGGACACATTAGCCATTCTAATCATTAGAAGTCATAGTATAATGCCCACTAGCCCGCTCTGAAAGCAGGGAATTGGGCTAGTCGCCAGGTGGCCTCTGGGGCGCTGTTCTAGTATTCTGTGAATGTAAACACTTCTAGATTTTGTAAGTAGGGGGGAAGGGGAAGATGCCTCTGGGTGAGGGGCACAGGGTGAGCAGAAGCAGAGAGGCGGAAAGAACATCGCATGTAGTTTTCTATGCCTTGTGCCCAATTGCTACAAACGTAGTGGCTTAAAGTTTATTATTTTGAGAGAGAGAGAGAGAGAGAATCTCAAGAAGGCTCCGCACTGCCAGCGCAGAGCCCAGCGCGGGGCTCGAACTCACGAAATCGTGAGATCGTGTCCTGAGCCAAAACCAAGAGCCGGACGCTCAACCCACCGAGCCACCCAGGCACCCCCAAACTTAGTGGCTTAAAAACAAGACCTGCTGGGGCGCCTGGGTGGCTCAGTCGGTTAAGTGTCCGACTTCAGCTCAGGTCACGATCTCGCGGTCCGTGAGTTCGAGCCCCGCGTCAGGCTCTGGGCTGATGGCTCAGAGCCTGGAGCCTGCTTCCGATTCTGTGTCTCCCTCTCTCTCTGCCCCTCCCCCGTTCATGCTCTGTCTCTCTCGGTCTCAAAAATAAATAAACGTTAAAAAAAAAAAACAAACAAGACCTGCTTATTACCTCACCGTTCTAGAAGTCAGAAGTTCAGCTCAGTAAATCACAATACTGAAGTTAAAGTGTCCGCCAAGGTCAGTTCTCGTTTGGAGGCTGGGAGACAAAGTCTGCTCCCAAGCTCACCGGATTTTGGCACCATTTACTTGCTTGCGGTTGTAGGACCCAGGTGCCCCTTCTCCCTGCCGGTCATTGGCCGGGGAGTGCTCTCAATCCCTGGAGGCTGCCTGCGCTCCTTGTACGTGCTCCTCCTTCAAGCCGGCAACAACGCGTGGGGTCTTTCTCCTGCTTTGAATCTCTGTCTCTACCTCCCACCCCAGATTGAAGGGACTCCTGTGATTGGAGGAGGCCCTCCTGAATAATCTCCCTGTCTTAAGGTCCGCTGACTGGGAATTTAATTATATTTGCAAAACTCCTTCCCAGGAGTCCCTAGATTAGTGTTTGATTGAGTAACTGGGAGAAGGTATACACCCAGAACCCTCTTAGGGTTCTGCCTACCACACACGGTGTATGGCCCGGAGAAGGAGTGGGCTAAGAGGGGATCATGGGCAACCACAGGAGCAGGAAGGGTAAGGTGGGCGTTGGTGGTAGGAGGGATGTAAACCCACTATAAGTCTCGGATAGCAGGTGGAGGAAGGGGCATGGGACATCCCCACCGTCACCTCTGACTGTGGCCCTGCACCACTAGGCACGCTTCTCCCAATCAGAGCAGACTCTCTGTAGACCCACTGCCACCCTGGCCTCACTCTGATGAGGGCACCCTGGCCTGAAACTTTGGATTCTTCCCTCCGGGCCGGGTGGACATACCCATGAGCCCCCGCAGGCTGCCGAGCTCAGGAGCCCAGAGCAAGCCCTGCGTAGTCCCTCTGTAGCTGGCCTGGGGTCCCTGGGAGGCTGGGCCCCAGGCAGCAGCCAAAAGCCAAAACCCAAGCCTGGAAATCATTGAGGGATGTCTGTGTCCCCTCGGCCAGTTCTTCCTCCCCATCGCCAACACCCGCCTCTGAAAAGGCCGGTGGGCGCCTGGGGGAGTCCACATTCATGGTCTCAGCAGCATTTCTGGAAGTCAGCGGACCATTCCTTTCCCCATCTTGGATCCATTACAGTTGAAAACTCAACAAACCCTTGGTAACTGGCGAATAACTACGTTCCAAAAAAGTTCTCAGTCATCCAAGGTTTTGAAATTCAAGTGTTCCTTTAAACATACCAGGGCCTTGCCTTTATTATCAATAGTCACTTTCTAGCGGCATGCAACCCCCTGCGGTCCCAGAGTCCTGTGCGTTATTCGGGTCTCCTTTGTGGATCTACTGGTGGTAGTTTGAGACTATTCTGCTAGTTCTGGTGATGAAACCACGTATGGGTTGTACTTCCTCCAGCTGAACGGATTCCCCCATGGAGAGCACCAATTTGCAGATGATGAAAGGGCCACCAGATAAGCCTTAAAGCCCCTTCCCATCTGGCCTAGAGCCTGTCGGAAGGAAGGAGAGGGTCTTTGGTGGGAAGGGACACAGAGGTGAGAAAGGTCCTGGTTCTCCCCACTTCTGGGTGGGGTCTGGTGGGAGCTTCGGGGGACAGGAGTGGGCAGTGGGGGTGTCCCTGCGGGCCTGGGCCGCTGCAGTGGCTGGCTCCATCCAGTCTGGTCAGGAAGGACGGCAGCTATGTTGGCGGACTTCAGCAGGTATCCTGGAATGCCCGCCACATCATGCCAGGCCACCACAGAGAGAGGGCCCAAGGGCTGACGAGAGAGTCACGCGCCTGTGGAGGGTGGCCAGACAGCGTCCGTGCCTAGGCCGTGCCCTCCCAGACCTCCACCAGGCCTTTCATGTTCCACCATCAATAGCCAGTCACGTCCTTATAGACTGAGCACGGCATGCCCTGACAGCCACATCTTAACAAGGCTGCGAGATTGTGTCTACCACTTAAGGCCTAGAGGCCTGAGCTAATTTAGAGGAGAGTGTGGTGTCCACAGAGGGAACATCTCTTTAGAAGGAGACATTTTCATTTATTTATTTATTCATTTAGAGAGGGTGGGGGAGGGGCAGGGAGGGAGGGAGAGAACCCTAAGCAGGCGCCCAGCTGTTGCGCACAGCCCGACGCGGGGCTCGAACTCACGAACCGTGAGATCGTGCCCCGAGCCAAAATCAAGAATCAGGCGCCCAGCTGACGGAGTCACCTGGTGCCCCTAGAAGGAGACATTTTCTTGGAGGACCCAGGCCACCTAGAGGGTTTGTGTCTGGGGACCCCTTACATCCTAATGCTTGGGTCAGGGACGTCAAAGCTTATGGTCTGTTTCGTTCTGGTTTGTGATAGATTCTGCTAATTCCAGTTGGGAAGTGGGGCTTGGGTGGTAGGCTGGGTCCCTCCTCTGCCTTTTCCCAGGTGGTGAGGTCCAGCTACCACACAAATTATCACACAAGTTACTGTGTTGGCCAGTGAGGCAAGTCACCGGCCTTCTCCGGGCCTCAGTTTCCCTGTGTGTACAAGGGGAGTTGCAGCATATTCTTCATACAGAAGGCCAGCTGGCACGCCGTTGACTTCTCAGGGATGTTGGGAGGCCAAGGTGCCATAATGGGTGAGAGAATTTTCCAGGAGCGGGGAGTAGTTCTCGAGTGGGGCGTCATCCCCGCCTCCAGCTGCATCTCACAGAGCCCGCTGTTCTGTCTCCTGCAGCCCGGACGCAGCCCCTGAGCTGGAGGGATGGAGAATTCCTCTGCCGCGTCAGCCTCGTCCGAGGCTGGGAGCAGCCGCTCGCAGGAAATCGAGGAGCTGGAGCGTTTCATTGACAGCTACGTGCTCGAGTACCAGGTGCAGGGGCTGCTGGCCGACAAGACGGAGGGGGACGGCGAGAGCGAGCAGACCCAGTCCCACATCTCCCAGGTGAGCGCTGCGCAGGTGCAGGGGCCTTGGCAGACTCGAACGTGCTTCCAAATCCCAAATCCGGGCAGCGTGTGGCCGCCTGGCCCTTGCTTGCTGAGGCACGGATGGCCCCAGGCAGCAGAGCACGGGATCCAGGCAGGAAGCCCCCCTGCTCCGACTCTACTCCATCCCACCGGGCTGGGCAGCTGGGGCCTGGCCAGACTCACAATTCATTGAACGCGTGGTTATAGAGTTCCTGCCATGTGCTAGGCACCGTTCCCTGTCCTCCACAAGCTCGTGTTCTAGAAGAGATCTGGACGTTGTAGCTTACCAGGAATGCACACCGTATAAGGGTATAACTTGTGAATGTTCTCTCCGATCTCAAATACAGGCAGTTGTTGGCGGCCACAGAACTGAGTCTCATGCCGTCTGTCTCAGGCCTCAGGGGGCTCTGCGTGCCAGCCCTAGTTAGGCGCATGAGGCGTTTTGACTAGAACTTCAGGTTGGTGCCATCTGCTCCTGGGCTAGTCTGGCAGCCCAGACTCAGCCGACTCTGGGCCAGGATTTGGAAATCTTGAGTTCTCGAGAATAAAGTGGGAGCCATGCAGGGTAGTGGCCATATCGCATGCATCTTTCCTCAACGCCGTAAATTCCCGGTAGATACTTGTTTAAGAATTGGTTCCAGATTTGCTTCTAGCTGCCCGTGTGACTTTTGGCACACCCCTCAACTTCTCCGAGCCTTGATTTTTCCTATCTGGTGAATGGAGATTATTCTGCTTCCTCAGGAATGTTGAAAGAGAAAAGGTGGGAACGTATGTGATGCTTTCCTTAGTGTCCTCGAAGTTTTGAATCACAATTAGTAGAAGCTTCTAACGTGTCCATTATTCGCTCTACAGTGTATATTGAGCACCCACCCTGTGTCTGACTCTGTTCTAGGGCTGGGCGTCTGGGAGGGAGCAAAAGAGGCATAAAGCTCTGCCCTCCTGGGACTTACATCCTGGGGGTGGGTGATAATCGCTGCGGAGGAAAATAAATTCAGAAAAGGAAATGGGGAGTGATGAGGGTCGGGAGTTTGCTGTTTCAAAGAGGGTATCAGGAGAGATGTCACCAAAGTAGGTGGAGGGGTGAGCTGTGCAGCTATCTCGGTCGGGCAAAGGCCCCGCTGGAAGAGTATTCCAGAGGCAGTGAGGAGGCCGAGGCGCAGAGAAAGGGGGAGAGCCAGAGGGGATGAGTCAGGGAGACCATGGGGTCACATGGACGAGATGTGCGAGCGCTGAGCCCTGGAGTCTGCCAACATCGAGAAAGCAGGGATGGGAGGAGGAGTCAGCCAGAGAGCAGGAGGGGGGTTGGCCACAGGGCGGAAGGAAGACCAGGCGGGGTGGAGTGCAGGAAGCCGGGGAAGGTGTGTTCGAGGAGATGGGGGCGGGGCGGGCTGACCTTGTGGACTGCGGCTGCCAGGCCAGGGAACAGGAAGCCTGAGAATGACCTCCCCAAGCAGTGGGGGCTACTGGGGACCCTGACTAGAGGGGTGACCATCAAGTGGTGGGGGCGAACGTCAAGGAGATATGGGTTGGAGATGAGGAGGGTGATACAGATCCTCTGTGTATTACAGGCGTTTGCTGTAAAGGGGGGAGATGTGTTCTTGGGGGAAGTGAGGTCAAAACAGGAGCATACACAGCCTGTTGTGCATTGATGGGAGTGGTCTGGGGTAGAGGGGAGGCTGCACAGTGGCCTTGAGTAGATGACAGGGCTTGGCCTTGGCTCTGGTCCCCAGCAGCTCACCCACAATCGCAGAGGGAGATTTCCAGGCTTGTAGCCATGCTTCCAGAATGACAGCTGGTGGTGCAACACAGCTGTGAGCTTCTCCGGCTACTTTCAGCCACAGGGTGCAGGTGCAGAGTTACAACGCTGAATTTAGCCAGGACTGTTTCTCTGGGCGCTGACAGTGCAGGGAGAGAAGGGCGAGGGAGTGAGGGAGTCAGGACAGTGACATTCCCTGACACTGAGCCAGTTAAGGGCAGGAGTGAGGACCCAACGTGGTTATAGATATGGAAGGGTGGAGGGTCAGTGGATGGGGGCCTGGGGGGCCTGGGAAAGAATTACCAGAATCGTGGCACCGGAAGGAGTGAGCAGAAAATGGAAGCATCGGGGAGTGGGTGTTTGGAGTCCAGGGCAGGAAGTGCAGGAGTTGGCAACGAAAGTCTGGGCACGAGCATCGGGGTACTTGGGCAGAGGAGACATCAGGAAGGGAGGGGCAGTGGAACCGATGGCAGGGCACAGGAACCACGGTGACTGACATCAGCGTCACCAAGAAAGGCTGGTGCCGGAGAAGGCGGCAGTGATCCAGGAGCAAAGTCTTCAAGAAGAACAGGGACTGAGGTGGGAGTGAGTGACCTGGGGGTCCATAGGTGACTGCGAGGAGGAAGTGTCCTGTCTGATGATGCGTCAATTTTCAATCACGTTTGATGTACAGTCAACAATATCGTAACCTGGAATGGAAGGGGCAGGGCGGTCTGACTAGACTGGAAAATTTCCAAGGGAAATGAACGTCTTTGGGTCGTGCAGTGCGGGAAGGGGCAGAATTAGGTGAACCGACTCGTGCATACTCCCGGAAGCATCCCAGAGTGGACTTCCCCAGCAGCAGGCCCTGTGGATGGGGCGTGGGGCTGGCCTGCCTCCCGCACTGTGCAGGCCCAGGGTGACCTTTGGCACGACATCCTTCGAAGGCTCCTCCAACGTGAAATAGGCTTTTACAGGTGGAGGGTCCGAGGATGCCATGAAGCTTCACCCCAGAGGAATACTTTACAAAATGGTAGAATTTCTGTTCCCAGAGCAGCCACTGGGGAGAGAATTCTGGGAGGAGGGGCCCTCCTGCTGTCTCTGACCTCCCTGTGGTGATGGCTGAGCTCTCAAGATATAGAGCAAATAGAGACGTGCCCTCACTCAGGGCCCTGCCCTTCTAGCTCCGGTTCCTGGGATAGGTCGGGACTGACCATGCCTGGAGGTCCACATCTGCAGGGGCTTTGAAACAGATGTTTGTTGTGAAGCAGCGTCGAAAGCACGGCTACTTGTCACATCTGATGCATTCCTTAAGCTTTGTGTTCTCTGATGTTCCCTGCAAGAATGCAAAACCTGGCAGGGTCCTGGGATCTGCCTGTGAGGCGCTGGCCAAGGAGGGACATTTTAATCCCACTCCCACCAAACCTGCTCCCTACACCCACAAAGACAGCTGGGGTGCAGACTCCAGAGGAAGGGGCAGCTGTGGACAACTCTAAGTAAGGCTGGGGTTAGATGTGTTTATATAACACGCTTCTTTAAAAAAAAAATAAAGTCTCTGTTGACACAACTTTATGGGAAGTCTTTCTGCTAGAGCACTTTTGCTTGTTTTTATTTAACCTGATGACTATTTTAAATGGAAGCCAACCCCCCCCCCAAAAAAACCCTCAGAGAATGTCTCCATCGGCCTGTCTGAAGTGGTATTTTGATGTTTCTGGAAGAGGAAAATTGTTAAGAATCTTGGAAACCTTGAGAAAACTTGAGAGAATAGAGAATCATGTTGCTTTCCAGTTGGTAAGATCATTTTTTTAGGATCTGAGAGATGACAGTTGACAGAAGAAAAGACCTCATGATGCTTGTACAGTTGTGTTCTCCCCACCCCTTCTTTTTAAAAAATTTTTTTAATGTTTATTTATTTTTGAGAGAGACAGAGCATGAGCAGGGGAAGGACAGAGAGAGAGGGAGACACGGAATCCGAAGCAGGCTCCAGGCTCTGAGCTGTCAGCACAGAGCCCGATGCAGGGCTCAGACTCATAAGCCATGAGATCATGACCTGAGCCGAAGTCAGATGCTTAACCGACTGAGCCACCCAGGCACCCCTTTCCCCACGCCTTCTTTAGCAACAACTAGGGAGAAGGATGGATGCATGGATGGATGGATGGAAGGATGGAAGGAAGGATGAATGAATGAACAGAGAGAGAGAGAGACAGAGAGAGAGAGGGGAAGGGCCAGAGAGAGAGGGAGGCACAGAATCTGAAGCAGGCTCCAGGCTCCAAGCTATCGGCACAGAGCCTGACGCGGGGCTCGAACTCATGAACCGTGAGATCATGACCTGAGCCGAAGTCGGACGCTTAACCGACTGAGCCACCCAGGTGACCCTACCATTACCCTTTTGTGGAAGAGATCGGGATGTTACTAAGTGGGAAATGTTTGGCACTTCCTGAAGTTAGTGGACGGTCTAGTGGATCATCATAAAGCTTCAAAGCAGTTTTTATCACACCAGGAGCTTGGACAAATATTGATGTACAAGCCCCACCTAAAGTTCAGTTGAATGAGGAGGGGCTTGGACATTGGCCTTCTTATAAGCCCCCACTTGACTCTGAAGCCCTGATGAGGCTGACAGCCATGACCACGGGTGGGACATGTCTGTCTCCCTTCCCCATCCTTCCGTGGCCACCTGCCTTGAGCTCCACCGTTGGATGGATAGAATGTAGAGACGTTGTAAAGAGCAGATACATTGAATGAAAGCGTATTTCCAATAAATTCTGTTAACAGGTCAATTGAAGAACGAGTGAGGGTGAACATAACTTCTTAACGGTCCTTTTTGATGTCGTCAGGCACTTGGAGGTCCCGGGTTTTGTCTGAAATGCGAAGTGTCCTTACCAAGAGCGAGGCAACCATGCAGGTGTAATGCAGATACTCAGACTGGTGTGGCATCTCTCACTCACGGTGGTTTTCCTTCTCTTTCTCTTCGTGTTTTTCCTTCATTCTGCCTCCCCCGTTCACTGTTCCGTCATCCCCCTTTTATCCCATTCCTTCATTCCCTCCTGCCCTTTGAATCCTCTCCCGTGCCCTCTTTACTCATAGGAGGAAGCACTCAATGGTGGACCACCCATGAAAAGCTTAACTGAAGAAGTGAGTTTGAGGGACATCGTGGGATGTTTGTGCATGGGGGACTCATTTAATTAGCGATGCGATTTATTTTTCATTACACAAGTACTATGCGCGGACGTTCTCATGGTACACACGAATTCTAACATTAGCAACAAAGTCTCCCTTACTACCACCTCATTTCAGTGCCTGATGAATGAGTTAACTTCATCACCTGTTTTTAATGCTTTTACCAACACACACACACACACACACACACACACACACGCGCAGACTTATAGAAATACATTATTTCAAAGTCATAAATCATAGCCAGTGAATATGTTGGTCAGTAACCTACATCTTTCACCTCGCCGTGTGCCTTAGGGGTTCTTCCAGCCCTTCTACATCTGCTGTGTTCTGTTTAATGGCTATACAGTAGTCCATAATATGGATGTCCCATACTTTAACATTCACCTATTGATGGGAATTCAGGTTAACTTCTCTATTTTCCCCTGGAAACGTTAGAGACTTCAGTGAGTATTATCGAACATGCGCATATGAAAGTGTTTCTGTGGGTAGATGCTGAGAAGAAGAATCAAGTTTAATAGCTGTTGCCAAATTGTTTTCTGCGATGTTCTGTTTTCACACCACCACCAGCGGATTGGGACAAATCATCTCTTGGCATCTTAATTTGCATTTTCTTAATTTCCAGTGAGGTTGGTCTTCAATCTGATTACCAGTCATTTCTTAGGAAGTTAAAAATTTTACTTTACTTTTAATATTTGTTCATGTTGATTTATTTTTGAGAGAGAGAGAGAAAGAGCGAGTTTGAGTGGGAGAGGGGCGGGGCGGGGGGGGGGGGCAGAGAATCCGAAGCTTCTCTGTGAGGTCATGACCTGAGCCAAAGTCAGACGCTTACCCAACTGAGCCACCCCTACAATTACATTTTACCTTTTTTTTTTTTTTTTATGTTTATTTATTTTTGAGAGAGACAGAGACAGAATGCGAGTGGGTTGGGGCAGAGAGAGAGGGAGGCACAGAATCCGAAGCAGGCTCCAGGCTCTGAGCTGTCAGCACAGAGCCCGACGCGGGGCTCCAACCCACAAACCATGAGATCATGACCTGAGCCGAAGTCGGACGCTCAACCGACTGAGCCACCCAGGCGCCCCTGTATTTTACTTTTAAAGCAACAACTGGAAAAATAGAGATAATCAGAAAATAGACAAAGAAGCCCACCATAACTCTATGACAAAATCTAATGTCATTTTTATGTATTATTTTTTCCTTTATATACCTTTTATGAAATTGAACTTCTAGCATACATATAATTTTTAGCTTACTTGTTTAGTTAGCATGATCTCCTAAACGTCATTTGGCGGTTCGGCATAAAGTATCATCATTTCAACCTGCTCTTTTTCTACCAGTCACTGTCGGCTAAGTAGTGAAGTATAATTAGAGCTAACATTTGTTCGTTCAAGCCCTGGTCTAGGTTCTGGGGAGAAACTCAAGAACAGAATGAACCATAATCCTTGACCCCAACCCCTAGCCCTTCTTTTCAAGTGAGGAAAGACAGACGGCAGACACCTGAGTGGGGCAGGAGATGGGGTGGTGCTGGGCTTCCCCGGTGGCTCACTTAGACTTTTGGGCAAAGATTTGAAGAAGGTGAGAGAATGAGCCCGCCTGGGAACCAGTGTTGCAGGCAGAGGGAATGTGATGAGACAGCGCTGGTGGGGGAGGGTGCCCTGCTTGGAGGAACAGCCTGTGGACCGGTCTGGCTGGAGCAAAGTGAGCAAGGGGGAGGGTCCTAGAAGAGCCAGATCTGGAGGGCCTTTTCCTCCCCACGGAGGACTCTGGCCTTTTCTCTAGTGACACTGGGCAGACGCTAGAGGGTTTTGAGCAGAGGTTGGGCATGATGTGACTGGTTAAATAGGATCACTCGGGATGCTGTGTGGAGAATAAGCTATGGCAAGGGGAGGGGTCAGAAGAGGAGGCCGGGGGACCAGGAAGCCATGTGGTTGGTCCAGGCAAAAGGTGATAGTGACTTGGAGCAGTGGGATCACCGTGCAGGTGCTAAGAAGTGGTCAGATACTTGTTATACTTTAAAGGTACAGATAACGTGATTTTCTTTTTTTTTTTTTAAGTTGATTTATTTATTTTGAGAGAGAGAGAGAGAAAGCACCAGCAGGGGGAGAGGCAGAGAGAGAGAATCCCAAGCAGGCTCCGTGCTGTCAGTGCAGAACCCGATGGGGGGCTTGAACTCATGGACCGTGAGATCATGACCTGAGCCAAAGTCAAGAGTCGGACACCTACCCGACAATGATTCCTATCATGGTGCCCCAATAATAGAATTTTCTACTGCACAGCCCTGAAGATTTTAGCCTGAGCAGATGGAGGGATAGCCTTTGCAGACCTGAGATACGGGAAACCCTGGAGGAGTAGCTTTGAGGCACAAAGCTCGAGAGTTCAGTTTTGGGACGTGAAAGGTTTAACGTAGCATTAATGTCTCCATACTGATGAAGCAGGGAGATGTGGAAAGGCGGCGTTCAGAGGAAAGGAATGACCCGGAGACTTAAACGTCTGTCAATAGTAGCATATGGATGGCATTTTGAGCCGAGAGTGAGGGGGCTTAGAGAAGAGGGTCCAGCATTGAGCTCTAGGAGTCTAAAGAGACCAGCAGGCGCTAACAAAGGACACTGAAGCCTGTCCAAGTTAACTCATTTACTCTTCACAACAATTCCGTGAAGGTATTGTTATTGTTGCCTGCTTAGGGGGCGGGGGAGAAACTGAGGCACAGAGAAGTTGCATAAGCTGCCCAAGGTCACACAGGAAGTGTGTGGTCAGTCTGAGGTTTGAACCGGGTCGTCTTACTCCGGTTGCCATACACTTAACCCCCCTACCGTTGCTAGTTTCTGTTAGTTATTACAGGTGGGGGAATTGAGTCTTAGGAATAAAGTGGCTCATCCAAGGTCACAGAGTAACTGATAGAGCGGGAATAGGAACTCAAGATTCGCTGCCTCAAGAACTCAAGCTCCTAATCACTACATTATGCTGCCTCTACAACACAAAAGTTGGGGATTTTTTTTTCTTTTTTTTTTAAGATAGGACCAAAAAAGGCTTTCTTCCTCTCTCAAATCTCAGGTCTTGGACAGCACCTCCTTCCCCTTACACACAAGGCTTTTCTGGAGCATCATGTGGATGGAGAATGGGCTCTCAGCCAGCGTGTACCCCCACCTCGCCTTCTTGTTTTTCTCCTCCTGGTCAGTGAGCCCGTGTGCCCAGCGTAAAGGAAGCAGTTGAACTTGTTCCTGGCTTTGAGAAGCTCAGTCTTTAGGCCAGCAGGATTCTGCTGCTGGCTGTCCCATGCCTGAGCTCCGTGAGGAAGTCTCGTCCCCTTTCTGGGCATTGCAAGAAAGTAGTGGCTCCCACGTGACTTTCAAATTGCTCTCTGGGTGGTCCTGCCACCCCCTTGGTTAAAAAGCCCTGGGTAAGATGACTTTTTCAATGAGTTTTTACTTTGAAATAAGTTCAGGTGTAAATAAAAATGACAGTGATACTACAAAGAGCCCCTGTCTATCTTTCACCCGGAATAGCCAATCGTTAATATTTTCCAGCATTTGCTTTCTATCTCTCTTCTCTCAGGGTGAGAGAAAGAGACAGAGAGGGAGGGAGGGAGAGATTCTATAAAGAGATTTTTCTGATTTATTTGAGAGTAAGTTGCAGATTCCCCTTTATTCCTAAACACTTCAGTGTGTGTTTTCTAAGAACGAGGACATTCTCTTTCATAATCATAGTACAGGAAATAAACATTGAAACAGTATTATTATTTAATCTGTATTTAACCTTCTATTTCACCAGTTTTCCCAATTATACCCTTTATAGCAAAAAAAAAAAAAAATTCTAGGTTCCTCAAAAATTAAGCATAGAATTACCATGTGATCCAACAATTCCACTTCTGGATATATAGTCAAAGGAATTGAAAGCAAGGACTTGAGCAGATATTTGCATGCCCGTATTCCTAGCAGCATTAGTCACAATAGCCTAAAGGTGGATAGCCAAGCGTCCATCAGTAGATGAATAGATCAACAAAATGTGGTCTATCTACACAATGAACTAGGATTGAAGCTTAAGGAAATAAAGGAAATCCTATGACATTCGCAACCTGGATGAATCTTGAGGACTTTATGTTTATTTTTTTTTTAATTTTTTGGTTTAACGTTTATTTATTTTTGAGACAGAGAGAGACAGAGTGTGAATGGGGGAGGGGCAGAGAGAGAGGGAGACACAGAATCGGAAGCAGGCTCCAGGCTCTGAGCCATCAGCCCAGAGCCTGACGCGGGGCTCGAACCCACAGACCGTGAGATCGTGACCTGAGCCGAAGTCGGACGCTCAACCCACTGAGCCACCCAGGCGCCCCGAGGACTTTACGTTTAGTGAAATAAACCATATCCAACAGGACACATACTGTACGATTCCACTTCTGTGAGGCATTAGACTAGTAAAGTCCACAGAGATTGAAAGCGGAATGGGAAAGTGGCGGTTAGCTAGGAGGACGGGGGCCTGGGGAGTTAGTGTTTGATGGGGACGGAGTCTTAGTTTGGGAGGATGATAAAACTCTGGAGGTGGATGGTGGTGACAGTTGCACAATGATGCGAATGTGCTCAATGCCGCTGAATTCTACTCTTAAACATGGTTAAAATGGTAAATTTTATGTTCTGTGTATTTTACTACAATTAAAAAAATGCTGGTTCAGTGTCTAATCCAAGATCACACATTACATTTAGTATCCAACATTTTTATTGGCTCTTTGAATTAAAAGCTGCTTATGCCTGTACTCATTCTGCCACTTTCTGGCTGTGTCACTCTGGGCAAGTTATGCTACGCCTCAGATTCCATATTTGCAATGTGGGCATAATGAACGTGCCTAGATCTCCATGAAAAATAAATGTTACTCTACGTAGTCGGCTTAGAACAGTGCCTAGATGTAAATGAAATCTTTATATATTCTGGCGAATTATTCTCGTTGTATGTGCTGCAAATAGTCTCTCACTTGGCTTTCATTTTGGTCTTGATTTCTTTTGTCACACAGAAGTTTTAGATTTTGACGTAGTTTAAAACCTGTCTCTTGGAGCCTGATCAACTTGGAAGGTGCTGTTGATGGGTAGCATGGGGCAGACCCAGCGTAATTTTTCCTCAATTTCCTCCAGTTGTCTCGAAATCGGTGTTTATGGATGGTCTCTCCTTTCCCCTGCCTTGAAACGCTATCCTTATCATTATATAATCTACAGCCTAAATTCCCATTCGTACATCTGTTTGCTCATGGATGCGGTTTTATCGATTATCTCTTTGTCTCATCCTGTACCGAGTCAACTTGCCAGTTTGGCTCTAGCCTGGTAATCTCCTTGGACGTCGGGAAGTACAACCCCTGGGGGGACTTTGTACCATTGAGAAGTGGGGTGGTTCATGTTTAGCACCCTCAGCCTCCCCCACTGTGCTCAGTGGTTTCCCCCGTCTTCCACCAAGTCTGCTCCTAAAATACTGTCCCTTTTGGGGCGCAAATGACAGAGAATTGATTTTAATTGTTTTTGAATTGTGAGATAATTGAAATGTGCTGAGAAGAGCAAAGAATAATAGAATAAGCATCTCTTCTGAGTATAGAATAGACATCTGTACTCCCCTGTTTATTACATCTTAATGCTGTGCCGTCTGTGTTTCTGCTTTGTAAAGTAAGAAATGAATTATAGCAGGGGCGCCTGGGTGGCTCAGTTGGTTAAGCATCCGACTTTGGCTCAGGTCATGACCTCACGGTTCGTGGGTTCGAACCCCGCGTGGGGCTCTGTGCTGACAGCTCAGAGCCTGGAGCCTGCTTCGGATTCTGTGTCTCCCTTTCTCTCTTCCCCTCCCCTGCTTGTGCTCTGTCTCTGTCTCTGTCTCTCTTTGTCTCTCTTTCAAAAATAAATAAACATTTAAAAAAATGAATTACAGCAGCAACAGTGGAAGCCCTACGCCACCACTCATGAATTCGATGTTCATCGTTTCCATGTATAAAAATTTCCCACTTTTCCTGCCTCTTCACATTCAATGACCTTTTCAGAAGTACACCATCTCTTCCCGCAGAGGACTTGCTCCTAGCCGTAAACCAGTTTACCTTGAAGGAGAAACTCTCTAGTGTTGGCATCAGGCATGTGGTGGGACAGATGAGAGTGCTTTGAGGTGGGGGCCCTTGTCTCCATTCTGGAATCATCTTCTACAGATAAAGGAAAAGTTCAGGGAAGGTCTATATCTGGAGACTTTTCTAGACAATGGCTCCAAAAAGGGGAAGGGGAGACAGGGGGCGGGGGCTGCAGACTAAGAGCAGTCCCAGCAGAGGTGGGGAGGAGCTTTGGAGTTGAGAAGGGAGAGTTCCCAAGGGGCTTTCGGACCGGGGAAGGAACCCTCATCCCAACTGGGCACCGGACAGCAGGAGGAGAGAAGAGGTCCCTGGGGCTGCTGCTTTGTCAGGCGTGGGAGGTGGGAGCCTCACAAGCTCAGTGGGTACAGCTTTGTGGGATAAGTGCAGGGATTCACACTTAATTCCTCCCCCAGGGGTCAGGAAAGCTGCACACAGCTGGACCGCAGTCCCCTCTCCAATAGCTTCGCCCAGGGGCCTGCCTGTATCCAGCCCCGGCTGGGTCTCTGGGGTGGGTTTCTGCAGACTTGACCATCTTGCTCTCGTTCACACAGATCAGCCCCTCTGCTTGCTGCCTGTCTGTACCATGCTCTCAGACTCCCTTCGTTTCCGTCTCAGCCTCGACTACCAGTGGAAACCCGAACGCTGGACTCTAGCCTCCTCGCCTGCTTTCCCCTTGCACTTCCCCCACCCCACCGCCCGCCGGGCTAGTTAGCCTTCGCTAACACAGCTCTGATGATGCCCTCCCCTACTAGGGTCGCTCCCCCCTCTTCTGACCCTGTCTACCCAGAAAAGGTCTCTGACTGCCTCGGCCAGAGAGTCATGCTTGCTGAGATCTGCCTCTGCGCTGGCCAGTGTTCCCCCACCTGCGTCCACACCCGGGCTCACGCTTCTCTGGGAATCCCCACTTGCCCATTTGCCTTCCCTGCACCCACCCCAGCCCCCTGCCAAGGGCACAGTCTTCCCTTGGACATCTCCCCTCACCTGTGAAGGAAGGTGCGTGTTGCCGGTCCCACACTGAAAGCACCCAGGAAATGCTTCTGGTTGGCAGGTACTAAGTTAAGGATGACTTTGACAAAGCAGGGCCATCTCACAGGAGCTTGGAACTGCTCTTGGAAAGCCCAGCCAGGGGTGAGGTTGCATCTAGAAGTGCGTGAAGCCCCAGCCTTCTCTCTGCTTGCTTCTCCCTGCATGGAGGCTCCCTTCCCTGCCTTGCCGAGCCCAGGAGGAGGTGCGCCCACCCACGAATCACTGTTCTGGGATGTCACATCAGTGCTGTGCAGCTGGGGGTGAAGTGTTTGGGACACCTGGAATAGGGGGTGGGAGACTTTCTCTGCGAGGTTGTCCCAGGATGGAATGAGGGGTGAGTGATCTCCCCCGCCAGTAGTCTCGCTGCATGTCTTGGCCATCCCCTACCCTGTTGGCCAGGCCCCGACCAGGAAAGGAGGAACTGCTGCAAGTCTATAAAGGAGAGGGATTACTTTCACAGTAGTTTGAACATTTTATGCAAATATATACATGCATTTGTGTATATGTATTATTCAAAAATACGTGTGTATATGTACATATATGTATTACTTCTTATCCTGAAATTATTTTAGTTAAACTTAGGATAGAGCTGTAAAAATAGTAGAGGGTCAGGGAGCCTGGGTGGCTCAGTCGGTTAAGCATCCTACGTCAGCTCAGGTCATGATCTCGCGGTTTGTGAGTTCAAGCCCCGCGTCGGGCTCTGTGCTGACAGCTCAGAGCCTGGAGCCTGCTTCGGATTCTATGTCTCTCTCTCTCTCTCTCTCTCTGCCCCCTCCCCTGCTCATGCTCTGTCTCTCTCTCTCTTAAAAATAAATAAACATTAAAAAAAAAATTTTAAATAGTATTGGGTATTCCCATGCACCTGCCCAGCTTACCCTAATATGAACACCTTGTATAACCATAGTACCATAATGAGAACTAAGGACTTAACATTGGTATAATGAGATTTTATTACAGATTTCACCAGTTTTCCCGCGAATGTCCTTTTTCTGTTCCAAGATCCGAATTTGCATCCAGCTGTCAGGTCTCCTTATTCTCCTCCAATCCATGACACTTCCTGGGTCTCGTCTTCTATGACCTTGACTTGAGGAGTACTGGTTACTTATTGCATAGAAAGCTCATCTATTTGGGTTTCCTGATGTTTTTCCTCCCGATGAGATTGAGGTTGTGCGTTTTTGGCAAGAACAGCTCACAAGTGATGTGCCCTTTTCAGCACATCACACTGGGGCGTCCATGATGGTGATGTGCTTTGTGATGGCCAATGTTATCCCTTCATCTCTTGGTTAAGGTGGTATCTGATGGAGTCCTCATTTCCCTTCCTATAATTAATTAATAAATACAATATACTTATACTTATACTTACACTAATAATCAGTATAATTAATGAATATCTTGGGAGGAGATGCTTTGCGACTGCAAGTATCCAGAGAGAGGATTTAATCCAGGCAGTTGGTTACCCAGATGACAAAAGAGCTGAGAAGCTAAATAACCCGAGATCAGCAATGGCAAGAAGCCAACGCCACCTCCAGCCCTGAGTCACAAAAGGAGGAGATGGTGTTGCCAGCCCAGGGGTCAGGGTCATGCACAGAAGGCCTATCTGGTGAGGTCTGGAGCCATGAAGGAGACCTGAGTCCCTGCTGGTAGTGCCGTCCGAGGCATAGAAAGAGGGGGGAGGCGCCTTGGTTTCTCCCTGTTTCCTGTCTCCCAGTGGCCAACCCCAGATGGAAGCCAGCTGGCCCAGGAGCCTGGGAATTGCAGTCTGCAGGGGTCAGCCCCTCTGTGGTGCAGAGCAGAGATGAGCCAGACGTGGGCCTGAGGGTGCCCTTGCTCAGGAATGCTGCCCCGCCGTTTCCCTGTGCCATCCAGTGATAGCCGTGAGTCACATGTGTCTGAAGCACCTGAAATGTGGCCTGGTCCAATCTGACGTGTGCTCTAAGTAGGTTTCAAAAACTTGGTATGGAAAGAAGAATATAAAAAAAATCTCATTAGTAATGTTTTATGTGAATTACCTGTTGAAGTGATCATATTTTGGATATATTGAGGTAAATGAATCATATTATTTAATTTAACCTTTCTTTTTCATTTTTTTTTTTTTTTTTGAGAGAGAGAGAGAGAGAAAGAGTGTGAGCACAAGTGTGCGAAAGGGAGGGACAGAGGGCAGAGGGGGAGGGAGAGAGACAGAGAATCTTAAGCAGGTTCCATACCCAGCACTGAACCCAACATGGGGCACGACTTCGAGATCGTGACCTGAGCCGATCAAGAGTCAGAAGCTTAGCCAACTGAGCCGCTACTGTGTCCCTAGCAGCCATATTTCAAAAAGGAAAAGGTGAGGGGTACCTGGGTGGCTCAGTCAGTTAAGTACTCCACTCTTGATTTCGGCTCAGGTCACGATCTCATGGCGGTGGGATCCAGCCCTGCCTACATCGGGCTCCATGCTGACAGCGTGGAGCCTGCTTGGGATTCTCTCTCTCTCTCTGTCTCTCTCACTGTCTCTCTATCTCTCCCTCTCTCCCTCTCTGCCCCTCCCCCACTTGTGCATTCAGTCACACAGTCTCTCTCTCTCTCTCTCTCTCTCAACATAAATAAACATTAAAAAAAATAAAATATGGCCGCTAGATCACTTAAATTACGTCTGAGACTCCTGTTTGTAGCTCTCGTATTATTTCATTTGGATAGCGCTGCCCTAGAGTATACTTGGACCGGCCTGTGTCATCAGCGCTGTAACCATGCCCTTGACCCACAGTCAGGAGGGCACGGCCGGCTAAGGTTTTATGAAACCGTGACCGCACTGGCCTTGAGCCATTCACACTCACAGTTTTGACCAAGTGTGCCAAACAGAAATATCGGGCTCCTCTGCTTTTTATGTAGCACACAGGGTGTCGGTCAAGGTCAATGTTCAACATTAACCTAAGAGGCTAGTTTTATTGTGTAGCACAATAATAAAAACACCACCATACAGGGGCGCCTGGGTGGCTCAGTCGGTTAAGCGGCCGACTTCGGCTCAGGTCATGATCTCGCGGTCCGTGAGTTCGAGCCCCACGTCGAGGTCTGAGCTGACAGCTCAGAGCCTGGAGCCTGTTTCTGATTCTGTGTCTCCCTCTCTCTGACCCTCCCCCGTTCATGCTTTGTGTCTCTCTGTCTCAAAAATAAATAAACGTTAAAAACAAAAAACAAAAAAAAACAAAACACCACACCACCATACAGCTAGATGGCACCTTACAGAGGAAAAGCTGTACTGTTACTACTGCTTCGTATCTAGACAGTGTTTTTATAAGTTTATAGAAGTCCTTCCTTTCAACCCTGCAGTCACCCAGCCTTGCTGGCCCCGTTTTATAGATGACGCAATGAAGCCTGGGAGACCCATGAGTTTCAGGAACTCTCAGACTTCAGGGGCGTTAAAATGCAGAAGGTCAGTCTCACCCAACTGCTTCAGAGGGTGGAGGGCGGGGCCCAGGGACCCCCACGCAGCACGTTTTGGGGAATTTCATGCAAGTGGTTGTCAGACCACACTTTGGGGCACCCCAGGTCTCTGAGCTCTTGAGGGGTGAGTGCTGGGACTGGGCTGGAGCTGGGTATCTGGGAAGATCCACACGTATATGCCTCACCTCCAGCTCTAACCTTGACACTGTGGACGGCTGGCATGGCTAAAGCCAGGTCGGGCTGTCAGATGAGGTGCTGCTTGTTCAGAACACAGTTACCCTGTGTCGTGCGTGGTTGACCCCGGAACGCGGCTGGGTCTTGATCACTCTGGTGAGTTTAGCTGAAGGGGAGTAACTTTGCCTGCCCCAAGCATACACCAGAGAGGGTCACCGCCAGGTGGAATTTGGAGATGCCAGCATGGACCTGCGGGTAGGGAAGGATTTGCCGCTGAAAATGGCCAAGCAGGATTTTATCCTGACCCTACTGCTGAAGAGCAGGGCCATACCTGGAGGGCCCGGATAGGGTGAGGACGAGCCTGTGTGTCCAGCCATCACTGACCACCCCTTTCTCCCCTGCAGTGGACAGCGGACTGCAGTGAACAGCTGGACAGCAGCTGTTCCTTCTCCCGAGGGCGAGCCCCCGCACAGCAGGTAGGGAACCCGCTCTGTGCTCCTTTGGGGGATTGTAATGTGTCTTGTCTGTCTGGGTTCCTGGGCTGGCCTGAGATGGCTCTCCTGGGAAGTGATGATGTGGAGAGAGCAGGAAACAGGAGAGAGGAGGGTGCAGTCCTCTCTCCGGAAAGTTCTCCCTGAACCGCCAGCCCACAGCGAAGCACCCCCCTCCTCAGAATACATAGGTTCCTAAGATTTTTTTTTTTCTTGAAAGAGTTTTTTCATCACTAGGTGATGTTTGCGTCAACATCTGCAAACAAGCGCATGCCCGTTGGGAGGAGAGTGGATAAGTGATACGTGGAATGGGATAAGTAACAGCGTGAATGAACTTGGAGGCTCACACAGCGGCACTGGGAATGGGTCCCACAGGGGAACCCCTAGGGTTATGGTGCTGGTCACTTGAGATCACTTCTGCTCCAGGTGTGCAGAGGACCCGGAGGGGCAGAATGTGGGGATAAGGTGTCAGCACCTGGTCCATTCCCCCCGCCCCAGCCCTCCAGCTTGCTGGACCTGGCTGGAACCCGCTGTTTCCCTCCCTGCTGCTTGCCTGTGAGATCCCCTGGGGGATAACCACACAGGTGTGGGCCGTGCGGCCTGGAAGGACGAAGTGGCAGTGCTGGTGACCCCCAGGCCCTGTGTACCCTTTAGGTGTCCAGAGGCCAAAAAAACCATCCATCCCCAACCGTCAGCCCAGCCTCACACTGTGTCTGTCCAGACAGATAAATGGGGAGCCTTTCTGGGCTCCTGCACTCACTTGCTCCGAATTTCAAAGCAGCTTCATTCACACATTGCCCTGGACCCACTTGTTTGTGTCCGACTTCTGTCCCATGGCACTGGTTAAATCAACTCCTCTCTATTCTGTCCTAAGGGAAGATGGTCAGTGCCCTCCGTTCCCGATCTTTCTTAGGTTGCAGGGCTTTTTACACCATGGTGTGTGGGGATAGCTTCCTTCTCACACTATAAGTTGTTTGTGTGTGTTTCATTGTTTCTCGGCTAGGAGGCCATTAACAAGAACCCTGGGGTGGGGTTGTGGGTAGGGGAGGAGGCACGAGACCCAGGTTCTCCTATTTGCTGTGCCACAAACTTGGTAGAAATTCTTTTCATCCTCAGCTTCCTCATATAACAGTCGGGAAACTCAATGGCCTCTGAGGGTCCTTTGCTTCTCCATGCCATTTTGTAACTAAGGTCCACGGAGGTATAATGACCTGACCAAGCTGGGACTTGAACCCAGGTCTCTCACTGTACCCTTCTCCCATTTGGCCATTTACCTTGCCTTACTGTAGTAGGTGTCCTTCTATGGAGGACTTTTATCCTTGTCACTAGACTGCCAGCGCTGGGTCAGGGACCCCGTGTTATCCTTGCTGAATCCCTAAGGCCTAAGTGCCCTTAAGGCCTGGCACATCAGGAGCACCATTTGCCAGTTACCCTGGGGTTTCTTACATGAAGATTCCCTTAACTCTTCAGCGGCAGAAGTGGGCTTGGATCTGGGGACAAGGACCGGATAAAGGGTTCCAGGGAACAGTTGAAGTTCTTGGATGGGGGACACAAGCAGCTGATAAACGAGAGACCAAAAAGCTAGCCCTCTGTTATTTTGTCAGTAGGTGCCTCGTTCTGGAATCTTCCAGACTCTTCTCCCCCCCTCGCCCGCCCCGTATCACCTTTTGTGGGCCCCCTTTTGCCACTGATTCCCTCTGGTCTTATTCCCCTGTCACTCCCAACAGGATTCAAAGGGGCTGAGAATGCCTCGTGCTCCTGCTTGCCTCCCTCATCCTGTGCCGTCCTTTCATGGCCAGGTTCATGCCCCTGGGGGATGGTGGGTGGGGAGTTGGCCAGACGACAGGCTGATGGAGCAAGGCTGGGGGCCTGTGGGACCGGGCACCCTGGCACCACAAGCACCAGCTGACCCCCATTCCTGACTTTGGGGAGCAGCTTAGCAGTTAGCTTGGGGTAGGCGGGTTTAGATGAGATGAAATGCAACAGAATTTAAAGAAGAAATCATAAAAGTTCATGTTAGACTTTTTCTTGGCAGGTGGAACTGAGACACAGGTTCATTATGGAGGAAGAGCCCCAGGAAGGTGGAGATGGGGTCTGGTTAATACAAACCTGTCTCACTTCCCTGATGTGCCCAGAGGACGAGGCCTTTTGGGGAGGGCTCTCCTGCAATTCATGGGGCCATCGGCCCTGCCACCGCCCCCGTGTGGTGTCCCTCCATCTGATCATCTCAGAGGGAGGAAGGGTGGAGGGGAGAAGCAGAAGAACAGCCAGGGCACTGAGACAACCACGGCCTCAGCCACCTGAGGATTCAGGTGTGTGTCTTGTGGGTTGTCGGGATCAGCTGTGGTGAAAGAGAAGGCTACTTTGCCTGAGTCCTGGGGAGGCTGCACCCCACGCTTTGTGAAGCTGCTTAGATCCAAGGAAGACTTCAAGGGTGTTTGTGGAGGGGTTTCCTACAGATTCATCAGCCAGGGGGTGTTTGTAGAGGCTTGGTGCTAAGCCCTGGGTTCACCTGAAGCATGGCCTCTGCCTTCAAGGGCCTTACCATACAGTTAGAAGGACAAGATACATAGTGTAAAGGACAAGACATGCTCAGGGCAGGAGACATAGGTGTCCAAAGGGTGGCCCGACCTCAGGAACCTAGGTGGGGTGAGCAGGGAAGGTGGGACTGAGCCAGACCCCCTGGATGGAAGGCCACATTTTGCACTCTGGCGCTGTATACATAGTAGATGGAGAGGCACGAGTCTGATTGAAATAATGTCTTCTTGGTTCAGTGGTGAAAGACCTGACTGACATGAGTGATTCAATTAATTTAGGGGACAAACAGTAGTGTGGTGTAAACAAGGTGGAAATTTCTCTCTCTCTCGCCACCGGCCCGGGTGGGTATTTGGGATTGGCATGGCAGCTCAACAGTGTCAGGACAGTCTCCTTCCTTCTCATTGCTCTGCCTGCTCTAGAGCATTGCCTTTGTCCTCAGTGGCCCATGCTGGCTCATGTCCGTGCTCCTGCCAGTGGGAGCTCTGCCCAGGACCCCAGGAACCTTGGACTTCCCCTCATGAAGTAGCCATCTTCTGATGCCCTCAGGTGGAGGGATCAAAGCTGGACGGCATCCCAGGTGACTGTGTTACAAGGAAAGCCCTTAGCTACACTGTCCTAAAGTAGCTCCCTGATGGAGGGGGAACCAGGGAGCTGCCATTGAAGGGTGCATTTGCTGGGTGCAGCTCTGATGGGTGCATGGGTACATCCTTCAAAGCTCCCTTCATCCTGGTCCACCAGGTGCAGAAGCACTGGCCCCCAGCACTTAGGAACCCCTACCAGCCCCATGAGCCTCCCCACTGTTCTCACTGCCCCCTCTCATCCACACAGACACCCTCCCTCAAATTCATGTTATAATCAAGCTGTTCCACCTACATCTGCCTATCCCCTCAGGCAGCTGGTCAACCTTGAGTTGCGTCCTAGGGCTGCCTCTACATCCTTGACCACCCCTGGCCCAGGGCTTTACACCTAGTAGTAGCTCAATTAAGACTCCTGAGACTACACTGAGTTGGCACAGGCCCAGTCCATGCAGTCAGTCCCTGGTGGGGCCAATTGCTCTGGCCACACCAATTTTGCTGTTTCTAAGGTCGTTGGGCTAGTGGGGGTGGTTCTGCTACCCCACATTCACCCATGGGGGAGAATTTCAGGAGGAAACTAAAGGTACTTGGAGATGGGGGTGGCTGGCTGAGTGGGTGTTCCACCTTGGCCACATGGGCCCAGGAAAGTGGGGTCGGCAGGAGGATGTTGAGATTCTGTGTTCTGCCCAGGAAGCTCTGGATGGCGGGTCACAAACCGTGTCCTGAATGTGTAGCCTAGGTGTAGGCACCATTTGGGGATTAGCCATGCACTGAGATTATATTTTGTTATTTCAACTAATGCAAGGAGACAGGAAAAACCATTGCCTTCTCTGACCCCTTTCAGAGGCACGACGTGGGGGTAGCCTAGGGTGGGTTAGGTCCCATGAAATGGGAGGGAGGGGCTCAGAGGAGAATGGGCTACAGATAGTCCTGAAGAGGCTTGTTCAACTGCCTGCAATTGGGATTTGGCTGTATTGGGGATTATTCGGCATCCTGGCAGCCTCTTTCCGAGAGACCTCATCCAACACCTAGTCACTGAGTTAGGAAGTTGCAATAGTGTCCAGCTTTTCACTGTAGTAGGGGAATCATGGTGGAGATGATTTGCAGGAAAGTAGCTGATGTGAGAGTGTGCAACCTGGTGCATTTAGAAAATGTCTCAAGGTACCAGCATGGGAGTTAGCATTCAGGGAAGAAAGCCAAAGGCATATGAGAGTTTGTATGAGGTCAGGAACTAGCAGCTCTTGTCTACCTGCACAGAAGTGCCAAGGAAAGAAAATGAATGTGTACAACAGCAGCAGAGCCTCTGATTAGTCCTTGAGAAGGACTTCCTCACTGAGGAATTTACTGGCCCGTGGTGTTGGCTGTAGAACAAGGCGATGAAATCTTCACTGGGATCCTCATGGCACCCCTCCTTATCAGGCGGGTTCATGCCGAGCCCTGGGAAAGGTGTGGGTGTGTTAGAAGTGAGGTCTTTGAGTCCTGGCTGTTGGCCTGGATCCCACATTCCCTGGAATGACGAGAGAAGGGCACTTTCCCTGTGGTATCATGATGCCCGGTAGCACGTTGAAGCCTCAGGAAGGAGTGCAAAGAGCCTTTGTCCCAAGGGCCACGAGAACCGGAGGTGGACCCAGGTGTAGCACACATTTCAATGCCTCTTCTGCAAAATGATAGACTTCTCTGAACCTCTCTGGAAATCTCTTTCATTGTTCCCGGGTCTCCAGAAATGAGCAATTGGATGCAAATAGCTGCTAAAAGCAGCAGCAAGTGTGGATTTTCCTGATTTCTCCACCGTCCCCTTACTCTCCCTAATACCTGTGCCAACCTGTGGCCAGATTTCTTCTAGGGGCCAACTGACTCTGATCCAAGAGATGGCCGGTGGTAGGCAGAGGTGAGCCTCAAATACACAGCTTACCTCTGACCCACAGGAAAGGGGAGGAGTTTTCTGCCAGTTATCTTGCTGCCCTCCAGTAATTATAGTATTTGGTCCAGTGCCAACTAAACTCATGAGCACAAATGATATCTTAGTAGAAGTGCCTAGATTTTTACTCAGCTTCTGTGGATATTTAAGAAATGTGTTCATGGCACTGCTCTCTATTTAGTTAGTATTTCTTGAGTATCTGCTGGGATCTTGGCAGACACATATAAGCTGGAGCCTTTGGGCTCACTGCCTGTCTGTACAGTAGAGGCCAGTTCACATGGAAAGGGCTGGCTGAAGGCACCCAGTGAAGTCCCTCAAAGACACGTCCTGACCACAGGTTCTGCAGTCATTCCCAAGAGTGGTCCTTCTGGTCTCTGTAAGTAGAGAGATGCTTTGCAGGACATGAGACCTGATCTGTGCCTTCAGGAATGGTTAGAATGTTTGACCAGAGAAAAGAGGGGGAAGAGAGAAGAAATGGTGTTCACAAGGCTTGAAGTTAGGTGTAACGTTGGGACGTTAGGGCAGCAGGAGAGAGTACACCTTGAGTGGGCAGTTTGTGTTGGGTGTTACAGGAGTGGTAGGAAGGAGGACGGTGGATGTGGAGGTGTCTGTGTGCTCAGCTGAGATGCTGGAACTGCTCTCCACCCCTTCCCCTGCTTGTGTACCTTCTATATCTTCCATTTTCTCTCCATTCCATACAGGTAAAGTCTGTCCCTTCACATCAGTCAGGATAGCCTAAGTAATGCTGCAGTAACAAACAACTTTGAGTCGCAGTAACTTTAAACAACCCATTCAGGACCCAGCTTGATGGACCATTTGCCATTTTCACCAGTCACCATGACAGAGGGAAAAGGACCACCGGAGGGTCTTGCACTGCCAATCAACACTCCGACCTAGATATAATACACATCACTTCCCCTCCTTGCTTGTTGCCCAGAACTGGTCACGTGGCCCTACCCAACCATAAGCACCATAAAAAGTATCATCCCACTATGAACCGGAATGGGGGGAACCAGAGCTGTTTGGTGACTGGCTCGAGTGATTATCACACGCCCCACCTCTAGTAGAAGCTCACCAGGAGCTGGGGCTGACCTCTTCCAACCACATCAAATCCAGAGCTAAGCAGGTCTCCTGGGAACCCTAAAGACATCACGTGCTCTCAGGATGACAAGGAGCTCAGAGGTCATCTGAGCCACCCTCCCACCTTGCAGTGCAGGAACCCCCTCCTGTGGCTGTTGAGCTGCTGGACATTTCCTGAAATGGGGAGCTCACTGCTTCAAAAGGCATCTCAGAACGTCGTGAGGCAGCTCCATTGAGTACAGTCTTCCTCTTTTTTTTTTTTTTTTAATGTTTATTTTTTGAGAGAGAAAGAGAGAGCATGCACATGGTAATGAGGGAGGGGCAGAGAGAGAGACAGAGAGAGAATCCCAAGCAGGCTTCTCACAGTCAGTGCAGAGCCCGACTCAATCTCAATCTCACGAAGTGTGAGATCATGACCTGAGCCAAAATCAAAGCCAGATGCTTAACCAGCTGAGCCAGCCAGGTGCCCCTACAGTGTCTTTCTTTGGTTCAGCTCCAAACCACCTCTCATAACCCCAGCTGATGGTTTTAGTTTTACTCCCTTTGCCCATGGCTGTTTCGTTTCTCCCGCAGCAGTCCAGCATGGCCAGTCTGCTTTTTAAGCTAAATACATTAGTTCCTGCAGCTGTTTCCTTTGTCATGATTTAGTTGCTTCATCCCTCTGTTTATTTATCAGGTCTTTCATGCGTTGATCCAGTCTACGCATCATCTCTGAGGGCTGCCTGTGTGCCTGGCAGCTTGCTGGGAGGCTGGGAGGCAGGAAGCAGGGTGATGAAGTGATGGGCTCAGTCTCTACGTACATAGAGGTTAGAGAGAAAGCAGGCACTTACCCCGCAGTGCTGAGATGTCTGGGACATGACACGATGGTTCTTAGGTCCCGTCCTGTCCTGGGTTACTCTCCTAGGAGCACTATAACTATGATTGTTCCTAATGAGCGTCCCCGAACTGTACACGATCCTGCTGGTGTGATCTGATTCTGCAAACTCTGGTGCTCCCAGCATGAGCCTCTATTTTCTAGAAGATATCACCTGTCCCTGTCCTCGAGGAGCCTTCTGGCTCCAGCTTATCTGGAGGAACTAGGATATAACACTTAAAACAGTGTTGATGGTTGACTTGTAGGGAGAACAGTCAGCAGCCATCCTTGGAGCCCCTGCTGTAAACATTATGAGCCATGTGGCCTAGTGTCTGTCCTCAGAGAACCTGGAGTCTGCTTAAAGAAACGAGACTTTCTCTAGTGCGAAAGCAACAGTCCAGAGCAGTGTGTGAATACAGGGAGGAGTGGGCTGGTATCTACAGGGGAGCTGGCAGCTGGCAGAGGAGGCCACATACACAGATACACAGGCAGGAGGGAGGAGGAGCCATGCTGTCATGGTAACGGCACTGGCCCAGGAGCCAGGAGATGTGAGTCCTAGCTTCCGTACCTCTGACTTACCATTGGGTCATGGGTGAGACACATCATCTTGCAATAGCCTGATTCCCTCTGACAAACGAGATGATCTGGACTTAAGACCATCAAAATATATTGTTAAAAATACAGACATAGATTTCTGCTTTGGGGAAGATGGAGTATATATTCTTTTCTATATTCCTCCTGCTGAGTACAACTAAGATCCCAGACATTCTGTATGAAGCAAACGTAAGAAAATTCTGAAAGGTAGAGATAAGAAGGCAGACCAGCTACGGTTTGGGGGACCTGAGCAAGGACGTTGTGGTAACTTTCCTGAGTTTCCTTTTTGCCTCTAACATCCCAGACTTGGGGCTGAAGAAGGAAGTAACTAGGAAATGGCAGTGGACACAGATCTTTTTTTAAGGTACCAATGAAAGTCTGTTGTCTCTAAGCAAAGGTCTAGGCAAAGATATTTTCTATTAAGATAGAAAAGTTTTAGGGGTGCCCGGGTGGCTCAGTTGGTTGAGTGTCCAACACTTGGTTTCAGCTCTGGTCATGATCTCACAGTTTTGTGAGTTTGAGGCCCCCAAACTCAAAGTTTTGTGAGTAGAGCCTGCTTGGGATTCTCTCTGCCCCTCCCCTACTCACACTGTCTCTTACTCAAAAATAAATTAAAAAACTTAAAAAAAAAACTTAAAAATTACTGCTCTACTCCAGCCAGATAGCATAGAACAAAGTGCAGCCCCACTCTTGCTCACACCAGCAAAGACCCAGTGGGAGTCTAGACTGCCACCCTCACTGGGTTGTAATGAGCCCTCCCCTCGCCCCCCAACTGGGATGTTGTCAGAGAAGGCCAGGCGGGCAGCTGGAACTTTTATCCCTGCCAGCCTATACAAAGGGTCCTTGCAACCCCCAAGGTATTATTGGAGGCCATCTGGGAACTGGACTTCACCCCAACTCAGCAGTATTGAGGCGCCCCTCCCCTCCCTACTGGGTTGTGTCAGAGTAAGTTCAATAGAGAGTTGGGACTTCCACTGTTGCCCAGTGGTAATGAGGCCACCTTCATGCAAGGTCCCTGGGAACTGTGGAGTCCTGAAATTCCCACCTCCATGGAGCCATAACAACAAGTGCTAGCTACCCTGGACTTCTACCTGCAATGGCAGTTGTGAGGCTATACCCTCCCTTTTCCCTGCCAATGTAGCATCACAAAAAGGCAGTCAAAAACAGAAGATTTAAATATGATTCAGAGTTTCATAACACAACATGAAAGTGTCCCCATTGCAACAAAAAAATCATTTGTCATCCTAAGAACCAGAAATATTTCAAACTAAATGGGAAAAGACGATCAGTAGATGAGATGAGATCTCATCACTGAGATGAGAAATTGGACTTTATCAAAATTAAACAGGAAAAACCCTGTTTAGAGGACGAAGAGACAAATGACAGAAAATTTTGCAAAACATGTATCTGACAAAGGACTAGTACTCAGAATATATAAAGAACTCCCCACACTCAACATTTAAAACCATACACTTAGAAAATAGACAAAAGACACAAAGAGACATTTTTCCCTGAAGAGAGAGGATGTACAGGCGGCAAAGAAGCACACAAAGAGATGTTCCACATCTTTTTGTAAGGGAAATGCAAATTAAAGCCACAATGAGAGATTTCACACCTATCAAAATAGCTAATTAAAATAAATATAGTGATAACACCGAATGCTGGTGAAGATACAGAGACATCGGATCATTCACACATAGCCAGTAGGAGTGCAAAGTGGTACAGCCATTCTGGAAAACAATTTGGCAGTTTCTTAAAAAACTAAACCTGCAAGTACCATCTGATCCAGTCATTTTACTCCGGGTGTTTATCCCAGAGAAAGGAAAACTTATGCTCACACAAAAACCTGTATTCAAATGTTTATAGCAGCTTTATTCATCATAGCCCCAAACTGGAAACCACCCAGATGTCCTTCAACAGGTAAACAGTTAAAACAAGCTGTGGCACTCAGCAGTGAAAAGGAATCCGCTACTGACACATGCAGCAACCTGGGTGAATCTCCCAGGAATTATGCCGAGTGAAAAAAGCCAATCCTCCAAAGTTACATGTTCTATGATTCCATGTATATAACATTCTTGAAATGACAAGATGATAGAAACGGGAAACAGGTTAGCAGTTACAGGGAGTAGAGAAGGGAGGGGCAGGAGAAAATGGGTGTGGTGCAGAAGGGCAGCAGGTGGGAACCTTGTGCTGATGGAAATGTTCTGCATCTTGACCATATCAATGTCAATATCCTGGTCTTAATATTGAACTATACTTTTAAAAAAAATTTTTTTTAATGTTTTTATTTATCTTTGAGACAGAGAGAGACAGAGCATGAGCAGGAGAGGGGCAGAGATAGAGGGAGACACAGAATCCGAAGCAGGCTCCAGGCTCCGAGCTGTCAGCGCAGAGCCTGACGCGGGGCTTGAACTCATGGAGTGCGAGATCATGACCCGAGCTGAAGTCGGACGCTCAACCGACTGAGCCACCCAGGCGCCAATATTGAACTATACTTTTACAAGTTTCCACATGGGGGAAACAGAGTAAAGGGTGCAGGGCATCTCTGTGTTATTTCTTACAGCTATATGTGAATCTACAATTATCTAAAATAAAAGTTAATTTTTTTAAAGAACAGAACCTTTTGTCTTATCCGAAGCTTTCAGGGAAATCCCGTATGGAAAACAAAAGGGGCAAAACTGCTTGGGGAGGCAAGGGAAGGAGGAACCCACTTGCTGTCTCCTACTCCATCTGCCTCAATGCTCTGGGAGCACCTCTGCAGAACCCCCAGGTCACCCCCGGACCTGATGATCTCTCAGTTCCTTTCTTCTCTGGACTTCCGTGGGTCTGAGTCTGAGCCTGGCAGGAAGGGAGAATCTCTGGGGACTGGGGAGCTTCAAGAGGCCTCCTAGTGAGGAGTCTTGGAGGATGGGATCCTTTCTCTGCATAAGGACATGCAGGGTGGACAACTGGGGACGCTTAAACGGGCCTGCATTATTTCAGCAGATGCCGAATAGGAAGGCAGCCAGAAGTAGCCTGTGGTGTTGACCAGTCCAGGTTCAAATAACATGGCCATTTAAATCTGCAAGCACAAACTTAGCCAAGAGAGTTTGCAGAAAGGGTAAGATTAGGAGAAGAATACTTGGTCACAGGCTTCGGTCATTATTTCCTACCTCTCCCTTTGGTTCTTAATTCAAAGACAGTCAGGGTACAGAGTGCCTGGGAGGCTCAGTTGGTTAAGTGTCCGGCTTCAGCTCAGGTCATGACCTCACAGTTTGTGGGTTCAAGCCCCGAGTTGGGCTCTGGGCTGACAGCTCAGAGCCTAGAGCCTGCTTCAGATTCTGTGTCTCCCTCTCTCTCTCTGCCCTTCCTCTGCTCACGCTCTGTCTCTGTCTCTCTCAAAAATAAATAAACATTAAAAAATTAAAAACAGTTGAGGTTAGAGAGGGAAGGGATAGAATGGGCAGACAGGAATAATGAAAGGAATGCCTTTTCTGGTTCCTGAACTCTGCTCTGGTGACACCCAGGAAGCCCTCTCTTCTGGCTTCTGCTCTGCCTTTCTCCTGCCTCAAAGACCCTTCTGTTGTAAGGGCATTAAAATATTGGGGGGGGGGGTCCATCATGGTCTTTCCCACCAGCATGTGAGGTGCTGTCCTTGGTGCTGAACGCACATGCACATACATGCACACACACTCACACACATGCACAGTTACTAGGACAGGACTGTATCTCAAATTTTGGTTTAATTTGAGCCTAAGAGGAGTTTCAGACCCAACCTGTTGGAAGCCCCTGTTTGGGCCCAGGAGATACTTTTGGGGCCTTTGGTCTCAGTGTCTCGTTTGTTCTGCCTGCTCTCCCTACCCCGACTGGGGAATCACTGGTCCAGTCCAAATGCTTATGGGACAGAGAAAGCAGCATCGGTGCAAGATGCTGAGTGACTCTCCTGAGCCCTCCAGTAAGCAGCTTGCAGGCCTGGAGTCCTGTTTTACCCACTCTTAGTCCAAACCATGTTGGTACTCTCAGGAAGTTTTCCCGGAATCTCAGAGCCCCTCTGCTGTCTCGTCCAAAGGCAGCAACAGGGGTGGCATACATCTTGTCACATGGTGCTTGTCACATACGTGCCATCTTCCAGTGTTCTTTTTGTTTCTGTGACTCTTGGTTGAATGGTATGACCTGTGAGGGCAGGGATGATCACCTCAGGACTAGTCCATTTCTGTGGGTGATAGATCAGGGTGAGGCAGGGGAGTTGCGGTGGGGTCCTTGGAGAGGAAGGAGAGAAATTTTGTCTATGTCTAAAGGGATGGCCCTCCCCATCAGCTATGCCAGGAACTTGTGTCCATGAAGTGAGACAATCCATGTTAGGGTCAGCCTTGCTCTTGGCCCTCACGATGGACAGAATCTGTGGAAGGACATTCTGCACCAGGAAGGGAGATGTCCTGGGACCGTGAGCCATCTGGGGAGCAGGGGCTGTACTGCCCTTTTCTGCCTGGTGTCCAGCACTAGGCCCTGTGCAGCTGCTCCCATACTGGGCTTTCAGGTGTGGGAAGCCAGGACCAAAGGCTGGCCACCCCTGCCTCCGTGTCCCCTGGTACAGCTGACTAACAGCAGATAAGCTGGGGGAAGTCCAGACTGACATGCCCCAGCTTCCTCTAGATGGAACTTCACCTGTGACCCTCCCAATAATGGAAGCGGTCCTCCTCCTGTGCGCTGTCCTAGACAGTCAAGTTCCCCTTAGTTTCTAAACCCTTGTAGCCTGGAGTTGTCGACACATACCTACCTACACACAGGCATGTAAATCACTCCACAGTTGTGTACTAGTAAAGAGAACCCAGCAGCACAGAGGAGGGTTTATTTTCTCACTGCTCCTGACTTAGCATGTTTCTCTACTGTACAGTGATCCACTCCTACCTTGTTTCATTCACTCAGGTCCAGAGCCCCCCCCACCCCGCTTCTTTATACATTCCATCTCCCACCCCCAGACTCCCTCTTACCTTCACTGCAGGCGATTTGCTCCCTCCACCAGCACTGTCTTCCCAAACGTAGGCAGAGGTGGACTCAGAGAACCCAAATGTCTGGATGGGATGGATACCTGACTGCATTATAGCAGTCTGCAGTGAGGCCACAGTTTATCTGAATAATGTCACCACACGGTGCAACAGGTAAGAGCATCAACTCTGGGCCACACTGTTGTATACATTCCCATCCTGGGCACAAGCTCTCTGAACACAGGCAAGTTCTCCGAACCTCCGTTTTCTCATCAGTGAAGTGGGGCTTCCTAGGGTTGTGACCAAAGTGAAGTGCTCAGAGGGTACCCGCCGTTCAGTGAGTGCTACGTCAGCGAAAGTTGGCTGTTGTCGTTGCCGGAGTCCGGACTCCCCTGAGCTGGGGGTAGCTGTGCACCGGCCAGGCTCTCAGGCGGCTCCAGTCTCCCCGCCCGTAGGCGGGCTGTTTCCATTTCTTCTTCCACATGGTTTAAAGCGCTCATTATCCCTTTGTGATCTGTTCTGAGAACAGCACGGTTCACACTGGCATGAGGCCCCCTAATTGCCAGGAAAAGGGCCTGTTGTGAAGGATTCGGCAGCGTTTAAGTGCTAAAAACGATCCACTGAAAAGGGTGGTTGCTTCTGATTAGGCTTCTCAGAACCTTGGCCTTGCAGCAACCTGGGGGGCAGGGCCCGGGTGACCTCAGGGCTGGGGAGGGGAGGGGGCTCAGAGAAGAGCTCTAGACACAGGAATTGCACAGCAGAGGATGCTCTTGAAGAAGCCAGTGCAGTTCTGTGGTGGGCTCTCAGTGCCTAGATACCTGAATCCTTGCTGCAAAATTTTTAATGAAAGATGCTGGGTCCCAGGGCTACGGTGAGAAGTGAGTGAGTAGAGGGATACAACAAAAAGTGAAGCCAGGGTTCCTCGTTGAGGGGATGCAGCATAATTGAGGAAGAGTGTTAGAAGACCATTTCCCAAAGTAGGTTCTGTGGAACCCTAGTCCTCTGTGGAATAAAGAGGAAGGATGGGGTGGCTTTCTGGCCAAAGGAGTTTGGGAAATACTTGCAGAGTCAACATCCATCTAAGACCAATAAAGGCACCAAGAAGTTTGGCAGTAAAGTAATTCATTTCACAGTCTTTTGGGGCACCTGGGTGGCTCAGACCGTTAAGCATCCCACTCTTGATTTCGGCTGAGGTCATGATCTCACGGTTGTAGGCTTGAACCCCATGTCAGGCTCTGCGCTGACAGCACAGAGCCTGCTTGGGATTCTCTCTCTCCCCCTCTCTCTGCCTCTCTCTCTCTCTCTCTCTCTCTCTCTCTCTCTCAAAATAAGTAAACATTAAAAACAACAACAACAACAACAACAACAACAACAGCAATCTTTTAACTCAATGCGTCCCAAACATTTGACAAGGGAGCCTTTTTGAACTTTTCTTCCCCACAAAACCCTTTGAACATCCAGTTTCTAGAAGTGTGTTCCATGGACCACCCCAGCTGCACTAAATTTAACCTGGCAATGCTCCTCTCCCCGCGTGATTCTGATGCACATTGACATTTAAGAGCCAGTGGATTAGTGTTTCTAGAACACCACTGGGAAGCACAGCAGTCGAAGAGTCGGGAAGCGCTGGACGTGCTGTGGGTTCCTGGGGCACTAGCGTCAGCCGAGGAAATGCTCGGCCGCGGAGAGGAGGGGTCTTGAGCTGGAGCCTATCAGAAACAAAGACTGGGGTTGGGGAGGACATTTGTTTTCTGTGAGTCTAGGAAGGGTACAGTGGTGCAAAGAGGAATATAAGCCCCTATCTTGGATAGCTTGGCGTGACCTCAGAGCCCTTCACACTAACACTGTGCGTTACTAGTGTGCCAGGGAAGCCAAGGTCCCCGCAGTAGTCGGCTGCAGCCTGGGGCTTGGGAGAGCAGGGAGTACCTGGGGACAAGCCAAGCGCTGGTCACCCTCTGCTCCGTCCTCTGCTTGTCCTTGCCTCTCATGCAGCTCAGTGTGAGTAAGGGGTGGGGGTGGTTTGGACGGTGGGGTGGGTCTGGCTCCAGGTGGGAGGTTCCAGAAGTCAGACTGCAGTCTGCCTGTCTGTGGGTCTGTCTGTCTGCAAACCCCTGCCCCTCTGTGACTTCTCTGTAATAATAGGAGAGTTTGTGGAACAGGTGGCCCGTATGCACACACGTGTGCTGGGAGTTGCAAGGTTTGAGGACTGGCGCCCAGAACTCAAGAAACGGGAATATCCAGACACCCTAAAGGCTTTGGCAGGATCTGAAGCCCCGTGGCAAGGTGACCTCATGGTCAGCTTGAAAGGTGCCAGCCCAGGGCTGGGGCGCAGGGGACGGGAGCGTGAAGCTCTTGGTTCCTGGTGGTCCAGCTTTGCCGTTGCCTTCAGTCTGACCCCTCCGGGCACTGCCTGGGCCACCATCCCGGCATTGACAGGGAAGCAAAGGAAGCCTCAGCAGGCGGGGTCTTCCCTCTGTGGGCCAAGATTTGATGGAGATTGATTTTGCCTCCAACTGCCAGGCAATTTCCCCAGCCCCTGTTGAGAAACGGTTGCATGCCGTGATTATATGCCCGTCACATTCTGTTGCAACGAGCTCTGAGGAAACATCCAGAGTCGTGTAATATGCCACAGCTACTGTGTCACATAGATCGGAGATAAGTAGGTCGTCCCCTGTGACCGAGACTCTCATTGTGAACTTCTCCAGACTTGCCCTCTTACCTGTTCATGGGGTTACCTTCCTGTTCTGATTCAGCACAGATAGGCATCTTGGCCTGGGCTCCCCCAGCTCAGCGGCCCTGGCGGGGGGGTTGGTCTTCAACCTTGCCCAGTGCCCTCACCTCCTCCAGGGCTGCTGAATTGGAAGCCAGCCAGACACCAGGAGTTGGGATTGGGAGGGTGATGAGGCAACTCGGGGAGGGAGGGAGGGGTGGTCCTGGAACATTAGGGGTCACCTGATTAGAGGACTGTAAATCACGCCATATTTGTTTAGTGATGTCTGCCACTGGAGGGAGAAGGCGTGGTGGCAGTGTCCGTCCGTGCCTTGCTGGTCAGAAGGAACCAATCTTGTCACACTCTGAGCGCTCTTTATTTAAATACAAAGAATCTCAAGCCCAGACTTCACTGAGGTCACAAATGGCAAGAGGAAGATAATGAAAGTTGATTGAAGCAAAAGTCAGTCCCGTAGACGTTTCTTAGGCACCGGGCGAAGAGCTCTGGGGGACCCAGAGAGGTGGCTATCCCTGATCTAGTGCGGGAGAAAGGTCACTATATGCAGATGGAACGAGAGCTGCCTCACTCCACCTGCATGGATGGTTAGTTTAGGGCAGAGCAAGGTTACTGCAGTTTGGGCGGTCACGTGAGCCTCCCAGGTGGTCACGTGAACAGGAGAGGAGCAAGATGGGGTTGATAGGTCACTGTCGATAATGAAAGGGATTGTGGGAATGCAGGAGTGGACAGGTGTGTGTAGGAAGCACCGAGGTGCACAGAGCCACCGTGTGGCACCATATGGAGAGGTTACGTATGGCCCGGTTGACTCACAAGAGAGGATTGTGGGGCCTCTCAGGGCATGGTGGGAGCAGAAAGTTTTGTCACTTAGAACCTGGGGCTCTGGCTGGTGGTGCCACAGGCAGGGCCAGTCCTCCTTTTATTGATGAGGTCTGAGGTCATGCATCCTCCCGTGTGTCCCCTCAGCCCCCCCATTTACTACTCTCTCTTTTCCCCACACCCCCTCTTTGTCTCCTGCCTGGTGTCTATGAAGGTCCAAGCGCTTGGGCCCCTCCGCTGGGTGCTCCTTGCCTTCAGATTGATTAAAAGCTGGAATGTACCCGCAAACTGCTCTCTCCCTGGAAACTAGGTTGGTTTCCACGTAAGAGGCTGGTGAGTCAAGCATGCTGAGTACAATGCCGGCAGGGAGGAGAGCGTGCTTACCAACTCTGACCAACTGGAAGACGAGGAAAATCAAAGACAAAACCAAATCCCGAAATCATGGGGCTTCTTTGTCAAGGTGCTGGTGTCTCTGCTGGGAGAGGCAGAGGTGGAGTCATTGAGCCTGGTTCGGGTTCCTTTCTAGTCCACTGGGGCTTTGTCCAGCAGCCTCTGGGGTGATGTTGGCTGTGGTCTGCAGGGGAATCGCCACCAGGGAGGATAGAAGATGGGACTTTTCACGGGCTGGCTCCTGGGGATGTGGATGCTGGGAGGTCAGAGACTGGCCTGAGCCGGCATGGGCTGCTCTGTTTGCAGGATGCAGGAGACCCTACCCCCTCAGGTGGTTAGTGTGGCTGTGAGGACGTGAGAAGGTCCTGGGGTTGGTGCGGGGGGCATCTGCTGACTGCAGGAGGAAGGGACATGACTGACCACCCTCAGAAAGGGAGTTTTTAGAGGGGTGGATGGTCGATTGCCATATTAGTTTGCTAGGTCTCCTTGATTCCATACTTCTGACCCCCAAACTGGCTCAACCTAGTGAAAGGTATTATCAGTCCTATAGTGCTGGAGTCCAGAAGTCTGAAATGAGGGTGTGGGGAGAGCCATGATCTCTGTGAAGTCACCAAGGAAGGATCTGTTCCAGGCCTGTCTCCCAGCCCGCAGTGGTTCCCTGGCTTGTGGCAGCGTGACTCCAATTTTCCATGGCCTCCTCCCACTGTGCATGTCTGTCTCTGTGTCTAAATCTCCTCTTTTTATAATGGGACCAGTCATATTGGATGAGGGCCCACCCATATGACCTCATCTTAACTAACTCCATCGGCAACCACCCTATTCCCAAATAAAGTCACATTCTGAGGTACTGGGCATTAGGACTTCAACATGCGAATTGGGGGGGGGGCACAATTCAACCCCAACAAGCACCGAGGAGCACTTGTGGGGCCCCTAGTAGGCCCTGGCCAGGCCCTGGCCCTGTGTGGGTGATCCTAGATACTCTCTGGGCTGCTGTGCCCCCTGTGCAAAGCCAGAGGCCCTGAAGTTCCCCATAACGCCCTGTTGGGTCCTGCCTTTCCCTCATGCTGTCCCCTTTGCCAGAATGACCCCTTCCCTGCTTTTCTCTCTGCTTGCCTCACTTCCATGTGTCCTTGCGTCCCCTGCTCAGGAGGAGTCACCAGCAAAGTTGCCTGCGCTCTGGTCCCGTTATGGCTCCTTGAATCAATGCACATATCGCACTGTCTTGTAATTATTTATTACATGTGTGTCATTGCACACCTACCCCTCTTTGCAGGCAGGGTCTGTGACTCCTCCACTTCTGTGTCTTCAGTGTCTGCCTAGGCCTAGGCCCGTGGAAAGGTCTCAAATGATCATCCAGTGTAGGAGCTAGTAGACCTGAGAAGTGGCAGGTGTGGGGACAGATCAGTCCTAAAAACAAAGGCTGGGGATACTATCAGGACTCTAACCAGGAGGTCCTAACACACATGAACAAAAAGTATACATATTACGTGCATACAGTTCAGTGGGTTTTCACAAGCTGAACACACAAGCACCCAGATCAAGAAACAGAACATTAGCAGCACCCCCTGCCCAGGACCCTCCTGGGACCCCCGCTTCCTGAATTCTGTCTCCACAGATTAGTTCGTTGGCCTGTCGTTGAACTTGATATCAATTGAATCATGGAGTTGGTGCTTTTTTTGTATCTGGGTTCTTTTGTTCTTCTTTACATTTTGGGGGCTTATTAATGCTGTTGTAGGTTTTAATTTGTTTATTCTCCCTGCTGTGCGATATTCCAGTATGTGACTATGCCATAATTTGCATGTCTAGTCAACTGCTGGGAAGCATTTAGGTGGCTTCCAGTGTGGATCTATTGTGAGTAGTGCTGCTCTGTACTTCTGTGTGCTTCGTACTGTTGGTGAACGTCTATGCACGTTTTGGTTGTGTTTATACCTGTGAGTGACGTCCTGGGTCATAAGGCAGGCACATGTCCAGTGGTCCTGGAGGTGAAAATCTTGATTTTAAAGAGTGTGATGATGAAAGCAGACTAGGGGTAACGAGGGATGGAGGGCATTAGGAGTAAGGCAGGTTGTCAGAGAACTTGGGGAGATTGTCAGCCAAGGGGCAGAGAAGCCAAATGATAGAAACTGGGTGAAATAAAGCGCTTTCTGTGTATCTATGGGATGGATCGTATAGGGGACATTGGAGGACAAAGACTGGAACGGGGTTTAGAGAATTTAGAGAATTTAGAGAATTAGAGAGTTAGAGAATTTAATCACTGGTATAGCCTTGGTCAGTGGGGGCTTCTCAGGGCCTCCTGATTTCGAGAAGTGGGGCTTAACTCCAGAGGAAGTCAGCCTTCCAACACGGACCTGCCAGTGTGTCTGGCTTTCCAGAGCCTCTGCCTGGGAAGCAGCCACTGCCATCCAGCTGGCAGTGGGCTGGGGAGCCATGGGCTGGGGACAGCAGAAACCCAGGCTATTTCTGTACCTGATAGTAAAGCTCTATGTCTGACATACGCAACGGTGAGGGCCTGTACCTGGGTGTGTCTGACAGCAAAGTGAGGGCCTGTACCTAGGCGGGGGGCCGGGGGGCAGTGGTCCTCGTGACTTACTGGGTGCACTGGCCAGGATGCTCACTCCAGTGGCTCTCTCCAGCCTACAAGCTGCCCAGAACGACCAACCGAGGGAAGAGAAGGAAGGCCTCTGCGGCCTTCTCTGGGATTAGGACTTTGGCCACGTGTTCTCAGGGTCCTGACCAAGCCAACAATGTCCCCATTTTTCATCCCGTCTCTTCCAGAATGGCAGCAAAGACAACTCTCTGGACATGCTGGGCACGGATATCTGGGCTGCCAACACCTTTGATTCCTTCAGGTAAGCCTTTCTTCCTCTTGTCTGTGGCATATGCCTCTGGCTGGGACCCCAGGTCTTGTCCTTATAGAAGCCCCATGGGGTCTTTGGAAGTTGAGTAAATGTTGAATGTTCTTTGATCAAGAAGTGGAGAGAAACGAAGAGGGGGTGAAGTAGCAAGGATGAGGCACCTGAGGAAGGAGGTCAGAGAGAGAGAGAGAGAGAGAGAAAGATCAAAGGAAGGAAAATGAGAGGAGACCATCCAAGAGGAGGAAGAGGAGGCAGAGAGAGGGTTGAGGGGAAAGAGAAGACAGACACTAACAGTCTAACCACAGGGGAGAGGGAGAGAAGGCAAAGGGATGGACTGACTAGTGGTTGGAAGAGCAAAGGAGAATGGCACATGGTGGACACCAGGCCACCCATGTGAGAGCCGGGGACAGACGGCTGTGGCTGCAGATACTTCCCTTCACCTGAGGTCGTAGGGTTTGGAGGCCGGGGGGTGGCCGTAGAGAGGTCTGGAGGAAGGAAAGGTGGTCAGTAGCTCAGATTCTAGAAGGTTCCTGAAGGGCCAGGTCGGAAGAACAGGTATTGGCCAGGGTTCCTCAGTATGAGGAGATGGTGCCCCTGAAAGGTTTGCTAATGGGTGCCTACCATATGTTCACTCCCCTGGGGAGTGACGGCTTGGGGCTCTGGATGGGCAGTGGCCCTTTAGCTCCCCTCCGCCCCTGGCCTTGGAGCTGGCCAACGCTGGGCGTGCTCCAGGCACATCCGTGGCTCAGACTCAGGCTTTCCCAGAATGGAAGCACCTTTGTCTCCTGGGTCTGGGACTTTGTGGGGCTCAACCTCCCACCCCACTGACTTGCCTTATGTACCTCAGAGCTGCCTTGCCACCATTTTGAGCTGCCATCGTGACAGATGTTTGGCCTCCTTTATTTCCAGCCTTCCGGAAGGAAGCTCTGAAGTGTTTGGGGGGGCCTCCGTGGAGCAGGCATCAGACTGACATGCATTGCTGTACAGCAGGGTTGAGGAATGGGGAGCCTCCTGCCCCACTATCTGAACACAGAGCTGACACCGCCAGCTCCATTCTGAGGGAGGGGTCTCTGTCGACCCTGCCCTCGGCTGGTGGGTGTCCTCCCCAGCCTGCCCACCTCTTTGTGAAGACGCTCCCTGCCAGGCTTGTGCCCAGCTGTCTGGTGCCATGGGTAACTGGGCTGGTCTCCCCCTTGCCTCACATTTCTCACCTTTTCTCGCCCTCTAGTGGTGCCACCTGGGACCTGCAGCCCGAAAAGCTGGACTTCACGCAGTTCCACCGGAAGCTGAGACACACGCCCAAGCCGACCCTGCCACACATCGACCGGGAAGGGTAAGGGGTGACCAGGGGCTTTTATACAGGGGTGGGTAGGGTTACAGCTGTCCCGGGGCAGAGAGGGGCCCTTCCCTGGGCGGGCAGGCATCTCTGCTGCACTGGGAACACACAGGTGGCTGGTGTCCGGAGAGGCTCTCCACCCACAAGTTCCCAGGGGACATTGGTGCTGCTGGTACAGGGGCCCCACTTTGAGAACCCCTGGTGTAGTGTTTGATTTTATACCGGGTTGTCTCATCTTCTCAAGTTTATTTTGGAGCGAGAGCGCGTACACATGTGAGTTCGAGCAGGGCAGGGGCTGAGAGAGAGGGAGAGAGAGAATCCCGCAGGGTCCGTGCTATGGAGCCCAGCACGGGCGGGGCTCAGTGTCACAAACCACAAGACCCTGACCTGAGCCCAAACCAACAGCCGAATGCTCAACCCACTGAACCAACCAGGCGCCCCCCACATTAACCATTTTAAAGTGTTCAATTGCGTGTCATTTCATATTTTCATAATAGTGTGTAACTATCCCCTCTAGGTAGTTCCAAAATATTTTCAACCCCCCCAGAATAAAATCGATGTCCCCTAAGCGGTGACTCTCCATTTCCCTCTTATTCCTGGCAACCACCGATCTGCTTTCTGTTTCTGTGAATTTCTCTCTTCCGGTTATTTAGATGAGTGGGATCATATGTGGCCTTTTGGGCCTAGCGTCTTTCACTCAGCATAAAATTTTGAGGTTCGTCCACACTGTGGCGTGTATTTCATCATGTGGGTCTGTCACTCTTTGTCCATCCATTCATCTGCTGATGGGCGTTTGAGTTTTTTCCACTTTGGCTATTGTCAATTATTCTGCTATGAACATTCACGTGCAAGTGTTTGTTGAGTCCCTATTTTCAACTCTTCCGGGTAGGTGCCTGGGAAATGGAATTGCTGAGTCACATGGTCCGATTCTGACACCAGTTCTGATGTGTGTGGGGTTTTTTCCATCGCCACCAAGCAGTTTTCTGATGCCAGTGGAGTGTCCCACGATTCAACTCCACGCTGACACCATCGACCTAGAAACAGCATCAGACCCCCCAGGTTGAGGGCTCAGTCCTACAGATCGACCCCTCTCCCCATTGCAGACGCCAGCCCAAAGTCCAGTCTGTCACCTGTGCTTCAGATGTCAGACTGTAGATTGGGGGTTCCAGCGACGCCCCCCCCCACTCCCTGGGCTCTATTAATTTGCTAGGGAGGCCACAGAAGTCGGGAAGACATGGTACCCGCTAGATTACTAGTTTATATCAAAGGATAGAACTCAGGAATAGCCAGATGGTAGAGATGCATCAGACAAGGGATGGGGAAAGGTGCCAACTGCCATGCCCTCTCCAGAGTGCACTCTTCCAGAATCTCCTGTGCTCACCAACCCGGAAGCTCTCCAAAGCCCCTCCTTTGGTTTTGGTTTTTGTTTTCATTTTTTTTTTTTTTTTTTTTTGGTGGCTTCATTACACAGGCATGATTGAGCAAATCATTGGCCATTGGCCAATGATTGAATCTCTAGCCCCTCTCCCCTCCCTGGAGTTGAGAATTGGGACTGAAAGTTCTAACCCTCCAATCACATGATTGAACCGGCTCCCTCCCTTAGATTCCCTAGGTGGGTTTTCAACAGTCGCCTCATTAACATAACAAAACGCAACTTTGTCTTCTGTCCTCACTTAGGAAATTCCAAGGATTTGAGGAGTTCTATACTAGGACTGGGGACAAAGACCAAATATAGCTTGTATGAGTCACAATATCACACATGGTAATTCCATGTCTTAAGTTTTTGTGGAACTATTTCGCCAAACTATTTAGCACAGAGGCTGAATGTCTTATATTCCCACCAGCAGTATACGGGGCTTTTCTACATTTTTGTCAACACTTGCTGTTCTCCTTTTCTTTCTTAGACTGATGGCTTTTACTTTTCCTTCCAGTCCCTACCTGTCCACTCTCACCTCCCGTCACTTCACATCTAAACATGACTGATATTGTTGGCTGTATTAAACATAACTGCGTCTCACCTGCTCCCCACCCCACCCTAGTGGGCACCCCCTCTCTGAGCACCCTGCTCCCACCTGCGCAGAGTCATGAACAAAAAGCCTGGGGAGGGAGAGGCTCTTGTCTCTATTGTACAGTTGGGAGAAACGCATTTCAGACACGCCCAGGAAGAGCCATGATTTAAGGCCTTCTGACGCCATCCAAGGCCCCGGTCATCACACCAGAGTATCCGTGAATCAGTTTAACCCCCTTAAACTTTCATGCAAAATCATGCGTTTGTGTATATTTTTCTGGGGAGAGACCCACCACGTGCTTCATACTCTCCCAGGGGACCCCAGCCTCTCACCACGGCTCCTTTTTCCATCGTCCTGTCTGTGTGGGATCTGCTAGAATTCCCGAGGTCACTTTTCCTTGGGTGGAGAGGGGAGATGGCCTTCAGCATGGAGGGACCCTGTTGGAATGAGAGCATAGGTGAACGCTGGCCTCCCCAGGTTCCTAGGGGATCCTGGGTTCAGCACCCGGTGGCCTCCTTGTGGTTAAGGCAGGAACTGTGTCACCCTCAGAGTCCAGCCATGCTGGGGATGCACTCCACGTGCCCAGCCACTGCAGCATCCCTCGGAAGCAGGGTACCTCTCGGTTGCCAAGGCTTCCCGCAGCCCATGTTTCCATGGAGGGACAGAAATCAGAGAAAGCTGTTGCCTTGGAAACGCTGTAGGAAGCAGTGACTCAGCTGGTCTGTAGCAACCTTTTGCCCTCTGTACCTGCAGTCCTCCCAGGGAGCTCTGAACCCCAGAGGACAGGTCTTGGGGGACAGCAGCCCTGCCTGCACAGCCCCCTGCTGCCCCCAGGAGCTGCTGAGGTGAGGATAAAACGCTGCGCCTGTGCTGTGCTAGGCTGGCGTATAACGCATGCTTGGAGCTCAGGGCAGCTGGGAGTCCGGAAGTGGGGGGATAGCACACAGGACCTGGGGGAGAGGGCGTCAGCTGTTCCATTCGGCCCACAGTCCCCAGCTTTCTCCTCTCCTGTTGCCAAGGTGCATATGAAATACAGACGCAGGCCATTGGTACCTTCACGGGCCAACCTGTAGTTAAAAGGTGGTTGGATGTTTCCAGAGGTTGCTCTGCATCTTTGTCTGCAGCCCAGCACATCAAGAGGCTGGGGTGGGGGTGGAGGGTAGGGGCAGAGGGGGTAAGAACTCTCTTTCTCCACGTGTCCTTCCCACCTTCCTTCTACCCCTTCCTCCCCAGCTCCACCTCCTGGCCTTCTAGCTCCATATTCCCCCTTTACCCATCCCCTTTACACCCCCACCCCCCTCCAGTGGCAGGAATGCTGACATCCCAGCTGGCAACATACATGGGCTTAGCTCCAGGCCATTGCCCCGCTACCCTCTGCCCAGGACATTCTCCAGGATTCTCTGCTTAGCCAGCTCATGACCCACCTTCCTCCTGCCCCAGATGGTTCTGGATGCTTCTGGATGTTCTGGGCAGCACTCCTCTGGGTTCAGTCTATGCCCTGTTTACACTGGGGTAAAGCCCAAGCCAGAGCCCACGCAGAAGCTCTTGTCAAAAGGGGGGTATAGATGGCATCCTCCTGCCCTCTTGCACTCCAGCCTTGGTGGGTTATGTGGCCACCCCACCTCCTCTGTCCCTAAGTCTTTCATAACACTTATCTCATGCTGCCCCCTACTGGTGGTCACCGCCTTGTCAGTTGAGCTTAGGACGTGTTTCCGAAGAGCTGTTGCGTTCTGGAGGACAGGAACCACAGCAGATTTATTTTCCATGACTCCCAGGGAGGTTGACAGGGCCCAAAACACAAGAGATGCTCGGCAAATATTGAACAAATAAATCCTCTAAATTTTGAGAGTCGCCTTAATGCTGCAGCTGGAAAATGCTGGGGCCGTCACACTGGGCAGCCCTCACCGTGTCTGGGTCCATAGTCACACCAATGAGAGCAGTGATCACTGATCCATCCTGGGCACTGTTCCAAGTGCTGGCCTCGTGTTATTGAAAACTCATCACAACCTAGGGAGGTAGGAGTGTTATCTTCACCTAGACAGGTGGGGAAACTAGGAGGCACAAAGAAATGAGCAACTTACGTGAGCCTGGGTCAGCTCCAGAGTCTAGGCTCTTAATCCTTCCCTGGGGCAGCAATTAACAGTAGTAGCCGTAAAATACTAACAAAAGAGTAACAGTAATGCTAGTAAGATAGTTGTAAACAGGACTAGTACTGGCAGAAGTAGTCCTCGTGGAACTAATATATTTACCTTATTACTTACTTTACTATGCTTGCATGCCATTATTACCCATATTTACCATTAAACATGGTATGTAAATATGGATGTGCCTGTGTGTGCACAGGGTGCACATGGGTGTGCCTGTGTGTGCGTGTGTGTATATCAGCTACATTAATTTCATCCTCCTACCACCCCATGATGTTATACACTACTAATGATCTCCATTTGACAAGTGGGAAAACCGAGGTCCGGAGAGGTTAAGTGACTTGCGTAGGGTCGCCCAGTTAGTAAGGGACATAACTGGCGTTCCAGCCTGGCAGTCTGATTCCAGAGTCTGCACCTTAAGTATGCAGAAGACATGGGTGCTCGATGGCGAGTTGGGGTCAGCGTCTCTGGCCTGTTGGTATGTCTGCCCACAGAGGGCGTAAAGACAAAGCATCGGTATCTGAGTGGGCTTGCTGGACTGGCCCAGAGTCAGGCCAAGGAGGGAGAAGTCCCTGTTGCGGGCCTGTGTGACCTCAAGAAAGTTGCTTGGTCTTTCTGTTCACTCATCGCCCCTTTGGTGTAATGGGGCGAGATGATGAGGTTTTGCAGGAGCTGTGACGGGTTTTGGGGTATTCATCAACAAGGAGCTTATTAGCGTCTTTGCCTGGAAGGGTCGAGGGGAAATCTGGTACCTCTGTCACCTCCCTGGGGGGTCGGATGTCACCTTAGTGCCCCCTGCCTCTGGACTGCTCCCAGAATGCCCGCCTGCACGAAGTCCTTTGTTCTGCAGGCAGGGCCCGTGTTGCCAGGCCTGGGGAAGGAAAGCATGTTTCTCCAGAGCTGTTTGCTCTGGGTGGGACAGGCTGATCCTACAGGCCTGGAGGTGGCAGGGCCGGGTGTCTCCTGGCCATCCCTGCCCTTCCTGCTCGGCAGGCTGGGGTAGGATGCGTGAACGTGCCGACTCCTCAATGCCTTTCTGTCTTTTCTGGCCCAGGTGTGGAAAAGGGAAGCTAGAAGACGGGGACGGGATCAACCTGAATGACATTGAGAAGGTCCTCCCGGCCTGGCAGGTAGGTGCAGGAGGAGAGTCTCCAACCTTCCAGCCAGGTCCCAATCTTCAGCCTGGGCACAGCCTGGGCACCCGCTTAGCCCCTTCCTCCAGCAGGGTGTAACTGGATGTACTGCGGTGGGAGGGAGGCAGGGGTGGGTGCCTGACGAGGCCCAGGGCGTCCCATCGTGATGTGTGTGTGGTGGCACGCTCTCTGCACTTGGTGGCGGGCCTGACATCCCCCAGAGGTGAAATGGGGCCATGCTGTGGCAACTCGGCGCACTTGTCCAAGTTTTTTGTCCCTTGACCTGAAATCTCTGCCGGTGTGGCCTCCCGCGGTGTGTTCCTGGGACGGGCAGGGCTGCTGGGATTGCCAATGTGGTTGGGGCTATTTTTAGGCTTTTGAAAAGTGGAGATGTCCTGCCAGCCTCCAGGTGTCTGCTGTGCTTGCTGATTTTGTCATCGACTGGGCTCCTTTCCCTGGATCGAGCCTGGCTCCGGGACAGTAGGATTCACTCAGCAAAGAGACAGCAAATCTGGGTCTCGAGATGCTTCTGGTGCTGGTCTTTGGGCAGAAACAGTGGGAATCTAGCTGCATCCGAGTATGGGGGTGGGGCCTGCCACAGCAGAGTGAGAGTCGCCCTCCTAGGTGACAGAGCCTGCCTGGTCAGGGACCTGCCACCACACTCACCACGTCACCCTGTCCTTTTCTCTACTGAACCTCATGCCATTTCATCTGCTCCCATGGCTCACCAAACTCTGCCTATTTTTTTTTTTTTTAAGTCTTCTCTGTGTGTTTCATTTCGGATACTTTCTATTGCTGTGTCTTCAAGTTCACTAGTCTTTTCTTGCAAAGTCCAACCCTACTGTTAATCGCATCCAGTGTATTTTTCATTTCGGATGTTGTCTTGTTCATGTCTAGAAGTTCAGTTTGGATCTTTTTTTCCTCTCTCTTCTTCATGTTCCTGCTTTCCCCTATCTCCTTGAGCATATAGAATCGATTTATAATGACTTTTTTAAGGTCTTTCTCTACTAATTCGGTCACTCATGTCATTTCAGTGTCTACTTCTATTAATTGATTTTTTTCTCTAGATATAGGTCATATTTTTCTTTGCATGCCTGGTGATTTTATGTCAGATACCAGGTATTAGGAATTTTACATTGTTGGGTGCCTGAGTTTTGTTAGTATCCATTTAAATATTTTGGGCATTGTTCTGGAACACAGTTAAGTTACTTCAGAACAGTTTGATCTTTTCACAGCTTGCTTTTAAAGCCTTTGTTAGGTGGGGAGCCTTTTGTCTGGGACACATTTTGATCCACTACTGAGTCAATACCCTTCTGAGATTGCTACTGAGAACCTTGTGTATTAGGAGGTGTTTCTACCTCATCTGCTGGGAACTATTTCTAGCCTTGTATGATCTCAGGGGATGGTTCCATCTATTCCTTTCAGAAGGTTTTCTACTGGCTCTGGAAGTTTCCTCGTACACATGCACAAATCAGTGCTCAGCCAAAGACTCAAGGGTCTGCGGATTTCTGGATTTCTCTTCTCTGGTGTCCTGCCTTGCAAATTCTCGTTGTCTCAGACTCCCTGAATTTTAAACTCTATCCCCTTAACTCATTGAGACCACTAGGCTCTCTATGTGTTAAGACTGGAAACCCTCTTTCAGGCACCAGGCTGGGACATACATAGGGTTCACCTCATTACAAAGGGAAATGTGGTGGCTTAATGGTGGAGAAACCTGGAAGAGCCTAATTTGACCCTATGGTGAGGTTAACATCATTAGTGACAGGTTGGGTAGGCACCATGTGCTGTCTGATGTGCCGCATGGAGAAAACCCGGCACCCTTTCTGGGGTTTTCCTGCCGAGAAAGCACAGCCTGAGCCTGGTCGTAAGGAAACAAATGTAGGGAGCATTCCCTAAAACTTGGATAGGAAAGACAGGAAAAGACTGTGGAATCTTCCAGGTTGGAGGGGACTAAACAGACAGACTACATGCAATATGTGTTCTTCGCTGAGATCCTGGACCAGAAGACTTTGTTGGATGGTTAGGGAATGTGAATGGGGTCTGTGGGTGGGGCGGTAGTGTTACCTGGGCATCAGTGTCCTGACTTGAAGGGCTGTATGATGGTTATATAGGCAAGTGCCCTTGTGTTGGGGAAATACACACTAGAGTACTTGAGGGATATGGAGCTTCATGTCTGCAGCCTGTCCTCGAATGTTTTGAAAAAGAAAAAAAATAATGAGTATGTAGATGCATAGCTGTGATGAAGGGCAAACGTGGTGAGTAGTAAGTCTGGGAATCTGAATGAGGAGCGGAGGGAAATTCTTTGTACTGTCCTCACAACTGTCCTATACATTTGAGAGACAAAAGAATCAATATCCTCAGCCACGGTGTGTAGGTCAAATAGCTATAGGGGCGCCTGGGTGACTCAGTGGGTTAAGCACCTGACTTCAGCTCAGGTCACGATCTCGCGGTTTGTGTATTCGAGCCCCACATCGGACTCTGTGCTGACAGCCCAGAGCCTGGAGCCTAATTCGGATTCTGTGTCTCCCTCTCTCTGCCCCTCCCCCGATCATGCTCTGTTTCTCTCTCAAAAAGCAATAAACGTTAAAAAGTTAAAAAAAAAGAAATTACCACTGCTAATGTAAAGCTAGCTTTGGTAGGGGCGCCTGGGTGGCGCAGTCGGTTAAGCGTCCGACTTCAGCCAGGTCACGATTTCACGGTCCATGAGTTCGAGCCCCGCGTCGGGCTCTGGGCTGATGGCTCAGAGCCTGGAGCCTGTTTCCGATTCTGTGTCTCCCTCTCTCTCTGCCCCTCCCCCGTTCATGCTCTGTCTCTCTCTGTCCCAAAAATAAATAAAAAAAAAAAACGTTGAAAAAGCTAGCTTTGGTGCAAAAGACAAAAGGGTAAAGTACTCAATAATTACTATTACTGCTCCATTCCTAAATGTTTACGGCATTCATTATTGAGAGGGAGACTATATTTGAGAGCCACAGATCCAGGGGAGGATCCCGATTCCCCCTGCCCTAGGTGAGGTGCTGAGCCCTCGATGGCCTTTGAGCCAGCAGCCTGTGGCATCCTGGCTGGAAAGGTAACAGGTCTGACCATTTTTTTCCTATTTGATGCCTGTCCCCTCGCTCCCTGGGGAGCAGAGCAAAGCAGAGGGCCTTTCGTTCCTGCTCAGAGGGCAAGGAGGGCTGGGCCCGTGGCTGGCGGGGAGGGGCAGCAGAGCTCAGGGGTTAAGGGTTAGTGTCTTGACCCCAGACGCGGATCTTAGAGAATCCTGGCCCTGCCATGGACTAACCAAGGAATCGAGCTAGTTACTTACCCTCACTCTGCCTCGGTTTCCCCCTGTGTCAAATGAAGATAATGACAGGATCCACCTCATGGGGTTGTTGCAGAAGATTGAGTACCTGAGTTCATGTGAAGCTTTGGGAAAAATACCTGGTGCATAGTAGGTGCTCCCTCCCAGGGAGAGGGGGCGGATCCCCGTACCGCATCCCCACCCTGTGTACCTTTCCTAAGTGGCATCCTGGGTGTGGTGGTGCAGAAAGATTGCACTAGAAGTCGGGAGGATCAAGCTGTGGACCTCTGCCCCAGAAGCGCTGCTAAGCATGGGGAGTGGTGGTGGGGAGACTGGAGAAGCAGGCTCAGGGGCCACTACTTAGACTCGCCCAGGACTGCTCTGCCGGCATCTCTAACCCAGTCTACTGGGAACGGTTTCTCTTGAGGAAACGGTTCTACTCCTTGACAAATTGTGAAAATCCTCAGGCCAGGGTTCCCCTCAGGTTTCACGTTCTAGGCTTTCTCTCTTCCAGGAGCGGTACATCAGCAGGCACTCCTAGTTCTCGAGGGCTACGTGTGACACTTCAGCTCTTAGGGGCTGCTGGTGGTGGAAGCCTTCACCCCTTGCCTGTCTCCGTTTTCAGTGTGGAGCCACACAGCAGTAGCTCTCTGATTCTCGCGTGCACACGTGCCACTTTGAGTCAGCTTTGTGCCCAGAAAACGGTCAGCAGCGTAAGTCTCTACACCCACGGCTATTGAACATTGACCGCACATCAGATTCACCTAGGAAGCTTTTACATCCACATCCTCCTGGCCCTACCTAGACCCACTGCATGAATTATCTACCGCTGCATAGTAAATAGCTCAACATCTAGCAGCTTAAAAAACACACACGGAGGGGCGCCCGGCTGGCTCCGTCGGTTAAGCGTCCAACTTCCGCTCAGGTCATGCTCTCATGGTTCATGGGTTCGAATCCCGCGTCGGACTCTGTGCTCAGAGCCTGGAGCCTGCTTCGGATTCTTTGCCTTCCGCTCTCTCTGCCCCTCACCCGCTCGCACTCTGTCTCTCTCTCTTTCAAAAAATAAACACTAAAGAATTAAAACACACACACACACACACACACACACACACACACACTGATTACCACAACATACTTTCAGAGGGCCAGGGATCTGGGAGGAGCTTGGCTGGGGTTCTGGCTCAGGGTCTCTCCTGGACTTGTAGTCAGGCTGACGGCCAGGGTTGCAGCCATCTGAAGGCTTGACTGCGGCTGGAGGGCCTCCTTCCATCCTGGCCCCCTCACATGGCTCCTTCACTTCCACCTTGGTTGTTGGCAAAAGGCTTCAGTTCCTTGCCACGTGGACCTCTTCATAAACTGCTTGAGTGTCCTCACACCCTGACAGCTGGCTTCCTCCAAAGCAAGTGATCTGAGAGAAAGAGAGAGAGAGAGAGAGAGAACGAGAACAGGTGAGAAGGGCGAGCATCCAACACAGAAGTCCCGATCTTTTATAACGTAATCTCGGAAGTGACGTGCTATCCCTCTGCCACATGCTATATGTCGGTTGCACACACCGGTGCAGAAGGGACCACACAAAGGTGTGACTATGAGGGGGCAGGGATCATTGCGGCTGGTGACCACGTCTACTGAATCATACCCAGGAATCTGTATTTTTTTTAGAGCATCACAGCACACTCTGCACTCTTATCAGAATTATCAATAAGAGTTGAAATCCTAGTTATGGCTGACGATGCTCATGACTTGACCTCTTCTTGGGTGTTTGTATTTCATACGGGTACCGTTAGGACAAGGCTGACAGACTTCCTGATCCCCAAACAGAGCTCTGGTGGTAGAATCTGAGGCCCTCGGAGTGCACATTGGGATGACTTCTCTGAGTTTTCCTAGTGTTCTTCAAAGCCCCTCACAAACAGAGCCGGCTGGTTGAGTTGTCCATCTTTGGGTCCTGAGGTCAGCTAACCCAGCTATTGGCATTTGGGGTGGGACAAATCTTAACTGGATGAAACTGTCCAACGCAATGTAGGATACTCAGTGTTCCTAGCCCCAGACGCTGAATGCTCGTCACTGGGGAGGGGTGACCAACCATGGTGATCACCAAAAATATTTCCAAATACACTGTGCACCCAGTGGGAGACCACTGAAGGGGAGAGAAAGCCGACCCATAGCCTGAGGACCCCCAGACCTCCCACAGAGGCTTGGGCCTGAGCAGAGATGAGTGGGCTACATACGCTGTTTTTGACAGAAGTCAGTTTGAGGAGTAGAAGGAAACCTACATTAGGTACCCTCATGCAGTTAACCTCAGCCGCGGCTCAGTAGCGAACCTCAGTAGTTAACCTTATCTGAAGTTCCGCTTTCCTCGGTCCGTTACCCGGGGTCAGCTTCGGCCAGGAGCAAATGATCCTCCTTCTGCTGTGTGGTCAGGAGGTCAGTGGTGGCCTACCACTCTGTCACAGCCACCTGCGTCATTCGTGTCGCTTCATGTCACCACGCAGGGGTCTTATCACCACCTGTCCTCAGAGGGAGGGTGAGTACAGGACAGTGAGATATGTTGAGAGAGACCCCACATTCACATAACTTTATTACAGATATGGGTTTTTTTTAATTTTTAGAAAATATTTTTATGTATTTTTGAGACACAGAGAGACAGAGCATGGGCAGGGGAGGGGCAGAGAGAGAGGGAAACAGAATCTGAAGCAGGCTCCAGGTTCTGAGCTGTCAGCACAGAGACCGACGTGGGGCTCGAACTCACAGACTGTGAGATCATGACCTGAGCTGAAGTCGGACGCTCCACTGACTGAGCCACCCTGGCGCCCGTTTTTTTTTTTTTTAATGTTTATTTTTGAAGGAGAGGGGGACGGAGTGTGAGTGGGGAGGGGCAGAGAGAGAGAAACACACACACAGAATCTGAAACAGGCTCCAGGCTCTGAGCTGTCAGCACAGAGCCCGACGCGAGGCTCGAACTCACAAACCGCAAGATCATGACCTGAGCCAAAGTCAGACGCTCAACCGACTGAGCCACCCAGGTGCCCCTATTACAGATATTGTTATAATCATTCTATCTTGTTGTTGTTGCTACTCTCTTACTGTGCCTCATTTGCAAATTAAACTTTATCATAGCGCATACGTATGCCCAGGAAAAAGTGTGTGTGTGTGTGTGTGTGTGTGTGTGTGTGTGTGTGGTTCAGTACTCTCTGAGGTTTCAAGGCTTTATAAGTCATCATCGGGGTCTTAGAATGTATCCCTGGTGGATGAGAGGGGACTACTTTCTTGCCTCCCCACCTCACCAGGAGGAAAACAGAATAAAGGGAGAGACTGGCCTGCAGATCACTGCTTACCTGGCCTCCATTTCCTCCACCCCACAAAAGAAGCATTAGACTTGCAGCCCGCTGTCTCCTCAGCATCTCCCCACACGATAGAGGCCCAGGGTACCATCCCTGATCAAACTCCTTGTATATAGGAGCCTTTGTGATTTGCTCCGGCCCACCTGTGCCTTGCCCAGGTCAGAGTCCTTGTTCCTTGTTGGGGGAAGTCTGGGCTCTCTCCCTGCAGGCTTCACCTCCCTCCTCAGTGCCCCTCCAGGAGTTGTTCCCTGGGACCTGAATGATGGCTGAGCATGGGGCAGAGCACCCCAGTGGTCCCCCCAACTTCATGACTGTTGTAGATTTCCAGGGAGCTCCGGCTTCTCTCTCACTGGGAGTTGCACACGGGGTACTTGTCACCGTGAGTGATCTTAGGTAGGAGTGCCTCAGCCAGCTCAGATTCTGACACCTGGGTACCTGGCCAAACTTCCCTCCAGTCAAAGCTGAGGACCCTATCCCTGGTGACCCCACCTGGTCGTATTTCCACAGCGGGACCCTGGGGGACCCCTACTGCTGAGACTTCTGGGGCCGAGCCCCTGGAGGCACCCAAGGACCTGGGAGCAAGGCAGACAGGTGTCCACCTCTTCCGGGTATAGTTCTGCACCCATAAAAGTCACTTTGTTGGTTCATAAGGGCCGATGCTGGTGATACGGACTGTCCCTAAGGTCTGCCTCCCTGGAGCGGTAGCTGAGGGGGAGGGTGGATCGTAGCATCCACAAACACCTGGCAGCCCCCAGGGAGCTGAGGCTGGCGTTGTTCCCCCACACTTCTGACTGGGGGAGGGCAGCTGGGGGCTCTGAGTGCAGTGACATGGGTTTGGGGGGTCATCAGTCATCGTTCTAGGTGGTAAAGCCATAGGGCAGGGCAGAAGCTCACACAGTTGGACCTAGAATGGAGTCCTGGGGGGTCCCGCGTGCATTTTGGGGCTCTCTGTTGGGAACTGTGTGAGGGTGGAACGGGGTCAGCCGGCCCGCCATGTTGGCAGTGATGGGGTCACCGCAGCGTGGCCCCAACTCAGGAGTGTCAGGAGGCCATGCAGGGACACCGGCTGCACTGACATCTGCTCCCACTAGGGGACACCAGCACACCACTCTGGAGGCTACTCAGTGGGGTTTGCGCTCGCAAGTCCCTTGTCCCAAGCAGCCGAAGGTGTCCTTGCCCCCTTATTGGTGCTCAACATGCACCCATGTCAGAAACATGACCCAGGCCAATGCTCAGGCCATTCCTCCCCAGAACAAGGGAGAGGATGAGGGGATAAAGGAAGTGGTCACACAGAGGTGTAGGGAAGTACCTGTTTGACCCAAACGTGCCCCACTCTGAAAAGGCCTGACATTTCTCGGCGGGTCCTCCCCCTCCCCCGCAGGCCCCTGGGAACACAGGCTGCTCCCAGGCAGGCACGCCCCTCAGCCTCTATCAGCCGCCCAGACAGGGAGGGTGCCTTCCCGTAGAGTGAGGGGTGCAGGCAGCATTCCCTCCACACCAGAAATCTTGACCTGGGCCTGCAGGGGAGGCGCCCACTGGCGTGGGCCTTGGGGCCTCACAAAGCCTTGGCTCCTGCCCTTGGAAGAACAGACGCTGGCAGTCTGCACTGAAGGGAAAGGAGCTCTGTAATCCGAGCCAAGTTAAACTTGACTAAGTTCAAGTTCAAGTTCAAGTGAAAAGCAAGGGAATGGACTCCGAATAGGCCCGAGACCACTGCCCAGACAGCGCCCCAAGGCTCCGTCACCTTGAGCTGTGGTAACGTGCTGAGCAGTTTCTCCTCAGCGGCTCCTCAGGTGACGGAGCACAGGCGACCCCACGGCCTCAGGACCCCGCAGACGTGCTGCCTCCCTGCTCCCTGCGCGGCCCCGGAGGCTTCCATCTTCTACAAAACCCCAGTTGAAAGACCTTGTTCTTGAATTATCCTGCGTCTTGCCCAAGCCTTTCTTGCCATAAGGACATATTGTGATCATTTTTCTCGAATTCTGTCAGACAGACGTGATGTCCACTGCCTTTTGTCCGGCAATAGGAACACATAAACCCAACTTATTTCCCTGCTTGCCTTCCTGTTAGGAAATTTTGAAACTAAATTCTGTGTCTGTCTGCAGTTAATTATGAGCTCACCGTGACCTGGTCAGGTCCCCTGCTTTGATCCTCTGATGACTGACCCAGTTTAGTAGTAGATAATGTAGAATCCCACCATTATGAGGTCAGCATATCACACAGCTGAACAATGAACATTTATTTCTACATCAAGTGGGATTTCGGGCTTCGCAGATGTGCCCGAGTTTCTCCCCTACTGAGGGGCCCAGCAGAGCCAGGAAAGGTGAAGAGGGAGTTCAGGCCTCATGAGCGTGTCCAAGGTGATCTCTTTACATAGGACCCAGAGAGGGGACCGACCAGCCAAATTAGGGGACAGTGAGGCTTGGAGGTAAGCACCCCATCCCCCTGCTTGACCCCAAATAAGGGCAAGATGAGAATCTCTCCCACCTCCCTCCCTCTGAGGGGCAAATGAACTTTGAGAATGAAAATCACCGCTCTCCTGAATGACGACCTGGGTTCCCCCACTCCACTGGGCGCCGGGAGGAATAAAAATGGTGGCACGTGCAAGAGCAGCCTTGTTCCTCCAGCAGGTGGCGCTGTTGCCGTTTGGAAACAGGGCTGGTGGGAAAGGGCCGCCCCACTGGATCGAAGTTGCCGTAGCAGTCCAGTTCCCAGCCCTCCAGATGGGAAGGAGTGACTTTATTGTTCCCTAGAGCTATGCCAGCTCCGTTGCTAAGTCTTCTGGAAACTTCTAGGATATGCTAACTCACAGGCCTAAGGATTATTAAAATAACCCAAGATGCTGAGGAACAGTCATATGAAAGCCAACCCCGCTTGGAACCCCCAGACCCGTCATCCTCACCAAGGGCTACTTCATGTCCCCTCCTGGCCCCACCGGAGGTACGGTCTGACTTCATTCACTGGGTCCACCAGTATTGACTGAGCACCTTTCCGGGGACAGGCATTGTCTTAGCCATGAGATGGACTGAGTTTGAGTGCAGGGGCCAGCTACCTTTCCAGTGGACTGGGACGCGGAATTCTCCTACTGCCCCCTAGGGGAGTCCAACGACAACTACTGCGAACACTTTGCCGAGTGCTTTCCACGCTGTGACAGTGCTGCCTCTTTCTTATCTTGCTTATCCTGACACCACCCTTGGGGAGTGCAAGGTGGTCTCTGGTCAGACGTCACCCTCTCCGTAGGCCTTTGGGACACCTCACCCTCCCCTCCCCCACACACTTGACCCTTCCCCATTGCACTCATCAGGCATTTGGTGCTGGTGCGTTTGCTTTCTTTATTCTGTGGTCGGCATGGTCCCTCTGGGATGTCAGCTCCGCATGGGCACACACAGGTGCTCGTTAAATATTTGGTAAGTGACTGAAAGAGCCCTGACTTGCTCGTGTCCCAGAGGGACTCATCACTACCACCCCCGTCCAGAACCTTGCCTCCTTCCCAGGGGCTCACACGAGTCGAGCACTGCCTGAGTCAGTGTCTGTGTGTATCCTCCCTGAGCTCACGTAACTGCCCTGGAAAGCGTAGGGCCCACCATCGTCACCATATCACAAATGAGAGAATTGAGGTCAAATACGTTGCCCCAAGCCACACGGCTTATAACGGGGGAGCGGAAATTGGAATTCAGGCAGCGCTACTCTTCCGGCACCCCTTCGTAAGGAGTGTCGACAGGGAGGAAGAGGTGCTGGAAAACCATTTTCTATATTCTAGGCGACCTTAGTCACGTACAGCAAGTTAAGGGGGAATGTCATTTCCTTAATAAGCAAGAACAAGAAACTGGATTTCTTTTTTTTTTTCCTCTACTGCCGAAGGCACTAAAAATGGAAAGAGAGAGAGAGAAGCCCCACTGACACCTTTGAAGGAGGAAGAGATATGGTTTTTGCTTTTTTAAAAAAATTTTTTAATGTTTATTTATTTTTTTTTTTAATTTTTTGTTTCAACGTTTATTTATTTTTGGGACAGAGAGAGACAGAGCATGAACGGGGGAGGGGCAGAGAGAGAGGGAGACACAGAATCGGAAACAGGCTCCAGGCTCTGAGCCATCAGCCCAGAGCCCAACGCGGGGCTCGAACTCACGGACCGCGAGATCGTGACCTGGCTGAAGTCGGACGCTTAACCGACTGCGCCACCCAGGCGCCCCTAATGTTTATTTATTTTTGACAGAGAGAGAGAGACAGAGCATGAGCAGGGGAGGGGAAGAGAGAGAGAGAGAGAGAGAGACACACACAAAATCCGAGGCAGGCTCCAGGCTCCAAGCTGTCAGCACAGAGCCTGACGCGGGGCTCGAACTCACAGACTGTGAGATCATGACCTGAGCCGAGGTTGGACACTCAACCGACTGAGCCACCCAGGCGCCCCTACTTTTTTTTTTTTTTTTAATCAGTTTCCAGTGCCCTCCCCCACAATCCCTGCTGACCCAAGATCCTGCAACAGCTCTCGAGGGGGAGTACTTACCTAGGAGACCCCTCCCTCTGTCTCTCTGGCCACCTCCCCCCAACTCCCTCCAGGGCTTCCTCCCTCCGGACAAAAATAGGTGCTCGTACAATAAAGGAGGAGACCAGGAGTTCATTCCATGGTTTCCTGTCTGAGGCCGCCAGGTAGCAAGGCCCATTGGGAAAGGGCAACGTGCTCTCTGCGAGGCAAGCCTATTTTTATTTTTGTTGCTTTTGAGTTTTTATAAAAAGTCGCTACTTTGGGGGGTGCAAACTTCTGTTGGTGACAGCGAGGGAAGTTCCTAGGGCGCAGGCCTCGGCCAAGTCTGGAGTGGGTTCCCACGCAGCCTCAGAGGGGCTGGGACTAGAGGCAGCTTTCTAGCTCCAGGGCGTCCAGGCCACAACTGCCTCCCTTACACAACAGCTTTCATTGTCTAGGACCTTCGACAGGGATGGCAAAGCGACGCACAGAGCAAGTGCAGCCCTCCAGCTGGTTTCTGCAAATAAAGTTTCATTGGCACGCCGACCACCTGAACGCTCACCGTGGCTGTATTTGCACTACAAGGTAGAGTTGAGTAGTTGCCATGAGACCCTACAGCCTGCAGAGCCTAACATATTTACTGCCTGGCCCTTAACCGAAAAAGTTTGCCGAACACTGATCCAGAACATACACAGCAAAAAAGCCTGAGAGTTGGGGCGCCTGGGTGGCTCAGTCGGTTGAGCGTCCGACTTCAGCTCAGGTCATGGCCTCGCGGTTCATGAGTTCAAGCCCCGCATCGGGCTCTGTGCTGACAGCTCGGAGCCTGGAGCCCCTTTCAGATTCTGTGTCCCCCTCTCTCTCCACCCCCACCCCACCCCTGCTTGTGCTCTGTCTCTGTCTTTCAAAAATGAATAAACATTAAAAAATATTTTTTTTTAAAGGCATGAGAGTTAAAATAGCTGGCACGAATCTTGAAGTTCATTCGTTTCTGTCATCTAGGAGCCTTTCGGTTCCATGTACGGGGCATGGTGAAGTTCACCCAAAGCCATTCTCTCCTGGCTTCCGTTTCTTCAGCTATAAAATGGGATCATACGTCTGTCTGACTTATACTGCAAAGCTATACTGAGGGTCAAAATACAAACCAGGCTATATAATGACAGTCTTTATTTACTGAAAAACTGCTCTACATGTATGATGTGGCCTTACTAAGTGGCACGGTGGGAGCTGGAAGCAAGGGCAGAGCTGGTGAGCTGGATAGGCGAGAAACGTGGTCGGGAACCAGCCTACGGGTCCCTTCTGTGATTTGAGGGGCCCACGGGTGGAGATTCAGTTGAGTTTCCCCAGCTCGTTCTAAGACCAAGCTCTCAGAGAACAACCGTCCGTCTGTGTAGGACTTAGGCCTCACCAGCTGTGCCCACCCCACTCCTCACACCTGCTCTGTTGTTACCACCCCGGACCCAGATTTGCTCCCTCTTTCGTGGCCCCATTCACGCTTCCCCTCCTTCATGAAACCGTCCTTGACGAAGCAGACCAGCCCAGTCCTTGGAGACTTCATGGACAGTTGTGAGGTTCTCTGGTTGTTTCTTGCCTCTCCCCGTGTTTGTGCTTCCTGGAGGAGGCAGACCTCAAACTGGGCCTTGGTGGGTGGCCAGGGAGGCCCTATAGAGACTAAAGAAAAGGTATGGCATTCAGGGCTGCAGAAGTAAGTGAGAAATGGTTCAGAAGCAGTAGAGGCCGTGGAGAATGGGGGTATCCAGGCGTCTCGAAGGGACATTTCTGTAAGTAGAGAGACCTATTGGTGCAGGTCCTTGCGACCTTCGGACTTGACCAAGTAGAGACTCAGTTGAATGTTCTTGAGCAGCAAAACGCATGCTAGAAGGAGAATTTAGGAAGCCAAGGGCTAGGGCCTGACCAGTCCTTCTGTTCCCTTCCTGGGATCCACAGGGAATTCCTAGGTTGCATACATCTTTCCTCAGTGACCAGGAAAGGAAATTTTGTTACTTTGTTAGGACAGGCCAGTGTCCCTTAATAGCAGGACTTGCCCCTCTAGAGAGGTCATCTGGTCCATGTCCTGCTTTGGGCCAGACCATGTCCAGAGTCCTTTGCTGAGCGCCAGAGGGCTTGATCCGTCAGGTGGGAGGGAGCGCTTGGGGTGGGGGTGGCGGGACCCAGTGAGGCCAGACTGAACACTGCCTCTGCCAAGGCCACAGCTGGGCCCAGGCCATCTCACAAAGAAAAAGAGCCGCCCCGCCCAGCCCTGCTAGGGAATGGCGTGGGATTGGGACGTGGAGGCCAGTAGAGGTTCCACGTGCCCAGAGCTGTGAGCAGGCCCTGAGCTGGCCTACAGGGCTCTGGCTACTGATGCCCAGAGACAGGGCCACCCTCCTGCACACACCCACCCACCCACCAATGATGCAACAGCCCTGCCGGGAGAGGCTCCAAAACACAAGATAAGCAGCATCACCCCACCTGCAGCTCAACCGTCCATTCCAGGGCTGGCTTAACATCCCTGGCCATCTTGGTGATGCCCTGGTGACTTGGGCCAGTCCTAGTTAAACCAGGCTGCATTCTGGTCCAGCACCTTTCCTCCTCTGTCCTTGGCCCGTGCAAGGAGCAGCTGAGGCTAGAGGAAGAGGAAGGTGTTGCTAAGGGTGTGAAGCATCCATTATTCCTTTATTAGCCAGTGTGCCATTTCTGGTCGCGTTCCCCTTCCTGGCGGCAGTGAGCTTGGGGGCGGAGAAGCCCAGTTATTTTCGTTTACCCCAGCTTCTCACTGGGAGTAGTCAGAGGCCACAGGCAGAGGGGGTGGGGGCGGACAGGACTACGTGCTCTCCAGCAGGCGTTTGTGAATGGGCCCCAGCTCCCAGGCCACCCGATGGCAGGCAGCCCCCCCAGGACGCGCTGACTCTCACTGGCTGGACGTCGTCATTTCTAGCATTGCAATGGCCAGGCAGGAGGAAGCTTTCTTCTGGCCCAAGAACAATACCAGGGTCAGCCCGGGGACCTCCCTCCTACACCCTCTTCCTTCCATTGTGAGCTGCTGCACAATCCCAGGCTACTCGGCTCTGCATGGACTGGGGGAGGGAGGACTTGCCCAGGAGAGATTAGCAACGTGTGTGACACCCCCAGTCATCTGCCTCCACTTTCCAGGCCAGGCCAGAGTTCTGGAGGCTGTGGATGGACAGACGGACCAAGCATGTGTAAAAGTGGCTGTCAAGTCCCTGTGCTTGGCAAGGGGCTCTTCGCAGGGTGAGGCCACTGGCTGGAGGGTCTAGTCCCCCCACCCCCATCCCCATTGAATCCTAGCATGTCAGGGCTGGAAAGGCCCACTTAGACCTTCTGTCCATCACCCCATTATACAGGCAAGGAAAGGCAGAGCCAGAAAGATAAAGGTTTTGCCAAACTTATTGCCCTGCTTAAAAATTCCTCATTGATTCCCCAGGCCTATGGGCAAACCCCAGACTTTCCTTTGCCCCTGGTGCCTGCCTGCCTTCCAGGCTTCTCTCCAGTGACTCCCCAGCTTGTGCTTTAATGTAGCCTTGTGACTAATTAACAGGCGCTCGATCCAGCAGCACTGGTCCCCTGCCTTAAAGTCCTCCCCGCTTCATCTGCCTGCCTGCCACTTCCCTGTTCTTCAAAGACTATCTGAATGAAGGCCACCTCCTCTGTGCACCCCTCCCTGATAAACATCTCCTCGTTGATTCACCTGGTCTTCTCCAGCACTTAATATAGACCCTCCTTGTCATTGGTGTGCCTGTGTGTCTCCCACGTTTTCCTACCACACACCCTCCTGATCCTGAAGCCTGAAAACATCTTATTTGCCTTTGCAACCCTTAGGACAGTGGTTCTCAAAATGTGGTCCTCAGACCAGCAGCATTTGTATCATCTGCAAACTTGCCAGGGATGCAAATTCTCGGGCCTCCCTTTACTTCCACTGAACTGGAACGTCTGGGGGTGGGGCCCGGCGATCTGTATTTTACCATCCCTCCAGGTGACTCGGACGCCTCTTCCAGCTTGAGAACCAATGCCTTCTTGCAGGCAGTCGGCTCATAACTATTTCTTCTTCTTCTCTCTCTCTCTTTCTCTCTCTCTCTCTTTTTAATTGAGATCTATTTGACGTGCAACAATTTATAAAACAAGTTTTACAGAAACCGGAAGATTAAGGTGTGTGACGTATTGATTTCATACATTTATATTGTAATTTATATTGTTAGGGTAACACCACCTCCCTGGCATCACCTGGTTAGCCTTTCTTCTAGTGTTGGAAACAGTTGAGATCTAACCTCCTAGCGAGTTTAATGTTTATAGTAAAGATTCGGTGTCCTTCTTCATAATTTCTTGACAGTTTCATGCGTAATTGACATCACCCAATCCTTTCATTTGCTGCCAAAATTTATGGCAGCTTATTTGTTCTTTATCACTATTTTGCTCCAATGGGGGACAAAAAAAAAATCTTGCCCTCTTTGACAACCAAGGATATGGATTTGCAAAGGGTTGAGTGATTCAAGAATGACGGTCCCCTAAATTCCAGCGCCTGGTCCTATCCCTAGCCATACCCCAGATGGATGACCTGTTGGCCCCAACAGCCCTGAGTGAGCCCCTTCATGTTAGGAGGGCTCATTACCTTCCTACCTATCAAAGGTAGAAACCTCAGGGGACCTGCTTAGGAACACTGCACACTTGGCCGGTGGTCAAAAGCCATCCATCACCTGGGGTGGAGATGTGGGGGCAGCTTGTGTTCAGAGATGGATAGAAAGCCCTGGGCTGATCGTTCTGTCTCTTCTCTTCGGGTCTCATTGCAGATTTGCTACCCCAGTGTGTTGGGTGGTGGCTGATGTTGAAAGGAATTTGTCCCTGAGCTCAGAGACTCTGTCTGCCACAGGCAGTGACCCTGACGCATTCTTGGTGGCAGGAGGAAGCTGACCTGGGGATAAAACAACAAACACTAACTTCTGCCTACAAAGGGAGTAATCAAACGTCGCTATTAAATAGACTATAAATAATAACAGTAATGTAGTTGCAGGTCTAGTTAAACAGACTATGGGAAGGCTAAATATTGAGATCGTGTCCGGAAAACAGTCCTGGCCTTTCCCTCTGAGGTTCAGTGTTCTAACTTTTGGAGCAGAGGGTTGAGGAGGACAGAAAGCGGACCCAAAGACAGGTGATCATGTCCTGCCCCTGAACCTCACCATCCCACTTCCTGTGAAGTAGGAGTGAAGGCTTCTGGACCACCCTTCTGGACCCAACCCTATACCCCCGTACGCTTACCCACTTGTTTTATCCCACTTTCTGCATAATTTTCATATGTTTTTTTTTTTTTTTTCCTTGATGGTTTGGAGAACAAGTTGTGGACCTGGTGCCGTTTACCCCTAAATACCTCCACGTGTTTTCCTAAAAACAGGGACATTCCCTTACATAATCACCATCTCATGATCAAAGTCAGGAGGTTAACACCAATAGAATGCTATTATATAACCTACAGACCTGGTTCACATTTCATCAGTTATCCCGCTAATCTCCTTTACAGCTAAAGGGAAGCTTGTTTTGTTGTGTGTTCTGATTTAGAACAGTAGCAACTTCCGTTGCTTTTACTTGTCGGGTTTCTTTAGGCTCCTTTTTCTGTCTTTCATGACCTTGACATTTTTTGAAAAGGACAGACCAGTCATTTTGTAGCATGTCCATCAATTTGGGTTTGGCTGAGGGCCCCTCACGATTAAATTTATGCACTTTCGAAAGGAATGCCACAGAAGCAGTGTGGTGTCCTCAGTGCATGATATCAGGAGGCACAAGATGTTGACTTGGTGACAGTGACATTGATGACCTGTCCAGATAGGAACTTCCAGGCCTTGCTCCTATAAAGTTACTATGTTTCCCTTTGTAATAGTAACTGTCTTAGAGGGAGAGGTTTGAAACTGTATAAATACACTGTTTCTGATAATACTTTTACCCACTAGCTTTAGCTTTCCTTGATGATGCTTGCCTGAAATATCATCATGCTTGTTGGCAAATGGTGACTTTTCTAATTCCATCTACATGTTTTAGTTGACCTTCTACTGTAAGGAAGACCTTTCCTTTCTCTTATTTATTTACTTTCTTTGTTTCTATGTCTCGACTTAGAGATTTTAATGTTTCTAATGGTTATAATCCATGATTATTTGATGTCCACTTGTTTCAGATTTGACAAGTGGGAGTCCCTTCAGGTCACATCTGTGTATTTCTGAAACACCCTCAAGGATTATTCTTTGCAGTTCCTCCCTTGCTGGCACCAGAAGTTCTTCCAGATTTATTGGGTACTTTCTCTGCCCAGCCCTGGGATCCATTACCCATGGAACATGGTTACCTCTTAGTGGATGGTTTTTTGGAACCCAGATCCAGGTTCTGCATATGCTCATTGTGACTGAATCCCCTGTCGTTTGATCCATTTCTCTCTCCCATTTTCTGAGTGCCTATGTCCCCAGGTCAGACCTTCTCTAGAAAATAAAATCTCTTCTCTGGAGTTGGAGATGGAAGGATATTGCATGGCTGCGTGGGGTAGGGAAAGACCCTTGGGAAGTCCATATCCAGAGTCTCCTCCCAGCATCTGAACCCCGCCTCTTGTGGTCCCCGATCCCTCCAAGCTCCGAGCTCCCTGGAGGTGTTGTAGACTCCGTCAGCACATTTCTTATCCGTGTTCCCTTCTGTTGGGTTACCTGCCACTCCACTCACTTTCTGTCTTCCCTAACTTGGTTGAAATCCCTTTTCTCGTTCTGTGCTTTTGTAGGTTTACAACCTTTTTTTACTAATGAGGGAGGAGAAGTTGAAAATAAGTACACGTGGTCAGTCTACTATGTGAGTCAGAAGTCCAGTTGGTTGGATTTAAGTAATTAGGGAAAGAGAGAGAACATCGAAGGGGACACTGAGTTTCGTGTACTTGTCAGGAGTGGCAGTGGGAGCAGATGTTTGCATCCGGGAGTACAGGGATGAGGTGACCTGTCCTCCGAGTCCAGGCAGGGGAACTGGCATGGGGCAGAGGAACTGGACACATTGTCATTGGAATCAGAAATACAAAGGGGGAAGCAGGTTGGACCTGAATGCCAATAAATAGATTCTTTTCTTTCATGTTCTTCAAAGAACTCCAGGAGGGGACACACACACACACACACCCCAGGTGTCTGAGGGGCCTGAGAAAATCTGCTTGGATTCAGACCCTAAAGAGAGGCTTATTCCCACATAAGAGCCAGGAGCCATCAGGGTACATGTACTCCATGGAGAACCCCAGGATAAGTCACTATTGCCCAAACAGTTAGGATTCCAGCCACACCCAGTCTAGCTTTGCCACTGCCTAGTGGGAAAGACTTTCCCCCCGCAAGTCTCCAGGGTCCTTGGGAGCAAGGCTCTTGTCCAGCACCACACCTGGGCCAGGGTTGGTTGGATGCATAGTGGGAACGCAGGAAGTCACAGAACCGTAGATAGTTGCTAAATGCCAGAGCAAACGTGTGAGCCAACTGTGCAAAGATGGGGCTCAAAGCAGCCTCTTACGGTGTCCCTGAAAACCTGCAGGTCGTCAGGTCATTTCTGGGCTCTCTCCTTCTACAGCTGCCCGAGCCTCTCCCCATTGGCATTACTAAGAAACATGACCCCCACCCACTCCCAGTGGTAGACTGGCTCCGGAAAGCTTCAAGCACAAGCCGTCCCTGCCTTTTGCCAATTTGCATTTCAACAATCCACACATTCTGCAGTTCCTGAAAACCATTTCTGTAGAACTTCTGGTAGCTTTAATCTGCTTACTTGGGAGTTCCTGCTCATTTCTGGAAATGTGGAAATAAGCAAGCATGCCCTTAAGGGCAGGCAGGGTAGTTTTGCTGGCATAACTGGCATTGTACCCTAGTGATAAAGGGCGGCACCCCAAGGAGCCGACCCTGGTGGATGGAGGGCTGTTCTATGAGCTGTTCTCATCTCAGGAACACAAAGCCCTGAAGGGCAGGGACTCTGGGTACATCCTAGTACCTGGAAGTGTTTCATTTCCAGCTGATCACTGGCAGGGATTTGTCCTACGGACAGGTTGTGGCCTCAGGCCCCCATGTGCAGGATAAAGCTGGGGTGTATTTGGGGTGGGGCTGGTGGTGGGGAGAGGGTCAGATGTGGGCAGGCCCAGGAGTAGAGGACACCAAAAACTGAATACCGGGACCCGCTGAGAGAACACGGGCCACTTGGCCGCCTGCGGGGCCTCTTGGCTGGCAAGGAGCAACCAGCATTGGTCAGTGGGGCAAGAGTTGAAATCTCTCCCTGGGCATTCATCTCGGAGGCCAACTAGTCAACAGTGTAAACCACGAGGAAAGCATTCTGAACATACCATGTTTCCCCAAGGAAACGAAGATCCCCCCACGGGGAAGGGCCACACCCAGGAGCACACGGCTAATACAGTGTCACATTTGGGGTCCCAGGTCCATAGGTCACTGCTCTTCCCCACACATCCTGTGGTCTCACTTATGATGAATCCTAACGATTGGTCCTGGTAGAAGGCTCACAGGATATCTGTTTAATAATTTAGTCTGGAATTTCACTAGGGAGCAGAGTCAATAGGTATGCTCGAAAGGTTTCATCACTAAACTACATATAAAATGTTCTGTAGAAAGGAAATTAGAAAAAAGAGGAAAGAAAAGGAAATCCCAGTTGCAGCTGGCCCCGTGTCTGTGCATGCAGAATCAGAACAGCAGGCCATCTGAGCGGCTAACAGCAGCCCTGTTCCAGGCCGGCGCTCCCAGAGGCCCGCTCCTCGGCCCTGCTGGATCTGGGGCACGGAGAGATGGACGGCCGTCCAGAAAGATGCAGAGAACGGGGCCTTTGTAAACACCGTGGAGGAGAGGGATTCTCAGCCGTGTCATCTGGACGCCCCATGTCACGGCCTCTCATTTGTCCCTGTTCTAAATGCTGAGCTGTCAGGCCAGCACGGGAGTCCTGTTTTGGCCCCTAAAGAAGTGGTAAGTGTTTTAGTACATGGACCGCCCTGTCCCTGGCCATTGTGGCCATTTGTGCAAATTCGAAAGAAAAGCTCCTTCCTCACACTCGACAGCCTCTGCCTGAAATCGTCAAAACGATTCAAATCTGTGGCAACTGAGGCAAGGACCATCTCCTGGAGTTGTGCAAAGCATGTAGGCAGCAGGCTATTCCTGATTTGAAGCAGATGTCACAAACAGAGGCTTGAGTTGAATACCTAGGTCACTAGTTCATTTTATAGAAGGTCAGACCTTGAGTTTAGAGTATTTCCAGCTAGAGAGAATCAGAATCCCCTTTGGAGATTAATGTCTAACAGCCCAGAAGGCCGAGTGACCCATTCTATTTCTTCAGGAGGAAGGAGTCAGAAGGCCATAGAGTGTTATAGAATGTTATAGATTGTTAGACCTAAAAGGAACCTTAATGTCCTCTAAGGCAGCTCCTTTCATTTTACAAGTGGGAGAACTGAGACCCAGACAACCATCCCTGCCCTGAGCACAGGGCTCTGCTCCTCCCCAGTACAGAGGTGATGAGCTAAATTCTAGAAGCTGTTGTGAGTCAGAGGTCCTTGTACCAGATTCTCCAAATTCTTCAGAGCCCTGAATGAGACCCTGGAGGATGGCCTCATTTACCTGCTCTGGTCAGTGGTCAACCACTCAGCAAGTAGATTCTTCTTAGAGCAACGTAAATGAGATTTGATAATGCTTGTCAATGGTGCGGGATTCTCATTTTAAGGAATTTATTGCAAAGATGCTCAGCCAAGTTGGCCATGAGAAGCAGGATTCTGAGAGCAGAATCTTCATAGTCCTGGCCCATATACCTTACACGGCACCATGCTGGTCAGGGGCTGCTCACATGAGGGGCCAGTTACCCCTTTTCCAATTGTTGTGATGTGCCTGCATGCACATGTACACACACAAACACACACATGCACGCACACACACACACACACACACACACACACACACAGAGTATTCTCTCAATGTGCTAAAAATGTTGGGAACAATTCCTTCTAGTTCTTGACCTATGACCTCTAGGGCAGCTCAGTGGCCTCCAGATCATTATTTTGCTTCAAAGAGTACCCTCCAGGTCAAAGCAGAAACATTTGCTTGGCAAGAAAAGAGAAGATGTTCCTTTCTGTGGCCTTTCCTGGCGGCAAGAAAAGGGACATTGTTCCAGCAGGCTGGCGTGTGGTGTGGTCAAGGAAATGCATCATACCCCCTCAGCAAGGTCCTTTCAGGACACCCCAAAGGGCAGCAGCACCAGCGGCTGGCCACGTGGACCAGGCTGGTCACTCAGGTTGGGCAGCCAGCACAGGATGTCCATGCGCTAGGGGAGGAAAACCTGATTGGTGTAGGATAGACAGGCAGACAGACCACGCCTGCAGATGAGCACTGGGGAAACCACCTTGCTGGGTGATTGGGCAAACTGGGCAGGGGGACTTCTCCATCCCGCAAGAAGAAAGATGACCCAAAGACCTTGGGTGATTCAGAGTCAGACGTTAGTGACCCAAAACAACAATTTCTTCATTTGGTCCTGCCATTAGCATGGTAGGAAGGGGAAGCTTCCCTCTGCAAAACTGAGAATATCTTATTTCAAAGTCTCTGAAATGAGGTAGCACGTCCCCCCTCTCATTCCTTGTTGCATGATAGAATTGCCTGGACCCCACCACTGACAGATCAGAATCTCTGGATGATGGGTCCTGGGTGTTGGTGACCTTTAAAGTTCCCCAGGTGAATGTAATGTGCAGCCAGGGCCAAGATCCTCTGTCCTTGGGTCTTAGGGATTTATCCCATTCCCCATCCTGGAAGGTGTTTTCACCATAGAAATGCAAGGGATTAGCCAGGACTTGATCCAAACTTATAAAATATTAGCGTAATGACCCTCTGTCCTCTTGATGTTAATTAGATTCTGCCTTGCCATTTTAATACTCCTTTATTTTCTATCTGTGCTATAAGGATATACGATTCCTTCAGAGTGGAGACTGTCTTATTTGCCATTTCTTACCCATGATGTTCTATCCCCCATCCCCACCCCCCATCCTTCACCAAAACCAGTCTATTCTATTCTTAAATGTTTATAAACTCTTCTTCTGTCCCTCGACCATCTCCCTGATTCTTACATTAGCCCTTAGCATCTCTTGACCATTGGATAACTTCCTAACTATTCTGCCCTCTGCTTGCCTTAAATTCCCTTGAATGTGTCCTCTACACCACGTCCCGCATGATCCACAAAGTACACAAATCTAGCCATTGTGCTGATGTGCTTAGGCCTTTCCTTGCTCCCCATCACATGTAGGACCACGGTCTTGCCATGCAAGGCCTCCCCACTCCAGCCCTGCCCTCCTTTCAGCCTTGGATCTCCCATTTTCCCCATCATGCACCCTATGTAACAGCCACACCAACTCGCTGTGGGGCCCTGTAATACAGAAGGGCCAAGGCTCTGTCTTGGGACTGGCAATGGTAAGAAGGCCACGAACAGGTAGTGAACCCACTCACAGTAGCTCTGGTGCACAGCACAACATGCACGGGACCCAAAGGACAGCCCCTAGGAGTCAACACAGGATTCTGTCCTGCCCCATCCCCTCCAAGCTGGGTGACCTTGACCGAATTCTACTTCCCCATTTCCTCTTATCTAGAGTGTGGATGATAAAATCCACCCCCTACCTGCCACCCTCTCAGAAGGCTGTCATGAGATTCTACTGAGATGATCGCTGAGGAAATCCTGTGAGGCACTGGTCAAATCTAGGAGCTTCTCTGAAGACATCAATGCCGCATGGCAGTTCACCGGGGCCCATTGGGAGTCATTCACACGAACACTGTGCACGTGCTTGTGAGCAGGGCAGGCATGTTGGTGGCGACACCGGCTTCTTCCCTTAGTGTTTTCATAAAGGGAGTCGGGTGAAGGAAATGTCTTGGAATAGACAATCTTCCTAAACTCCCCCGAAATAACTTCAGTGGAAACAATTGTGGTAACGTCCACTCTACAGTTATTGTTCCAGTCTACCGCAACATGGGAAAAATCTCCCGGCATTTCCAACTCAACTGGGAATCAACTTGACTTCCAGAGGCCTGGAAACAAAGGGGTTGTGCTCCAGGACTGCTCTGGGTCTTCATGGCCTACTGGAGCTGAGGACAATCCCAGGGTTTGTGTACAGTATTAGCTTTTCCTCTCCACTTCCCTTCGGGACTCATGTTTGCCAGAGACCTTTGTATTTTCCCATAGATAACTTTTGGGGGTCATGACCAAAAGAGTTTATTACAACAATACTTGAGATTCTAGATTTCCTCCCAGTCAGTTCTATAGCGTACTGTTGCAGATTTGAGATCTCAGAATGCTCTTGTCCATGCCCACCAAATGGAACCAGAATGGGATGGGATGGGATGGGATGGGATGGGATGGGATGGGATGGGATGGGATGGGATGGGATGGAATGGAATAGAATAGAATAGAATAGAATAGAATAGAATAGAATAGAATAGAATAGAATAGAATAGAATTCCCTCCTTTGAAAAGTCTTTCTTGGTGCTCTATTCCTCCACCTTCTAACAGGTGCTCATCTTCCCAGACCTGGTTAGAGCCTCCTGTCTGGTCATTCTGCTTCCCTGCTGCTTCTCATACTGGTCTGTTCTCTTCAAAAAAATTGTCAGAGCACCTTCACCCAATCTCTTCTGTCCTCTTCCTCCTTGACTCAAGAGGCAGCATGCAGCTCTCCACTGGCCCATGAGACAAAATCAGGAGCCCTCTTCTGGGCATCTGTAGTCCCTGGAATCTTCCTCCATGACCCCATCCATTCTGATCACCCACCACTTCCTAATTGTTGCCCCCAACTGACTGAGACCAACCTGATTTTCCTGTCATTTTATCCTTTTTAAAAAAATGTGAGCTTGTTAATTGTGTGACTAAATGTGATTTTCTACTTTTGTAAAACAACCATTTTGACCTCTTCTTTCTGGTTCACCATTCATAATAGACCAGTTTCCTTCTTGCCTCAGTACATGGCACCCTGCCCCCTGCCTCTCTGCCTCTAATTCTTCCGTCCCTCAGAATCTCTCCTCTCTCCCTTCCCTTAAGAGGTGTTCCCTGATTACCCTGCTGGGACATTCTAGAATCTTATCTTCCATTATGGCAGCACTTGACGTACTTTAATGACATGCAGATCCAGGGCACAGGCAGATTCTGACTCAGTAGAGCAGGGGTAGGGCCTGAATTCCTGCATTCCTAACCAGCTCCCAGGTGATGCTGATGATGCTGGTCCATGGACCACACTTCACCTAGCAGGGTCTTGTAACCATGGTTCCCATGTTGCATGCTGGAATCACCTGAGAATTTTAAAAGAGATCCATGCAAATCTTCCACCCTTAGATATTCTGATTCTCTTGGCACAGGATACAACAAGGGCATTGAGTTTTGTTTTGTTTTTTTTTAAATCTTCCCAAGTGATTGAGGTGTGCAGTCCGGTATGGGAACAACTGCCATATTATATAGTGTGAATATAGCTAAGCCTATTATAGATTTCATCTGTGCTTTCCTTAGCTCCCGGCATAGACAACAATCCCTTTTAAGACAGGACTTGGTCACTTGTTTTGTTTTGTTTTGTTTTGTTTTGTTTTGTTTTTTGAAGATTGATTGACTGATGATTGATTATTAGGCTGTTAGCCACTTCTTTGACGATTAGTCAGTGTTAATAGAGCACATATTGCCAGTAGGGAACCATACTAGATGTCAAGAGGGAAACAAATGAGAAGGGCTTGGATTTTGCCAGGTGAAATCTATACAGTGCCAGCCTTGGCCGAGGGTGACCTGTGTGGCGGGATTTCAAGGGCTCCGGACGTGTTTCCTCCTCATCCCTACCCGAGGGGAAAAAAACCAAACGGTACCTCCCTGGCTCACTTATTCCCAAAACACTACCACTGTTTTTTTTTTTTCTTTTGATCTAAGGCTGTAGTTCTCAACTTGACCATCCTTTAGAATCACCTAAAGAGCTTTTAGAATCCCCAATGCCTGGGCTGCACCCCACACCACTTGCATCAGAGCCTCCAGAGTGGCACCCGGCCATCAGGATGTCTTAAAGCTCCTTTGGGGCTGTCAATGAGCTGCCTGGGGCTGGGAGCCCTGGACCTCAGGTTTTTATTGATTGAAATGTAAATGTAATCCATTTATTTGCCTCTCAGGGGATTGAGTTTATCAGACCCTTCCCTGAAGACAGGTTCTAATAGCAGTAAGGGGAGTCTACGGCCATACCACCCTGAATGCGCCCGATCTCGTCTAATAGCAGTAAGGGGAGAACATGAGGAAGCTGGGCGCCTGTCAAGCTCATGAAGTCACCACTGAGTGGGGGAAAAGGCCCAGATGGGGAAGAGAAACTGTTGCAAAATGCCTCCCTAGGGTTCATTAGAGCAGGGATCCGGCCCACTACCTGTATTTATAAATAAAGTTTTATTGTAGCACAGCTATGCTTCTGTGGCTACTTTTTCTATACAGCGACAGAGTTGAGACCGTATGGCCTGCAGAGGCTAAAATATTTACTCTCTGGCTTCTTATAGAAAAGTTTGCCAACTCCTTCTCTGGAAGGTTGACCCTGCATATACTCCCTAGCTGCAGTTTTTGTATCAATACAAATGCTCAGAATTTTATTTTTTATTTTTTTGTGTGTCTTTTTTTTCAACATATGAAATTTATTGTCAAATTGGTTTCCATACAACACCCAGTGCTCATCCCAACAGGTGCCCTCCTCAATACCCATCACCCACCCTCCCCTCCCTCCCACCCCCATCAACCTTCAGTTTGTTCTCAGTTTTTGAGAGTCTCTTATGCTTACAAATGCTCAGAATTTTAAAAACCACTTCTTTGTAATTTTTTAGTTGCTTTTAAAACAGAGCAGGGGCATCTGGGTGGCTTAGTCGGTTCAGCCTCTGACTTTTGGTTTCAGCTCAGTTCATAATCTCACAGTTCATGAGATCGAGCCCTGTGCCGGTCTCCGTGCTGAAAGCACGGAGCTTGCTTGGGATTCTTTCTCTCCTTCTTTTTCTGCCTCTCTCTCTCTCTCTCTCTCGCTGTCTCTCAAAATAAATAAATAAACTTAAAAAAAAAAAGGAACAAAGCAGAGTGTCCTGATAGATGTCTGAGAATAAGTCCTCGTTGTGCTGAGGTATGGCTCTCACTCAGCCTTGGGGTGGTGGGCCATGGGTGGCCGGGGCTGCAAGCTGCCACCCTCTGTCCCCAAGCAGCTGCACTGGGTTACCCCCACGTGCTGTTCAGATGTCACCGTCCTCCCTATGGGCTGCGCGCTGGGGAGGTTGGGAGCCCCCACGTCGAATCCTGATAGACGGTAAGGCTTTGGACAGGCTGCCCATGGAGGATGGATTCTGGGGAGGGGCTGCTGGAAGCAGAGACTCTACAGATGGAGAGAGGCGACGCGTCTGGGAGCTCTGTGACCAGAGCAGGAGGCTGGCCGGGAAGCGCCTGAAGCCCGCGCTTCAAAGTCCTGTGTCCAGGCTCTCGTGTTCCCCTCCATTCCTTCTTGAGCCACCACTGTGCCCCTGAAAGTAGGTCAGATCGCTGTCTGCTACAGAGACATGGAGAGAAATAGATACCAACTAGGTCATCATAGCTGCTAGCACCCAGTGAGCCAGCCCAAACCAATGGCTGCCCAATTTAAGACAACGCAGAAAGACTCTTTTATGTGTCAGGGAATCCTTAATGGCCACATCCACACAACAAAAGGTCAGCCCTGCTTTCTGGGAATGGAACAAGTAATTGAATTTCTGAAATGGTACATTTCCTGTAGTCAGAGAGAGGTACAACCCATGTCTTTAAAGTATTCTCTTAAAAAAATTATGAAGTTGGAGGCAATTATGTCTTTTACCAAAGATCTTTGCAATAGGGCTCAAAATTTCCTAGTGCAGTTAAAATGCAGTTCCGTGCAGGAATTTTTTTGCATGCAAGCAGCTTGGAAGGAATTCATCTCTATCTATTGATTTCCTATCTTTCTTCCTAATTGGAAACCTTCATAAAACCATGTACCTTGTACATTTAAAATTCTGACAACACACTTGTCAAGGTCCATTATTTTCGCACGGTGCCGCTCTTATGAATATTTAGCTTGGCAGCTTGGCTCTTAGTGATTTAACTTGGAAGGAGGGAAAGGGAAGGAGCAAGGTACCTCCAGCACGGCTCAATCATAGCAGCCCCGTGAATTTATGCTTTTGACACTGCTGGCTGTCTACAGCATGACTCCAGGGAAAGCCGTCAGGGGGCCGACCCTTTACACGGCTTGTTGTAAACTGTGCTCATCATTCGTTCATTTTCTCATTCCGCCATCAGATGCCGTTGAGTGCCTGCTACATGACAGTGGCTGTGCACGGCGCATTGGGATTGGAAACTGGGGGTCCACACTGCCCGAGCGGTACAGCCCCGCTGAATTCTGCATCGGGTCTTGCTGTGATTGATGCGGGCTCTCAGATCTGCTGCTCTCCCGGGCACCGTGTATGGTTGCATCCTGAGTCTCTGAGTTAACATCCCACTCTACTGTGCTTGCGTTAGGTCTTCTATTTAATTGAGTTGATCCTCTTTTTCCTCTCCTGTGGAGAGTGTATAATAAGAGTCCCCCGCTCTCAGGGTCGTGGTGAGGTCTAAATGAGCTAATAGATGTAAAACTCTTTGCTCCATATCTGCCTCAGTATTATCCTTATCATAGCTCACAACGCTTGCAGACATAACTAAGTTCCTTCTATGGTAACTTGTTCCTTCCGGGCCAATGGAATTGCTCACGCAGTGGAAGGGAGTATATTTATGGGGCAGGACTGGAGGGGAAGGAAAGCCTTTGCAGGCTAGCTTCCCCCCATTGTTGGGCTACCTCATCCACATGGGACTCCGCTCAGGGATGCCCTTGCCTCACCTTGCCATTTTCTTTGCTATCTTCTTGCCGCCCGAGGTAGCCTAAGAGGTAACCAGAAGAAGCTGCTGCAAACAGACGAGGCGTATACAGGCAGGTTTTTCCACGCGTGCAAGCCATCTCCCGAGTATGTTCTCCCCTTCTCCTCCTCCCCAGCTATCAGTGTCACCGGTCAAGTGGAAGAATCTCATTGAGCACGTGCAACATGCAAGATGCTATTTTGGAAGTAAAACTCTGACATGGAAGGCAGGACTCTGAGGAATCTCCTTAGCCTTTGCCTACACTGTGGTCTCAGATGTGGCTCAGAATTCAACTTTCCCCCCAGTGCTTCCCGCCAAGCAGAGAGCACAAACCCAGGGCAGAGAGCTGGGGCTGAAGGCCATTCTGGAATCCATGACCACAGCCCAGGAGGGGCCATTGAGTGGGACCTTCTTATGAGTGCCTGACTTCCGGTCACAGTTAGGGCCAGCCCACCTTAAAACTGCCTTATGCAGGAGAAGCCTTGTTTTGAGCCCCTAAGGAGACCATGCCCCCCTCCTTGGATCCCCGCAGCCCATTCTTCCCTCTGCCCCTCTGTTCCTGGTCTCATTTCCCTGGCTCCTGTTACTTGTATGACTTCTGCAGACCCGTGTTTGTCCCCTGGCAGGTCATGGCCCCCTCTCAGCCTGCCTGGCCTCAGCTCTGTAGACCCAGGGTACTTTTGGACCCTTCTCATTGCAGGCTGGTCTGGGCATGGGCACTTCGCGTTCAGGAAATATGTGTCTGAGGACTGGCCAGAGGGGCTTCTGTGTGTCATTTCGTTTGCTTTCTAACGTCTCATTTAACCCTCACAACAGGAGGCATGTTTAAGTTCTCCATTTTAGAGCATCAGAGACCATGGCTCAGGGGAAGGAAGAGAAAAGACCTACTGCCTGGCCAGACTGGCCTCTGGTCTTGCACACAGGATGGGCTTGATAACAGGGGGCGTGGGCGCTTGTAACAAACTCCGGGGCCTGTGGAGTTGCGTGGTGGGCACCAAGCATCCATAGTGCCGTTGTCACTGTGCAGGCCAGGGAACGGCCACCTTGGTCCTCAGAGAGCTTACAGTCTAACCGAGGGCTGCAGGACCTGAGTCTTTGTATCCTCTCCAGTTCTGAAGGAGAATTGCAATTACAGGTCGAGGGCTGGGGGAGCCATGGAGCATCCTGGCTTCTTACAATGCAGGAGAGATGACCCAGTTGAGGGCCACAGTCTGTAGGCCCTGGGTCACCTGTGCCTGCTACTGCTGCACAGTGGGTGGAACGAGGATGGCCCAACTCTGGTCCACCCAGGGCCATCGGTCATCTTAACTTTTCATCCAACAAGGAATCATGGAGGACTACAGTATCGAAGGCACTGTGGGGCACACGAAACCGAAGGAGACATGGCCTCTGAGCTCCTGAAAGTTTGTAGCATGGTTGGGGAGACAAGCTTGTAAGCAACTGTCTAGTCCATTTAGATACCAGGATGGAATGCTAAGAAGCGAAGCAGCTTGTCCTTTGTGCTGTGTGGGACCAAATGGATTCATTCTCATGGGAACTAGGTTTGGTTTTTCTGGGCCTGGACGTTTATGCCAATGGCAAATTCGGGACAATGTTTTAGGGGTGAGCAAAAGTGGGGAAGATGTGGTGTGGCAGGCAGAGGGAAAAGCCTCGTTCCAGAAACGTGTGCAAGGGTGGGGTGGCAGCGTATGGAGCAGGAAGGAGCGAACGCCCCTTAAAGATCAGCCATCAACTATTCTCCAGTCCGCTTCCAACCCCAGGGCAGGAACCCGGGTCTCCTGGCCCCCGGCCCAGTGCTCCTTTTGATGCATTACCATAAATAGAAGCTTAAAACCAGCTCTCAGGACCAACAGTGGGGAGGGGTGGGGGCTACGGATGGGGAGGTGAGGGCAGCGATTAAAGCTTTTCCTCCTGGTGGGCTCCTGATCTGACACAGGAGATGGGGCAGTGAGAGCCTGAAGATTTCCTTTGTCCACGGAACTGGTAGGAAAGGCCGTGGCTGTGTCAAGAATACCGGTCATGCGACTAAATCCTGGCCCTCGAGTCGGCCACGCAGCCCCACAGCCCCAAATCTGATCCCTTGGACCCAGCTTGCGCACACCGATCTTCTTCCTTATGCTGGGGGTGCCTAGGGCCTGGAGCTGCATGGCACTGGAGGCCGACTCTTTGCTCCTGAAGGTCAGCATTGTGGGAGATGTTGCCTTCTTTAGAAAAAGGAAGAGGGAGAGAGGGAAAGGGAGGAAACTCATCCCTGAAAGCCTCATGGATGAAGGGAACAGCGAGTGAACCAGCTCTCCTGGCCCGGTCTGTTTCGGCGGCTGGGCGATCCAGCAGACATGGGTCACCCTTCTGAAATCTCCTGCCCCAGGGGACAGCGTGCCTGGCAGGTGAAGCTCCGAGTATGTTCTGGGGAGGCAGCTGCAGCGTGAGAACTGCTGGCAGCTCAGGGCTCTGTGCTTCTAGGTCAGTGGGTGCTCACCAAACTAACTGCATTATTTGTGTCAGTGACTCAAGGAGGGTAGCACGGTGGCCCGGGAAGGGGAGGGTCAGTGCGCCAATGACAGAAAGTCCCCCGCGTTCCCTTCAGAAATAAAGCCAAACCAAACGTGATTGTGGCTTGATTCAATGCATAAGCAAAAAGGGAAAGAGTTTGCATTGCATGAACGCTTGCCTTTCACACCGGGGAGGTCACGGTCGCAGCTACAGTCCGTGACATAAGCCAACACAGGTAAGCCAGAGGTTTTCCCACTGGTCTTCGGCAAAATGAGAAAAACGGTTGAGTTCACAGTGTGCCTGGGGATTAGGTTCAGGTGAAAAGGACCCATCATATTCCAAATTATTCTTGAAAACCCCTTAAATTCCCGGGAAGTTCAGAACACTTGGTTGGGGGCACATGCCCTATATGGTATTGTAGACATGTGTGTGTGTGTATCTTGTGACCTACTGTAAAGAGGACATAAGCCGCATAGAGCATTTTAATTTTATTTCTTTGTTAGTATGCATGGGTGTAGACAGCACCTGCCTGAGACTCTGTGTACAGAGCATCCTGTAGGAGAGTGCGGTGCCTCTCATAGAGCTGAAGCTAATCCACGTGAAGGACCATCTTGTACTTTAAAGTCATGTCCCTTATGAAATGAAGGTGATAGTAGCTGGGACGTCCTTAGGCAGAGTGAAAAGTCACAACTCCCCACTGTTCAATTTAGGCTTTACTGGTTTATGGAATTCACAATGCTGGGAACTACTAACCTAAGCCTCCTACTTTATCTCAGTTAAAGAAACTCTTTAGCTTTGTGTGTGGACAACTAAACAGAAGGAGAGTCAACTCTTTGCTTTTTTTCTCCTGTGGAGGACACTGGCCTCGGCCTTGACTCTCTGTCAGCCTGTCGACCCGGTCATGCTCGTTGGGCTCCCGTGTCACTTTCTGAGAGAGGCCTTTTCTGATCCTCCGGTTGAAAACATTACCCTCTTCGTTTTTGTTGGATTCCCCTCCCACCCCCCCCCACCCCACCCCCACCCCAGCGCACTTGTCTCTGGTTAAATCTTTTTCTTTTTAGTTGCATTCTGTTGGCTCTCCCGTTCCCCTTGTGGGATGGAAACCCTGAGCTGTGGTTCAGTTGGCTGTTGTATCTGCAGCACCTTCATCAACTCACGGCACCTCAACCAACAAGTGTCCCGTGAATGAAGGAAAGCGCGATGGATTCCTGAGGGAGGGATCACACTTTGGCCTCTTGCCCCCAAAGCTAATGCTGACGCTACCCCTGCAGGTTCTCAGTCAAGACTGAGCGCAGAGGCCGCTCCCTCCCTCCCCACTCTCTCCCTGTGCGTCTTGTCTGGCCTCGCCTCTCAGATGTCCTGTGAGCCTCCTGCAGCCCAGTGGCCTGGCCAGCCTCTCACTAACCACTTCTCTCGGGTTGGGGTGGCAGTTGACCGTCTACACAGGGGAGACTGAGCCTACAGCCAGCTGCACTTCTGTGCTTTGAGAATGTTCTGTACACAGCCAGGGAGCTCAGGGAGCGGTTGGCTGGGGGACACAGGCGGCCACATTCTAGAATGGCATTCCCGGGGGCTTGGGCTGCTGCTTCCCGGCAGTCTCATGAGGGACATGGACAGAAAGGCTAAAGAGGTCTCAGGGGTGGAGGGCTTTCCTGGCGCAGGGGCTTGGGGTGCAGATGGGGGCATCTCACAGACTGTGCCAGAGAAAAGAAGGCGAAGAAGGTTGCAGAGGATGGGAGGGACGGTGGGCAACTTGGGGAAATCACCTGCCCCACGCCAGGCCTGAGCAAGGCACCTGAATATCAGATAATTTTATTTAATTCGCACAACAACTCTCTGAACTGGGTGTAACTCTTTATTGTGGCCATTTCATAGATGAGGAAATTAGAAGCATAAGTAAGGTAGGTATCTACCCAGCCTTCCACAGTAGGCAGCAGTCATGACATTACACTGGACCAACGAACTCCTCGTCCCAGCAGCCCCCAGTCACGTTGCTGAAAGACCCCCGAGGCTGGCTCGGCAAGCCCTGGGATGTGGGCTCTGTTGCTCTGGGGTCACAGCCTTTGTCACAGCCTTCTTACCTGTACCCCCCCCCCCGCCCCCAATATCTGACCAGCCAGCCCTGGCCCACCAGTGCAGGGGGCAGGAGAGATGAATCTTTCATTCACACGAGGCCTCCCCTGCACAGTGGAACTCACCCCGGGATCTCAGTATCACAGGTAGAGCTGGTTTGACAGGTGGGAGGTCAGGGGGGTGGGGTGCGGGCACAGGTGCCCTTCCGCTGCCTGAACCCTGATTCCTGCCCCTTCGTATGATGAACCGCACCAGAGTACGTTCAGCAGAAGCAAGAGCAGAGCCATTAAAGCATACTTCCTAGTAACTTGCGCTGAGGCCGCCATCTTTCTTAGGCAGCTTCTGGGAGCTTCCAAGTCTTCTGGTAACTCAGAGGGTAGCCTCAGGCATTCCTTCCTCCAGGCGGTCCTTGCCGCTAGCGTGTATCCTTGGTGTATCTGTTCTTCCTTGCAGCCCGTGGACTTCTTTGGGACACAGACAGAGTTTCTTTACATCCGTGGCACATGGTGTGGCCACAGAACACAGCGGCCATCTCTGAGTATTTCCAGAGTCTCAATTTTCTTCCAGAATCCATTGTTGCTTCTATTCCCAGGATGGCTTTTGAACCTCCCCAAGTCCAAGACGCTATTCACAAACGTGACAAACGTCCCCACCTCTCAGAGACGGCCCCTTCCCCGCAGAGGCCAGAGCACAAGTATCGCTTTGTCTTCCCTGGAGCTTGCTTTATGGAGTCTTTTGAGGATTTGGGTCTCATCTCTGTCAGGAACACACCGCTGAGTTAGGGACCAGAACTCAGGCTGTATGTGTTTAAGCTCATTCAGGCAGTTTTTCTGGAGGCCGCAGAGCATACATCCTGCCATTTCCCCCGGCCACTTGTCCCGTTCCATTTCTTGCACATCTTCCAGTCTTCGGTCTGCAGCAGCCTGAGGTGTTGCCTTTTTCAGTTCAGCAGGGCTCCCGGGACCTTCCATGAAGGTCCTTCATCAGGGGAGGGGAGAGCTCCGTTCTCTTGTGGCCACCGCGAGACTGTGCATCGGGGACTGCGCCCGGATGACTGACAATGGTCCTTGAAAACCCAGCCCCTCAGGAACTGCTCCCTTTACGTATAATGTATAATGTAGAGAGTTCTCAACCAGTGTTCTGTTGGTTCCTGCTTTCTGTCCTTTGCATCAATGTTCTCACCCATCTTTTTTCCTCGTCATTCAGAAATTATCAAATCAACGTCATTTGTATTTGCAGTTGCCCCTTGGGTTACCAGTGGGAAGGGGCGGGGATGGTCATGCTTCCTTTCCATGACTTCACTGATATAATAAGACCAAGTACAACATCATCTATAGCTACCTCGTGCTGAATCGTTTAGGACTTTTTTTGGTTATAAGTGGTAGAAACCCACCTCAAAATACCTTGTTATTTTTTTTCCTAAGTTTTGTTTGGTGTTTATTCATTTTTGATAGAGACAGAGCACAAGCGGAGGAGGGGCAGGGAGAGAGGGAGACACAGAATCGGAAGCAGGCTCCAGGCTCCGAGCTGTCAGCACAGAGCCCGACGCGAGGCTCAAACCCATGAACCACAAGATCATGACCTGAGCCAAAGTCAGACACATAACTGACTGAGCCACCCAGGCGCCCCCATTAAAGATACCAAGGGGAGATATACCGGCTCATGCAATCAAAGGAAGGCTCAAATAGTCATGGCGAAGGAGGCAGGAAGGTCAAATATTTTCATCCTCATTTTCCACAAGAAGGAGGAGAGGGCTGGAAGAAATAACTGCCCAGGTTTAGCAACAGATCCAGTACCCAGGTTGCCTGAAAGGTGTGTGTGGTTTATTAGTCAGGACTCCCTTGGCTCTTATGGTGAGAAACCCAACTTGAAGGAAAGGGGAGGGGTGGGTTTTATTGGCTTAGTGCATCCAAGGAAGGTGTGCACAGGGCAGCGATCTAGCCTCTGTCACTGCAGTACCGCTCAGGCACAGACCCCCAGATTATGATGAATGCCATGGGCTCTCACCCCAAAGACCACCACAGGAAAAGTGTTCATGTGCAATTGGGGGGGTTGGTCAGAGACTTCACTAAAACCTGCCCGGAGAGCCTCAGTTAAGCTCTTCCTCTAGAAAAACGTCCAGTTCCTGTGGAGCCAGCATCGCATGGTATCTAGAGCAAACCTTTTCAGAACAGGTGGAGTTGAGGTGCACATTCCAGAGCGTAAGTAAGAACTCCAGGCAGGGGTGAGTCCCGATGGCTCAGCCTCTGGATCTCATCCCTCCCTACTTTTATCTGTTTTCTTACACTGGGACTCCAGCTAAGGTATTGCATTTTTTACAAGTCTCTGCTGATTAAAAAAATAATAATAAATTGAAAGAAAAAGAAAACCACACATTTAAACGTGAGTGAGCCTGTCTGCCCCTCACCTTTCTTTCTAAAACCGGTCGGCTTCTTCTGAATGGCCGTGCAGCCTAGAGATTCCAGGAATTTTAGAAACATTACCTGTTTATTTCATTGGACGTGACCCACACATCCTGCCCACGTGCCCACAGCAAGACCTTGGTAGGATAACTTCTTAGAAGCTATGAAAAAACATGACCCCCCGCAGGAGGAAGGCTCCGCTATTGAGACAAGCTCATTGTCAAGGGAGATGTACTTGGTATTTTTATGGCCCGTTACGTTGCCAAGTGCTGTGGCTGCTTTGTACTCTTTGCCCTCGGGATATCTCCCCGAGTTGGGCTGGAGATGGGGGGAGCCTGGGAAGTCCCGAGCTGGCTTGGCCGGAGGGTCTGTCCTGCCTCCCTGGGACTCCGCCTCCCTGGGCTTGCCCGGTGGGCACGGCAGAACCAACGTCCAGCTTTTCTTCTGTCAGACTATGGCTGGGGCCCTCCACCTGGAATCTTCTGGAAAAAAGGAAGCCATCAGTCTCCATGTATTTTATAGCATTCTTGCGAGTGACAGGGGCCTGGAGGGGCCGATCAGTATGCAAGTTCATGAAAAGAGGAGACGGTTCGTGGTTTCCAAGAGGCCAGGGTGGAGGGTTGACATCCAGGTGTGATGGGGCAGACAGGTGTGGCACTGGAGAGAGCAGGGCTGGGGTACAGGGCCTACCTCCACAGGAGACTGGGGAGGGCATCTCCCCGCTGGAAGCCTCCCACTGACGCCTCACCTGGACCAGGGTCCTTGTTCCAACTCGGGTGTTTCACGGTTCCACTGCCTCCCAGTGAAGGCTATGCAGTTCCCGCCAGGTCTTGTGCAGTCTGGGGGACCCTTCACACCGTAGGAGGAAGACTCTCATACTGGTATAATGCTCTCTCTCTCTCTCTCTGTCTCTCTCTCTGCAAAGAGCTGATGTGTGAAAGAAAGATAACAGACGTGGGAGAGTTTGGCTTGGATGATTTCTGTCGGGCTCAGGTCTGGGGTTGGTGGCCGTGGGCCAAAGGTCACAGGAATATCAGAAAAAATTTCTCTGAGGGGAAAGGGGGCATGGGGTCCTGTGAAGTGCGTACGTGGTTTCTAGCTTCCCTGCCCCTCCCGTCTCCCTGGTCCCTGCAGGGGTGCCGGAAGGTGGGGCTGGGCTGGGAGGTGGATGCACCCTGCTTGTCCTAGGGATTCGGGTCTCTCTTCGTTGTGAAGCTGGGGCCTGGGCAGCATCTCAGGCTGTTGGTTTGGTGGGAGGCTAGACGACCCCCTCCGGACTGGCACAGGGCCTGGTACTCCAGCCCTGGAGCAGCGTACCCCTGTGGGTTATGGCCCCGAGGGCTCTGGAGTAGTACAGGTGGGGGGTGATGTGACCTCTGCCGGGGAGAACCAGATGGAGAAGACAGGGTGCTGGGGGACCGCACTGAGAGGACCAAGCTGTGGACACTCAGGGAGCAGATGGGAGAGGCCATCAGGCCAGCCTCACACTATGGGCCTGTGGCTGGGACTGTGCTGTGGGATCTGGATGAGAGGGCCGGGAGTGTTCGAGGGCCGCCATAAGTACGGCTAACTGGGTGATGTACAGAACAGACATTTATTGTCCCACAGTTCTGGAGGCTAGAAATCTGGGACGGAAGCGTCGGTGGGACCAATACTCCTTCTGAAGGCTCTGGGGAAAAATCCTTTCTTGTCACCAGCTTCTGGTGGCTGCCAGAGTCATTGGAGTTCTTTGGCTCAAGCCGTGTTGGTCCAACACTGCCTGCATCTTTACATGGCCTTCTCTTTCTGTGTCTCTTGTGTCTCTGTGGCCAAATTTCGTTCTTCTTCTAAGGACACCAGTCATTGAATTTAGGGCCCACTCATCCCGTATGACATCGTCTTCACTTGACCATATCTGCAAAGACCGTATCTCCAAATAAGGTCATGTTCACAGCTCCCTCCAGGGCTAGGACTCCAGCTGATCGTTTTGAGGCACATAAATCTACCTGCTTAAAGGGGGTGAAGAACCATCCAGGTGGCCCCAAGCCAGACATCAGGAGCACCAGCCCTGGCCCTCAGACTACCCTGGTGCTTCTCTGTCTGACCACAGTGCCAAGCACATCTCCACACACTGCTGTGATGCTAACATCATTGGCCAGCTGATGGAGGTCATAACATAGCTTCTAGTCTTCTCATGTACCCCTATCAAACCCCTTAGGGCTCAGCGTAGGTACCGCGAAGGCTTCCCTGACCCTTCTTGTAAGCAGGGTCCTCCTTCCTTCTTCTGGGCTGCCAGAGGCATCTGTCCAATGATCCCCTGACCTCCAGGGCCAGAACTGAGTCTGTTCATTCTAGTATTCTCCATCTGATGCACCTGGCACACGGTGGGCCTTCGGCCCTGGTTGCGTGAGAAAGAACCAAGGATAGACATACGGGTGGGTGGGTTTGACGGATGGATGTCAAGTAACAGAAGTCTTCCCTGGCCATCCCACCCCTGCCCCCGCCGTGCTCATGCCCTTGCCACGCCTTGTTCTGCTCCGTAGTGTTTTTGTCAGTTATCAGAGCATCTGCTCACCTGATGGTCGTCTCTCTGCTCTCACTAGACGTGTGCTCTACACAGACCAGCATTTGGCCGATTTCTTTTTCACTATATGTGCGGTGCCTAAAACGGCAATTTTTACAGGAAAGGTGGACGGGAGAGCTGGTGGGTTTTAGGATGGGGGGAGGGAGGGGCGCCTGTAGCCTCGTGGAAGTGTGGCACTGCGAGCACAGGGTCAGTGGGTCTCAGGGCCGAGGGCGCACACGCTCCTCGCCTGGTGTGTTTGTTTGGCCCTCCCTTGTTGCACCCCAGACCCAAGATTTGTTTGTCTCTACTGGCCTCTCAGGGCAAGGCCCGTGCACTCCCAGCCTGGGGCCAGCCGCTCTGCTGGGCCTGCCTTTAATCCCTTGGAAATACCGCCCTGGGTTGTAAGTACCCACCTCAGCCTACCCTGGAATGGGTGGATTTTATAGAACATGTTTCTGCAACCAGAGCCATCAGGCACGGCCCTGCAGGGGGGCATATATACACCACTGCTGATCTCCGAGTCAGGCGTGTGTGCGTGTGTGTGCTTCCTGTGTATTCTGCCCGTGCCGCCTGTGGAAGGAGTATTATCTTCCCTCCGTCCCTGGAGAGGCTTGGTTTCTATAACCTACTTGTCTCCCAGGCCCATTTACTTAGCAAAAGTGGTCAGAGGGTAGAGAGAGGGGATCTGCAGCCAGGTCTCAGAGCTAGGGGAAGAATTCTCATGCAGAGAAGTAGAAGGAGGGCAGGCAGGGCCTGAGGTGGTCCAGGGTAACGCTACGGGGTCTCACGTGACTCGAGACTGATGAGAAACCCCAAGCAGCTGGTAAACCAGAAGGCCGTGCTCTCACTTGTGGGAGGACTGGGGAGGGAGTGTCTCCTACCTGGACTGACATTCATATGAGGCTCTTTCTTTTTCTTTTTTTAATGTTTATTTACTTATTTTGAGAGAGAAAGAGTGTGAGTAGGGGAGGGGCAGAGAGAGAGGGGGAGAGAGAGAATCCCAAGCAGGCTCCACACTGTCAGCTCAGAGTCCAGTATATGACTCGATCCCACAACCCATGAGATCATGACCTGAGCCGAAATCAAGAGCCAGACGCTTAACCGACTGAGCCACAGAGGCACCCCTGGGGCTCTTTCAAGGCATAGAATGGAAGGATTTGTTAAATAAGGAATTAGAGCAGAGACCACTGTTTGCTGTTAAAGGATAATTCTAAGAAGCTTGATAAATTTCCATTCTCCACTTTAGTGATATATTCTGAAAAGCAGGGAGGGAACTCTGGTCCAAAGCCGAAATATCATATCCCCTGGCCAGGCCTGGAGATACCAGTCCCCCATGCTCCTTTCCAGATTCTTTATTATTCACACTTGTCATTGGGTGCCTCTTGCCTAGGACATGCTGCCCTTTGCAGCCCTCTCTTATATAAAATGTTTCAGGGCAACTGCTTCCTGGAGAGTAATGGAGTGAGAGGAGCATGTTCCATTGTGGCTGGATCTTTCTTGCTTGCTTTTTTAAAAAAATTTTTTGTTAACATTTATTTATTATTGAGAGACAGAGAGAGACAGAGCATGAGTGGGGGAGGGGCAGAGAGAGGAGGAGACAGAGCATCCAAAACCGGCTCCAGGCTCTGAGCTGTTAGCACAGAGCCCGACGCAGGGCTCGAACCCACAAACCGCGAGATCATGACCTGAGCCGAAGTCGGACGCTTAACCGACTGAGCCACCCAGGCGCCGCTCTTTTTTTTTTTTTTTTTTTAATTAACACTTGCTGTCCCCTCTCCCCAGAACATACTGCCCCCGGATTTTCTTCCCACTTTTTAAAATTGAGGCATGATTTACGTACCATAAAATTCACCCTTTTGAAGTGTACGGTGAGTTGGGTTTCTTGGGGTTTTGTTTTTTTTTTTTTTTTTTTTTTAGTATATCCTCAAGGTCACACGTGCAACCATCACTCCTGTGTAATTCCAGAATATTTCCATCACCCAAAGAGAAACCCGGTACTCATTCGCAGTGACTCCTTATCCTTCCTCTCCCCAGCCCCCGGCCACCACTCATCTACTTCCTGTCTGCACGTTTGCCTATTCTGGACATTTCGTGACAATGGAATTATACAATACTGGGTTTCGGTGACTAGGTTCTTTCCCTGAGCATGATGGGTTGTTGTTGTTTCTTTGGAGGGGGGGTGGGAGTTGTTTTTTTGTTTTCTGAGAGTGAGAGAGAGCCAGGGAGGGGCAGAGAGAATGTGTATGAATGTTAAGCAGGCTCTATGCCCAGCATTGGGCTGGAGGCACAGCTTGACCTCACAACCCTGGAATCAGGACCGGAGTCAAAATCAAGAGTTGGGCCCTCAACCAACTGAGCCACCCAGGTGCTCCCAGCATGATATTTTTAAGGTTCATCCACGTTGTCACATGTATCAGAACTTCCTTCCTTTTTGTGGCCGTATAATATTCCATTGTATGGACATACCACATTTTACTTATCCAGTCCTCAGTTAGTGGACATTTGGGTTGTTTCCAGTCGTGACTCTGATGAGTAAGGCTGCCATGAACATTCGCGTACCAGCCTTACCTCTTGCCGGTGAGTAGAGAAGCTGGGCTAACCCGGATCAACACTGGCCTGATGGCAGATGTGGGTCTGAGCACAGATTCTCTCTTCTTCCGCCGGCCACCTATTTTCCCCGATTGACCCCAGTCACCCTTGTCTTGGAGGGAGTGTGGGCAGCATCTTGAGTTGTGTGGGTCACTCGGTGCCAACCACCAGCCTGAGAAACAAAGTGGCTGATTGAAGAGAGTCCTCCAGTGAAGCTTGTATAAATACAGTATGTCCTGCTTTATGCAAGAGCTCCTCGAGGTCCTATGTAAGTGCCCCAGGGAAGGTGGCTCTCATTCATTGATTCGCCAACATGCCCATGGCCAGGGGCTCCAGGTGGTCTTGCGGGTGGGACCAGTCCTCCCTAGCCCCAGCCTGGATTGTTCCTGGAGAGGGAAGATTTCAGAAGTGCGAGACTTGGTTCTATCACGTGTTTTTCGCCGATTTCTGGCCTCCTGCTGGTGCCTGCCAGCCTCAGGCCAAAGAGAGCTCTCCATCCTTCTCCATTCTTCTCCAGCTCCACACCTGGGTCACCTCCCTAACCTGAGCCTCCCACACACTCCTCTCCTGCAGACCACCTCAGCCAGACTCGCTGCCAGGGCTGGGGGCTCCGTGAGGAGAGGGACCAGAACAGCCTCCCTTGCTTTGGCCCCTCAGCCCTGAGCAGAGTGTCCGGAAGATGGGAAGGTGATGAAAGTGATGGTGACAGTGGCACCACTGGAGACGCTGAGGCATACTGCATAGCAGGCACTAGTCTGCCTTCTTTACGTGCTTATCAACCCATTTAACCCCTGCAGGGACCCTAGGAGGCCGATGCTGTTATTATCTCCATTTTACGGATGTGGCAAGTGAGGCAGGTGGAGGTGAGGTTATCTGTCAAAGTCACAGAATCATCCAAAGGGAGCGCCAGGAGCTGAACGTTCACGGTGCAGCTCCAAACCCCATGTTTTTACTCTTATATTTTCTACGCATTCACATACTTCGGAGGAGACAGGTGGATGGACACAGAGGTCACAGCAGGGGCTTCATTAGAAGCCTCGAGGGGCCCTGCAGGTCCTCTGGGCCACTCTGAGTTTGGTAGAGAGCTAGGACTCCAGCGGAGGGTGAGTCCCGAAGGCAGCTCCCCACTGTGTGTGGAGGAGAAGGGCGGGATGCAGGCCAGAGCCCAGGACTCTGAAGCCCAGACAGGGGAGGCCGCACCTTCTGGGCTCATGGAAGGCCCAGGGTCGCGGACAGCTCCGTCTGCCTGGCCTCAGAGCTGAGATCCCGATCCAGGCTGCCAGCTTGAGAGGGAGCCTCGGCTTCCTTCCATTGTCTACGTGGGGCACACCCAGTGTGTTCCTACAGTGACCCCAGGCCAGGAGGGAGGGAAGGGGCCAGCCCGGAGCTGGGTCAGGATGGGAGAGGGGAAATGAGAGGGGAAGACTTGGTGTTTTTCCTTGTTTGTGTTTTGTATTAAAGAAAAGCAAATAATATCCTTTGAGAAAAACCATTAAACAAAGCACATCCTAAGGCTGCACAGGCCCATTGTGGCCGCCTGGAGCCCGGAATTCATTCATGCTCTTTGGCCGGATTGTCGGAGGCAAGAGACAGGGTAGGAGGGAGGGACTGTTATTACAATAAATGTTGAAATGTGTCCTTCCCTCCCGGGACTCCATAGGAGGCTAGGCCAGGCATCCGTGATGCCGGAGTCCCTGTGTCCTCCCGAGCCTGTTCCCTCTTGTCCTCCCACTGCCGGGCCCTGGGAAGCTCCTTGAGACTGGCCAGAACTGCCAACATCCACCCCGCACTGGTTGGGGACTAAGCCCTGAGAAGGCCTCCCAGTGAGGCCATCCACTATGGAGCCTGAAACCAGAGGGCTGCTACCATAGAGGCTCTGGGCCTCAGTCTCCCTGTCTATAAAGTGGGGGCGGGGGGCGTGGGTTATATGGACTCTGGCTGACCACTCTTTTTAAAACATTTTTTTTTAAGTTTTTATTTATTTTTGAGACAGAGGCAGAGCATGAGCAAGGGAGGGGCAGAGAGAGAGGGAGACACAGAATCCGAAGCAGGCTCCAGGCTCCGAACTGTCAGCACAGAGCCCGACGTGAGGCTCGAACCCACGAACTGTGAGATCATGACCCGAGTCGAAGTCGGACGACCAACCGACTGAGCCACCCAGGCGCCCCTGGCTGATCACTCTTAAACACACCGAGACCTGTCACTCCCTCTCATCCTGTGTGTGCCTAGGGCTGGCCTTCAGCCCAGCTTCAGCAGATAATTCTGCCTGGGGCTCGGCATGTGCAAGATGAGCCCCATGTTATAAGTCGAGGGTCTTTCTCCAACCTTGACGTAGATGCATAGCTGTTGTCCTGACGACACTATACAAGAGACCATCCTTAGGATTTTTCCCAGTTCAGAGTCTAAAACAGCATTTAACTATTTCATCCTGAGTACTCCCCAGGAGTGTGAGGAATGAGGGTCTTGGGTCAGAATTGCCCGGGCTGTCCTGGGCTGGCGTGAGACAACCCGGGTCCTAGCCCACTCCCTCTTTGTGAGGCCCTCTTTGTTTGCAAGAGGCTGTGTCTCCTTGTCCTCTCAATGGCCCGGAGAAGTTACTGACATTCCCACTGTGTCGGGAAGCTGAGAGAAGTCACGAGTGTTCAAAAAATAACTCCGTCATGCAGCCGTGAATCCGGGATCTGGTCCCCGCTTTGTTGCTAATGCTCTACAAGACCTTGAACTGGTTCACTCACCCCTCTGGATCTCAGTGTCCTCGTCTGGAATTTGAATGACTGGGTATGACAGATTCTAAGGTCTCCTTTGTGTCCTTCCTAATCTTCAGTTCTGTAATTACAGCATCATTGCCTGGTGGGAAATGGATTCATTCTACCATTTTCCATTTTTCAGCGTGGATTTGGTGGTCGGAGTCTAGTCGTGCACTCCCGATTTCCTTCGTCACAGATGTCGTTATCAACAGTTACGTGCGAGAAGGTCTTTGCCATCTTTCCCAAGTTACTAACGATCCCCCTTCCTCCCACATGACGCAGGGCTACCACCCGATGCCCCACGAAGTAGAGATCGCCCACACGAAGAAGTTGTTCCGGAGGAGGAGAAATGACCGAAGGTAGGAGAGACTCCGTCGAGAACTCTGGGTTTTCTGTCCCTGGCCAGCCGTCTGTAGCTCCGTCGGTTCTGGCCTGGGTTTCGCTTTCCCCAGTGGCCAGCTCATACCTGTGAGGTGAAGCAGGTGGGTTGGGTACCAGTCGGGAAGCAGGGGGTACGCTTCTCTGGGCCGGCCCCGGGGGTGGGTCCCTTCAGGAGTCCAGGGCAGCACAGGTTATGCCCCCTCGGGAGGAGAAATGCTCTTTCCCCTGACCTTACCGTAACAATAGCAGTCCTCAAGGGACTGGGTCCCAGCTGACATATGTTCTGAGACATGGCCTCCAGGAGCTCACAATTCCAAGAGTTTCTGTCCCGCGTGGTGCTGGGCTCTGCTGTGACAAACGATATGCAGATCAGAAACTGCACATGCACCTGCTCTCTAACACCCGGAGGTGCTCACTCACACTAAGGCAAAAACCAGGGTCTCCCTGCAGTTCAGAGTGCTGGGTGGCAGCTAGGGGCCAGAAAACCTGCCACGAGGGGCGCCTGGGTGGCTCAGTCGGTTGAGCGTCTGACTCTTGATTTCGGCTCAGGTCATGATCTCACGGTTTGTGGGTTCGAGCCCCACATCAGGCTTTGTGCTGACAGTTTGGAGCCTGCTTGGGATTCTCTTTCTCTCTCTCTCTCTCTCTCTCTCTCTCTGCTCCCCCCCCACCCCCTTCTGCCCCTTTCCCAGTTGCTTTCTCTCTTACTCTCTCTCTAAATAAACTTAGAAAAGAAAAAGTGCCACGAGGCAGCCCTGGATACATAAGCAGCTGAGGCTAGGCGTCCCAGGAAGGCATATGCCTTAGTTTCCTTGCAGCCTCTCTCACATGGAAAGGTCTTCATGGTATATTTCAAATGGAAAACTCAATGTTTTGGGGTCTGTGGACATTTGTAATAAAGCCGCATTAGAGTAAATTTTTTTGTTTGAATATGCATATATTCCTTCTGGCTGGAAATGTAAAAAATAAAGGAAGGGAGGGAGTAAAAGAGAAGAAAGATGGGAAGGAGGAAGGAGAGAAGGAGAGAGCAAAAAGGCTTCTGCCTAAGGAACTAAAATGAGGTGTGTTCCTCTATGGGGAGTTTTTTCGTGGATAAAAGTGATGGCCTGTGGTTTTACCTTTGATGAACACCGAATGTCGTCTGAGAGCCAAGGAATAGTCCAGCCCTCATCTCTTGCTAAGAAACTAGAGCGGCCTGTTTTCCTGTTATCCCTTGAAACTAAGGCTGTGGCTGACCAGGGTCCCCGGTGCTTCCCTCCACACGTGGGCCCTGACCGAGGAGTGCTGGGTGGTGGCCACAGCTCCGGGCGAATGGGGCACCGGGCACCCAGAGCTCATCATCAGCTGGTACATTTGGTGGGTGTGAGGCCTTCGCAGAGGACAGTAAGCATAGAACTGACTAGGAGGAAGGCCGTCTTGGCTTCGACATCAGAACCACCAGGCTTCACGTGGCTGCAGGAAAAGGGGAAACCGAGTCAGGAGAGTGGGACCAAGCCCTAGTCCAGGCTTGACCAGACCAGGGCAGGCTTATTTCACTGTGGGTGCTGCCTTTTTGCCGTAGCTGCTTCGCAGAGGCTAATTCCTGGTTTCTGGCTTCCTGGCGGAGGGAAGAAGTAGGGAGCACCCCCTAAAAGGGGATTGGGGTTCTCTGGGGCCGGGAAGGGATCAGGGAGGACAGAGACTTGGTGGCCCTCTTCCCCTGCCGCCCGGTCCCGAGTATGTGTGCGGAGGTGTGTGGAATCCCCAGGCTTCTGAATGAAGGGTCACCCCCTGCCCGGCTCCGCTCCTTCGGGCCCAGGCAGCGGCGGGCTGACGCTCAGCACCCATGTCGGCCCCACCTCCGCTCGTGGCCCCGGTCGCCTCACGCCGCGGCGCCCCCCCCCCCCCCCACCGCCCTCGACAGTGGCAGGCCTCCAGAGGGCAGCGTGACCCGGGAACATAGGAAGAGGAGAGTGGCACACACACGCTGGGAAGCCGACCTTCCGCTGAGCCCCACTCGTGTTAACAAACGTCTGGGTTAGGTCAGCACACCTCGCAAAGGATGTGGACCCGGGACAGGGTCCAAAGCAAGGCAGTAAAGATGATTAAAGGGATGGAAAGTATGTCCTGGGAGGAGAGGCTGACGGGACGAAGCAGGGGAAGAGCACGCATGCCAATAAAGTCATGAGAGATTTACACGGAGGGCCCGGAGCAGCTGCCTCACGTTCACAGGGACCGAAACCAGAGGGAGCTAGCCGGAATGGAAGAGGGTGTTCAGCTAGACCACACACGGACTCCAGGAGTAAACGTCTTGACCCTCAGAGGGCCCATCTGCGGGTCAGGACGGCAGGGAGCGCCAGGTGGATTGTGTGGCGCCCTGCAGATTAGAGCGGGACGTCTGCGTTCTACCCCAGCTCCCGCGGGACGCGAGGTGGCCTGTGCCCCTGCTGCTGGTCACTTCCAGTTGTGGGAGTCTGAGGCGCGCGGCCCGGAATTCGACACCGGATGGGCATTCCGCCTCCTCCGTTCCCTCCCTCTGTGACCTGGGCAGTTGGTTCATGCCCCTACTTCGTCTTCTGTAAAATGGGTCTGCTAAGCGGGAGGCTTGAACGATCTAATCCTTGCAAGGCCCCTGGAAAGTCTTAGCACCGGCCCCCTCTTGGGTCCGAGGTACGCGGGAACCACTGTAAGGAAAGGTGGGGAGCTGGCGGCAGCGAGGGTGGGCCGTCACCCGTGATCTCCCTCGTGAGCCCGGGGAGCTTTGCCCTGCATGCTCTCCAGGATCAGTTTCCTTCTCCTGCATCCACTTCCCCCGGCAGACACGGAGGGAGGGTCCCTTCAGCGCAGCTGTCTGTGGACTCTGCTCCCACACTCCATGGGCTGCTGCGAGGCGCTCTGTGATTACAATTGAGTTGCGAATGTCTTGTCCTCATTTTGCAGAAAGCTCCAGAACGGCTCATGGGGTTTTTTTTTTTTTTTCCCCTTAAAAATGTTCCCCAAACTTAAAACAACTAGTAACCACTTGCTTCTTTGGGGACGCTACTCAAAGATGTTTGCTGATTTCAGAAAAAATTATGCATTTCATGCTATGAACGGACTAAATGAGCACTTCAAGCGTTCCTCAAAGAGCAACATGCCTCAGGTGCCCTGTCCCCACCCACGTTGGCCACCTGCTGCCTGGAGGAGGGCCTGCCAGCTTCCCCTCCCCGCCCCCCAGGCGACCCACCCCTGGCCACGGGTGCAGGGAGAGGAGCGGGCTCCCGGAGGGCTGAGTCTTGCCCACGCTGCTGACCTTGAGTGAGGTCTCACCCGCCGGGGGCGCAGGATTTTCTCCGCACCTCCTCCACCCTGCTGCGTTTACAGAGATGAACAGACTGGGGCAATGAACAACTGTCAGGGTCTGCCCAGGAAACGGAGGAGGGTCCTTTGGATCAATGGTGGTAGACAGGAAGGGAAGGGAGCAAGATTGGGCGGAGGGAAACGCTGAGTCTGGGTGGGGAGTTCTGGCCCTATGGGGGGGCGCTGAAGTTGAGGTGATTCAGAGCTGTCCCGAGACGGAGTGAAGGAGCAGGTCTGTATACCCCTGTCTGCTGGTCGTTGGATAGAATTGCCACAACTTTAGGCTGGCAGCTCTTATCACCCAGGGCAGTCTCTATAGGGGCTGACAGCTCGGGGCGGGGGGCGGTGTCTGCTCCGGCACGTCCAGCAGCCGAGGGGGTTGAGTGCCCCGTTCCTGAAGGGGGGCCTGGGTGGCACATCACCCTGAATGCCCCAGTGAAGCAGTACCTGCCTCTCCTACTGGGATTGATGGAGGGGCGCTCTGTGCCACATCCCGTGCTCCAGAGAACACCAGAGAAGTGGCAGGCTTGGCCCCTGCTCTCCAGGGGCTTGCGCAACCCTCTTTGGCTGTTGAAGCCACCAGACTGCGTGTAGAATCCGAGCGTCCAAAGAAAGGAGCCAGCAGGAGGTGACCGAGGAGTGCTCCCTGGAGGAGGTGGGCGTTGAAGTAGCCTGTGAGACACAAGGGGGATTTGGAAGGGAGACCGGAGGATGTCGGGAGGGAAGGAACGGGAAAGGCGCGGCGGAATAGGTGCGGGAGCCAGAAGCCGCGCCACAAAGCTCCCTAGAGACCGAGGCAAGAGGGTGGTGCTTATGGCAGTCACCACCCCCAACGGAACGAAATCGAAGGGAAAGGCCGGAGCTCCTGGTTCCTGATGGGCCCTGGCCCGGGGTGCTACAAGTCTGTGTAGACGCAGCACGCTCCAGAACCGGACCTCCTGACAGGGCAGGACCGCGAATGCAGGCACTGTCTTTCCGTCGCACGCTGCCCTTGCAGCGGGGGAGACAAGAGAGCCGTTCTCCAACTTAATCTGTTTCATTAAGTGAGGTCTGAGAATGGTTAATTGACTCCATGTGCAAAGCAGACTTGGAAGGAAAAAGAGAAGAATGCCGTGGTCATCCAGCCAGTGTCGGATGGCCCTGCTGGGCGAGGGGCAGGAGAGCGAGCCGTCCCCACACTTCCGCGTATGCCACCCCCTCCCTGGGTCCCCAGGTGGTGCAGTCGGGGCTGCATCCTGGACACCGCAGGGCGATTGGAGCCTGAATGCCCATGGCTGTGGCCTGGCGTCCTCTAATTGTAGGACCAGTTAAGACTCTTATTCCTTCTTCCCTTTCTCTGCCAACATGTGCCCCAACCCTCCCTGGGTGCCAGGCTCTTTCCCTAGGGACAGAGTTAGTGTCAGCCGTCAGATTTGATTTTGCAAGCTCTCTGTGACATCATCTAGGTCACTGATAAAAATGCACAGGACCTCTGGAATTACTGGCAATGGATATATAACTTTCTAAATATACTAAAATCCTGACTTATGTAATTTAAAAGGATAGATTTTTGTTATAGAATTGGCATATCAATTAAAAAATTGTTTAGAGGAACTTAGAATCTATGAGATTCTTTTTTTTTTTTTCTAGTATGAAATTTATTGTCAAACTGGTTTCCATACAACACCCAGTGCTCATCCCAACAGGTGCCCTCCTCAATACCCATCCCAGGAAAGAGTGATGTGGCAAGCCTCTGGAAATACTCCTTGAATCTTGAATCTTGATGTGTTCAGGGTTCCCCAAATGTATCAGGCGAGTAACCCTTTCAAAAAGGAAGTAAATTTGCTCTGGTTCGTGTGAATCTGTGCTAGCTATTGGCTACATCATTTCTTCCAAAACATCTGTTTGGGAATCTCTTGGAGAGACATGATATCTATGCATTTTCTGCTTTTTGAAAATTGGAACTGTAAGCACACAGCTACAGCACTTTGTCTGTCCTCCAAGATTCCTCAGACGTGTGCCGGGACCCCTTAGGACCTCAGTAAAGCATTCTCTTTTCCTGAGCAATACCACTCCATCCCTTGGGCAAGAAGATGAGAATTCAGAGCACCTGTCACTGCCCCCCCCCCCCCCCCCGCCGCCTATAGGCCCTGGACATCGTATGGACACGCCAGCAGGGTCTGCCTCTCCTGGCCCAGCACTTATCCTCCGACAGAAAGCAAACCTTTCTTTCAGCCGAGCCCTTAATTTTACATCATTAACCCTGTCAGCAACCCCATGCTTCCCTCCTCCCTCTCACTCAGAATATGAAATTATAATTTTAGAACCCTCACTAATCCCCCTTAGGCCCCCTCTGCGACACATTCTGATGACTACCCCATGCTTTGATGGTCATCACTGGCTACGGGCACCCTCTCATTCCATTCTGGAATCACTGATCCCTCCTCCTTCTCACTTCTAGGCTCACAGGCAAGGACCCTGGGGGTTCCCTGGGCCTCTTTAACCCCCTTTCCTTCCGACCGGGAACAGATCAAGAATTAACTAGTTCAGATCCCTGGATCTGTCCATCAGCTCGCGAGTTGTTAAGTTAGCCCGTTTGGAAGTACCATCAGTCCTCGTTACTTGTGGATTCCATATTTGCCAATTTGCCTACTTGCTAAAATTTATTTGTAACCTCAAAATCAATGTTCAGTGGTCCTTTCAAGGTCATTCATGGGCATGCCCGGGGCGGGGAGAAATTTGAGTGGCCGAACATGCACGTTCCCAGCTGGTGTCAGACGAGGAGATGCTTTTCACGATCTCTTTCGTGCCACGATTTTCACATTTGTGTGCTTTTGCTGTTTAAAATGCCTAGATACTGACATGCTATCTAGGGTTCCTAAGGGCAAGAAGGCTGTGATGTGCCTCATGGAGAAAAATCCGAGTGTTAGATAAGTGTCATTCAGGCACAAGTTATATATAGTCAGGATACCTACGGTACATTTTCATGATTGATAGAGTGCTGTCGCCATGAGTTCACCATTAATGAACCAACAATGCATATTAAGTAAGGTGTCTTTAGGCAGAAATGGATAATATAAGGTCTATCTATTGACTGATTGGAGAAAATGTTGTGGCCAGAGGCTTGTAGGAACCTAACCCTGTGTTTCCCTTGGGAATAACCGTCCGGTATTCCCTAATTCAGTGTTTGCGGGACTTTGTAGAACTTAACTACGGTGGATAATGAGAATCAGCGATGCTCGCTCTTTAAAGCAGGGTAGACAGGTGCCCAAGGTAAAGGAATAGGTTGTGAGTGATGGGATTTCAGACCTGAGTAATTTATCTTGTTTGTCTGGTGGTGGGAGAGCTGGGGGCAAGAGAAGGGAGGATCAGGAGACCCTTCCTCCCCTGGTCGTCACCTGGCTTGGGTTTCACTGAGGGGATCTCTGTTTCCTTCGCCCCATCCGGGGATGACACCATCCCTGAAGCCCCCCAGACTGCTCAGCCCTGCGGTGACCATCAGCATCATCCTGTCATCAGGAGCCCAGGGGACGGCGAGACAGATCACACTGCCATCGCCCGAGGTTTGTCTTTATATCCCAGCAAGGAAATTGCCCTCATTAAGTCTCTGCTAAAGATAGATAAGAAAATGGGACAGGCAAACCCCCACCTGGCAGGCAGCCCTGTCAGATTCTAAGCAAAATGAGTCAGATAGGAATTATTTTTAGGTTCTGTCTCCTCCTCCCCCACGCCCACCCCCAAGCAGGCGCTCTTGGAAAGAACAGCTCATTTCTTGAAGCCAGATGTCCATGTCTGTGTCCAACTGACGTGAGAGCCCTGATAGGCCTAGAGAAGACCCCGGCCATTGTACAAACCACAATGGCCAGGTCATCCTTTGGACACAGCAGCCACCTCGCTCGGCGTTCCTGGGAAGAACAGGCCATGAGGGGGCCCCGGGAAGGCTGGCCCGCGACTCACCTAAGAGCGATGCTCCTTCCCAGGATGCCCTTGCTCGCCCCTCTTTCCCGGCACATGCCGCCTGCTCAGGATCTGCTCTATGCATCGTACTTCGTGGGAAAGAAAACAAGGCCCTGGGGCCCCTCTCCCAGGGAAGGACCAGCATGTCCCCTGGGCCAGGCACCCGCATCTGTGGGAGGGCCCTTTTGTGCATTTTGGCAGAGCTCCCGGGTGCCGGGCCCCCCGGCAGTGGGCATCTCCTAGTCTGTGCCCACTCTGGGAAGCTGAGCATTGCCCTTGTTTGCTGTCTTCCCCTTTTTCCAGCAAATAGGATTTGTGCAGACCCCATAGACCCTAGACAGCCAAGGAGAGTGACCTGGAGGTGAGGGATCTAACTGGAGTGGAAGCAGGGGCCCGTGCCCACCGGCCTGGAGGGCAGGGGGGTTGCTGAGTAGGAAACTAGCTGAGAGAGAGAAATGCCATCGTCACCGGGTCTGTGCCTGGGACAGAGGGTAGAGTGGATACCCCAGGAGACAGCCTCCCGAGCTGGTTCAGTTACCCCACCTCAGTAGTCTCAGGCTCTGTTTCTGCAGTGTTGGGCATTTGGGACTTGGCTCACAGATGTTGACCCCTGGTCCTTCCCCAGGAACTCCAAGGACCCCAAGTAACCGGGCCCCTGGCACGGAGTCCACAGGGCCTTGCCTGGGGGCAGGGGGACATGGTGGGTGGTCCACCTGCACAGCCTCCCTTGGCTTCAAGACTAGCTCATCCCTCACCAGGCAGGGGATCTTAAGGAGATACGGACCCGCACCAAGCCTTCTCGTTCTTCTTGTTGTCACAAGGACATTGATGCCTGCAGGAGTGCCATCAGATGACATCGATGGCAGGTATGCAAGAAGTTCCAGAGGCCATAACCAGTGCCCCTTATATCTTCAACCCAACCCATGTGCCCTCTCCAGAAGGTTCCAGAAAGGCAGGCCCTATCTGCTCCGCCTGTGTACATCTTTCAGGACCAAATCTGGTGTGGGTTGGTACCCCGGGTACCCTGCATGCCTGGCTGAGTCCCCATACTCCCAGAGATGAGATACAGCCTGGGACCACCTTACTCGGAAGGCAGACTGTGCCTCCCATTGGGTCTAGGGCCTTTGTGCCGGACCCACGGACAAGCCCAGCCCACCCTCCGTCCTCTGGAAGTCACTCAGAGGTTTAATAAGCACTTCCAGAATGCTCACCATGTTCGGGATACACTGAGCCCTTTACAGGATATCAGCTCATAGAGTCTTGCCACAACCTTAGAAAGGAGATACTGTTTTTATTTCCATTTTACAGATGCGGAAAGTAACTTGCAAACTTGCACAGAGAAGTGAAGTAACTTGCCCAAAGTCGCAGAGCCGGGAGGTTTAGCTGAGCCAGACTGCAAACCCAAGCAGTCTGGCTTCAGAGCCCGTGTCCCCAACCGGTTCTGTGCAGAAGACTCCTGTCTGTCCCCTCCTTGGCACGCTCAATCTCCCTCTTTGGGCCCTTCACTGCCTTCTATACGCCACCCCCCCCCCAATTAACTCTTGTGCGGGGGTGAGGTGGACAGCATGGGGCTGCTGTTTTCAAATGGACTGAGTGGGGAGCTAGTGCATATTCCAAAGGAATGAGCGAATGGGCAGGTTTCAAACGAGACCTACCCGACAGAGTCCCTCACCTTCTGCCTCCTGCACCCCAGCACCCACTCCGTCACGCCTGTAGATCCCTTCCCCGGCTCAGATGATTCACGCATGGGCATATTTAGGAAGGCCCTGCAGTAGCCTGGAGCTTTCCCAGGTTGTGGGGGCCCCACCCAGTGAGAAACTGGAGGAGGGGTGGCGTGAGTTCTAGAATGGTGGGCAGCTCTCGGGGGAGGGCGGTCTGGCCAGGAGCACCTCCTCCCGTCCCCCCACCCCTGTCCCAGGGGGATGAGCCCAGAGCACGAGGGTGCCTCCCACTCCTCAGGGCTTCCCAGCAGGGACAGGGGCACAGGTTTTAAAAATACCAAGGAGCCTTCCTGCCTGATCAGCACTTACCCTGGGCTCCAGGGGTTATTTCTGAGTCTTCCCGGTAATTCAAGTTTAGCCATTTATTCCAATGCGTGTGTTGGGGGGGAAGCCAAGGTGGCCTCTATTATGGTTTGGAGTATCCTGGGGGGACCCTGGTGTCCAGAAGTGATGCAGGGTCTCAATTAGGCAAGCCGTCAGCAAACAGAATTAAAATAACTCAAGATAGGCCCTTGGGTCCTCGGGGGTGATGCCTGTGCTTAGTCCCCATGAGGGAAATGAAGACCGAGGTGTCCCCTGTCCCCCGCGTGCCCAGGGTCCTCTCTCAAGTGGCATCCGCAGGGATCTCAGTGCCCTTCCAAATGCAGAATGGACGGAGCGGCCGGTTCTTTCCAAGTAGCCCTGGACACACAGACAGACAGAGAAACGGACAGCCGAGCCCCAGGAGCAGACGGGCCCACAGCCGTGGCACGCTGTGTGGGTCCAGCTGTAAACGGACACAAACTTACCAGCAGCTCACGGGGAGCCCCCAGCACATTAACACCTCAGCAGTGTGGGCCAGAATTATTGAATCTTCCCAACAACCCCCGGGAGGAACTAGTTTTTATTTCCCTTTTCAGAGCAGCGAAGTAACCGGACAGCACATAACCTTCCCAATAGACCTTTAGAACCCGCTACCCGTGCCAGCCGTACCCGCCCTCTGCCCCTCCACTCCCTGAGACATGCCCCCCTACCTGCCCTCCGCCTGCCCCCGCCTCCCTCCTGTCACGCGGCCCCCGCTGTGCTCCCCGTCTGGTCTGCGTAGGACCCCTCCGGCCTGACTTCCGCCCTTGCCGGCTCCCTTCCGTTCTACAGGTTCCACCTGCCCCACGCTCCACCCTGCAAGCTCTTTTTAGGCCTCTCCAAACCTCTTCCCCGGCCTTCCCCACGGAGGAAGGCCTGGCACACACACCCAGAAAGCCCTGCTCACCTCAGTCAAGTCCCCTGGCTCACCTGGAACAGGTGAGGCAGCTGAGAGATTCGGGGGCGGGCGGGAGGCCCCGGAACGTGCAGGACGCTGGCTCAGTTGCGAGCCCCCCCCATCCTGAGCCACCCCTCCAGGTGAACAGATGAGCCCGGAACAACAGCGGCCACCCCAGGGCTGCGTTAGCCACAGTTACACCCTCCCTCGGGAATCCAGCAGCCCTCAAGTTGTCTTCAGACTCTGTCTTTTCAGCCTGTTTTAGGCTTTCTGTTTGCCGGGCCTGGCACTGAACTTCGCGGAACATGTATGCGGACCCAAAACAAAGATGAGGAGTGTTTTGAGGAAGAAAAAAATATGATGCGGGGCTGTGTGTGTGTTTGTTCCGTCTGGTGGCCCAGTGGCCATAGTAAACATGTTCCAGACTGGCTCAGTGCTTCAGGGAGCAGATGGCACAGGCTTGTCACCTTGAGCGGGAAACCTGGTGCCTTTGAACTGTGAGCTGCAGCCATGGGTCAGGGAGGCAGAGCGGGGATCGGGGTGCAGCAGGCAGAGGAAAGGATTCTGACTTCGCCCTGATGTTCTGGAAGGCTGGAGATGCTCGGTCAGGAGTAGGGTAGAGAGGTGATCATCAGGATGTCTCCAGGCAGGGCCCACGAAAGCCAGCTCCCTCCGAAGGCCCCGCTATCCAGTTCCCGACCCTGTGCCCTCAGGCGAGTCTCAGGCACCTTTCCCCACTGAAGCTTTACTATATTTTTGCTGTGGCTTTTCTTCTAACACAGTCGGGGGAAACCGTCTCTACCCCTTCGTCCACCCCACCTCCCACTATTCCCAAACAGCTCCCGTAGCCCGGATTTACTGCTTTTGCACCCCATCTTGTGAACCGGGGTATCAGAGGTCGATCTGGCCTTCACGGGTAACAGGCCCGGTTGCCTTGCATTTTCTCTGAGTTAAGAGAATGATCTCGTGCTAAGTGTTTCCAGCACACTGAGAGACCAGTAAAGGGTGGGGAGGGAGGGAGGCAGGGAGGGTAGAAGGGTTGTATTTTCTGAAGAGAGGATTTTGAGATGCTAAAAGCCTGAAACCATCCCCCTTTAGGCAAACGTCCCTTTTGTCTCTACCTCTATTTAACGAAAATCACATAACATGAGCCACTGCAGTCAAAACGGGTGGGTGGCCCCCTGAGTGAGTGTGCACAGTTCACCAGGCTTGGTTTGGGTCTCGTTGCGAGATGTGGAGCCTCAGAGGCATTGTTTCACCTCTCTGGGGCGTGATTCTCATGTGCGACATGGGACATCTACCTTCTAAGGCTGTTTTGCAGTTCAAATGAGACAATGCCTCGAAAGCAGGTAAAATGTCAAGGGCTGTGCAAACATGAAGGTTTCAGCCGTCTGTGTTGTGTTTGTAGCGCACGCACGTCGGTGTGCATGGTTGTGTGTGCGTGACTGCTTTCGGGACTCCGCCGGTTACCATTTCCAATGGTAGTTTGCTGGAAATGCAGTGTGGCCTGGACGTTTCTATTGGTTATCCCTCGCTGTGTAACAAACTACTCCAACAAGCAGAGCTTAAACAACAAGCATCTCTTGTCTCACGCAGTCTCCAAGGGTCAGGAATCCAGGAGCAGCTTAATTGGGTGGTTCTGGCTCAGAGTGTCTCTTGAGACTGCAGTCAAGCTGTTGGCGGGGATGGTGATCATCTGAAAACCTGATTCAGACGGGATTGGAAGGTCCACGTCCAAGTTCACTGACGTGGCTGTTGGCAGGCCTTAGTTCCTCACTGGCTGTTGGCCGGAAGCTTCATTTCCTCGCAATGTGGGCCTCTCTGTAGGGTGCTCATGACAGAATGAGTGATCTGAGAGCGAGCGAGAGAGAGAGAGAGAGAGAGAGAAGCTGTCATGTCTTTTACAACCTAATCTCAAGAGTGACCTACCATCCCTTCTGGCATATTCTGTTGGCCACACAGACTAACCCTGGTGCAGTGTGGGAAAGACTGTGTGAGAGCGTGAATACCAGGGGATGAGGACCATGGGGTGGGGGTGCATTTTTATCTGTTTCTAGTTCCTTTCTGTGTCATCGCCTCCCCCCAGCCCCCACTTTAAATGACCTAGTAAAATCCACCAATGGCTTTGAATAGGTTGAGGTGTTTTGAGTTTTCTCTTTTCTGGTTCAACTTCAAATCGTTCAACAATGCCTTCCTTATCTTCTCCTCTTTTCTTCCATCCTCCCTGTCCATGGCTCCTCTGTGTGGTGGAATATGAGTGAGTATTTCCTACCTAGAGAGGGTATGAAGCCAAAGGATGCTGTTGTCTGAGCTGTGGAACATACCTGTCCTCCAGGGAGTCCAGCAGGTAGTTCCAGGAAAAGAGAACTTTCCAAGATACACACACACACACACACACACACACGCTCATACTCACCCATATACTGATTTTCCCTTAAACTCTATCATCTCAATGATCATAAAAGGTTGGGCTTTCAGTGAAAGCATACCGAAATGCTTGAATCTGTTAGACACTGACAGGGAAGGCTTCCTCGGGTAGGAGAGAAAAGAATACAAATATGAACAACCCAGGTAGAGATGTCTTACACAGTGTTCCTCCTGACATCCCCCCAGCAGGCCTGAGAGACAGATAACACACACACACACACACACACACACACACAAGCATCCCCCTCATGACAGTGATGTAGGGACTCAGAGAGGCCACATGGTTTCCTCCAGACTTTGTGGAAGCCAGTAGGAATATCCAGACTCCCCTCTACAGGGTTCTGTCACATTGGCCCCACACAGGGAGACGCGTGCTTCTTTTCTACCCACTCCAGAGGAAAAGGTGATTCGGAGTTGTCTGCCTGTCCGGGTGCGGGGTGTTCTGCCTGGGAGGGTCGGCCAGATATTGGAGGGGTTCAGAATAGTGGGGGGAGGGGAGATATCCCTCAGAACCGGGAACGTTTAGGCGGGCGTGGTGACAGGCTGTGAGGGAACAGTGGCGACAGGCGGAAGAGGACGCTCGGTCGTCTGCCCCTTCCAGTCCATGCAGGTGCTTTTCCCCTCCATTCGGAAGGCGTCATCAGAAGTACCTTGGGACGCTCTGGCTCCAGATGGAGTCATGGAATGAAGTGCTAATACGCCCTTTTTGACCAGAGCTGTGCTGTCCAGTACAGTATCTACAGTTTAAGTTCATTAGAATGAAGCAAATTAAAGTTTGTCCTTTGGTCACACTGGCCACTTGTCAGGTGCTCACTAGTTACACGCAGATGATGGTTACCACGTGGGACAGTGCAGATAGAGAATGTCTCCATCCTTGCAGAAAGTTCCGCTAGATAGTCCTGCTCTGCAGAAACCCTCCTGGGCCCCAGAGAGTCGGGCAGGGGGTGGCTGGAGGGGAAGAGAGACGGCTGGGGTAGAACAGTCTGAGGGTCTGGGCAGGGAGAAGTGGCCTAAAGAGCAGAAGGAAGAAACTGAGAAAGAGAAGGAGGTGCTCACTGAGCACACATGGCCCCCGGGGGTGGGGGGGTGCTCAGGAAGGGGTAACTCCTCTTTGAGCTGGGTCTGGTGACAAGGAACATTGCTGGGGTTCCAAAGCTTGCAAGGGCCACTTCCTCCAGATCTTTGCTCAGAAGCATGACTGGAGGCAGACAGATGCTAGCCCTGAGGAACGGCCTTCGGGCCCTCTCTGTGTACCAAAGGACCCCTGAGAGCCGAGAAGCTTCCCCCAGACCTGATAGGGACATCACTGTGGGGTGACCCAGGGAGCCCCAACCTGGGGTGACCCAGGGCACATACTGAAAGTTATGGAGAAGGGAGGGCTCGCCGTCCCTCTACCTGCCATTGGCTCCTTTGTCAACACTCCCTGCCCTCTATGCTTGAGTGGAACTCCGTTAACCCTCTCGTTCCTGGAGAACTTCATGCACAAACCACGTCTCCAACCAGGTCTTCCCCAGGATCAGCTCAGGGCACCAGACAAGGGCTCGGTTTCGTTTTGGTAGCCGAGGGAGTATCCAGATGGATGAAGTGTCTTCAGACGCGATCTTGTGTGGAAAATAAACACATAAACCAATAGAAGACCTCCTTAGTTTTGATCAGGTTGGGGCCAGAATCCCAACTGTCCCACCCACCCGTGTCCCTTTGTCCCCGCAATTTTTTTCAAGTTTATTTTTTTATTTATTTGTTTTGAAAGAAAGTCTGAGTGGGGGAGGGGCAGAGAGCAAGAGGAGAGAGCAAGAATCCCAAGCAGGCTCTTCTCTGTCGGGGTGGAGCCCAATTCACCCAACGCGGGGCTTGAACTCACCAACCGTGAGATCATGACCTGAGCCGAAGTCAGACACTTAACCAACTGAGCTCACCCAGGCACCCCTGTCCCCGTTCCTGTAAAGTAGTTATGGAAGCCGCTCCTTAGGGAGTGCCCCCCGGCTCCCCGTGCTGGGCATCCCGTCTGGATCAGGGGTCAGCAAACTTATCCCATAAAGGACCAGATAGTAAAACAAACTGTATTCACAGAAACAGATGGTGGGGGATTTGGCCCAGAGGCCAGTGTTTGCAAATCCCTGATCTAGATTATCACAAATCCTCCAACAAACCCAAAGAGAAGAAAATTTGTTTCTGCTGTACAGCTGAGCAAGTGAAGTCACCGTACTCAACTCTGTTCTCCCATGTTTCCTGGGGCAAACCCAGGCCTGCCTGGCCAGAGTTCACATCCCCTGTCCTTCCTCCCTGCTGGGGATTAGTGCCTGCCCAGGGTCCCTCCCCAGGACAGAGATAGCAAGAAAGCCAGAAGAGAGGTCCAGGGGGTACCAGGCTGTCTTTCCCCATTTCCCAGCATGCACTAGTCCTTGAACACGGCGCTAGATGTGAGAGATGAACCTCTCAGGGCTAGTCTGCTGGCTGGATGCTTGAGCTTGGTCTGATTACCCTCACAAACCCTGTTGGCTCCTTGCCCTAGAGCAGGCAAACGTCCCCACGGATGCATTTTGACGTGGAGGCTGCAGAAAACCTAGCCAAATGCTGTGGTGGGAGACCTCAGGACGCAGGGTACCTGAGAGTAGCCAGTGACACCTAATGGGTAGAACTCGGAAGGCTCTAGGAACACTAGAAGTCGCACGTCCCTGCTCCCTGAAGTTGTTAAGGCAGGAGCCAAAGAGGCAGAGGTGGAAGGGGAGGAAGGGCTGACAGTGTGGGACAACACAGCCAGGACAGGTCTTGCCTCAGCGACGGGGCTGGCCAGCCCAGACCCACACCCGCCAAGGGGCAGCCACGGCCTCCAGCATCCCCCTGGGGAGGCCTGCTGCACAGTCACCTCCTCCAGCGGGGCCCCTTCTCCTAAGCCCACGGCCTAGAGCTAACACAGCAGCCCAAAGCGTCTTCAGGCTAAGAGGGGTCTCTTGATCTTGGTGACCCATCCTTGACCAGCCCTTTCTGGACTGGTCTTCTCATTTACTCTCTGGAGTTCCTTTGGATCACAGCAGTGCCTCTTCTGGAGACGAGCATGGCCCAGCCAGTCAACGCTGTCCCTTACGTGCCCTCCATACCACCCCAGCCATGCCGCCGAGGGACAGGGCTGCCCAGCACCCTGCCAGGGTCTCCATCCAGACTGTAGGCAAGAGGAGGCACTCACGAATGTAACCAGCCGTGTGGGGGCATTAGTCCCCTCTGTGCCCTCAGCAGAGGCATGGTGGGCTCTCCCTTGATGTTCGAGCTACACATTAATAATCCTAGTGTGAAAAAATGCTATTCTGAGAGGTGCTGGGGATTTGCCACCTGGACTTCCTTCATTAGCATATGTCTTCTTTGGGTTAAAAATCCACATTTCCTGAGTTCCCTACAAGGTGTAGCTGCCCTCCTGGGAGAGGCAGATCCCCTCACCCAGCCTGAGTGGTTGAGGCAGGACCAGCTGGGCTCTCGGCCAGCCACTCTTCTCCCGGGGGAGCCTGCTGAGCTCGGGGTCAGGAATCTTGCCCAAGCCCCAGGGAGCACCTGCAGTCGGGAGGAGTGACAGGGACGCGGGTGGCCTGGCAAGAATCTCTGGCTGCCGGAGAGGGAGCGCACCAGCTTTGGTGAAGGACTTCTAAGGCGGGTATTTAGAACGTGTGCCGGGGGATGAGCTGGTCCATCCCACCACAGAGCAATAGGAGTGTTGAGGAGGAAGAAGATTCTCTGAGTCTGCCCAAGGTTTTTCATTTTGCAAGAGCAGGAATGTGAAAGAAGTCTCCTTCAGGCCACGCCTGCAGGGACCTTGCTAAGCCAGCAGGCCCCCAGCCCACCTCAGATCGCCCTGAGTACCCCTCCAGCCCCTTCCCCTCAGAAATCACAGCTAGCCCATCCCTTCTCCACGTCTCTCAGGGCTGGGCCTCAGAGGTAAGCTTCTCGTCAGTAAAGGGCTACTCCCCACCCTGAGACCCCCCTGTGCGTTAGCAGCGGTCTTAATTCTGATGGAGGTGGATGGCCATCCACTAAACGGGATATCTGGGGATAGAGTGGCCATCTCCCCAAGGCAGGGTTAGCTCTCAGCAAGACCATTAGGGATATCGGGTTCTCCAGATTCCACAGATGCTGCCCCACGAGCCCTGGCTCGTATCTAACAGGGGACAGGCCAGCCTAGAAGGGAGGGGCTCATATCCAACAGGGGACAGGCCAGGCTGGAAGGGAGGCTTAAGGCCCCATCCCCTCTCCCCAGGGCCAGGAGTTGGGGGGACCTTCAAGGCTGCTCCTTCTCCTGGCAAAGACTGCCCACGAAAATAGGTCAGGGCTGCCCCCGCCCCCGCCTTGAGCATTGCTGTGGTCAAAGAGATGATGTCAGATTAGCTACATTAAAATGATTCCATACCCGGGATTCATTTACCTCCTGTTTATCATCAGGGCAGCATTTTAGGGGAGAGAAGAAAGTTTTCTTCCAGAGGCAAAAGTACTTTCCGTTGTTGGCCTCACCCGCCTCGTGATCCCCAGATGGTGGGAGCAGTGCATGGCACCATTACCCTTACAGGGAGATGAACAGGACCCAGGAAAGGGGACTTTGGTCCGGAAGAGGGGGTCTGCTAGGTGCCTCTTGCCGGCCTACGTCTGCACCAAGCATGCGAGTTTACAATCTAGTTGGAGACGGAAGATTGAGATAGTCTGAACAGGGGCGCCTGGCTGGCTGAGTCGGTAGAGCATGCAACTCTTGATCTTAGGGTCGTGAGTTCAAGCCCCACGTTGGGTGTAGAGATTACTTTAAAAAAAAAAAAGATATGCTGAACAATTCACTTTGTAATGTGTTGTGTGTGCGCATCTATATGTCTACACACGGGTGCATATATGGTGTGCCTATATGTGCAGGTACATGCGTATAAATGTGTGCATGGTGTTTGTGTGCATGCGTGTGTGGATATGCCTGTGTGTGTGTGTGTGTGTGTGTGTGTGTGTGTGTGTGTAATAGTGCGATATAGGACACAAGCCCTCGGGCTTCAGAAAAAGGAAAGAGTTCTGGGGTTTACTGCAGGAGCCAAGAAGGCTTCCTGGAGGAAGCGGAATGTCATCGGTCCCTTCAGCGGGGCCGGGCAGAAGGGAGCGCATTCCTGGCAAGTGAACAGAGGCAAAACTCCTGATGGCCCCTGCCTGGGGTGGCATTCAGGGACGGGGGGGAGTCTGACCTGACTGCAAAGGACACCACTGAAGTTGAGGGCAAGGCAGGGAGGTGGGCCCTCCGCGGAGAAGACCCAGCACACCAGGTTCCAGTTGCATCTGTGGTATGTTGCAAATAGATGTCCAGGCAGCGAGTCTAGGAGAGGACGTCCCTGGAGGGGGACAGCAGGTGCCACGGCCCATGGTCGGAAGGCAGGAGGCATATGGAGGGTGGTTCTGAGGACGAAGTTCATGGTGGAGAGAAGAAGGAGGTGAGATTGGGTGCTGGAGCAAGAGAGGTGTTGACAGGTGAGGAGAGGGCACCTAACAACAGATTCTCTATCTCCTGGTACCCAAGGTGCCCAGTTCCCCTCCTTTGAGGCTGAGGCCTGCAGAGTGCCGGCTGGCGATTAAGTTTCCCCATCAAGATAATTTGTGCTGAAAACGTCTACCCAGGGGCGCTCAGGTCCACTTAGAGGGGGTAGGTGCTCCCGTTCCATGCGCTGTCCTCTCTAGGAGCTCCAGCCCATGTGTCTGGGGCCAGAACAGGATACACCTCATGCGTGCTTGCGGAGGGGAGAACGGACGGTCCCGGGGGGGAAGGCTGGGCTGCTTGTTCTCCTGGATGTCAGCGGAAGCGGAGGAGTTGGAAAGGGCACGCCAGGGTGGTCCGGTGGTTAGGATGGACTCATTCCTGGGAATGGTTGCCACGAAGCCTTTCCCCAGCTTCTCCAGAGCGGCAACTGTTCCTTCCCGGAGTGTTATGAAAACCTGCAATTACCAAGCTGCCCCTGGGTGGGGGCGTTCAGACCTCCTCGTCTTTCTTCCAAGATACACTGAGTCAGGACCTGGTCAGTGCAGAAAGCGGATTCCTCTCCCATGTTCCTTTCCTCACAGCCCCGCAGGCTGTGGTTAATGAGCTGGGTGATTGTGGAGCTGACATCTGGGATCTGAAAGGTGAAGGGCATGGATGGATGCCCGTGCCTCTCCAGGCTCTGCAGGCAGCTGTCCGCCTGCTCTCGGCATGCTCCGGGGCCACCCGGCCGATCCCACGGCGTCCCCGGGGTTTGGGGCCCTCCCTGCCTGTAGCTGCAGTGAGCGGAAGCCAGAGCTGTGGACGGGAGGTGGGACAGGAGGTTAAGCTGGAGCCCGTTGGGCACAGCTTCGTGGGAAGCCCCACCCAGGCTGCCACTTTGGGACGGCTCATAGTTTTTGCTCTTTCTATTTCTTCCAGTGATTTTTTTCTTTTTGGCGTATTTCTTTCCTGGCCTCTTGCCTTTGCCTGTGTGAGTTGTGTTTGGGAGTGTGGGGAGAGAAGGAAAAACATAAAGGGTGGGTGGCTCCAGATCTGAAATTCTCTCCATGGAAGAAAGAATAAAAGCAATGCTCGTGCTGCAGAAGCTTTCTAGATCTGCACCACCATGGCCAGTGAGGCTTCCCTCCTAGGGAAGGCGGCACCGGCCCAGCCTCAGGTAGGAAGAGCGGACGAGCTTCCGGGTAGGCCTGCCGGCCGTGGGGGCTCGGCCTCTGTATTCCTGGGGGAGCATTCAGCCCTGTGCCATCCTGACCGGTTGCCCGATCACCTGCTATTATTCCACTCAGATTCTGGCATTTGTGAACTCCCTGGAGCCATACTGCCCAGCTGGCTCTCCCTGCTGACCCCCTGCTTTGTAAGCGCACTCCTCCCTCCTGCTTACAGCTCTGTCTCTGTGATCCAGCACGTGGCTCCAAGTCACCCACGTGCAGAAAAGCCAGTGATGGGGCCGAGGCAGTAACGTGACGAAACTCTTGTCTGCGCCTTCCCAGGAGATGGCTTTGCCAGGAGCAGGCTCAGGTCAGCCTCTGCCTATCCTCTGAGAGAACCGGACTGTCCACTCCAAGACCCCTGGAGAATCTGTTGTTCCTCATTTTGCAGCAAGAGCAGGGCTCCCCAAGGTCAAAACTTGACGTTGGCAGAGCTGGACTATCACCTGGGTCCCCAGCTCCTGCCCTCATACTTCTCCTAGCATATTACAAAGTCCCGCTGTGCCTATTGTAAGAATCGGAGAGTTCTAGAAGCTCAAAACAGGAAGAGACCACAGAGTCTCTTGTGAACGACTACACGTGGAATCCTAGGGACTGTTTGCCCCTGCCCCAGAGCGGTGGTATTGCTAGAATTGAACCACCATGGTACAGACATTTCTGAAAGGCAATAAAAATGTGGGGGGAAAACGCCCTCCTGAAAACAAAAGGTAGCGAGAGATGAATGACCTTAAATAATAGGGAAAAAGTAGGGGAAAAAAGAAAGTGAAAAAAGTAAACGTAGTACGCTTGCATTTCTCCCCGAAAAGGCCTGAATATACAAGTGTGTGTTCATATTCACTTATATCAAAGAGAGTGAATGGATGGACAAACCGTAAAACCGACAAAAGGGGTGTTTTCAGAGGCAAAAGGAAGAGAGAAGTAGAAGCTGGTTCCTTATTTTGCAGACTGGACTTGGAACGGAGTAAATAGTTTCCAGCATTCTAAATAAAAATTAAACTGAAATAAAAATAAACCTTGCTGTTGAGCCCGAGAGAGTATGCATGCTGCCTGGGCCAGCATATCCGGCCAGCGCCTTGGGCAGCCGTGTCCGTGAGCTGCAGGCTCCCGGACCCTCCAGCCTCCTCGGCATCTTGGAGCGGGTGTCTAATAAACTTCTCAAACTCAGCGTATCCACGAGTGAGCTTCTGCCCTCCCCCCAGTCTCCCTGTCTCGGGTGACACAGCTCCATCCCGGCAGCATCGGAGGCCACATACCTTGCAGACATCCCGGACTTCTCTCCTCCTCCCACCTACGCGTCACGCATTTGCAATTCCTGCCTGTCCTACCTTCAGAACCAATCTAGAATTCACCCACCTCCTACCATCTCTGCTCCTGCCCCTCTGGCCCAGGGCATCATTGGCTCTCACCTGGATTATTCTTATAATCTCATTGGTCTCCCAAATTCTGCATTTTTAGGTGTCATTTCTTTGTTAAGAATCCTCCAGGAGATCCCCATTTCACATAGAGTAAGGACTGGAATCCTTTCAGTGGTCTACAAGGACCCAGATGACCTGGTTCCCCTGACCTCTGACCTCATCATCTACCACCCCCCTCACACTGCACACTCCAGCGACCCGTGACCCTTGGGGGGGCTTTGAGCATGGCAGCAAGGTCCTACCTCAGGGCCTTTGCATTTGCTGTCCCCACTGCCTGGATTGCCCCTCTCCCAGATATTTGCATGACCTCACCTCTTTGCCCAGTGACACCATTTTGGTGAGCCCCGGCTTACCCACTCTATCTAAAGGTGCAACCTCTTGCATATATGCTTCCATCATACCCCAGCACTCCCAGTCCTCCTCCCTGGCTTCATATTATCCGTAGAACTTAACACCTTCTACTGCTCTGCATGATGCATTTCTTCCGTTTGTTATCTGTTTCTCCCCACCAGAAGATGAGCTCCACAAGAGCAGGGCTTTTTGTCAAATTGCTCCCAACCATATCCCCAGCGCCTGGCGTATAGTAGATCCTCAGTAAATACTGAGTAAGGAAGGCAAGGAGGTAGCCAGCCTGCCCTAGGTTACTTACTCTGTCCCCTCGGGGCCTTTTAGCAGCTCCGTTAAAGTCCTGCCAGTTCTGGAGTACCTCTCCTCCCGTAGGTCTCCCTGCCGTGACCCAGAAATAAGTCTGTTGGACAAACCAAGAGAGACTAGCATCAGTGCCCAGATTTCAAGCGGAAAGAAATGCACTTTCCAGCATCCACTCTGGGCCCTTTGTTAGGAAGGCTCACGCCTGGATCACCGAGCAGCAGCTGGCAGACGGACAGTGGTGATGGACGTTAAGCCTCAGGCAAGACCCTAGGGGATGGGTCATGGTGGCCCATGTGCGGAGCCCTCTTGGGACGTGAAGTTCAGTTCAAGTCAAATCATCACAAACCGGGATCCTTGACGTGTCATTTAGGTGCTTCCTCTGCATGGCGCCGGGTCATTGGTGGGTCTTGAGTGTGTGGGGTGCTGGACGTACCTTCCTGACTCGACCTCCGGTGTCAGGTGAGGGCTGGGCACTCCCAGATGTTACCCACCCTGTGTCCTCTTTACTCAGGTCATGCCAGTGTGGTAGGAAGAGCGCTGGGCTGGGAGTCAAGGCCTGGGTAGACCATCCCTTTCCCTAAGTCAGTGCAGGAGCTCGATCAGGCCGCCTAATCTTTGGGGCTTCCTTTGATCCACTGGCCAAACAAAGGGAACTGAGTCACTGGTCTCTAACTAGGGGCGGAGAGCAGCTGTCCGGCTTTCCCTGGACAGTCCCAGTTTTAGCACATATCCAAACGCTCTTGAAAACCCTCATTTTTAGGCAAACCTGGGTCACCCGGTCTCTAAGGCTCCTCCCATGTCTGGGCATGTGACCTTGAAATTCCTTGAATGTCATCACCAGGATAGTATTAATTACTACTCACCTTTCCCCAAACCAGTCAGATGGACATGATTCCTCTTGGCTTAGGAGCCTTTGAAATAGACCAGAGGGCCTTGTGGGGAGAGTTAGTATAGGCCAAAAGGGGTTATTAAAGGAAGCTGAGGTGTCTGGAGGGACAGGTCTAACCCTGAGCTGGATGCCAAGTGAGCACGCTCACTCACTTTGGCCTGTGACACCTTCAGAAGGGGCAGATTTTGGCTTGATGGGCCTGGGGCCTGTAGGCATGGGCACCCTGCTGTGACCCTGGCTCACCCCTCTTCGCTCTTTGGCCTGTGGAATAACTTTTCTGTCCCTCCTCGGCCTCGTCATCTTTGAAGAGTCACAAAAGAATCACCACCACTCGTGGGAAATGGGGTGCATCCCTGCTGTGGGTGTTGCACCCATACGGAATGGGTGGCATTCCAAAATGGCGGCCTGGCAAAGAGCAGGCATTGGATTGGCCCCTGAAAGCTAAGAGGCCCATGGGGGTTGCTGCTCTATAAAGAGTTATGGTTCCAAAGTTCACAGATGCCTTTTGTTAATCCTTCTGTAAGGAACTGTGGGAGAGAGCCGTGATGATAATTGGAATATAAGCTCCCGCCTGCTCCCTCACCCGCCACCTCCTGTCCTGTCCCACATCTCAGATGTCTGCCCAGCCATCTCATGTGGCCCAGATTGCTTCCTGCTCATGTGCCACAAGTCCGACAGGCTTGCCCATTGTACTCAGTAAATTCTTAGAGAGCGTGTTCTGTTTTGAACGCTCTACGGTTATCAATGCACGTAGTACATCCGCCCTTTGAGGTGGGTACCCTCATATGCACATTTTACAAGTGAGGAAACGGAGACACAGAGAGGTGACGTAATTTACCCAGGCCACACAGCAAGACAGAGGCAGGGCCGGGGCCTGAATTCAGGCAGGCTGCTGGAGGGTCCTCCCTAGGACAGCTCCCCTTCGTCTCTTAGCTCAGCCTCTCATGACCTCCCTCAACTTCCAGTGATCCAGCCGCTGCCGGCTTGGTCGCTGCGGCCCCGTCCCTGAACCCATTCTGGCTATCCAGCTTCTGGGCTTAGACAAGCCTTGCTCCAGCCAGAGCCAAGCCTCCTGCTCTTCCCCTACCGTCAGCACGAGAGCCTCAAAAGCTGGCCCTGACCTAACTTTCCAGAATCTCTTCCCATCACGCCACCCCCGCCGCCCGTGTGCCCTGTGTCACAAGCAGCCAGACCACCAGCCCGGGTCTGAGCATGCCCAGACCTTCCTGATCATCACCCTCATAGACATCCCACCCTCGCTGCAAAGCGGCTCCCGAGACCCTTTCTGCAAAGAGGTCTGCTGAGGCTCCAGCCTGCAGGGTCAAACTAGTTGTTCCTCTGTTTCCCCGTGGTACTTGTGGCAGGATGATGGGGAGCGAGAAGGGCTTTATAGCCACCGGTCAGGGAGTTGTGGCTACCCAGGTCATTGCCCTTGGCCTGCCTTGACTGTTCCTCTGTGTCCCCAGAGAACATAGAAGCTCTGGCTTCGGAAGGAGCGGGCCGCACTCCCTACACCTCTCTCCCTCGGTGGTCAGCTCGTTGGGATCCGGAGGCCGCCAAGAACAGCCCATTAAAAAATTACTAACAGGTTGTGGAAATATTACAATGTTCGAGCTTAACGAGTCTGTAGAAATCATTCTCTCGAGCCTCCTCTAGCCCCTCTGGCACATCTGGAAAGAGAGCCTGGGCTCTGCCCCGCTTCCCACCCTCTCGCTGTGTGACCTAGGCAAGTGACTTAACCTCTCTAGGTCTGTTTTGTCAGCTGTAAAATGAGGATAGTAACGTTGCCCTCTACCCCCGTGGGGTTGTGGGGATGGTTGAATACGTTGGTTTGTGTTCTGAGAACAGTGCCTTAGGCCTAGAAAGTACCACTCGAGTATCATTCCTTGTCATGGTTGTTGTTGCTGTTGTTGTTACTATTAGAAAAGAGAAAGGGGCCCAGAGAGGTATTTTTTTTAGCCCAGGGGCACACAGCTGGCAGCCCCAGAGCTGGAGTGCAACCTAGTGGAGCCCAACGGAACCCAGTGGCTGCTTTGCCCCCTCCCTTTCCTTTGTTATGTGTTTCCAGGAAGTGGGTTATCAGTGCATCTAAGGTGCCACCGGGAATGAGAATGTGACTCCCACCCAGGCCCACCCCACAGCTTTTTGGCCATAGGGCCTCCACCTGCCCCTCAACCACATCACGTCCCCTCCTGACCAAGGCCACGGATTAGAGGCCTTCCTTGGTTTTGCACCGGAAAAGAATGGCCTCGGGGCGCCTGGGTGGCGCAGTCGGTTAAGCGTCCGACTTCAGCCAGGTCACGATCTCGCGGTCCGTGAGTTCGAGCCCCGCGTCGGGCTCTGGGCTGATGGCTCAGAGCCTGGAGCCTGTTTCCGATTCTGTGTCTCCCTCTCTCTCTGCCCCTCCCCCGTTCATGCTCTGTCTCTCTCTGTCCCAAAAATAAATAAACGTTGAAAAAAAAAATTAAAAAAAAAAAGAATGGCCTCACTGAGCTGTACTGAGAGGTTCTGTCCCTCTGTCCCCCTCCCCTCCTCCTCACCTGCCCTCAGGCCAAACTCACCCTTGAAGAGAACAGAGAGCCAGTGAATGCTGCTGGGACCAAAGCCCCTGAGGTCTGACGCCCAGGCCTCTGAAACAGCCTCCTAGTCCTCAATCTCAGAAACCATTTCCCACAGCCCCCCAGTGAGAACCTCGTCATCCATTTCCAGTGGATCTTGACATTTCCTGTAGTGATCCCGCCCTCCAGGCATGAACTGTGTACAAGGGCTCTAAACACGGAGATCCTTACCATCAACCTGGGGAGAGGTCCTAGGGACGGACGGCATTTGCCACAGGCCAGGCGACCGGGATAGATCCCCCGCTGGGGCGCATGTGAGACCAGTGGGGAGGAAGTTTCAGTGGGGCGGTGGATGGGTGTCAAGGGTGAGGGAGACAGGCACCTTTACAGCACAGGGCTCGGATCTCCCGTGGGTTTAAGGCTTTGAGACTTCCCCAGGGGCCAGCCAGAGAATCCAGACCCTTCTGAATACTCCACACAGGAACTGCAAACCTGAGGTCATGTGGAAGAGGCCAAGCTTGCCACGGAACCCTGTGGATGCAGAGGGGGCGTCTTCTGGGCTCAGACCTCCCAGCTTCACACCCAGTACCCGGAGTCCCAACTTGTCGCTGCTGCTGTTTCCTGAATGCAGCTACAGCAGCAGCGATGGGGGCTCCCTATCCAGCCCTGGGGCAGGCACGGGGCCAAGGGAAGCTTATTTAACCATCAGACCTTAGGCAGTACCCCTCATCATCATTCCCCCATTTTACAAATGGGAAACTAAGGCAAAAGCCACTAAGAGCCTTCCCCGGGGGGAACAGAGCTGGGAGGGGACAGGGCCCTGGTCTGAACACAGGCCTGGCGTCCAGAGTCCGGCTGCTACCTCCATGCCAGGGGTATCTTTTCACCCAAACGGCAAAACTGCGCGGCGTGAGAGCCTGCCCGTGGGTGTGGAGTGAGCGCCCGGCTTAATGGAGGTGGGAGAAGCGTGCCCAAGACGCAGCCCCCACCAACCCATCATTCAGCAGCCCCGTGAGCCACTTTGGTGGTTTTGACCATTACGCAGCTTGAAATTATTTTTATTCTTAGCCAAATATTTAATTTTTACCCATAATGGACAGTTGGTTAAAGGCAGGAAGCATTAAAGAACACCGATATTAAAAGGCTGGCTCCTGAGGAACAAACAAGTGGTAACAATTCTGCACATTTGCCTCGGGTGCTCTGCCCAGATCCGGAGTCCCGTTCGTGTGGTCGGAGTCCCTGCGCGGCGGCTCCTGGAGCTGCAGAGACCCAGCTCGGCCAGCATCCGACTCTGTTCTTGGGGAGTCGAGACCGTCCAGGCTCTCGCCCTTCTACCTGGGCAGAAGTGACTGCCAGTGAAAATTTCCTGAAACTTCTCGGGTCTCGCCATTTAGAGAAAAGCAAGACAATTACAAAAGCAAACTAGTTGGTTTGTATTTTAAAACAAACAAACATAAAATTCAAGAATTCCAAACAGCGGGCCATGAGATCAGTGTTTGCCTTTTGTTTCTTTTTCTGCCTTATATAGTCAAACGCTAGCCTACATGTTAATCTATATCTGCTGCCAAAGCACAATGTAATGGTAATACGTCATTTTGAGACTTCTTTGTAGAAACCATGCGTTTGCTTCCATAACTCATTTACAAAAATTGAAGAAGGGCGTCATTTGCTAAGTGGGAGAAGGTCAGATTTTGCCGTTATTCATGGATGTTATTAAAAATCAAATTAAACCTGAACCTTATAATTTACTCAATAACATATCAATATAAAAACCATGTTTTAATTTTTTTTAATGTTTATTTATTTTTGAGACAGAGACAGAGTATGAGCTGGGGAGGGGCAGAGAGAGAGGGAGATACAGAATCTGAAGCAGGCTCCAGGCTCTGAGCTGTCAGCGCAAAGCCCGACATGGGGCTCGAACCCACAAACTGTGAGATCGGGACGTGAGCTGAAGTCAGATTCCTAACCGACTGAGCCACTCAGGCACCCCAAACCATATTGTGTGTAAAATAACTTTTTTATCATATACCATGAGAAATGACAATATATGCTTTAAGCTCCTAAGGGTGTTTGCAAGATGCTCGATCACCATGAGAGGAGCTCTCAAAGCTAAAATGCTGAGCAAGGCTGTGGCCAGCCCGCTAAACTGCCTCAGTTTCCACGGTGTAAAAATCAGAAGAATAAAAATACACCCTTTTTCCCTCATTGAGGGGCTGGGTCTCCTGGTGGGTGACATCCAGGCCTGCCTCGGGGATCAGAGTCTTGTTTTGGGAAGCTCGACCCTGCAAGTTTATCCAAAAGGGCAAATAGACTCGTTTATGATGGTTCATGGGGTCCACCCAGGCCCATGTCCCCCTAGGATGTCGGAGTTTGGCTGCCCTTCGAGACTGTGCTCGGACGCTTGACTTCCATTAAGGACTTCCTATGGTTCTCAAGGACACCAATGCACAGCGAGCTCTGTGTTCACCTCCAGTGGGGCCATCCCTCTGGTGAGGGGTCTCTACCTGTGCTGGGTAGGCTTCTCTGTGGCCAATTTCTTTTGTTCCCTTCCGGGGTTTTTACATATGCAACTGACTTAAGAAAAATTGCCACCTTGTATTTGCTGAGTGTGATGTTTGTTCTGGAATGTCCTGTCCACTTCTCCCCTTCTAACCAAATCCTACCCGTTTTTAAAACTTTTGTTTTGACGAAATTTCACATTCGGAAAAATTGCAAGCATCGCACAAAGAATTTTCATATATTCTTCACTCAGACATTAGCGTTTTACCACATTTGCTTTATTTTCCTCTCCCTCGTCTACTTTTCTTTCTGACCTGCTTGAGAGAAAATTGCCAAAATGATGCCTTTTTATTGCTGAACGCTTCACAGTGTGTTTTTTTGTGAAGACATTCCTCTCCGTGGCCACAGTACAATGATAAAAATCAGGAAACTAACATAGACTGGATGCTATTATCCACAGCCCTTGCTTCTTTCTCAGCAGTGATCCTAGATCCTGGCTCCTATTCAGTTGTCACGTCTCTTTAGTTTCTTTTAATCTGGGGACAGTTCCCAAGTCTTTGTATTTCATGACATTTACTTTTTTTTTAAAAGAACGGCCGGTTATTTTTGTAGAGGGTTTCTCATTTGGGATTTCTCTGGTATTTCCTCAGGTTCCACGCACATGAGTGATGTTGTGTCCTCTCGGGGCATCGAATCAGGAGATTGGGGCCGTCCTGTTGTCCCATGACTCTCTGTTCACTTTGATTACTTGGTTAAAGGCAGTATCTGCCAAGTTGCTCCACTGTAAAGGCACAGAGTTTTCCCTTTGTAATTAAGAAGTAGCTTGTGGGGAGATACTTTGAGACTATGCCAATATTCTGTTTTTCCTCAAACTTTCACCCACTGGCCTCCAGTGATGATTATTGCCTGAAACAATTATTATTATGACGTTTGCCAAATGATTTCCTCATTCCATCATTCCTTCTCATTTTACTCGTTGGCTTTCTGCTGTTCGGGGACAGTCTCTGATTTTAAACTCACTACTCTAAGCCTCAAGATCCCTGCATTTGGAAGGTAGGGAGAGTAAGTCCTTGTCAGCTCTCTGAAGGTCCCCGTATATGTGCACCGAATGCTGCCGGGCAGGGTTGAATGTGAAGGCCATCAGCACCCTGCTTTGAGTTCCTTGTGCTCTGAAACATTCTAGCCCAAGAACCCATCTGCTGGGCAGCTGGGTCCCCGCACGGCTGGGCGGGGGTTGGGGTCAGTGATGTGCGTGAAGCTGTTGAGTGGCACTCCCTCTGCTCTAACGTCTGGCCATGGACTTGTCAGTTCCTCCAACCCTGGCTGAAAAATGGGGCCAGAGGGAGGCCCTACTCTAGCTAACTCCATTTCACATTCCCTCTCCTTCCAGGATGGAAAAACAGCCCTTCGGGGACGGAGCAGACCTGTCAGTAATGAATTGTGAGGGAGGAGGTTGTCCCGGGAGGCTGGCCGTTACGCGCGGCTGATGGAGTGAGGTGGGCAGGCAGCCGGTAGTGTTTCCCGGGGAGCCCAGAAGCTCAGGGGTGCTCTGTAGCCGTAAAGCCAAACCTGCTCGGGTACTGCCCTGGGCGGCTCTGCTTCCCATAATGGAACCGTCTTCCGTCACCTTCCCCCGCGCCTGCAGGGCTAGCCGAGAAGGCCTGCCGTACCCTCCCAGGGCTGGCTGAGGCAGAGGGAGAGCGGGCAAGGTTTATCATCCAGCCCTGAGATCATTACCTTCAGCTCCGCCTCTCTCCTGTTTTCCAGTCACGGGGTCCACTTGATTGATAAGACAACTGAGGGACAGAGAAGTTAGGCAACGTGTCTGAGACCACCTGGCTAGATGTGGGCCAAATCGGGGTATACCCGGTGTGTCCTGTTCCCAGGTTGCCACAGCCTCGTGCTGCCTCTCCAAGTGAGGACTGCTGGGATGACTGCTGAGACCCAGGAGGGCTTCCTGGAGGAGGTGCTAATTGCAGAAATGGCGGGTTCAGGAGAAGAGGTCTCCATAGCTGTTGGTCAGCAATTGGACACCTCTTGTGACAGGGAGCTCACTACATTCCCAGGCACCCCCCCCCCTTTATTGTGAGGCAGCTCTCCCTGTGAGGAAGTTTCTTCATTATGGGCACTCAGGCTGTGTCTCTGGGCTTCCTTCCCCATGGTTCAGAAGGGCTCGGCAGTTGGTCACACCAGGGATTTAAAAACTCTTAGAAGACTTTCTCTTCCTCCTCCTTCCCGTGTCCTACCCGCTGCAGTTTGAGGGCTGTTCCACGGCCCTCGTGGAGATGGTGAGATGGCCATGAAATAGGGCTAGTTCCCAAATGTGCTCTGAAGTCAGCGTGTGGGGTAAGCGAGGCCATGTGGGACCAGCTGTGGTGGCCCGGCATTAGCCTGGGAGTGAAAGAAGTCACTGGAGGTGGGCCCCATGCCTGTGGGGACCCCTTGGGCAGTGCTTCTCTTAGGATGACAGTGTATTTCGTAGTGAAGAAATCCATCCTGAGAAACCACGTCCGGATTGTAGCCCTTAGAGGCCAGATTGGGAGCAAAAGCCAGGAGCTGGATGTGCTGGGGGTTCCTCCTTGATTCTTAGCCCTCGAAACAGCCTATTTCCTCCAAACCTCAGCTCTCCCACTTGTACTGTGGGTGTGCTGATGTTCATCACTCCTGAGCGTCTGATGGATTCATGCTACTTGGAAAACCCACAACATATTGTTGTAACAAGCAGACGCTAATAGAACACCACAGCTCCTTCAAACTCCCAGGAACCTCAAGAGATGGACAATCTGTGTGTCCCCATCTTAAGAAGGAAGAAGCTAAGGCCCAGAGAGGTTAAAGAACTTGCCCAGCATTGCGCGGCCGGGAGTACAGAGCCAGGATCTGAGCTCTGGGGGGCTGGCTCCTACGTCCACACTTGGAGCTCCGACAATATGTTGCCTCTTGGAAAAGTCTGTGTCGAGCACCTTCTTATTCCGGGCAGCCAAGGGCTGTGGTGGAAGATATACAGTGCCAATTCATACCCGTCGCTGGGCCTCCTCGGCTCTTTAGGAAAAGCGAGCGAGAGTCTCCAGAGAGGTGGCATCAGCCAGGCTTGGCTTCCCCGCGTTGATTCACATGATCGGGTCAGTGTAGCCACAGGGAGTTAGGGCTGGAAAAGGGAACATCCCAGCTGACACTTAACCGGCTTCCGTGGCTGATGTCTGCCCGCCTCTGAGTGAGCACCCAGAATGGACACGTGGCACAGGGGATGCCCGGACTCGCCAGCAGGCTGCACTGAGGGTCCACGGGCGGACCTGAGAGACGGCAGGGGCTCTGCTGGGCAGGAGAGAAGAGCGGGGGCCACCTTCTGGAAACACTCTGCCGGGACAGCCACATGCTCTTCCCATGACATCACGCTGCCTAAGAACGTGTGAGGCCAGGGATTCTTGGAATGCCTGATTCACCCTGGAGCAAAAATAATACCTTGTATTTATAATGTGCCTTTGTTCCCCAGATGCTCTCTTGGCCTTGATTGTATTCTAATTTCTGACCAGCCTTGTGACCCCAGGCAGGAATGCAGGCAAGGTGGGGAACTCACCTAAGGGAACACCTCGAGTGGGGTGCTGGTATTCCCATTCTACAGATGGGAATACTGAGAGGTGAGGAGTCTGCCCGTGTGCCAAAGGTGACCGAGAGGTTGGCCACAAGCCCTGGATTACCAGGGTTGTTGGGAGGGGCACCTGAGAAATGCCTGGGCAGCTGAGCGAGACCCGGGGTCTGCCGCGTATACCCCAAAGAAGACCACTCCTCCGCGGCCTTCTGTGCTGCCCCAAGATGGAGGAAGGTGGCCAGAGCCCGCAGCTCCTGCTTCCCTCCCCCAGGGTTCGGCAGCGAAGCCAGAGGGCCACCCCGAAAACGTAACCTCCCAGCCACGGGAACTAGCAGACTGTGGGGAAAGGATTGTTCCCAGCGCAGATGGAAACCCGAGGGCCACACGTGGCTTCTGTGGTTTTCCCCAGACACGGCGGAGCCAAGGCTGGAAGCCGGATTTCCAAACCTCGACTCGGGGCTCAGTCCAGAGCCCTCCCAGGCTTTCCCCTCTCACGGGCCTCAGCTTCCCTGTTCCTCGTGGCCTCCGGCTCAGCCTTTGGCCTTTGCTTCTGCATATCTAGCCCTGCTTCCGCCACACGCTGCCAGCCCGCAGTCCCTGCCCCCACTGGCTTTGGCCAAGGCCTGGGATCCTCTGGATTTGGATTTGGATTTCAGTGGCTCAGCAGTGGTGCAGGCTGCCCCGGGCCCTTAGGACCCCGCATCGGGCCTCAAGTCCATGAGGCAGGAGAGCGTAGTGGTTGAGGGTACACATTCTGAGGTCAACCTACCTAAATTCAAACTCGGGCTCTGCCTCTTGCAAGCTGTGTGGCCTCAGACAAGTACTTACCTTCTCTGTGGCTCATGACCTCTCTGTAAAATGAGGCTGGCAATAGTCCCTCCCTCTTAGGGTGAGGTGAAAGTCATGCCTGGCACAAGGTCAGTGCTTCATACATGTTAGCTTGTGTTTAGTACTTTTACTCTATGTTCTCAATTATCTCAGTTCCTGTCCCGTCCTTCAGGGCTGCTCTGGGCAGGGCTCAGAAGGGCTGCACTGGGTTTAATGAATGTTCTGCCGGGGTCAGCTTGAAACTCTTAGTAGTTTTGGAACAAGAGGCCCACATTTTCATTCTGCACTTGGTCCCACAAATTATGAGGTCTGTCCTGCCTCTGGGACCAGAGTGTCAGGGACCCCTGTGCTACTCTGTGCTTCCTTTCCCTCATGACTCTTGTCCCTGGTTGTAGCCAGTTACCTTATTTCTGTAATTAATGGATTAGTGTCTGTCTCTCCAAATGGATCCTAAGTTGCATGAGGGCATAGCCCTGTGCCAGGGCCATCGCTGTGTCCCCAGGGCCTGGCACATTGTGGGGCTCACTGGAGGCATGCATGAATCAATGCCCAGCATCCCCCCCACCCCCGCCGCCCCCATTTCCCAAGGGAGATTTGGAGAGGGTCTGCCCCATCCTAAGGAAGTGGTTGCTCTTAAGGCCATACAAGAAGAACGCACAAGGCCATTCAGTGGCGTGGATGAGGGTATCAGGCTGTAATCACATTAGGAGTCTGAAGAGGGGGCCTCTGGGGAGCTGAAGAAGGCTGTTTGGAGCCCAGATGGGATTAGGAAAGGCGTTGAGATACTCCTGAGGGACAGTTGAACAGCTTTGGTCAATCCACAGCCCCTGCTCCCCTCAGAATGTTCCAGGAGCTCTGTGGCCTTGGGCAAGCCCACTGACACCTCCGATTAACCTCCAGGCAGAGCGGAATCTCAGGACATGTTTAATTAATGAAGCAATACATGAATCAGCCTTGCCTCTCATCATTCGTTTGTACGTGCGCCCTGTTAACTGGAAAAGTCTTTCCTCTGCCTTCAGGGCACAGAGGTACCATTCAGATTAGCCCCTCCCCTTTCCACTCTAGAGCATTCCCTTGGCCAGGTAAACCTTTGGATTCCAAAGCTTTTCCATCCGTGCAGTGAAATACCGAACTTCTTACACGAACCTCGGCCTCAGCCGGCAGAGACCTCAGTCTTGGATTGTTTTCTACCCGGCCCTGAGCACAGGGAGAGCCCCACAGGCTGTTGGAGCAGGAGAGCCAAAAACTCTCCTGGCCGTCCAAGGCCACGGGGGTGTTCCTGAAGTGTGCGGGCACTCCCCTCCAGGGACTGTCCGGGGAGCCCAGTGTGGGGAGCAGGCCTGGTGCTCAGCGAGCCAGCCGGTAATGCGCTGCTCTCATTGCCATGATGGGGATGGCGGCCTGGCAATTACAGGGACATCAGGTGGGGCGGTTCCCCGGCTATCCAGACAGCAAGAAGACCTCAGATGAGTAACCGTAACATCCGGCCGGCCATGTAGCGTTTCAGGCAGGACCTTAGAGTAGAGACACAGATCAGACTTCGGTACAGGCTTCATCACTAACTAGCTGGACAGCCCGAGGGCAAAAGGCAACCTCTCTGAACCTTGGCTTTCTCATCTGTGAAAGCTTCACGCTGTCACTCTGTAATCCTCACAGCCGCCCCTGAGGGTGGCGGCTGACACGGCTGGGAACGGACACAGAGCCACACAGCCGCGAGTGACCCAGCCAGGCTCTGTGCTGGCTGCAATCTCCCAGATACGCCTGCCGAGGAGGGTCCTGCAGAACAGACCCGGCAGATTTACATCATCTCATCCAGCCCCTTGGGCACGGTAGGTGCTCAGTTAATAGAGGCCACCGTGATGCTGGACCCTTTGCTAAGCCAGTGGCGTTTCCCTCCGTTGGCTCCCTGAAGAGGGAAGTAAGTTCCCCTACAGTTTTCCTTAGGAGGCATCCCAGTGTTTTGCAAACGGGGGTGGGCGTGTGTGTGTGTGTGTGTGTGTGTGGCCATGACCTTGGTTTCCAGGCCCCACATGCCTGCGCTAAGCCAAGCGGCCCCAGAGCTGCAGAGAACCCCTGTGCCTGCCCCTGTCGGGCTCACCTCCGCTCTCGTGTTGCCCCTGTGGCTGGGACGCGGAAGGTGGGACCCCGGACAGGGCGTGTGTAGATGGGCAGGAATGGGGGCGCCTAAGCAAGTAATAAGCAGTCATCACTTTTCCTGAAGGCAAGAAATATGAGCCCATGCATAGTTTTAAAACCACTTGCCCTAGGAATTTTGCTCTCAGAAATTTTTAAGCAGACCTACAAATTATGTGGTAAAGTGTCCGACATGGAGAGAACCATAATAAGTCAGTGGCCCTCGGAATATCTAGTTGGGAACAATTATGAAATAAAAAATGAACAGAGAGACGTTTGTCTGCATTTGGACTGCTGCTAGAATCATTCTTTAAAACAAAATCTGAAGTCTTTCTCCCTACACCCACCTCCGAAAATGCAGCTGTGGTGTGGAGAACTTTTTTTATTTTTGTGTTTTTGTTTTTTTTTTTAATAAAAGAGTGCAGTCTTAAGAGTGAAACAAGACGTCTGATTTCAGAACCCCAAGAAGGAAGAATAAACTAAATGAGTGGTGGAAGAAGCATCCTGATAATTTCCATTCTCCAAAAAAAAAAAAAAAGGCATTATTTCCCAGCAGCAGGTGTTATCAGTAGCACAAATGGAATACTAATCTTCTCTCCTAAGCCATTCCTCTCCCCACTACCACGACCACCGGAGAAAACTTGCCCAGAGACATTAGAACATGACAAGCAGAGAGGGAGGTGGATTTTTGCCCCTTATTTTCGCTTGCAGAACAAAACAAAAAAAAAATGCATGTCTCTTGTGTTTCCAAAACCTGGATCCACACATCCGTGTATCCGGGACCAAATACTTCCCTGCCTGGCCCCTAGGAGCCAAAGGAGCTCATCCCCAGCCAGGCCAAACCTAAACCCACAGGTTTTGGGGTGAGCAGTGAGCTGGCCCCTACAGGAAGGTATCGACGAAACCCAGGGCCAACAAACATAGAAGAGAGAGAAGCTGGTTTGGGCCAGCTCAGCCAGCAACCGCTGACAAATATTTGTGAATGGCCAGAGCAGGGAAGCTTGGGTCTCCATTGTTGAGGACCGAGGCCCAGCCCCTAGTCTTTTCCAGTGGCGAGGGCTCTCTCAGCCCTTTCCCAGGCCAAGGACGTGGGCCTCACGTGGCCATCGCCACAGCAGATACCAGTGATAACTCGGCCCTTCTCTCCTTTGCTGGATCTTAGGGCAAAGGGGATGGACAGGAGGTAGGCAATGGGTGCTGGGCTAGCTGTCAGGCTGGGCACACTCCTGAGGGTGTGGGGAATTTCACCTCCCTAAGCCTCAGTTGGCTGATCTGTAAAATGGGAAGAGAGCCTCTTGAGCCTGCACACAGACACTGGTCCCAGCAGTCGGTGGCCCCGAGAACTAATGGGAGCCTTGAACAGGAAGGAGGAAAAAAGAAACAAAAAACCTTCATGCCCATTGCCTCCAATGGCATCTGGCCTCTTTCTTGCCCTCCACCCCCCCCCCAGGGGCCCCCCAGCCAGTCTCCTTTGCCATCCAACCCCATATCAGCAGCCTTCTTTCTTTTGACTCCATTGGTCTTGCTTGCCCAGTAGGAGGGGCCCCTTACGTGGTGGACTCCCAGGCCTCCCCTCCCGCCCACAGACAGCACTCTGTGTGCAAAGGAGCTGCTACCCAGGCAGAGCGAGTCTGAGAACACCCACTAAATGCCCGACAACCTGGATATTCTTGGTCACTGCTCTGCTGGCAGAGCTGGCTCCAAGGAGTGGCAAACTAAAATGACTTGGAATTCCAGGCCCCCCAAAATTTCCGGCAAGAACAGGAGAGTTTCAGCAAGACCTGGCTAATTTCTTTCTGAGCCCTTGACCACCAGCCATGTAAAAATTAGCTCCTTTCTCCTCCCGGTGGAGGATTTGATTTGATTTGTTTTGTTTTTATTTGATTTGATTTGATTTGATGTGTTTTGTTTTGTTTGGGGGTGGGGGGGGGGGGGAAGGAGGATGTTGGGCAGAGAGAGGGAGATCCCTGATAATGGCAAGTAGGAAGCCAGACAGTTTCAAGACAGATGCTGGGAAGGACTTGGTCAACCATCCTTTGGGGGCATTCCTTGGGCCATAGCTGCAGGCACCACAATTTTTCTAAATAAGGATGGGAAAAGTCGTGAGAATCAAGCATTATCTGCCAGGGAATTTCCAAGGTTCTTCTCTGGGCTTAAAAATTACTCATACTCAGAGAACAAAGAGGGTAGAAGGAGAAAGGGTGAATTCTTTGAAAGTAATTGAAAAATAAAAGTAGGGGGGATTCACAAAATGTCACAGGCGTGTGGTTGCTTGAGGAGCTGGGAGGGCCGTGGAATTTCTCCCAGTGGCTCTCCCAGTGTAGGTCAGTCCGTGATTCTCAGGTGAGGGCCGCGGGCTTCTGAGCTGACTTGTGTCTCAGGCATCTGGATTTAGGTCTGGGTAGTCTGAAGGCCAATGGGTGATCCCTGGGAAGAACTGACTCAGTGACTCACTTTGCAGATGGGGCCCCACACTTCCCTGGACACCTGTGCTCTCTACCCCTGCTCTGCTGTGAATGCAAACTGACAGTCTTCCAGGACTTAAGGCACTGGTCCATTGATGATTACTGTTTTTAGAATGAGTCCATTCTGGAGGGGGGGCACCTGGGTGGCCCAGCCAGTTAAGCGGCAGACTTCGGTTCAGGTCATGATCTTGCAGTCCCGTCGGATGGAGCCCTGCACTGGGCTCTGTGCTGACAGTGCAAAGCCTGCTTGGGATTCTCTGTCTCCCCCTTCTCTCAGCCCCTCCTCCACTCATGCTTTCTCCCTCTCTCAAAATAAATAAACTTTAAAAAAATTAAAATTAGGGGTGCCTGGGTGGTTCACATGGTTGAGCGTCCGACTTCGGCTCAGGTCGTGATCTCACTGTTCTTGGGTTCAAGCCCCGCATCGGGCTCTGTGCTGACAGCTCGGAGCCTGGAGCCTGCTTAGGATTCTGTATCTCCCTTCTCTCTGCCCCTCCCCTGCTTGCTCTCCGTCTCTCAAAAACGAATAAACATTTTTAAAAGTTTTTTAATTGAAATTAAAGAAAAGAAATGAAAAATTAAAAAAAAAAAAAGAATGAGGCCATTGGGGAGTAAAACTAGATAGAGCCTTAGGTGTGCTGGTAGAGGTGAGGGGTGTTAGAGGAGAAGCCTTTTGCACCCACGTATCGGGACAGCACGGCTTTTTGTACCCAGTATGTACTTCAGACCCAGTGATGAAAAATACCAGGCAGGCCTCATGAGAAGGGCCCAGGGCACACCCGGTCAGCCGGCCTCAGTTCAATGTACCAGGCTTCTACAGATGTTTCTACAATGACTCTTAAATTATTAAAATAAATACAGACAACTAGAAACCCTGAACATCCTATCTAAAAATGGACATAAGAGGACTCCAGAAGGTGGAAAGCAGGCAGACTGGCTGGGCACCATGGCACTCGGGCCATGACACGGTGGTAACTTACCAGAGTTTTCTTCCTGGCCTCACAGATCCCAGACTTGGAGGTAAAGAAGTTGGCAACCCAGAAATGCCAGTAGGCCCAGGCAGACCGGAAAGCCCCAACAAAAGCCTGCCCTCTCTCGCTAAAGGACCAGGAAAGGGGCAACCTTACAAGACAGAAAACTCCTGGACAGTAATGCTCTACTCTAGGCAAACCTCCCAGGAAAAATGTGGGCTCCAGCCTGACCCACACAAGCAGAGGTCAGTGGGCCTGACCCACACGAGCACAGTCACCAGGCTGAGGAGGCGCCCAAATCCCCCACCAGGGTGGGGTCAGAGAGGCCGAGTGAGGAGTTAGGACTCGTCCCTGTGGGGCACTGAGCACCCCTTCCTCTGTGTCAGTGGGGGCCACGTGGGGGCCTTGAATCCCACCCCCATCCACCAGGTACAAGGCTCCACGCACCCCCTCCACCATGGTGTCAGTGGAGGCCACGTGGAGAGTAGCAATATGCACCCTTCCCCTCCCTGCCAGGGAGGCATCAGTGTGAGGGGCCCGAACTCCCAACCCCGCTCTGCAGTAAAGCGGGCCTCCCTTGGGGTGTCACAGAAGGCCCAGTAGGGTACCCGACCTGTACTCCCCACTCGGTAGTAACAGGGCACGGCAACCCTTTCCGCTATTGGAAGCAAGGTCAGAGGAAGCCAGCTAAAACAGTTCTCCATGAGCCCAGAGGCTCATAACACAATACTGAAGATGTCCAGGTATCAACCAGAAATCTCAGAAAGATCTCAACTGAGTAAAGAAAGACAATAAGACACCCATACCAAGATGACAGAAGTGTTAGAATTCTCTGACAAAAGATCTTAAAGCAGCCAGCAGGAAAATGCTTCAAAAGAACATGCTTGAAACAAATGAAAAATTACGTCTTGGCAAAGAAATAGAAGCTATAACAAAGAACCAAATGAAACGTAATAGTTAAATTAAAAACTCAATGCGTGGGTTCAACAGCAGAATGGAGGGACAAGGGAAAGAACCAGTGTACTGGAAGATAGAATGAAAATGATCCATGGGGCGCCTGGGTGGCTCAATCGGTTAAGCATCCGACTTCAGCTCAGGTCATGATCTCACAGTTTGTGGGTTCGAGCCCTGCACCAGGCTCTATGCTGACAGCTCAGAGCCTGGAGCCTGCTTCGGATTCTGTGTCTCCCTCTCTCTCTGCCCCTCCCCTGCTTGCACTCTCTCTCTCTCTCTCAAAAATAAATAAACATTTAAACATTAAAAAAAAAAAAAAAAGATCTAATCTGAGCCACACAGAGAAAATAGACCAAAAAAAAAGTAAACTGAGCTTCTGGGACCTGGGGGTCCATAACAGCAAATCTAACATACATGGTCTCAGACTCTAATGTAGAGCAGAGAAAAAATGGGCCTGGAAAATTATCCACAGACGTAATGACTGAGAACAGTTTGTGTGTTGCTGGTGGGAGTGTAAAGTGATACAATCTCTCTGGAAAATAGTTCAATAATTCTCTCTCTCTCTCTCTCTTTTTTTTTTTTTGTAATGTTTTTTTATTTTTGAGAGAGAGAGAGAGAGAGAGAGAGACACAGCTTGAGTGGGGGAGGGGCAGAGAGAGAGGGAGACACAGAATCTGAAGCAGGCTCCAGGCTCCGAGCTGTCAGCACAGAGCCCGACGCGCGGCTCAAACTCACAAACCTCAAAATCATGACCTGAGCCAAAGTCGGACACTTAACCGACTGAGCCACCCAGGCACCCCTCAGTAGTTCTCTTTTTAAACCAAGTAGCTACCATATGACCTAGTAATGGCACCCCCAGGCACTTATCCCAGAGAAATGAAAACTTAACAAGAATCTGTGCACAAATGCCCATAGAAGCTTTGTGCACTGTAGCCAATAACTAGAACCCACCCAGATGCCTTTTAGCGAGTACATGGTTAAACTCGCTAATACATCCACACTGTGGAACACTACTCAGCAGTAAGAAGGAACAAACTATGGATACGTGCAACGCCCTGGATGAATCTCCAGGGAATGATGGTGAGTGAAAAAAGCCAATCCCACCGGGTTACATACTGTAACGTATGTAACATTACCACCAAGTGGAATTAACAAGGTGCAGCAGTTTACATGTACTAGAGGCTCTTGTAACAGATTGTAAATTATTCCATTTATATAACATGTTTGAGATGACAAATTGTAGAAATGAAGACTAGATTACTTACTGCTAGGGGCTCAAGAGGAGGTGGTGGAAGGGAAGTAGGTGTGGCTATAAAAGGGCAACAGGAAGGCATCCTTGCAGTGATGGGAATGTTCTGTATCTTGACTGTATCAATGTCAAAATCCTGATTGCGATCTTGTACCAGAGTTCTGCAAGATGTTACCATGGGAGGAAACTGGGTAGAAGATGCAAAAGATCTCTCTGTATTATTTCTTACCAGTGCACGCGAATCTGTAATTATCTCACAGTAAAAAGTTTAGAAAAATAAATTCATGTTCTTTTAGAAAACACAAGTAAAAAAGAAAAATCCTCATCCCATCCCCCAGAGTTAACCACTGTTAGCATTTTGATGTGTTTCCTTCCTGATTTTTCTGTGTTTTTTTTTTTTAAGTTTTTAAAAATTTACTTATTTTGAGAGAGGGAGAGTGTGCGAGAGGGAGAAAGAGAGCGCAGGGGTGGGACAGAGAGAGAAGGAGAGAATCCCAAGCAGGCTCCGTGGTGCCAACTCAGAGCCCAATGCGGGGATTGACCCCACGCAGAACTGTGAGATCATGACCTGAGCCAAAATCAAGAGTTGGACACTTAACTGCCTGAGCCACCCAGGCGCCTTTCCTTCCAGATTTTTCTATGCATACAAATATTTGCCTTAAAAAGTAGCACCATGCTACACATAGGACAACACATGCTTTCTTCCATCAACCAGAGTGAAGTCTTAACACCAGGTTCTTAACATTCCACATTGTTTCTCACTGTTAAACACTGCCAGGATGCACAAATTGTGCCTACATCCCTGTGCAAGGCTTTTGAGTATTTCCTTTCGATAAATTGCCACCAAGTGGAATTAACAAGGTGCAGCAATTTACATGTACTAGAGGCTCTTGTAACAGATCGTCAAACTTCCCCCCCCCCAGAAACACCCTAATTTCTACTTCTAACATGCGATGTGTTGTCTTTACCATTTGTGTGGAAACAAAACACTATACACCTGTCTCCCACTTAATAACTTTAATTCCCCTTGAAAACCCTGCCAGGAGGGAAGGGTTTTCAATGGAAAAAAAATTGTTTTCATTAATTTTAATGGAAAAATGATATGTTTAACCTCAGTCCAAGATGCCTCCAGATTTTCACGGATACGAAATTGTCAAGTGAACATTGAAACTGAGTTTATATAAGTAATAATAGTTTCAAAGTAAATCAATGCCTTTTTTGGGTTCATAAAATTCAGTGCCATGAAGGTCCGCTGTCCCCACCAAAGGGACAGGTCGCAGTTCTCCAGCTGCACATCCCATAAAGTCAGGGCGTGGAAAACACTGGGGGGTGAGCGCAAGAGTGCTTCCAGAGATGGATCAAAATGTTTGGGGTTCATCTCCTGTGCACACCTCAGATTTGTTCCATGGTCATGTTCTCTGGCTTAGAAAATAGTGAGTCCGGTAAATCGGTGAGTCAAATGTCGCGTGTGGGTTAGTCAGCTCGGGCCCCCGTGACAAAATACCACAGACGGGGAAGCTCAACAACAGAATCTTTTTTTCTGAGAGCCCTAGAATCTGGAAGTCCAAGACTGAGGTGTCTTCTTGGTTTGTTTCTTCTGGGGCCTCTCCTCTTGCAGATGTCTGTCTTGCTGTATCTTCACACGGTCTTTCTTCTGTCTCTACATCCCTGGTGTCTCTCTACGTGTCTAGATTTCCTCTTATTATAAGGACACCAGTCCCATTGGATTGAGGCCCACCCTAACGGCCTAACGGATTAACTCAATCCCCTCTTTAAAGGCCCATATCTTTAAATACAGTCACATTCTTGGGTACTAGGGATTGAGTATTCAACACGTGAATTGAAGGGGTGGGGACACACCATTGAGTGCATAACAGTTTCTTATTGCATATTTTGTTTGTGGGCTTGGGGGTGAAAATGTCAATGTGCCCCCCCACACACACACACACGCACACAAAGTTGTTGAACAAATGATACAACTTCACAAGAGCCATGATGGTAAAAATTGATTCACAGGATAGCTGTCACCAGATACAGGTCTATGTATGTATCTTCTCCGGAACGTGCGTAGACTGCATTGGGAGGAGTCCCAAAATGGTAACAGGTGCATCAAGAGTACAAGCTGGGTGGCTGGGGTCAGAGTCAGGAGGATTCACGATCTGCTCAGACGCATCGTGTGACTTTGGCTCCCCACGCGTGTGCTGATGTGTATTCTAACAAGGGCAGAAAATACGACTCGAACTCAGGGACTGACTTGACCCCTCTGTAATCGCAGGCCCCCCGTCTGTCTCCTGCTGTGCTGCGTCCACAGGCCCTGCCGCGGAGTCGGGCACAGAGGAGGTGTCCAATAAGGGGGTAGACAGAACGAATACATGAACAGCTCCGTGAACTGCTCGCCCAGCGTTTGGACACAGGGACCCTGAACAATCCTCCCAGTGACCCTCTCTGTCTTTCCTCTTTGGTTTGCAGACGGCAGCAGAGGCCTCCGGGAGGGAACAAGCCCCAACAGCATGGTGACCACCAGCCGGTCAGTGCCAAACACAACAGGGACCACCAGAAATCCTACCAGGGGGGCTCGGTGCCTCATCCCTCAGGGAGGCCCACTCATCACGGCTACAGCCAGAACCGGCGCTGGCACCACAGCAACATGAAGCACCCGCCAGGCGACAAGGGGGAGGCAGGCGCCCACCGCAATGCCAAAGAGACCGTGACCGTGGAGAGCCCCAAACTTGAGGATGCCCTGGGGGACACCGGGCACGGCGGCCTCGAGCCCCCCCGCAGCCCTGATGCCCCAGCCTCAGTGGCTTCCGAGAGGCTGCCCCCACTGCAGCCGGGGGGTCCAGAGGCCGAGACAAAGCGTAAAGACAGTATTATTCCCGAGCGCATCGGGGAGCGGCCCAAAATTACCCTGCTCCAGTCTTCCAAAGACAGGCTGCGGCGAAGGCTGAAAGAAAAGGTACCGGTAAATGAATTTTCGTTGTTCTCTTGTACCAGGGAAGACATCGTGAGGTAGGCACTTTGGTAGGCGGGCTCGGGTTTGAGGCGGCCACCACTGCCTCAGGGACTGCTGGCCACCGGAGGACTGGCCCGTACGTGAACCCCCTCCGGCACATTCCGGCTCCTCACCTTCTGGTCCCCCAAGAGGCCGAGGTGGGCATTGGGCACCAGCCCGCAGCCTGGGAGGGAAGGGGAGGAAGAAGCATGTACCTGAGGGGGATGGGAAGCGTGCAGAGAAGCCTTGGTTCTTGCCTCCAGCATTTTCTGGGGTCCAACACTGCCCTGACAGTGCTAAAGGGCATTTGGGAAAGACCGGGAGCTTGTACGATAAGGACGGATGCTTCCCCCCAAGGTAAGCTCCGGCCAGCTGTGGTCCCCGCCAGGGTCGAGAGCAAAGGTGAGTTGGGCAGAGTGCGAGCGGGTCTCGATTTTGCCATTCTCCTCCTTGATCCGCCAGCGGCCCAGGAGGCGTCTAAGGGACAAAACTGAAGGAGGCCCTCAACCCCAGCCTCATACGGGTGCCGACTGTGCTCCGACACCAGCCCTGAGAGGAAGGGCCTTCGTAACTGTTGCCCCCACCCCACCAGCCTCTCTTTCTTCACTGTATCCTGACCGTGGCCCCCAGAGCCTGGTTCGCTGATTCAAGGGGACGTGTCCCTGAGCCTCTAGCAAAGGGATAAGGCTATGTCAACGGCAGCATCGTGTCCACTGTGCTCACCCTGGCCCCCCTTCCCTGCCAGGGATGTAGGAAAGGTCACCTTGGAGAGGAACTGCTCCTGAGAAAGGCCGGCTGGCCCCCGGCCCTCCCCACAGAGTCCTCATTGTGGGGCTTCTGCGGAGCTCGAAGCTCTGGGCTTCTCTCTGGCCTCTCACTGCTGCTTGCTTTCCTCCCCCTTTTGCCTGAAAGGCCCAGCCCAGGTCCACACTCGGGCAGGACAAGGCAGGTCAGACCCCTTCCCCAGCCAATGCCTGACGCTGCACCTGCGTCCTCCACAGCCCTGAGCTCCCGCCCCGCTGCCCCCGGTGGGGGAAGCAGCTGTGAGGTCCAGAGGGAGAGCCTCCCTCATTGCCTTCCTTCTCAGAGGTGGGAGCCTGGAGACCAGACCTGCGTGGTGACAGTGCGTAGGGTCCTCCTAAAGACCCGCCGAGACACATTCCTCAAAGCCCGGCCACAGAGAGGGGATTACTCACTAAGTTCCCTCCAGTCCTACTAAATGTAGCTGGTGCTTTAGGGCCCAGCAAACCACCTGCTGCTCCTCACTCTGCCTTTGACTGGCTGGGTGACCTTGGACAAGTCCCCTAACCTCTCCGAGCCCCAGTTGACTCATCTGTAAAATGAGAGCAACACCGCATACTTTGCAGACAGGCCACGGCATGCATAAAGACCTCCTGGGTGGTTCTTACTTTATATACTGCCCGGGGGCCCAGATGGTGGGGCAGTGGGGTGGATAAGGAAGGGATCAGAACGGGTAAGATAGGTCCATAGCACCCATACACGGGTTTCGAGCACTCCCCTCAGGTGAGGCCTCCCGGATTCCCAGAGCAGGAGGACATTGGCTAAGGCCATAAGTAGGGCTCAGGGGAAGCTCGACATCATCCAGCCGCCGCATCTTCCCAGGAAGTAGACTGAGGCCCAGAGAGTGAAACCACAGCCCACAGCCGTACAGCTAGAGGCAGAAAGCAGGTTCGAGAACTCTGGTCTGTGCCTCCCGGCCTAGAGCTCTCCTGGTTGGGAATAGGAGGGCAAGCGCGGGACCCCACTTTCTGTCCCTGACCCTGCCCTTCTTCCCTGATCTCCCATCCCAGTAGGTAGGGCAGTCACATTCTTGGCCACCCATCCATTGTATTTGAATAAATACTTTTGAGACTATCAGATCTGTCCAGGCCCGGTCTGCGTGCAGTGAACCTTCTTAAAGGTGTAGAGTTCGCTGTCTGAAATTTCCTTCCTAGAAGTGCCCGTCCATTTAGTGGCACACTGGAGGGCTCCCCGGGGTATAGCGTTTGTTACAGAAGGCCAGCACAGTCTCCACAGGACATAAAACCAGGGCCATGTTTATCCGGATCCGGGAGCCTGGAAAGCAAGGTGGCCATTCCGTGGGCACCTTTTACCAATATAGCAGACATTTTGAATACTTTCCTCCTTCCTGCCCTCGTTTTCTCTTTGACCCAGTTTTTTGTTTTGTTACCTTATTTCACCTTTTACAAGCCCCATTGGGTCATTCCTAGCTTGAGACCTTCGATGGGCACGTACACAAACAGAACCAATATATGTGGGAATCCTGGGTAAGAGCTAGAACTTGCAAGAAAGATCAGCCCCTAAGAGCCAAGTAAAAGGTCAGCAGAGGGCCTTGGTGGTTGGGGGTCCTAGGTGGAGGTCAGCATTCCCAGAGGGACCAGACCTCAGGTTCATGAAGGTAGGGCTGGGTCCTTGCTGGGGGCAGCAGGCCTCCCTCCACTGGCCACCCCCAGTGGTATCCTCGGCTCCACTGAGGCACGACTCAGTTTGTCTCCCACGCCCCCAGGACGAAGTGGCCGTGGAGACCACCAACCCTCAGCAGAACAAGATGGACAAGTTGATTGAGATCCTCAACAGCATGCGGAACAACAGCAGTGACGTGGATGCCAAGCTCACCACCTTCATGGAGGAGGCCCAGAACTCGACCAACTCCGAGGAGATGCTGGGAGAGATCGTCCGGACCATCTACCAGAAGGCCGTGTCCGACCGCAGCTTCGCCTTTACGGCCGCAAAGCTCTGCGACAAGATGGCACTCTTCATGGTGGAGGGGACCAAGTTCCGGAGCCTGCTCCTCAACATGCTTCAGGTAACCGGACACCGACAGCTGAGCCTCCCCTCCCCCGCCCCGCCGCGCCCGCCAGTGGGTTATTACTAGAGAGAAGGCTGCAGATTCTGACCACAGTTGAACTTTTCCCAAGTTCCACCCTTGCCCGATTAATTATAGAAAATAAAAAGGCACTTGAGGGGCACGGGATGAGTGGCCGGATTTGCGTGTGTTTGTGTGAGTGATCCATGGTTACAATGGACCAATATAATTTTATAGGTGTTTCGTGTTTAACCAGCCTTTCCCTCTTTCTATTTCCACGATAAGAGAGCTGATCCTTGCTCTTCACCAGTGTCTGTGCTTTGACCTCTCCGCGTCCGAGCAGACGTGAACCGGGTGTAGACCTCACCTTTCCTCCTCCCGCCCCGGACCACCACCCCCAGGCCCTGGAGGTGGTGTGGCTGGAGCTGAGCAGAAGGTGCAAAGGCTTTGAGCAGGAGAGGTGTGATCTTCTTGCCGATACACTGGGCTTCCTGAAACCACTCTTAGGGCAAAAGGGAAGTGTGGCGACCTAAGACTGTCTTGTTCCTCGGTGCCTTCCGGCTCAAAATCCCTCCTCCCCCGCTTTTCGCTTCTTCCTCCATGGGTTCCCCGCATCCAGTGCTGGTTTCGTGACCGTGAGCGTGTAGTGTCAGTATGGGTGTGGGTGCGCAGACTAAGGCCAGCGCCGTTCCATCCCACGAGCCAGGGGCCGATCCCTGCCCTTCTGTCACGGGTGCTAGCAGGTAAACTGGTGGCATCAGAGGAGAGGTAGCTGGTGGCCCGGCATGGCCACCATGGCTGGGGCCTCTTGGCTGGAGAAAAGTCTTCTGTAGTGTGACTTTGTACCTTAGGCTAGTTGAGATGTGAATTGAGTTTCCAGCCCAGGTGAGGTGAGACTAGAGCCTGGCAGTTCGGAAAGCAGGGGTGCAGAGCGGGCAGAGACCACCTGCGGGTCTGTCTGAACAAGGGCGACCGTGTGACAAGTCATCCAAACTACAACCGTCCTGAGCGTCGCGAGGGCTCTGTTTGTAATTACGCCCAGACACCAGGCGTAAACCAAGGCATGTGGTCGCCTTGGTCTCAACCACCTGGTTCGAAGTCTAAGGTCTCCTCCTAAAAAACAGGGAGGAGGGAGCCCCCTCCCCCCACATGCTGCCCACAGGGCTCCATCCCCGCCCTCCTCCCCTCTTCCTGGGGAGAGCCTGCTCACTGCAACCCGAGCCCTCGCTGGCCAGCCTGGCCTGTTTCTTTCCAGCTCCGGGCCCCGATCAGGTTCCCATTCCTGGATCGCCCACGCTCCCCTGGTGACGAATTCCCGTATTACCTGAGGGATTTGCACATCGGGCATGTTCCTCACGGGCCGGAATGTCCTGGGAGAGTGTGGAGGGTGACGGCCGGGAGCGGCCTGTCTGCCACGTCCTGCCAAGCATGAGGGAGTCAGGGCCGGGATCGGCCATTCGCCTTGGATTTAGATCTTTTTCCGAGAAGGGCCAGGATAGGACAAGACTTCTAGACAACGGCTGCCAGCTCCAAGTAACCTAGCCAGAACCAGTGGCGGACAGACATACAGGGCGTGCGGACGAGACGCACCCAGCTGGGAAGGGCAGCTGGCCGCAGAGGCCGCCCAGGATCCTGCCCGGGTCAGGCATTTCTTCCAATGACCTGTGGTTAGAGCAGCCTTGCCCACGGTGTCCGGCAGGGCATCAATCCTGGGAAATGCTCAACCACAGAAGGGGCTCCGTGGCGCACCCGCCTCTCCGTCAGCCACAAAGTGGGCTGGCTCAGCACAGCAGGAAGGGAACCTGTTTGGCCACACCGAACTCAACAGAGTCTCCTTTGCATCCCCCAGCTAATAACTTCTTCTGGAATTAGTATGCCGAGAGGCCTGGTTTAGCAAACACGAGCTCAGGGCAAGAACACTAACCTGAATGCCGGGAAACAGGGCTTTCCGACCTGATTCAGGGGTCATCAGCTGGAACTGGACCTCTGCGGCTCCCGCTGGGACGTGCGTGGCTTGGCTGCTTGACGCCCATCAGGGGACCTTGCGGTTTTGCGCTGCCGGCGATGAGGCGGGGGCCTTGAGGAGGGGCACGAGGGGCCCCACGCAAGCCTCCTCCTCCCTCACTTTCCCTGGGCCCTTCCACTGCAGGAAACAGTCCCGGGTGCCCCTAGTCCTCAGAAACCTGCCCACCCCCTAGTGTGCCTCAAGGACAGGTACGTCATGTGCTTTGGGAGACGGCCCTACTGATGCCATCTTGTCCCTGGAGCAGAGGAGGGCTCTCAGCCCCACATCTGCCACTTGCCTGGGTAGAGCACTTGTGGATTAGGTATTTAGAAACCTAAATGTCCCCCGTCGGCCCCCACTCACCCCGTCTTCACCACCCGCAGCCCCAGCTTTTGCGTAAGCTAAGGAGAGAACCCCTCGAAGGGCTTGAGCCAGACGCTCACTTTCAAGGCCCTTCAGGCTCCCATGGAGGGCAGACTGGATGTGCGCGTGTGCGGCTGCCCCGAGCTCCTGACGGATCAACTCCCTGACTGCGAGGCCCAGAGGAAACCACCCCCCATGGGTCTGATTGGGCCTCCTCGGGCCCTGCTGCTTCTCCCAGCCGCTGAGGAGGGGACAGATTGAAGTCAGCTTTCCAGGCAGCATGATTGATTCATGGCCATTCATCACCCCAGACTCACAAGGTACAAGAAAAGAGGGAAGTAGGCATGGGTCATCAAACCCCACTTTCCTTCTTAAGGCCCACAGGGGTGTCTTTTTTTACTTGCCTTCATTTTCTGGCAAACCTGATTTGTATCCCCTGGCAGACAGCCCCAGCCCGGCCCCCAGAGCTCTCCCCTTCCCTCTCTCCCTCTGTGGTTCACTCTCCACTCCATCCTCTTACAGCTCACCGGGTCTCCAGCCAGCCCCCTTCCGCGGCCTCTGAGATGCCCCACCCCGTCCCCCGCTGTGGTCAGTTAGGCGGCTTCCTCCACGTCAGAGGCCCGGCTTAGTGATGCTGGCCGCAATGTGCCAAGGGTGTGAAGCACCCTGTGAACTCAGCTCTCGGCATTGGCTTTGGGTGTGCTCCTTTTTGCTGCCCCAGGTTTCAGCAGCGGGAGCTGGCGGCATAGGGGGAGGGGCGGGCTCTGACGTAGAGGGTGCTGTGGCAGAGGTGGGAGAGCTGCCCCCCAAGCTGGGGCGCAGACCCCGTGGAGCGTAACTGGGGCCAGGCGGAGGTCAAAGGACCTTTCACCCTTCCCAGCCAGACTCAGCATCGTCAGCTCCAGGAACCCACAACACTGCCCTCATGAGCCATGATGATGCCAGGGACCCTAGGGTTTCAGGAGACCCCCTGTCACCAGTCCCACAGCCCAGAAATGGTCCCCAATTTTTACATCAAAACCGAGTCTTTTTGCCTTAAACGTGGTCCTTTCCCTAGTGTTCTTGTAAACAAAATTCTACTTTTTATAATGACCGACATTTCTTAAATGCATCAGATCAGTGCCTCTCATCAGAGCAGCGCTTCTCAAACTTGAACGTGCTTTTGAATCACACGGGATTTCATTTAAATGCAGATTCTGGTTTGGAAGCTCTGAGTGCAGCCCGAGAGTTTGCAGGTCCAGCACGTTCCTGGGTGCTGGTGGCCCAGAGACCTCACACTCTGAGTAGCAAGGCATTGTATCGGATGACTGATGGTTTGTCGGTGATGGCTCAGTGTCACAAATAGGCCAACTGAGGCACAGTCTTTTATCGGTGTGATCGTGCAATGTGGGAATCTGGCCTGGCAATGGTGAGTTTCAGCCATCAGGTTTTCGTTAGGCGAGTGGTTCTCGGCCTAGCTGCTCGTGAGAACTGTATGGAGAGGAGCTTGTAAGATACACTGTTGCAGGCGTCCTACCCCAGACCGGGCGAATTCCATTCTCCAGGGACAGGCTGGCCTTCCTTTTGAAAGAACTCCCCCGTGATTCTGCTGTGTAGCTGGCCGAGCACCGCTGTCAGGAAGACACTTCAGAGATGCCCTGACTGTGCCACTGTTGTCACTTACGAACCAGCTGGCCCTGCCTGTCATCCCGTGAGCCAGTCGAGAAATTTGTACCAGGTACTGGACTCTTTGCTGAGTAATGTGGAAAGACGCGGAGCTCGAGCTGGTGGGAGAACACCAAAGCAGGAGACGGGGCAGCTGAGACAGTCCCTTCGCCTTGCCTGGCCTCGGGTTCCCCTCCGGGCAGTGAGGAAGCTGTTCTGGGTCACCCCGGGGGCCCTTTCTTATACTCCTCTCCCCCATTCTGGGGTTCCTCCTGGAGCACCTCCACACTAACCAAGTCATCCCAGTGGGAGCCCAGAGCTGCCTCTCCTCGCCACTGGCCCTACTTCTCTTTGTCCTCAGATTGTCTCCCCACGTCCTTTTTCTTTTTCTTGGCCTCCGACGTTTGTCAGGGCAGTGATCGTATGTTCCAGGAGAAGGACCTCACTCTCAGCCCACGCTGTCGGGAGTGGGCCAGAGGCCGGGCCACCCAGTAAAAGCTGGGAAGTCGATTTGTTTCATTGCCCAGCCCGCCTCACTCCCCCTCTCCCACCCAGCCCCTGACTTCGTGTTTGTGGGGTTCCACACCCACTAGAGTGTGTGCGTGGATGCTTTCTGACTTCCGGGAGAATATGGGTTGCCCAGGACCCCTGGGTTATGGAAGTCACCAAAACTCTCCTTGACCGTCACCAGGGAATAGTGGAATGATAATAGGGCGGAGGGGTGGCGGGGGAGGCTCCAGCTTCACCCAGGGAAGAATGAGCATGCCTCTTTTATGGGACCTTTGGAATGAGAGGAATTGGAGGCCTGAGCCCCCTCCACCCGGCACTGCCCTGTCACCACCCCAAGCCTTCCACTTGGGCTCAGGGAGTGCTCCTTCTCCGAGATATGCCTGGGTAGTACAAGTTCAAGCCCTCCTCTGTTGAAATGTGTGTGCCCTGTTTAGCCAAGAGGTGTCTGCATCTGAGCTATGCAGAGCGAAGTATTATTAGAGCAGGCATCAGTGTGTCTGTAATTGACCCCAGCTCTCCCTAGCAACCGTTGCCAACAACACATCTAACAGAAGGATGCGATACCTTTTTTGAAAAAAAAAAAAAAAAAAAAAAAAAACAACTCATCCCAACTCAAGTCGTAAACACAGCGGGGCTGTTGTGAAAAAAATGCCAACTCGGAATCTGGCATCTGACCAGATTTCAAAATAAATTGCTCTCCACCAGCACCTTCTATAAGATTGTCTTTTAAAAAGCTGGCCTCAAGCTAGAGAGCAGATAAACCCTTGTGTTTCAGGCGAGGTCACCAGGAAGCACTGTGTTTGGAGCTTTTGAAACACGGAAACTCCACTGAGTGGTGCCTGGGGGCTGCACAGGGCTTCTGTGGGGTCTCTGGGAGTGGCTTCAACTGTGGGTTTAGGCCCAGAAGATACACTCAAGACTCCCTCGTCTGGCTGCTCTATCAGTAAGTCAGAACATAATATGCGTCTTCAGGGTTTGAGTGACACATACACTCTATTCCTGCCCCATTTCTCTCAAACTCTGCCCCCTGTCTTGGTCCCACAGTTGCTGGCTTGGGGCCAGCACTGGCACTGGGCCATCCCTCTAACTCCACTCATCAGCGAGAACCTCCTTCTCTCCTGGTTATCTCAAGGTTTTGGGAAAATGAAACTTGTTCCTCTCCACTTGGAGCCTCGAGTTCCTAACTCCCATCTTTTACGGGGGGGGGGGGGGGAGGAGAGGAGCTAACACTGATTCCTGGGGTTGTAACCAGTTCTAAATGTCAGCTGCTCAAGAGTAGAAGTCCTGGCTGAGTTAGCATTGGTCCCCAGCTCCTGGCCTCATGACTTGGACGTAGTAGGTGCTCGGGAAATGCTCGTAGGGGAAAGACGGAGCCCTCAGTATTAGGCCCCAGTGCTCCCTGGTGTATGATGAGCTTCTCCACTCCTGAGCACCTTGTGAGTGAATGCCAAGACTCTCTCCGAGCCGGGTTCCGGGGCAGGAATCTTTCCCCATGTTCACAGATGAGAAAAGTGTCTCAGGAGAGCTACGAGCTTTACCCAAAGTCATAGGGCTGAATGAGAGCCACCAGCCCGGCACCCTGGCTCCCATGCCACTGCCCAGATAAGGTGTAAGGGCCAGAAAATTGGGAAAATCAGGAATCTGTCTCATGAAGCTATCCGTGGGGATTCCAAAATCCACCCTTCTGGAATAATCCCACTGCCTTTCCAGCAGTCTCTGAGTCTGAGCTTTTTCTGGGCCACTGGAGGGCTGGGGGTGTCTGAGGAAACACCTTTACATCGCCATTTGCTTTATCCAGATGAACCACACAGCTGCTATTCCTGAGGTGAGGCCCGGTTCTCCCCCTTGAACCCTCTCTCTCTGCTTAGACCTCCCTTACTTCTGCATGCCCACCGCTGAGCCGACGTGCACTCCAGGCATGTAAACTAATTTTACTGTTGGCCCAAGCCAGGCATACCCAGGGATAGAAGCACATTGTTCTGTGCATTCCAGAGCTTGAGCAAAGCCCTGGGCTGTACCCACCCCGAGTTCCCCTCCACTGGTTGCTAGAAATCAAGAGGGGATAAAGCAAAGGGCTCACAGGCAAACGCAGGCAGCTTTCCCTGTGGGCAGATTGTGGATGGTGTTTGCAAAGACCCACAAAAAGGTCTTTTTCTCTTAAAAAAAAAAAAAAATGTCGCCCCACCTGCTGGCTGGTGTCAGCACCCTGAGTCATTCTGCCCATGCTGAAGTCCTTGCCCTGTGAGGGCCATGCGGAGTCGGCACACGCATTCCCCCCAAATGGTGGGCACCAGGCAAGCCTACCTCGCGTGTCACGGGAGACCCCAGGACCTTGACTTTCTGCAAAGGAGGCTGCAGCAGGCACAGCTACCCCACCAGGGAGAGCCGGTGCTTGGCTGATACCAAAGGTCCAGTCCACCCTACCGGAACCAGAGACAGCTACTTGTTGCCCACGCTTGCTCTGGAATGAGCAGATCGTACCTTCTTTCTGGCAGCCCTCATTTCTTCCTCTCAACAAACACGTAACGAAGCCTTTGCTGGCTACCTTCCACAATGGCAGAGCCCGTATATGGGTCGTCTCTGCTAACCTGCCCACCCCTCTGGTCCTCTTCTCCCACTTGGTGCAGGTAAGGGTAGCGTCCAAAGCCTGAGTGTCTTTTTCGAGGCTCCAGCTGCCTCTGACTGTTCAACATGGTGTGGAGTAGAGGGGAAGCAGGAGGTGGCTTCCAAAAGTGCTGAATCTAAGGCCCCATCTAGAACTTTGGAATACTGAGTGGGACAGAAGCCGCCTGTAATTTTGACAGGAAGAAAAAAAGCAGTTTGAATTTTTAATTGGAACATAAGCAGAGAGAAGAAAGTGATCATTGACCCTCAGTAAGTCCCAGAAGGAGCCCAGAACAGCAGCTTGCCCATTACGGTTTTCTTGTTGGAGGCTGTGTCCCCTGGTGCCTTGGGAGCAAAGACTGTGTCCTTGTCATCCTTGTGTTCCCCGCCCCCCCCCCCCCCACTACCGTGCCGTCCCGTAGCAGGTACTCAGCAAGCATCAGATGGTTGGTTCAGGAGTTCAGCCTAGCGGGGACAAAGGAACATTGGTGGCAACAGAAGGGAATAGTTCAGTGTCCTGCTCCCGCCCATCTCTGGGCCAGGGGAACTTTACCCGAGTCAGGGATTATTTCACCATCACCTGTGTTTCTTGCCAGGCCGTGTCCTCCTCCCTGCACAGCCTCACCCCCACCCCCGGCTTCATTTTCCCTGCTAAATCCCCTCATAGAACTTGGCTGGGCGCTTCCCCGTCTGAGGCTGCCATGCCGAGGCAGGCCCTGCCGATAAGTGGGTTATCGGAGAAGGCCAGCTCGGGTGTCCTGGGCCCCAGAGGGTCACCCCTGGCTGGCTGGCGGCTCACCCCCAGCACCTCCTCCTTCCCCCTTCCCAGAGCCAGGCCAGCAGGAGACAGCAGATCCTCCCCGAAGCTCAGCGAGCGCCCGGCCCCCAGCCGCCGCTGGGAATCTGAGCTATGCTAAGCCGCTCCAGATCACGGCATCGCTGCCCTGCCCAGGCACGGCCGGCCCAGACAGGGCGCCTCTACCTGCCGTGGCCGCCTCTGGAAAGCTGGCACTGCCTGGGCCGATGGAAAAAATCTCCCTGCAGGTTATGTAACTGCTCACCACCCTGTCCCTGGCTCCCCAGGGAGGCTCCCCAGCCACCACCAAGGAAGAGGGGCCCTCCCCAAGGCAGGGAGGGGATGGCGGCCGAAGGTCATTCTTTCAAAGAGAAGTAAATAGTCTTGAGGGATTGTCTAAGCTCCTCCTCAAGGAGTCCCCAGGACTGCTGTTCCCTATGGCTTGCAGAGCTCAAAGGCCCACCCCAGCCGCATGGCCTAGCAGGGCGAGGAAGGCTTGCCAAGGGAGCTGGGCTCCGCAGGAGGGGCTGAGAAGCAGAGAGGGAAGGAGGGTTGTATGGTTGGCTTGTTTGGTTTGGATTGGTTGGTTGTTTTTGTGTTTTTTTTTCATTTGGCCTTGTTTTCTTGTGATAAAGTATATGCAACATAAAATGTACCATTTGGGCCATGTTTTAAGCGCACAACTGAGTGGCACCAAGCACAGCCAGAAGGTTGCACAGCCACTCCCACCATCCACCCCCAGAACCTCTCATCGTCCCAAACAGAAGCCCTGTGGCCGCCAGGCAGTAGCCCCCCGGCCCCCCAGCCCCCTCACCTTCTATCAACGTGGCTCTCGTGCTCTTACACATATCCCACAGAAGTGGGATCATAAAATAGCCGTCCTTCTGTGTCTGGCTTATTACACTTAGCAAAACGGTTTCTAGGTTCATCTACGCAGGAGCATGTGTCAGAACTTCCTTCCTTGTCCCGGGCGAATAATATTCCATGGGTGTGGTTACACCACGTTCTGTTTATCCATTTATCTGTTTATCGATGGGCACTGGGGTTGTTTCCTCTCCTGGCTTTCGTGAGTAGCACCATCATGAATGTGTACGTACAAGTATCTGTTTGGCCCCTTCTTTCAATCTTTTGGAAAATATACCTAGAAGTAGAATTGCTGAATCACGTGGAAATTCTACTTTTAACTTTTTAGGAACTGCCAAACTGTTTTCTGGGAGGTTCGTTTTTGATGGGGGAAATATAATGAGTGAAGACCCAAAGAAATGGTGCAGGTGAGGGACAGTGGGGAGACTGGCCTGCAGTCAAGGTGTAAGTGGAGAGCTGGAAGAAGTCCATAAGGTGGAACAAAAGGGTTTGGACTTTATGAAGTTGGACCAGGGAGCCCTTGTTGGTTCTTGAGCTGTAGCATGCCCAGGTTATCTAAAAATCACAGAACAGGGGCGCCTGGGTAGCTCAGTCGGTTAAGCAACCGACTCTTGATTTGGGCTCACGTCTTGTTCTCATGGTTCGTGGGTTCGAGTCCCACATCGGGCTCTGTGTTGATAGTGTGGAGCCTGCTTCCGAGTCTCCTTCCCTCTCTCTCTGCCCCTCCCCTGCTCATTCCCTCTCTCTCCCCCCCCCCCACTGTCTCTCTCTCAAAAATAAATAAATAAACATCTAAAAAAAATTATTTTTTAATCCCAGAGCAGCATGGACCTGAAGGCAGGACCTATAGAGTACCCACCCAACCCATTCATCCTGTAGATGCGAGACCAGAGGCCCAGGAAGGTTAACAGAAGCTGTGCTTTGGGAAGACGCGTGAGATGGGTTATAGGATGTTACTCTTGGAAATCTCTTACATTAGAGAACCAGGGGTTTTAGGTGGCCACAGTCGTCTCTTTGTAAAGAGAGCACACGCAGATTGGAGCCCTCCCCTCAGAGATCTAAGCTGCGGGGGGCAACGCCTCGTTCCCCCGCCTTCCCCCCCCAGAGCCCACTCCCCAGCCCTTGGTGCATGGAACCCTCGCATTCCAGCCACCCCCCCACACACAATCCAGAGGCTGGAAGCTGGGGTTGCCTGCCGCGGGGCCAGCGGGCCAGCATGAGAGATGTACCATTCTTCCTCTGCTCTCCATCCTTCTCAAGTGCCAAGAGCTTCAAGAGCAAGGAGTCAGTAGAGAATCTTTAAACTGAGGCCCCCATATGAACAGGCTTCCTAGCCAAGGGCACGTGACCTCTGTTCCAGTGGGGGCACGGAGCACGTAGCCACCTGCCGAGAGAATGAACAGGACTCTATCCAGTCTGTCCCCCACCCTTGCCCACCCCACCCCCGCGCCCTTCCCATGCTGCTCCCGCACATCTCCCCTCCCCACTCCTTCCCCTGTCCCTGCGCGCACGGGCTGTGTTCTGGATGCCTGGTGTGGGTGAGGGTGACTTATCAAGTTAGGAGTTGGGGGCACAGAAAAAGGACGACAGGACAGTGATGTAAACGGCCAGCAAGGGGGTCACACTTGGTTTGAACTCGCTGCTTTCAGGGCAGCTGGCTTGCATCTCCCTAGACAGATAAGAGGTCCCTGTAAGTGGACAGAAGTCTTCCCAGCTCCCCTCCAGATGGTCGCTGAGCAATCACCGGGCATCTCGGAATACAGAGTGCAATGCAAGGAAGCAGGTGGGGGGTTTTCTGTGCCTCCATTGCTTCTGGGCCAAGGGGCATCGTGAGAACAATGCAAAACAATGAGAGGCCCCGTTGCTAGTTTCTCTAGACTTTTCCCCATTTGGTGCATCTCTGTCCAGAAGACATGGTGACACTCAATCATGAAACAGAGGCTGGATTGTGTGGCCCCTCAAGGTCACCTTCCAGCATAGGAACTCTGGGGGCAGCCTCAGAACCATCAACCCAGGAAGTGCACCCTTCATCCGGGAAGTGAACCCAAAGTTCAGAATCAGGGCTCCCTGTGCCCTGAGTCTCCATCCCTACGGCCTCATGCCTGGAGTTGAGTCTCCAGGGAGAAACAGTCCCAGCCCCTTCCTGGCCCCACCTCAACCCCAGTTACAGCCAACAGTGCCAGGAAGAGGGTGGGCTGCCCCTTTAGGGGAGCAACTTACGCCTTTGGTGTCCTTCCAGATACTAGTACACAGAGGGCAGTCATCTCTGATACGTGGAGACAGACATGCTCGGTCAAGAGCAGTCCCCTCCTGGGGTGGCCACCCAGCCCTGGGGAAGCCCCTTGCCTCCCAGATCAACCTACTGTTGACAGTCCCAGCTACGACTAACCAGGTTCCAGAGAGGTTGCGACACCATGTATGTACGTATGGCCTGGATCATTTGCATCCGGACCGACGAAGCAGAGAGGACCCAAGAGTCACCACGCTACCGTGTAGTGCCCAGATGGGCCTCTGAACAGGGGTGATACCCAAGTGGGGGTAGCATAGGTGGGATTTGGGGCTGGCTGGACTCCATCGAAAGCTTCTGGATATACCTGTAATCAGAATAAGCCTATTCTTGAGCAGCTGCATATAAATCAGAGCTCCACATGTTGGACTTGCCACCGACCCCCAGAGACGGTAGTTATTGCATTACTCTGGGTGTTGAAAACGTCTGACGAAAGGAATAGTGTCTCTAATGCAGCGTAGAAGCAGAGTCACCTGGGACTCGGCCTGCAGGCCACAGAGACTCCCTCTGGATGACTTCCTGCCTTGTGGCATAAGAAACCATTGATGAAGCCCAGAGTCCAACCCCCACCCGGTCTAACATCTCACCCTGGTTCTGGTACCGCTCAGCTGGCGACTTTGGGCCCACTCACACGCCAGCCACCCTCCACTTAGTCTTCAGTACATGGGTGATAAAACCTGTGTGCTGCACCTGCTTAGCCCACGGACATAATCATGGTTAAAATCTATTGGAACACGGATCATTTTGTCTGTGGCTCTTAAGCCACTTAAACCTCTTCAGGCTCTTCCTCCAAGAGGAACTTCTGAATTTCATAAAATCATGTTTCTCTTTTTGCGTTCTTTTTTCTTTCTATTATTATTCATCGAGTTTCCTAGGAGAGGCCCCACACAGACCTTCTACAAGCCTAGGGGCCACCGACTCACGCTAGGACTTGGGATTCAGCGATGGCACTGTGGATAACCCGGGGATCCAGCAGCAAGGAAAGCCCTCACGGGGACCCCGGGGCTGGCATTGTGTCCCTGCTGGGTGCCCCATGCTCAGCACTATTAAACCCCAGCAAAGCAGGGGCCACTGGCCTCTACCAGGTATTTAGAAATCTGCTGGAGGGGCAAGGCCAGCTCAACTGGAGAGAAGTTTAGATAAAGTCAGAGGAGGGGGCAAGGCTTTTACGTGCTAGCACCTAGGGAAGACTTCCTGGAGGAGGGGGCATGAAAAAAAGAGGCAGGATTTGGAGAGCCCGAGGGAAACGTGGAAGAAGCCAGAGCAAATGCTTGTAGATGAGAGGAGCTGGGGGGGGCGGGGGGGGGGGGAGGCGGGCCACAGTTGTGTGGGATGAGGCACGTGTTGCCCTGCGAGCCTGGCAAGGGTGTCTGGATAGCGCTGGGGGCTCCCCCAGTGTCAGCAAGCCCCGGTGTGAGGCTGCCCAGCCAGGCCGTGACCCCAGGCCACAGTAACCACACTGGCCCTTTCATTTGCTGGCACTTGCTTTTTGCCTTCGCAGGCCAAGACGGTTTTAACCCAGAACTAAAACTTCTCCTTTAAGAGCAACGAGTCCCTGCCAACCTTGGGCCTCAATCCATCTTGGGCAAGAGGCAGGGAGGACCACTGCCTCTGGGGCCCAGGCCAGCCTGCTGGGGGGGGGGGGGGGGGCCCGGACGCCTGGGTGTCACTGAGGCGGATAGTCTGGGGCCTGGCAGTCAGGGGCAGGGTCCCAGGTGCCTACCTCGTGTGGCTCACTCAGCCCCTCTCTGTGGATCGGCTGCCCCCGAGGGCAGCCTGTAGGTGGGTGCCCTCGAGCTTCTCTACACGCAGATGTGCAGCGTCATGCTATCTTATTGTCCCCTCCTCCTGCAGCAGCCACTTAGCCCACAGGGAGGGAGCACGCTGTGCGTGAGGCCGCGGGGCCAGGCAGTGTCACAAAGCCTACCCATTCTTATCTCCCCCTCCTCTGCAGGAGCCCCTACTCCTCCTCCCCCAGCACATATTTTCTGGCCTGCCTCAAGGGTTAGGGCAGGAGACAGAAGTCTGAAGCCAGCATCTGGCCTAGCTCAACCCGCTGTGGACCTCGGTGTCCTCATGTGGTCTGGGGGTTGGCTTCCCCGCTGTGCAGCAGGGCTCATGGTTCCTTCTGTCTGGCTCCCTCAGCCCCTCGGGCGCCTTGGGCTTGTGAAGGTTGAGTGGGGGTCCAGGACCGAGGAGAGCCTAGAAAATATTTGGGAGACACCTAGGGGTGGGAAGAAAAGCTGGGGCACTGCTCTGTAGGGGACTTACAGGTGTGGTATAGGAGACCCCCCCCCCGCCCCCCACTGGCTGCAGCGTGCTCAGCTCTAGCCCCTGCCCTGCATTTCTCTAGCTGGGTGACCTCAGGCCAGTCCTCTCACCCTTCTGGTGGCTTCCTCACCTGTAAAATAAGGGGGGTCAGAAGGGCGATTTCCAAGTCTGTGTCTCTGTGTCTGTTATTCTAAAGCAGACATGCCGGCCCCATACGGAGTGCCTGTTAATTGCCCGCTGCCGACTGATTGGTCAGTGGGTTGACCAGAGTGAAGGGGCGGACCCCATGTCACCCTCTCCCCACCGGCGGCGGGGGTGGGGGGAGGTCTGCGTCCGGCCTGCTCCTCCCTGCCCTCCCGGCCTCGTCTGCAGAGTCCAGTGCCCTCCTGGCGGGAAGGGCAGCCTGCAGGGGGCGCCAGCTCGCAAGGCTGGCCTCACCTGCCTGCAGGCCCCTCCCAGGCCAGCCCAGCATCTTGGCATCCTGGGGGCTTTCCCATTGGGAAGATTGAAGCCATATGATGGCATCTCTGCCACAAAGCCACCTTCCCCTGTGCAATTTCCAGCCCTTCGAGGGGCCCCATCCCTGAGTCCAGCAACCTCAGTTTGAGGGTCCCTTCCAGACCTCTGCGGCAAGCCAGAATAGCGCTCACTCCCCCGGCGTCTGGGTGTTCCTGTCAGCTGTCTGGCTGGGGGCCCTTTTTCCTCCTCCCTTTCATCTGGGCAGTGTCTCTGCAGGCATTCAGCGTGCACTGGCTGGGAGCAGACACCGCCCCCTAAGTACCCATTAGAGTTTTGTGAGGTGGGTGTTCATACTACCCACGGGTGAAGAAAGTTCCAGAAAGCTTAGGAAACAGACCTGAAGTCTCGCGTAGCCTGTGAGTGACAGAAGCAGAACCAGACCCTAGTCCCCGTTGTGCCCTGTACCCCTCGCCTCCTCAGAATGTGTGCCGCCCGAGTGCCTCTGTTGGCTGAAGTGTATTTGTGTTTGGGGACAGGGCCGGGCCAGGTATAAGGTGGAGGACAGGTGGTGAGGAATGAGATTAGAAGATGCCTTTGAGGTGACAGGGTTGACCAGAGCCTCCTCCCCGCAGACTAAACAATAGCTGAGTGATCTCCCCACTGTCATCGTATGGCCGAAAGCATCGAGACAGTTTCCAGACGAGAGCTCAGGGGTCCGCTGCTCCCTGTGTGTCTCAGGGGGGGCACGGGGCAGGGGTGCCTCTTCCCACCAAGCTGCAAGACAAGCAACAAGGTGGCTCCTTGTTCTCCCAGCCAGCCTCAGCTTCTCCCCTGTGGCCGTCCCACTCACGGGTTTCTAGCCCATCACCCTGGTGATTCATGAAACAAAGGCAAAGAGAAGAAAACTCAGTGAGCTTGGATTTGTTCCTATTTGACGACCATGGGGTCTAGAGGCCGCAGCTCTGGGGACGAGTGGGTCCCGGTGAGTGGGCACCACTGGTGCCCTGGGTGGTTGGGCACCTGCGAGCACCCCTTCTGTTTGCAGACCCCGAGGTCAGGTGGCAGGCTGATGAGTCTCCTGTGTCAGGCCCCAGCAACGGAAGCCTGGAGGAAGTGGGTCGCGTCTCCGATGGGGCCTTGTGCCTCTATCAGCTGTCTAGGCTGGAGGCGGGG